>NC_133180.1:64230000-64855000 GCF_049306965.1 Danio rerio | reverse complement strand
GGATGAAGTGCTGAGATGGATCGAGGAGCTGCGTGTTTCGTGGAGGCGAGAGGGAATGGGAAACGTCCAAGATAGCGTCCGACATATGATAGAGACTGTTGGTCAACTGCAGGACGTGGTAGGGAAGATCAACAAGCAGAATAGTGCACTGGATGAAGTCTGATGGTTGACTTCAAGACAAATGTGTAATAACAAGGTCAATCCACCAGGGGGAGACGTCGGCGCACTGTTTATTTTTTGACAAAATTGCATTAACATACAAGTGGTGCCATCAGTCCAGCTTCAAAGCGATACATTTGTAATCAGCCGATTCTTCCTCCTAAATTTGAAATGCAGTCGATCTCCGCTTGCTCAAAGTCGTTGGGTTTTCTCATTTGCGATTCAGTGCCTTTGATGTTGAGATCTGCATTAGATTAGGCCAAATGTCCCACAGGCCCACACTGATGTGTCCAGCAGTCTGCTCGGCTTTTCTTTTTACAGCAAGTTTTATGTCAGCTGAGGAGATCTTTTAAGGTCTTTGCCTTGATGTTCGGCGGAGAAGGGATTTAAATTCATATTAGGACGTCATTGGAGACGTCAGAGGAAGACCTGAAGTTTTTTTAAGATGCTCTGAATCTAAAGTAAAGCACATGGGTTGAGTTGCTCTATCAATTCTAAATGTAAACATTAGAAAACAATGTAGTAGAGTACTTGTTTTGATCACTGTAAATAACAATAAAGTACATTTTGTGATTCTGTAATGATGCTTTTTTGTTATGCCGATTGTTGTATTGAAATGTCATTCAGCTTTGTATTAATAGCATTTTTTGTTTTATATTTATGCTGCAAAAGGTTCATCTGTGTTTTTTTGTTCTTGTTTTCTTGTGAACAAATATATACACACACGCACACACACACACAGTTGAAGTCAGAATTATTAGCCCCTGTTTATTTTTTTCCCCAATTTCTGTTTAACAGAAAGACTTTCTCAACACATTTCTAAACATAATAGTTTTACTAACTCATCTCTAATAACTGATTTATTTTATCTTTGCCATGATGAAAGTAATATAATAATTATATAATAAATATATATTTATAAATATATAAATATAATAATATTTTACTAGATATTTTTCAAGACACTTCTATACAGCTTAAAGTGACTTTTAAAGGCTTAACTAGGTTAATTGGGTTAACTGGGCAGGTTAGGGTAATTAGGCAAGTTATTATACAATGATGGTTTGTTCTGTAGACTATCAAAAAAATATAGCTAAAAGGGGCTAATAATTTTGACCTTAAAATGGTGTTTTAAAAAAATGTAAAACTGCTTTTATTCTAGCCGAAATAAAGGCAAGGCAAGGCAAGTTTATTTATATAGCACATTTCATACACAGCGGCAATTCAAAGTGCTTTACATAAACAAGATTAAAAGAAACAAGTAAAACATAAATAAATAAATAAAAACAAATAATAAAACTGATTAAAAAACATAAAAACAGGTAAAATGTGATATAAAAGAATGAAGACTTTCTCCAGAAGAAAAAATATTATCAAACATGCTGTGAAAATTTCCTTGCTCTGTTAAACATAGTCTGGGAAATTTTTTAAAAAGTAAAAACATTTTAAAGGGGCTAATAATTCTGAATTCAGCTGCATTTGTGTACATATGTTCTTAAAGGTATAGTTCACCCCAGAATTAAATATCTGTCATTTACTCGCCTTTCAATTGTTGAAAACCTATTTGAGTTTCTTTTTTAAAACAAAATATATTTTTTTAATATTCAAGTCCCATTGACTTCCATAGTAATTAGTTTCCTACTACGGAAGTTAATGGCACACAGCAACTAATTATTCAAATTAAAATTTTTTTGTGTTCAACAAAAGAAAGAAACTGAAATGTTTCTAAAATGACAAAAGGGAGAGTAAATGATAATGTAATTTGTATTTTTGGCTGAACTATCACTTAAAATGTTTATAAATGATTTGTAATTTTTGTGATTTTTATTTTAAGGTTTTGTTTTTTATGGGAAATCCAACTGTCAAACAACTATTTAAAATGTTATTTGTTTTCAGTTGTTTTATTTCAAGTAGTTTAGTTTCATTTAATCATTCTTCATTTCTGTTGTTTGATGGTTTACAATAGATTTGTAAGTGCGTTTTGTTTTGTTGTTAATTCTCTTTAAATGAGCTGTACATAAGCATTTTCATGCTATAGAATTACAGATTCATCTTGCTATCATTTTATGCTTTTTATCTTGTTTATTTGGTACTTAAAGGTTTAGTTCACTCCTAAAAAAGAAAATTCTGTTTTTAATTACTCCCCCTCATGTTTTTCCTGTCCACTGGGACCTCCGTTTAACTTAGGAACACATATTAAGATACTTTTGCCCATAATAAATGCACATCCTGGAAGATATTGGTGGACAAAGTTGTTTTTACAGTTTCTTGCTGCACAAAAGTGATTTTGAAACTTTGTATGATTACAGTTTAACCACTAAAGTTGATTGTCTGATTCTATGGAGGGCAAGAGAGCTCTCAGATTTAATCTAAAATATTTTGCAATTAACAAAGTGACACTGAGGAAGGCATTGTGCCGAAACGTCTGTGTCTTTTAATCACCCATAGAATGTAAGAGAAAGAAAAAATAAAAACAGTATGAAGCAATTACTTGAGTGTGAATCATTACCTTATTTATAAGCACGCAGGGCGAACTTTGGCAACTCTACGCACAAATTTAACAAATCTCAGGAGATTAAAATGACATGAGAATGAATAAATATTTTTGGGTGAACTAAAGAAAAGAGTGTAGCACAAATCTTAACTTAAAGGGGTGGCCCACCACGATATCATATTTTAAACCTAAGTTGATGTTTATGTTGATGTATAAACATAAAGAACATCTCTGAATGTAATACGCTCAAAGATCCATGTAAAGGGAGACATTGGGTTTTACAGAGTTCGCTAAGCAAAGCCTATAATGAACAAAGTTTACAGACTACAAAAATTACATTCGGGTTAATGAGATCATAAGGGCTTCCGCGCGCACACCTTGCGCATCCAGAGGCGTTGGAATGTTATTGCACAGAAAGCTAAAATGCCATCCAAACGCTGCTATTTCAACAGAGCTTCTATATTGTTTCTGTATTTGGGTTTTCAAAGGACACGACACCAAGTGCTTACAATTTAATTTTAATTATGTTCCAGAAAATTATAAAAATATACAGCTAGTATTTGACAGGGCAGCTTTCAGAATCTCTCCCAGTTCATTGCTGGATTCAGCTAAAAACTCCAACCGACCAAGCTGTGGATTGTGAACCACAATCTGTAATGCCGAGTTCAGACTGCATGATTTTCAAACTAGTCGTGTCACAGATGTTTTCACACTGCATGACTTTCTGGGCTAGCGTTTCGTCGCTGCTTTGTTTACACTGCAAAATGGTTTGGCGACATGGACATTCACATTGCATGACTTTATTATAGGGAGAATCGCCGACAACTTCGTCCAAACTACGTCTCACAGCCAAAAACATGTAGTATATCTTTTGTTATTAACTACATAATGAGAAAGAAGCCTTTAATGGGGTAGAACATGTACATGTTTGCTCACCTGGGTTTAAAGGGAATAAGCCATTTCTCCTCAACGTTGATAATAAATCAATTTCTTACTGTATGAAACGTCAAACAGACACAGCTGCTCCTGAGTCCTGTCAAACCTCCACTAGTTTTTCCTCCATTTCGTGGGTCCAAATAAACCGAAAAAGAGCGCTTTTAACTTCTCCCCCAGCCTCCCGCTGGCCTGCAGCAGGTATACACACACGCACACACAAGTGAAAGCTGCTCTCTCATTGGCTGTAGGCGATCGCTGATGTTATTTTTAGTCAAAACTCAATTCACACGGCATGATTTGAATCGCCGACAGCTCCAGATATTTAGCATGCCAAATATCTCACAGGCATCGGCGACTCATCGGCGATTCTCTCAGATCGCGTCTTTGATCGTTCATACTGTCACAGTGTGTGATTGTCACTCACGTGCACGAGCAGCGATTTGCCTGTGATTTCAGGCACTTGTCGGCGATTTCTCAAAACCTGTCGGCGAGCCAAAGTCAGGGCTAAAATCACACAGTCTGAACTAGGCATAAGTGTTTTTATTTGTTGAGATTGATCAATTACATGCACAGTTTCTAGCTTTAACGGTATGTTGTAGCAAGGACGTAAACAAAGAGAAATGCTGTTTGGCACTGTTAAGAATTAGCTACAAATTCATATTTATTCGTCAAACAGCTGTAAACACCCACAATCTTCACCAGCACTGCAGTGTCTCTAAAATAAATAACTCGCAAAAGATATGTGAACATTTCATATTACTTACACATGCTTATTTTGAATAATATAAAAGACACTTGTCAGATTTTACTTTAGAAAGCAGGCGTGAGGTTCAGCTGCGTGCTCTTCATTTTCTGACATATTCAAGCACAAACTGATGTGGCTAACAGCTTCCCTGACTGACAGTTTACATGGCGCAAAATAGCGCATGCTTGAAGGTGCTTAATGCTTCTTGGTGACGTGAAGCCGATCCGCAAATCAGAGCACATATTAGCTGATGGAAATATGACAGTCATTTTGATGTTAGCTGACCCACATAGCAAAATTTCTCTGGCCCAGCTCTGGCCCACACAATCAGGTTTTGCTTGGCCCACATGCCGCAGTGAATTACGGTACATGACTGGACCAAATCTGGCTTCCAGACAAGGGCCAAACACAGACCAAATCTGGGCCAAGTCTCAGCCAAGTTAATAACTCATAAATGGGCCTGAACTGGGCCAGATAGGTTGGTGTGTCACGATTGCAATGAAATTTATAAACCCATGGAGTGATGCGCTTTAGGCACACTATGGGCACGCTTTTTCTCAAAGTGACCTGATTGGTAGAATTTTTTTTCTTTACTCAAAAATGATTTTAGTGTATTTTAAATGTGGGTCAAGACTGGCCAAACTCACATGGCCCACTTATCAAATTTTTAAATCTGGGCCAAATACTACGTTTTACATCTGGCCCAAATCTTGTGTGCCGCCTTAAAAACGGTGCCACCTCTGCCAAACCCGGGCCATGTTTGGCCCACATGCTGTATGCCAGTGCCGGATGAATGCCTGCTGTGCCAGCTTTTTGCCAAATCTGGGCCAGAATTCTTTGCTACTAGTGGAGTAGCTAAATGTAATCAAATGAAAAATTAATGTGATTTTTTTTTACAAATGAAGCATGAGCACACATTGCTTTGCATGTTATAAACTCAACCAAGCCTTAAAAATACACTATGGACCACCTCTTTAAGTTCATCGTCAGTACATCATTGAAAAATAATTTTCTCTCAAAGTGCATCTTAAACTTTGCTGAAATTATCAGGATATTGTATCATGTTCAGTCTCTTGTATGTTGTGTACAAAAATACCCCACTTGCTAATAACAAGGGTTCCTGAACATTTACAGGTAAACAGTTTTTTTGAATTGTTTAAAATAAAATGCTGGAAAAAAAATATATGTATGTTTGTAAAATAAATGTAACCTTACATTTATTTATTTTGCAGTGTTCACCTTATGAGGATTAACCACTTCAACATCAACATTGTGTCATTACACCCAATGTAAGATGGACACCGCATAGTAAAATGGCATTCTCATGAAAAAAAAGCATATTTGCTGGAGGGCATCACCTAAACAAGGCTGAAAAACAGACATGGTGAAGGATTGAGTTAAGGAGGGAGGCCCCGCAACCTGCCCGACTCCCTGTCTGCCTCTTTCATCACTCATTAAAGACGTATCCTGAGCAGCTGGGGCCTTCCACAAAAAGTCATGCTGGATGGAGGCGTCATAGATGGGACAGCCTGCCCTCAATCCCCCCTGCCAAGTCAGATTAGCAGGGTCTACCAATAAAGAGCCCTTATCTCCACACACCCACACTCCATCAGAAAGCCCTGCTTCGGCCTGGAGATACCAAGGTGATGAGTTATGAGAGAACAGCAGAGTGGAACCCAGCTAAATTTAATAAGGTTACAACAGAGGTAGAAACAGCATGCTGATTAAGTTGACTGCATTTGCACGCAACGAAACCAATGAATGGTATCCTGTGATGTCACGAGATTATGAAAATTTGTATTACTGTGACCTATGTCGTTATTTAAAACGCCAGCCTGATCTCATGAGAAAATGTAAGTATTTTACGTTTTGCTAGTTTAGTGGCGAATTCGTAAAAAATCGTATGAGTTCAGTTGTATGAAATTGTAAGATTTTAAAAAGAAGGCGTGGCACCCGACCCCACCCTTAAACCCAACCGTCATTGGGTGATGAGCAAATCATACTAAATTGTACAAATTAGATTGTACGAATTGATACAAATTAGACACTAAATCAAAAAGTTGAGAATCTCAGCTTGCATCATAAAGGCTGCATCTGAGATTGTATCGCTCAGAGATGCAATGTCAGACACAATGCACTAAATGGAGCTAGTGACCACACTTTGAGGGGTAGGTTTAGGGGTGGGGTTAGGTGAGCACATTAAAAAGCATTAGATGCAGCTCAGATTGCACCTGCACCAAGTCTGCAGCCAGACCCCTCTCGAAAAATGTGAGTAACTGATGACATAATCTTAATATTGAGGTTCTATCTCTTTAAACTTTAGACGTTAGTTATTTTTTATGATTATATATATTGTCAAAAACATTGTCAAAACATTCAACTGTAATCAAATGATTATCTCTCATCAGGTGTGTGTTTACTATTGCCGTTAGAGTTGGTGGTGCAACACGCAAGTTTTTTCTTTTTGTTTTTTTGGTGCAAAAAAAGTGGCCATCTTTTTTGTCTCAGGACCATTGCTTCATTGAGGATGAGTGAGCTCTAAGAATTCATCTAAAATATCTTCATTTAAAGATGAAGTCTTGAACAACATGAGGGTGAGAAATTCATAGCATAATTTTCATTTTTGGGTGAACAATTCCATTAAATGCGACAATGCTACACTAAAAATATATTCGCACTACCTGACAAGAGTCTTGTCTTCGATCCTAGTGTAAGAAATACTGATAATAACTTAATTTAGTGATAATTTGGAAAAGTGGCAGAAGGTAGATTTTTCAGATGAATCAACTCTTAAACTGCGTCCGAATCATCACAAATCCTGCAGAAGACCTATTGAAAACTGCATGAACTCAAGATTCTAACAGATATCAGGCAAGTTGGTAAAGGAAAAATCATGGTTGGGGTTACATTCAGTATGGGGCTGTTTAAACGATCTGCAAATTGGATGGCAACATCAACAGCCTGAGGTATTAAGGCATTTGTGCTGCCCATTACATTACAAACCACTGGAGAGGGCAAATTCTTCAGCAGGACAGCGCTCCTTATACTTCAGCCTCCACATCAAAGATCCTGAAAGCAAAGAAGGTCAAGGTGCTCCAGGATTGGCCAACCCAGTCACCAGACATTATTGAGCATATCTATGGTAAGATGAAGAAGTAGGCATTGAAGATAAATGGTTAGAATCTTAATGAACTCTGGGAGTCATGCAGGAATGCTTTCTTTGCCATTCCAGATGACTTTATTATTATTAATAATAATACATTTTATTTATAGTGCACTTTTCTCAGACCCAAAGCCCTACAAGGCAAACAAAGCAGAACAAAAAGAACAGTAAAAAAGAACACAATAAAATATGAACAATTAAATACAATTGGATGATAAAATTAATAAAAATAATCAATCTAAGTTAAAAGCAACGGTAAAAAGGTGAGTCTTTGCAGAGATGTGTGGATGCAGTCATCCAAGCTCATGGAGTCACACAATATTAATTCTTTTTCCACTGCTCCATGACTCTATATTCTATACTGTCCATTATTCATTTATTATTTATTATGTCCAAAAAAATTAAAATCAAGACATGATCATTTTATTTTGGTAAAATAAGCATAATCTAGAGGCCTTTGCCTTTCAAACAAGTCACTTTTTATAATAAATGATCTACTTGAAATCAAGTTATTACCTGTTGTTCCTAAAACTTAGATAGGAGACAAAACTTTTGTCAGAATGTGAATTAGCCACAATGCTATTTTAATTTAGCATACCCATCAAAATTCCATTCATTAGTTTTGCAGACTAACATGACATTAAAAACCAATCACCATTCAGTTTTAAACATTACAAGTCTAGTAAAATATACTGTTAACAATTTCCTGTAGAATCTAAAATAACTTACAGTAAATAATTTACAGCAAAATACATAAATACATTTACAGTCCATTTGTCCACTTGTATATGAATTTACAGTATTGTATCTTTACTGTAAAATATAGTCAATTTCACAATGCAAGTTTAATACAGTAACAGTTTACATCACAGTTAAATACTGTGTAATTTACAAAAACAGTGTAGTTTAAAATTCAGCAGTGATTAGCATAGCCTCAGATATAAAAGAATCAAACCTTTGAGGTCATTTCATTTTTAGACTTAACTCTTCTAACAACAGCAGAAAGTACTGCAGTGAACAATAAATAAAATATGCTCTACTGCCTTGAGAATCCCCCATTACCCCCGACCACGTCTCCGAAAGACCGTCTCTACCAGAGGCAAACATGCTTGAGTGTATGAAGTTCAAAGCTATTTTTTTATCCTCTTGTGGTACAAACGGGGAAAGCGAGAAAACACTGAATTCGTTTCTTTTCTCCCAACTTGGTGAACACCAAAACTTATCTTCCCTCTTTCTTTATACATATACGTCCACCAGATCATTACTGCAATGACATGTTATAGACTATTAAGATATATTAGAGATATATTGTATAATAAATTGAAAGCATGTGATATTTTTAGGTAAAATCAGACTGTGAGAGACGTCAATATGGCCAAGCGGCTCATGCAGGCAATCGATAGACTCTTGAAAGCCTTGCTTGCAACAGCAAATCTACTCCTTACACAGTCAAGAATCAATTCTGCATACAGATTATCCATTTTTAAGCCAAACCAGGATTTTCTTTAAAAGAAAAGAGCCATTACATAAATCTATACATACTGACACAACAAAGACAGAGACATTTATTTTATAGCATTTATAATTCATGCACTAAAGGGCTTCCCGAGAAGCCTGTTTTTGATATATAGTGGTTGTGGTCGTGATCTTGTTGTTGTGGAAATGCTCCTTTAGCATTCAGCTCTCGTGTTTTTGTTCACATCTTTTTAAACAAAAAGAGCACAGCCTGCTTCTGTCCCTATTGCATTGCATCACTCTGTTGGTAAATTAATTTTTTTTGCTTTGGGGATGTTTGAACCATCTGAGGCAGAATCTCAAAGTTGCGTGAAACGAAAACTTATGCCAATATCGATTGAAACTTGGTGAATGCATGATGTCAGGGCTAAAAATTGCTATTTCGCATCAAGGATGCTTGCTAAAAGTGTTTTTTATGTTATTAAACCTGTTTTCCTTACAAACTGTGATTTTACAAATGATGAACTAAGCATTAGGGCTGCTCCTGAACTCCCAAGAGGAGTTTGCTGTAGAGAGTAAGCAGTGTTTGCTAAGGCCTTAAGGGATAGTTCACCCAAATATGAACATTCTGTCAGCATTTATTCACCTGCATTTTTTTTTCAGCTGAACACCTCAGAAAATATTTTGAAGAATGCTGGTAACCATACAGTTCAACCCAGGCTTGCTGAATAAAACATGCCTCTGGCTTTTCTTAAAAAAAAAAGAAAAGAAAGGAGAATCTTCTTTTCACCGTTACCAACAGAAAAAAAATGTCCATGAGCTATGTTTCCATACATGCAAACCTGGAATATTGCATAAAAACGTTTGCAAATAAATCACAGTTTACAGACAATGATTAAAAGATAACAAAATTTGTTACTTTCTGATAAACTGGTGCCAAATATTTTAAAAGAAAATGAATTTGCTGCGGTGGGAGAAACCACTGTGGGACTTTTTTCATATGTAATAAATTACTTGCTTCTCAAAAGATGAAATGCAGTGAACGTGCATTGGTTTTTGGAGTCACAAAACTCCTCTTTGACAGCGCTGTAGCCCAAGACAGAGTTTTGGAGTTAACAAAACTGAACCATTTTGATGGTTGACTTTGGCTTTGAGATTTTAAAATGAAAGAATGACATTTTCGATGTTTTATAATGTAATCGTTCTGCTGGTTTGTTCATTAATGCACCCATTTTTTTACAACATCATCCTATACAACAAAGCACAATTTTTAGAGATGCATCTCCAAATGTGTTTCCACCATAAAAATATGTAGAAAAAAACAACTATTAAGTGTCACTAAAACTATATTCAGTTTTATTTGCAGATGCTGTTCTTGAATGCATTCTGGAAATGAAATTACATGTGATTAGTAGTAAAAAAAAAACAAAAATTTCAGTGAATTGTGTGCAAAATTGTGATTTGTGGAGGAAGATACCTTTTTTTATTTTCATCTTATAACAAAAAAAAAAAAAAAGATAATAATAAAACAAAACACATTTGAATTACACACTCTAAGAAATGCTGGGTTATTTAAACCCAATTTTTAAAAAAATATCGATTAACCCAAATATTGGGTTAAATTTGGTCCTATTTATTTATTTATTTATTTTATTTTTGGCTTAGTCCCTTTCCTAATCTGAGGTCGCCACAGTGCAATGAACCACCAACGTATCCAGCAGATGTTTTATGCAGTGGATGCTCTTCCAGCTGCAACCTAACTCCAGGAAACACCCATACACTACGGTCAATTTTAGCACCTAATCCACCTATACTGCATATCTTTGGACTTGTGGGGTAAACCGGAGCAGCCTGAGGAAACACAGGGAGAACATGCAAGCTCCACACAGAAACACCAACTGACCCAGCCGAGGCTTGAACCGGCAACCATCTTGCTGTGAGGCGATCATGCTACCCACTGCGCCACCGTGTTGCTTTTGCTTTTATTCATTTAATTCAAAAAGTTACAGCAGTTGTGTTAATCCCTATTACACCTAGAATTAGATTGAAATAACCAGATATTTTTTTTCAGAGTGCAGTTGAGGTAACTCAAATGGCAAAAACTCTTTTATGATTTCTGTTTTAGAACCAGATTTTCTCAAGTGTGGGACAAACCACCTTCCTGGGTGGTATAAAACCTGATTAAAATCTGATTTTTGTTTATGCATCTTAGTCAGAAAAATGTTATCTTACTTTAATTCCTTACCCTCTAACTTATTGTGCAATGAGCTGCTAAGCAATGATCATGTGAGTCAAAGCTCTTTTGTTTATTTCCCCTGCCTATCCCATCATTTTTATGCTGTTGTCTGTTCTCGAAAACAGAATCAATGGCAAAACATCTATTGCTAAATCTAAATCCGTGCATTTGTGTTGTTACTATGACAACCACATGTATCTTTGCGGTTTGAACAGCGCACTTGATTTCAGAAGAAGAATAAAACACGTTTCATTGTAAACGCAACAAACAAGCAAACAAAACTGAGAGAGCTACTTGCCTTTAACCTCTCAGAAATAAAGGTACTGGAGTTGTCACTAGGGCAGTACCTTTTTTAAAGGTACATATTTGTATCCAAAGAGTCCACAGTAGTACATCAAAGGTGCATATTAGTGCCCAAAAGTACCTAAAAAGTACCTTTGAGGTACCACTGTGGACCCTTCAGGTACAAATATGTACCTTTTGAATAGGTACTGCCCCAGTGACAGCTCCCGTACCTTTATTCCTGAGTTTTAATGCAACAAACAAGCAAGCAAAACTGAGAAAGCTGCTTACCTTTAACCATTAAAATGTTTTCCCAATTATTTTTACACATTCAGAGTCTGGACCTATATAACTAAAATGTGCGTTAATTACTGTATCCACTGATATTCAACAATTGCAAAAAAATAAAATAAAGCAAATTTTTACTGTTTAGAAATCGGAAGAGAGCAAGTTTTTGCGACCATATCTATTCTACAGTATATTCAGCTCTGGCATGTTCACAATCTCAGCCATATTCTCGAAAGTGTCACTTCCAGCATCTTCAAAATCAATACTTTGATCCTTGACAGCTTATTTATTAGATCCACAATCAAGTGAAAGTAGCACTTATGTTTGATTGCACAGCTCTGCAGTAAAGCCATTCACATATAGACAAGTTCAAACTAGCATTACTCTTTGCAGTGCAATATTTGATTTTTTTGTCAGTAATGACATGTTACATCTCCCTGCTTTGATCACAGGCCGACATGGTTGTCCATCCTAACGTGAAATGAACAAAGTTTGAAAAAAGGAAAAATCCCAAATGTCAATGGACCCTTTTTATATTAAAGTTAAGATGAGTATAACAGTCATTATAATCTTAAATCATTAAAAGTTTTTAATATTTTGATTTAAAAAAGAAACTTATATACATTTATATGTATTAGCATATGTATTATCATGTCATCTGTGCATCAAATCACAGAAAACAAACTTCCACTTGTGTGAAGCGTTTGTAATACAGTGTCCATGGTTACACAATTTTTTATATATATTTCAGCAAACTGGATTGTAAAAAATTCACTGCTCTCTAGGTTGATTTAATTATGATGACTTCTGCTTTTTGAGAAACCCGGAAATGTGAAAAGGGTCCATTAGGTGTGTTGTCAGAGTGACTGACCGTAGTATTGGTAACCTCCCTACAGACGAATCCAGCTTAAACCAGGCTAGGCTGGTTGGCTGATTTTAGCTGGTCGACCAGCCTGGTTTTAGAGGGGTTTTGGCCATTTCCAGCCTGGTCTTAGCTGGTCAGGCTGGGAGATGACCAGCTAAAACCAGCTTGACCAGCCTAGCCAGGCTGGGAGTCCAGTCAAAACCAGCTATGTCCAGCTTAAACCAGGCTGGTCAAGCTGGTTTTAGCTAGATTTAGCTGGTCATTTTCCTACCTGACCAGCTAAAACCAGGCTGGAAGTGGCTGGAAACCAGCCTGGAAATGGCCAAAACCCCTCTAAAACCAGGCTGGTCGACCAGCTAAAAAAAAATTTTTCAGCAGGGCTAGTAACCAACAGTAAACAAGGCAAGCAAGAATTGCAAAACCATCTAAGCAAGTGCAACTTTTTTGCAATTTAATGTTTTATTCAAGATTTGGTTCTTCCATCACTCTTGGGATACTTTAAGGAAGTAACATGTGTTAGCTTCCTGTTTGCAAATTGTTTTAAGCATATTGGAGAGTTTATTGATCTCCCTGGTGATGCATGGAAATGTCCTTGAGGTTACAGACAGATCAATGAAGGCTCTGAATTAAGGCAACTGTCATTGAGTAACTATTATTACTAATAATGTTTGAAGTCGGGGAAGTACGGAGGCGCAGTGGGTAGCAAGATCGCCTCACAGCAAGAAGGTCGGTGATTTGAACCCAGCTGGGTCAGTTGCCATTTCTGTGTGGAGTTTGCATGTTCTCCCTATATTCGGGATAGTTTCCTCCGGGTGCTCCGGTTTCCCCCACAGTCCAACGACATGTGCTATAGGTGAATTGGGTATGCATAATGGACTGTAGTGTATGTGTGTGAATGTAAGAGTGTATGGGTGTTTCCCAGAGTTGGGTTGTGGCTGGAAGGGCATCCGCTGCATAAAACATATGCTGGATAAGTTGGCTCTGTGGCGACCCCTGATTAATAAAGGGACAAAACCGAAAAGAAAATGAATGAATGAATGAATATTTGATGTGTGTGTAATCAAAGCTGTTACCGTAATCAGAGCTACTGGAACAATTTAAATGCACACCTTCCAGCCAATCAGAATCAAGAATGAACATATTTGAATGAATGTTTATTTTATTTCATGCAATGAAAGTGTTTTTTTAAATGGTTTGGTCATCCTTTTGGCAAAGCATTCACTCAAATTAATTTAAAAACAGGATACTGTAAAATATCCTCCTCCTTTTCTGACCACAATAGATTCTTTCATTCCACTGTTTTCTCTTGCGATAACACTTGTAATAGTACTTGTGTTGGTAGATAAAAACCGTGAAATATTTGTGGCCTCCCATGCAGCTTTTTTAATCCCCAAAAAATCTGGGTGAGGAGCATTTCCACAGTGTGCCCATCCCTTGGCCTTCTGGCCGTGAGCAACAGGAGTGCATTGTGGGTGGGAGAGCAGTCTTGGCATATTCAGGAGGACAGCTGGTGACAGACTGTTTGTTCTTCTTTAGGACGACAGCCCGGCGCAGTCAGGGAGAGGTCACCTTCTCAAAGCTTTACCCAGCTCTGAGATGCAGATTCTTCTTTCTGTCTGCTTGTCTCCACCTCTCTCTGACACTAAATATAATGTATTGGCAGCAGTTATGAAGTACGTGCGGAGACGCCTTGCTCTTTAGCTGTTTGTGCAAACACTGGATGAACTGATATCTCTTCTGCCGATATAAGCGGATTAAAAGACGAAACAGTCAGGAATATTTTGTCTGAGAGATCAAGAGTGATTGAATTAAATTTTACATGACTCAATGGTTAACACAATCGCCTCACAGCAAGAAGGTTGCTGGTTTAAGTCCTGGCTGAACCAGCTGCCATTTCTGTGTGGAGTTTGCATGTTCTCCCTGTGTTCGCATTGGTTTCCTCCGGGTCCTCCATTTTACCCCACAGTTCAAAGAAATGCGATATATAGGTTAAGTAGATGAACTATACTGTCTGTAGTGTATGTGTGTGAATGAATGTGTATGTTTGTTTCTCAGTACTGGGTTGCAGTTGGAAGGGCATGCGCTGTGTTAAACATATCCTGGATGAGTTGGAGGTTCATTTCGTTGTGGAGACCCCTGATGAATAAAAGAACTAAGCGGAAAAGAAAATGGATGAATGAAGATTTTTTCCTGGATCAAGCTTCAGTGGCATTTCGCAAACCTCATATATTCTTACTTAGAAGTGCAGGACTATCTTCTTGCTCCCACTTAAGATTCCCTCTGTGTTCACCTGCTGTCCATTAAGAATGATTTTCTCCCCAACCCACCTGATCCCCTCTAAATTTAGATCTACTTTCCAGAATCATTCATACATTTTCCTTTGGCCTAGTCCCTTCTTTTATCAGGGGTCTCCACAGCGGAATGAACTGCCAAATTATCCAGCATATGTTTTACACAGCGGATGCCCTTCCAGCTGCAACCCAGTTCTGGGAAACATCCATACACACTTATTCACACATATACACTTCACTGTAAACCCTTATAAGTTGAGACTACTCAGATGATTTAAGAAAAGTGAATCCCTCAGTTCATTTGAGTAATGGAAAATCGACAACTCAGTTAATTGACTTGACCAAATATGGTTTCTTCATTTAATTAACTGAAATGTTTAAGTACAGCTAACTTGCATACTGTTAAACGAAGCTCCAGAACCATTTAAAAAAGCTTTAAAAACTGTTTCTATTCCTTGTTAGATTATAGTTTACATTTACAACTGGCAAGACAATGTGATGCCATTTAAAGTCATCAGGGCAACATACCATACCCTGATCTGATTTATTCTGATCTGAAGTTGAAGACAAAGGCTTTTTTTGGGATGTACAAAAGTGTTCTTGGAGCTTTTTATGATTACAGCTGAACCACTGAAGTGTTTTGACAATGATTTTGCTTTCTTTGGACTTTGAACATCTCTGGAGCATTGCTGTCGATGGAGGATGAGGGAGCTCTCAGATAACATCGAAAATATCTTCATTTGTGTTGTGAAGATGAACGGAGATCTCAGGGGATTGGAACGACATGAAGGGTGAGCAATTAATGAGAGGATTTTCATTTTTGGATGAACAACCCTTAGGAAGACCTTAATTAGTGGGTTTAGATGTGTTTGATTAGGGCTGGAGCCAAATTCTGCAGGAAAGTGGATAAAGTGGGCCAGAGTTGAGTTACAGCACATGCAAGCTGCGTCCCAATATAATGGATGTGTAACCCAATATGTGTTAAATGTGCAATCTTTTTCTCAAGAAAAAAGAGCCACTCTACTTTGTGTTAAATTTTTACTCCGACAATTCAGCACAGTTACCTGTAATAGTGAATCTGGAGCCTTGGTGTGTTGTCGCGTATTTAAATAGAGTCAGATTTAATGTCTGTAGTACATTAGGAACAGTAGCTCTCAGAAACAACCACTGAGCTGAAACACCACATTGGTAGCACTAACCAGCATAAACCAGACTGGGTCAGATGGAAATTTGACATAAACTGGAAAAAAAAATCATTGGTCTTTTGTTGGAGGTGGGTGTGGATGTGAATATGTACACCTCTGGCCACCAACACAAAAGAGGGTCGGCCCAGGCTGCAGAGCGGCAGTAATGAGCAACTCTAAGAGGTGTGGGGCTCTTTCTATATTCTGCCCCTCACTGAGGGGGTGTGAAGCAATATCCCGCTGCACAAATATCCCCCCTCAGAGCTAACAAAGGACCCTTAATGACAACCCCAGTGGCACTGCTCCAGCTAGTACACAAAGCAGGACAAGGCGGATGACGGGGGCTTTCACAAATGTCTGTCTGGGTGAAAATGTGGGCTGCTGTGGCTGCTGTGGACCACTTAAGAGTAAAAAAAATCTTTGTAAACTGTCCAGCTTAATTCAGATATTTTATTAATAATTTATTATTTTTATTTATTTATTTCTCATGTTTAAAAAGCTAGTTGGTTCTATTAGTTTGCAAAGCATCAATGCTTCTAGTAAGGTCTTTTTTAGTTGTTAGTGTGTTATGGTGGTGATCTGCTACATCCTTTAGCTTTGAGAGTGCTAATGAAGAACTTCAAAGGTAAAACTGTCCCTTGAGGTCACAGCGCTCAGCTACTGTAATCGAAAAATGTGAAAAGCATGCAGTCAAAAACAGAACAGAGTTACAGCACAGGGATGGGAAGAGGGGTTCAATTTGCATAACTTAAAATTGGGCTGCCGAAGTGGTTATTTGCAACTTAGCGATCCCTGTTTCAGGAATATTCATATGTGCATTTATTTAATTTCATGCTCTGTTTTGTAGATATTCTGCTTGGAATTTGCTAATACGGATGTATTGGGAAAACTAAAGAAATCCCATATAGAGGTCTGATACACTACCTGACAAAAGATTCTCACAGAAATCTGTCAAGTTTGGTAAAAAAAAGAATCATGGTTTGGGGTTACATTCAGTATGGGGGCGTGCAAGAGATCTGCAGAGTGGATGGCAACATCATTAGCCTGAGGTATCAAGGCATTTGTGCTGCCCATTACATTACAAACCACAGGAGAGGGGAAATTATTAAACTGGATAGCACTCCTTCTCATACTTCAGCCTCCACATCAAAGTTCCTGAAAGCAAAGAAGGTCAAGGCGCTCCAGGATTGGCCAGCCCAGTCACCAGAATTGAACAGTATTAAGCATGTCTGGGGTAAGATGAAGGAGGCATTAAAAATGAATCCAAAGAATCTTGATGAACTCTGAGAGTCCTGCAGGAATGCTTTCTTTGCCATTCCAGATGACTTTTTTAATAAGTTATTTGAGGGAATGTATGGATGCAATTCTCCAAGCTCATGAGAGTCACACACAATATTAATTCTTTTTTCACTGCACCATGATTTTATATTCTATGCTGTACATTACTTCTATGACAAAACTTCTGTCTAAGCAAAGTCAGACCTTTCATATCTATACATTCAGTCATTTCCTTTCATATAAGCCACTTTTAATACTTGGATGTCCTAAAACTGAGACAATAATTTTGTCAGGTAGTGTATATGGAAAGATAGTAATTGCAAATACGTGATGCACACACTCCTATTTGAATTTCACACACACACACACACACACACACACACACACACACACACACACACACACACACACACACACACACACACACACACACACACACACACACACACACACACACACACACACACATATATATATATATATATATATATATATATATATATATATATATATATACACATTTGTCATATATGCTGTTTGCCGTTGAAAATACAACTATGTGTATATATGTTAAAATATATTAGTTATAATTTTAGATTTGTTCATATGTCCATATATTGTATATAGTTCTTTATATCAGACTTCTATCTAGGAAATAAAATGATATTTATCCACATAACCTGAATTAACCTTAAACAAATTTTACATATAACAAGGTTTAAAAATAAAGGACATTAAATGTGCTGCTTTTATCATTTGCCTTTCACATTTTTATAACACAACACAAACATGCATAATCTATGCACAAAATTCTCAGATTTTTTATTTATACACATGCATGCTAACAATTTAAAATTGTATTTCAAAAGTCTTTTTTGAGTCTTATATTTAATAAACTATATATTCTATGTCAGATCTGCAATGCCTTCAGGCTAATACCATCTGTAGCATTATGGCACTGGCATCTAATGGCAGCCATCTGAAGACATGCCCTACCTAAGAATGAGATCTCTGTTAACACCTCAAAGCAGTTGAACTATGTGGTTTGGTTAGAGGCCAACAGAAAATTGACCAGGTGTTACTCTGCCATGTACAACAGTGTAATGATGTCATAAACACTGCATGTTAAATCTTGCAACCTACGCCATGAAAAATGGCTGTATTTGAAAACAAACATAGAGTTATAATAAATATGGTTTCAGTTGTTAACACTTTAGTCAGGTAAAATAGGTTATTCTTTGAACGTTTTATATATTTTTGTTGTCGTATTGTGAATGCAAAAGGTCTTATCTAACTTTGCAGAATAAAACGCACAACCAACAAAGCTGAAATATATTAAAATATTGATTCATAAATGTTTATGCTATTTAAAGCATGTTGAGGCTTTATAGAGTAAAACATTACAAATGAAGCTCAATATTCAGAAACAGATTTAGTGATTTAATGAATTTTAACCATTAGACCAAAACAGTCCGAATATACACCCAAAAATAAAATAAAATAATAATGTTAATGATAATAATAATAATAATGTTAATGATAATAATAATGTTAATAATAATAATAATAATAATAATGTTAATGATAATAATAATAATAATGTTAATGATAATAATAATGTTAATAATAATAATAATAATAATAATGTTAATGATAATAATAATGTTAATAATAATAATAATAATAATAATGTTAATAATAATAATAATAATAAAAATAATAATAATGTTAATAATAATAATAATAATAATAATTATTATTATTAGTAATACTAATTACTTTTTACATTTTTATTTTAGTGTAATGACTACAAATAAAAAGAAGTATTTTCTCAATGCTAAATAAGCGACACAATTTCACAGCAATTCGTAACTTTTTGATATAGTGGCTAATTTGTATGAATTTGTACTCTCATTCATACAATTTAGTACGATTTGCTTGACGGTTGGTTTAGGGGCAGGATTGGATGCCACATCTCCTTTTAAAAATCACACGACTGAACTCGTATGGATTCTTACGAATTAGCCACTAACCTGACAAAACATAAAATACACTGTAAAAAATCTAGAATTTTATGGTTTATTTCTAGCAGCTGTGGTGTCGGAAAAAATACGTAAAATAATGGTCGTTAAATTACAGAAATTTACTGTAAAATAACAGACATTAAAGTACAGACACTTCCTAAAATTTGAATTTCTGTAATTTAACCTCTGCTATTTTACAGTAAATTTCTGTAATTTAACGGCCGTTACTTACTTTTTTTTCCGGCACCCCAGCTGGAAAATTGCAGTTTTTTTAACAGTGCAGTTACTTTTCCTCATGAGATCAGGCTGGAAAAAATGTATGTATGTATGTCTGTATGTCATTGGACTTAAACGTGTCTGATATATTATATTAGAATGTTCGGACATAATTCTGTTTTACTAGGTCCCAGTGCTATTTGGAGGAGCCTATGTATTGTGCAAGCATGCGGTAGCACCACAAATGGATATAAACCATAAAAAATATATAATGTATTTGTGTTAGTAGCAGAGAATTATCAAAAAAGATTCTGTGTCCATGTTAAGCAGTTTTAACTTATAACATACAGATCGCTGGCAGCTAGCTCTATGCAACTCTCACAAGCTAAGCAGGACTGTGCCCAGTCAGTACCTTGATGGGGGACTACTTGGGAAACCTAGGCTGTTACTGGAAGTGGTGTTAGAGAGACCAGCAGGGGGTGCTCAACCTGCCTTCTGTGTGGGTTCTAACACCCCAGTATATTGATGGGGACTCTATTCTGCTCAGTGAGTGCTGTCTTTCTAATGAGATGTTAAAATCGAGGTCCTGACTCTTTGTGGTCGATATAATATCTCAGTATGTCCTTAAAAAAAGAGTAGAGGTTAAACCCTGTCATCCTGTTCATTATGGCCTCCTTACCATCCCCTTCATCATAATTGGCTTTATCACTCTGGGCCCTATCATACACCCGGCACAATGTAGCGCAAGGCGCAGCGCAATACTTGTTTGCTAGTTTCAGCTTGGCGCAAGAGTCGTTTTGAGGCATTGCACCATGCTGTTTAAATAGCAAATGCATTTGCGCTCATATGTGTGCCTATAGGCGTTCTGGTCTAAAAAGCAAGGCGTTCTAAGGAGCACTGCTGGCGCGTTGCTATTTTGAGAAACTATAGATTTTTCATTAGACCAAAACAAACTCGGTCTAAACTCCAGCACAGAGTTGCGCCTCGCTTACACACTGCTTAATAGCCTACACACAAGATGTAGAGCAATACACAAATATATGAAAACATTTAAATATTAAGGATATATAGGATATAATAAGAATAGATATAGGATATAAATATAAAGGATTAAAATATTACAAAACATATTATTTTCTAGCTTACATAAATATAAAAAAACACTGTTTTTTTTGCCTTCTTCATCTCGGGAGGCTTTTTCAGTTCATTCATAACAATTTGCTTTTGTATAATGTTATTACTATTAGCTATATCCATATGTATATTTGTTTTATTAAAAACAAGCTTAGATTTGCCCACCCGCAGGTTTTAGACCATATGGGGCACAGCATGTGTTTCAGGATATAACTCAGGTTTTTAAACAAACTTTGTTATTATTGTTCATTTATTCGTTTGCTGGAAATTAGAACTGAATTTAGAAATAGTTTTGACACAAATATTTGCTTTAACAAACACAATTAATTATTTATAGACTAATTGATGTCTGTGCATAAAGGTTTCCCTATCCAAGAGCGAAAGTGAAAGTAGATCAATTATCTCATTTCGTGTTTAACTGATTTCTGTTAAAAAAAAAACTTATCTTTTAACTGTTTGCTTGTGAAATGCTCAGTTTTTCCACTTCCACTTACTTTACATCCTGTAAATAGCAAATGCGCTTATGATGCAGCTGACTCTTAAAGGGAATGGGAGATGAGACTATGATTGGTTTATTCTCAAAACACACCTATAACCCATGAAGAAAATAAACTCAACCCTTTTAGACCATGCGCCACGGCGCAAAGCAATTTTCCTGTCCTTAAATGAGCTAATATGGATTTTGACACACCCTGAAAGCGTTTGCGCCCTGCGCTTTCCGTTTTGCGCATGGACCGTCAAAATAGAGCCATCTGTCTCTGCGGTGTGGTTGCTGTCGAGTCATCCAGGTGGATGCTGCACACTGGTGGTGGATGAGGAAATTCCCCCAAAAATATGTAAAGCACTTTGAGCGTCCAGAAAAGTGCTATATAAATGTAAATAATTATTATAAGAAAAACTAATGTTTAATTTTTTGTTATTCTTCTTGTAGTTGCATGGTTGCCACCAGTAGGCATCCACAGCGTGCTTAATTTCTATAAAAAGTCCCATGAAACATAAGTTAAGATTGTCTTTTTTTCTACTGTAACGTAGATTAACTTGAATTGGTCGTAAAATGAGAAAAAAATGTTGGTGGGTGCATAATTTTGATCTTTGGGAACTGATTAAACTGTTAGAAGATGTTAAAAATAAAAACAAGATTGACGAATGGATGAAGGCAGAGCAAAAACGAGACACAGGTTGTCGCTAGATCAGATTTGGCTGCAGCCAGAAGTTAACACAAATTATTTGTTATTTATCAAATTTCCCATTAATTGTATTTTATTAATGTCTACCCCAACCTAACCCTAAACTTAACTGTCACAGTACTGTAAAAATATTAATTAGGCTGGCTTGTGTAGCAAGCCAGACTATTGTTATCCTATTTTTCTTCTGAGACTAAAAATTAAACTCTATCTCCTCCTAGAGCTTTCAAGCTATGACCACCAAACTCACACCAGACCTCCAAACTGGTCTGACTCGGGTTGCTATATCTTTTCCGACTGATCCGACTTTTGGATTTCCGAAAAACGTCCCAGGACCGTCTGAAAAATCCCATTGACTTATAATTGGACCAAACTTTGTGACCTCATAACTCTGCATCAGACTGTCCTACAGGCTTCTAACTGAGCTAATTTAACTCAGACTACCTAACTGCCAATAACTGATGAGCTTTTTTCTTTCTGGCCACACCCTAGCAACCACCTTTGGGACCCTAGAAACTGTCCCATAGACTTTCACTGCAAAAGACTCTCATTGACTTTACATTGGATCAAATTTTGTGAGCTCACAACTCTACATCAGACTGTTGCACAGACTTCTAACTGGGCTCATTTAACTCAAACTACCAAACTACCAATAACTGATGAGCTTTTAACTTTCTAGCCACACCCCTAACAACCAGATACGGGACCCTAGCAACGGTCCTATAGACTGCCATTATAGAGGTTCAGATTGATTTCGTCATGCTGCAGTGTGAAAGAGACATGGGTGTTGCTTTTAACTGTTACTGGCAAGAAGCTTTGATACATCATCAGTCTAAGCTGTCAATCCACTCCATAGCAACAAAACAGACTAACCTAGCAACGATATAACAGCAGCTATATCTCAGTATCAGAACATCGTAGAGAAGCGGGGGTTGGCTTGTTTGACTTATGCTAGCACACCATCCATCCATCCATCCATCCATCCATCCATCCATCCATCCCTCCATCATCTATCTATCTATCTATCTATCTATCTATCTATCTATCTATCTATCTATCTATCTATCTATCTATCTATCTATCTATCTATCTATCTATCTATCTATCTATCTATCTATCTATCTATCATCTATCTTTTCATACTTTTTAAAACTGTTTAAACTAAATAAACTATTACCATCAGGCTTTCACAAGCCAGCCTCAAAGTTTGTTCTCAAACTTTAAGAATCTAGTTATTGTTATAAATTGTCACAAAAATATTGCTATATTAATGTGCGTATCCGCAGCTGTATCCTATCTAGACTTTACCATAGACACGCTCCTATAGCCCCGCCCTAAAAGCATTCCATGTGACCAGAATTGAACATAAGTCATTTTGAGGGAGGGAGGTATGATGTTGGTGTGTGAAACTAATGTGATGGCAAATGAATTTTCACAGAACAACGAAGTGCACAAATACATCGTTTATACCAAGCACTACTATACAAAAATAAGAAAAGTACATTTTGATTTCATTGCAACTTTAAATGGTGATTTTATCTTTTATAAGAGTACTTTAGCTCTCATAGTGGATTAAAGTATCTCAAATTCTTTAAAAGAAGTGAGATGATGTTGAAACAAGTTGGATAAATGAGCTACTTTTATGTTTAATTCTTTGCAGGTAGCTTGTGGCCCAAGGCAGTCTCATACCTTTTTCATAATGATTAAATCCACCCGTCAACATTCTGATGGATCAAAGTCTGTCATTATTCAGAAGTGGAATAACATGAGATTAAATAAATGATGACAGAGTTTTGCTATTCGGTTGATCTATTTATAGCTTTAATAACTTTTTAGCTTAACAGATACATCCATCTGTTCCCAGGGTTGCAGCTGGAAGGGCATCTATACATCCATACATATGCTGGATAAGTTGGAGGTTCCTTCCACTATGGTGACCCCTAAAGGAAAATGAATGAAGATGCATAAATCAATGGTATTTTAGATGAGAGACTAAGTAATTGCATTACCGATAGATGTACAATACTGAATATACTTTAATAACATGGCAAAAACCTATTATCACATTTTTTTTTTTTTTTTTTTTTTTTTTTTTGGTTTGGAGTGATTCATTCAGTAAAATTTCAGATGTGCGCTAGACTATAATCTCATGTCACCCTCTTAAAACAGCGTAGATAATGAGTCCTTAATGTGATTCATGTCATTGTTCTGCTCAGTTGCTTCAGGATACACAAATATAGGAGAATACAGTTCATTTCATTTCTGTACCAGCATGTGTAATCAAAACCGTTTATCTGTTTTTTTTGTTTGTTTGTTTGTTTGTTTGTTTGTTTTTGTCCAAATATTTCAGGTAAAATATGCCTTTTGAACAGTCAAGGTGATAAATCATTTTACTTCTCTGATGTAAAATTTTCTTTCTTTCTTTCTTTCTTAGAAAGTGAACAATACTTTCTTTCTTTCTTTCTTTCTTTCTTTCTTTCTTTCTTTCTTTCTTTCTTTCTTTCTTAGAAAGTGAACAATACTTTCAAAAGTTATAAAATTGTATGCAAATCTTCTATTTTTTTGCTGCATTCTTATGCCCAAGCTCAAACTTCTTTCTTTCTTTAATCAACAATACAATAACAATACCCAGGTAGGCTGTGGTGTTGAAACAATGCTCAATTGGTACCAATAGGCCCAAGGTGTGCCAAAAAAAATATCCCCCACACCATCATACCACCACCTGCCTGAACCGTTGATACAAGGCAGGATGGCTTTTATGTTATTGATGCCAAATTCTGATCCTACCATCCGAAATCACCCTACTTCCATGTCTACATGCCTAAATGCATTGAGTTGCTGCCATGTGATTGGCTGATTAGAATTTTGCTTTAAAAAACAGTTGGACATTATTGTACCTTAATAAAGTGGCCGGTGAGTGTGTGTGTGTGTGTGTATAAATTAGAGATGTCAAAATCAGCACTTTAACACACGCGATCAATAAAAAAAAAAATGAATGCAATTAATGCAGTTACGTTTTTTATTTCCTGTTGTGGCCGACTTGTGTTTAATGTGCAAAGAAATATGTTTAAGACCAAGGAAGCACTTTTAGAAGGAAAGTTTCAGTATAAAACAATTAATGTCGCATCATCAGGCTATCCAGCGCTTCCTCCAGAGTTTCATGCAATTTCGGGTGTTTTAGTTCCATTCGAATTTTTTCTTCTTTTTATAATATTTCCCAAATGATGTTTAACAGAGCAAGGAAATATTCACAGTGTGTTTGATAATATTTTTTCTTTTGGAGAAAGTCTTATTTGTTTTATTTCGGCTAGAATAAATGCATTTTTTAACCATTTTAGGGGCACGATTATTAGCCTCTTTAAGCTATATTTTTTTTTTGATAGTCAACAGAACAAACAATCATTATACAATAACTTGCCTGATTACCCTAACCTGCTAGTTAACCTAATTAACCTAGTTGACCTTTAAATGTCACTTTAAGCTGTATAGAAGTGTCTTGAAAAATATCTAGTCAAATATTATTTACTATCGTCATGGCAAAGATAAAATAAATCAGTTATTAGAAACGAGTTATTAAAACTATCATGTTTAGATATGTATTGAAAAAATCTCTTCATCAAACAGAAATTGGGGAAAAAATAAACAAGCTGTCTAATAATTCAAGGGGGCTAATAATTCTGACTTCAAATATATATATATATATATATATATATATATATATATATATATATATATATATATATATATATATATATATATATATATTGGTTGCAGTTCCTCTGTTGTGTGGCTGCAGAGTTTTTAGTTTCTTTGAATTTTTTCGAATTCTCCAAAATTCTCTGTAAATCTGTCCCTCTCATGCATATTCAGCATCTTGTGGGGTGCGGTCAGTTCATTTCAAATTCACACTCATGAGTTCCTAAATTATGAATTTTGCTGAAGCATGACCTACATCGGTGTGTGCAAGAGGTTGACTTTATGTGAAGCTGATCAACAGTCCTATCTGAGTTTAAACACCGTTTGAGAGGAAATTCATTATGCACCCTTTGTTAACATTGAGATGATGAGTTCCCTTTGCTAATGGAAGTCTTTATCGCATTATGAGTCTGAAAAAGCCATCAGGCCTCGCGATAGTAATTTATGATTTATCGTTCTGTGATTGCCCTGAGGAAGCCTGTAATGGAAGAGTCTGAGGCCTCCCTTTGACAGCATATGCCTCTCGCCCCCCTTACAAAATACCATTTCTGAAAGCGGGCTCATTTAGGAAAAGCTCTTATCAAATAAAAGCACAAGTCAAATCTGTGGCTGCTAGCTGTGCCTTTCGACTTGTCGCGGTCATGTGATTATGCCCGTCTGCTGAAAGTAAGTGGCGTTCTGCCCCTCCTTGCAAAAGGACACGGATTTCCACAAAGAAGAGATTGTGTTCGGGGTCTTTTCTACATCTGAAACGGTCCCCACCTACTAAGATCCAGTGTTAACATATCAACCATTCAGCAGGGCTCTTTAATGCTGGATCTAAACAAGACCAAGCCTGCATTTGGCCTGCAGATTAAAAAAGACATCTTATGTGCTTCCTTTAAACACAAAGCCACACAGCTGGTTGCTGACAGGAGCAGTTTTTTTCTTCTAAATCTGCATAAGATATTTAAAAGGGACAAAAACAGATGCTATGGCAAACATTGCTTTTGCTGTTGCATAATCTGAAAGACTTTTCCAAACCCCCAGCTACAAATTTTGATGCATAAGTTGTTCATGCTGTTTGTGCCATTGCACATAATATATACTTTAATTTAGGTGGCTTACTGGGGAGATGCTATCACTTGTTGTGATTTTAGAATAAGGGATTGATTACGCAACACTTTTCAACTAAACATGGATATTGTCATTCATTCATTTTCTTGTCGGCTTAGTCCCTTTATTAATCCGGGGTCACCACAGCGGAATGAACCGCCAACTTTTCCAGCATATGTTTTACGCAGCGAATGCCCTTCCAGCTGCAACCCATCTCTGGGAAACATCTACACATACACACACATACACTACGGACAAATTTAGCCTACCCAATTCACCTGTACCACATGTCTTTGGACTGTGGGGGAAACCGGAGCACCCGGAGGAAACCCACGCGAATGCAGGGAGAACATGCAAACTCCACACAGAAACATCAACTGAGCCGAGGTTCAAACCAGCGACCTTCTTGCTGTGAGGTGACAGCACTATCTTCTGCACCACTGCTTCGCCACATGGAAAATGTATTATGTGTTTTGGCTGATTATTTAAATGTAAACACATTTTTGTGGGGCCTAAAAACTCTTGAAAATTGTGTTGCAGAATGAAATTTGCATGAGATTGAAATGGGTGTTGCAGACCTGAAATAATCCAACAATAATAACAATACAATTCTGAATACCAATTTTTGCGTGTTTAATGTTGGGTGTTTAGTGTTGTGTCTATTGCGTGTTTAATGTTAATGGCTATGTTTTAATGTTTTTTTCTGCTCGCCAAGCCTGCATTTATTTGATCAAAAATACAATAAAAACATTAATATTGTTAAATAGCATTAAAAACATTTTTCGATGTAGTTATTTTTCAAGATGTAATTTGATTCGTGTGATTTGACGCTGAATTCATCCAGTCTTTAGTGTAAAAGATCTAGATGTATATTATATTAAATTAAACATATTATATTATATTAAACAGTGACTTAATTTTTGAAAATCATATCTCCCATGTCACAAAACAGCCTTTATTCAACTTTGAAAAATATTGCTAATTTACGAAGCATATCCATCTCAGAATGTTTACTAGCTAGTTCATGCTTTTATGACTTCTAGGCTGGATTACTGTAATGATATGTTCGCAGGTTGCCCAGCATCCTCTATTAATAAACTAGTGCAAAATGCAGCTGCCTGAGTTCTTACCATGTCTAGAAAATATGATTACGTCACCCTAGTTTTATCCTCCTTACACTGGCTGCCTGCTAAATTTTTTTATTGATTATAAAAAATGGCTTCTTATTTATAAAGCTTTAAATAATCTAACTCCTGTTTATATAATCAGCCTTCTGTCTTGCTACAGTCCAACTCGCTCTTTAAGATGTCAAAACTCAGGGCTTCTGGTAGTGCCCAGAATAGCAAAGTCTACTAAAGGAGGTTGAGCCTTCTCCTTTATGGTCCCTAAACTCTGGAATAGCTTTCGTAATAATGTCAGAGGCTTAAACACTCTTTCAATTCAAAATTAAAGACCTATCTTTTTAGTAAAGCATAAACACAATGCATCACATAACGGTATGATGCTTCAGTGTGCTCCATGCAGGTGAGTAGGCTTGACAAACCACCTGTAGGACACACTACTCCTATCTTAATGCACCAGGCATTTTGTTAGAAATACTTATATGCTTTACATGTTTGTTACTATGTTTGTTTATATATATATATATATATATATATATATATATATATATATATATATATATATATATATATATATATATATATTGTATTGATATTTATTAACTGTTGTTCAAATACACTATGAACAGCAGCTACACTAATTATACTCTTTGTTCTCTAATTTCAGGAATTCTTGTCCCGAGGCCTCTAGAGATTGTGCAGCACTATTTATGTGATCTAAGACCAGTGAAGAGATGATTCCAGCCATAGAGGACTTTGAGGACAACACATACAAAGAGATGAAGTGATGATCCAAACCATCGAGGACCTACAGGACAACATATACACTTAATACACAAACCTTCATTTAATGTACACATAAGACATCTCCTATATGCAATAAAATTGCAGGTTAACTATGTCTGTAATGCATATTTGATTGTAAACTTAATCTGATTGTAATGCAATGATGTACACCTTTTGTAAAGCTGCTTTGAAACAATAATACGTGTGAAATGCACTAATACACTTAAACACGCTATACAAATAAATTTGAATCGAATTGAACTGTAAATAAATTCAGCATTGGTGAACAGAGGAAACTTCTTTAAAAAAAATAAAAATAAATAAAAATCTCCATGTTCATGAAGCTCTATTCACATGATAATGGTTGCTCATTGAAATGTATGCCAAATAAATCGGCTCTTCAGTGATAAAACGGATGCATTTGGATGAAGATAAATTCATGGTGGAGGTGTCAGTGAGTTTATGATCCCATGAACTGAAATGTGCCTTTCACCTAGTCAGTCGCCTGTTCATAACAATGAGAAAGTGGCTGTTTGGGATTATAAAGGGATCCCTCTGTGAACTTTGCCATAAGTAATCAACGCAGAAGCTTAAAGGGATAGCTCACCCAAATATGAAACATTTCTCATCATCTACTCAAGGTATTCTAAACATTTATGAGTTTCTTTCTTCTGTTGAACACAAAGCTAGATATTATATAGAATGTTCATTCATGACATTGACAGCATAGGAACAAAAATAGGAAGTCAATGGCTGCTATTTGCAATATTTTTCAGTTTGTGTTCAACATAAGAAAGAAACTCGAACAGGTTTGGAGCAAATTGAGAAAATGATGGCAGAATGTCATTTTGGGGTGAACTAACCCAACTAATTACCATGATGTTGTTTTTATGATGCTAACAGGAGCTCAAGAGTTTCAGGAATGACATTCACATATAAGTTTATTAAGTAGTGAAAACCATAGCACTAGAGAGAACTAATAAAATATCATATGCCAAAACATAATCGCTCCCTCCCGGGCCTACATCTGAATGTATTTGTAATTATTATATTGCATTTATTTGTGTACAGGGTGGCACGGTGGCTCAGTGGTTAGCACTGTCGCCTCACAACAAGAAGGTCGCTGGTTTGAGTGCAGGCTAGGCCAGCATTTCTGTGTGGAGTTTGCATGTGCTTCCTGTGTTCATGTAGGTTTTCTCCGGTTTCCCCCACAGTGGATTGAATTAAATAAATTGGTCACAGTGATTGTGTGTATGTGGGTGTTTCCCAGTACTGGGTTGCGGCTGAAAGGACCTCTGCTTTGTAAAACATGTGCTGGAATAGTTGGTGGCTCATTCCGCTGTGGTGACCTCTGAAATAGATACTAAGCCTAGGAAAAATTAATTAATGAATAAATTAAAGAATAAATGAATGAATGAATGAATGAATATTTGTGTACATAAATACATATTTTACAATTTTATTGCTCATCTGTTGCTGCAGGATTTATATTTTTTGAATCAAAAGTAAAGATTTTGGACCCAATTCAAATGATTACATACATTTTTGTTCTTTTGTAGCACTTACTGTAGTGGACTAGCAACTGTAAATACCTTCCAGCAGTCTGTTTTATGCAAATTAGCATGCTTAACAGTCTACAATTGCATTATGCAAATTAGCATGTTTAACTGTTACAATTCTGTTTTATGCCAATTAGTATGCTTAACAGGTACCATATAGTGCTTGACAAAGGGTTTACAAAAAATCTTTTAGCTTTTATCCTTCTTGAAAGCTTACAGATGTGGGTCTGAGTAGGATTTAAATAACCACACAATCTTGGTGTTTCTCGAAAAACAGTAGGAAGTTTGGCTGGGGATTTTTACGCAGCTGGTGGGAGAAAAACAATGACATTCTGGATTCCAACAGCAATAAAATCACTAACCTCTGTAAATGTTAGAAAAATAACTTGTGATAACCCATGGGAAATAATTACCATCATAATAGGGCCATAATAAAAAATCATGGGTGATTATATGTATTGCTTTGGCCTAGTGGTACCTGAACCATTATATACCAAATTATGTGTAAGAAAAGTCCACAATGTCACTCAAACTGCATAATTTTGCCTGATGTTGTGTACTTTTGACTTTTTTTAAAAAACTTCCTGCCTATGGACAATTAAAAAGGACATTTTTTTAGTCAAGTAAAACAATTCACTTCCATTTGTTTTAAGACTTTAAAAACAGCTTGTTACACTGCTTGATATTGCAAACTGATATTTTCTTGGTATATTATTTTGCTTTGTCAGTATAGTCATGGACACACTTATTTGTAGAACGAGTAGTTTGACCGTTTTCAAAAATCGTAATCCTAGTCATTTCTCCCATAGGCAGCTGAGTCAGAATTTCTGAAACAATTGCAAAAACAAGTGCACCGCATTTTAGAACAAGGTCAGTGGTACACCGTTTCATTCTGTGTTTGTCATTGTAAAGTAAATTTACCAACAGAGCTTTTTGTCAGCAAAATTTTACCAAACCAGAAACCCTATAGCAAGCACATGACATCCAGTCAAATACAGTTTATTCAGAGGTAATATTGAAAGAAAATAGTTTATATTTATTAGTAACCACATACATCCCAGCAGACACACAACTTCATAAGACATTAATATTAGGTTAGATTTAGGTCTGCAGTGTCTAAGGACAATGTTATTTTGACGTCCAATAACAACATGAAGTGATGTTGGTATTTTGCTGATTTTAGGCTTTTGTGGAAAGTTAACCAATCGGTTTGAAAATCAAATACTGAAATTTATTTGTCAGGTATAGCAACCAAAATCCAACATCTGATTGACGTCATATTGGTAACGTCCACACAATGTCATGCTGTAACATCATCAGGCATGAATATTTTGTTGTTTTTAGGTTACGTGGGAAAGTGACCAAAATGTAACATTTGTCTGATGTTGAACATTGCCATATGCCTGACGTTGGGTTCTGACGTCAACCCGATTTTTTATTTCCAAACAAAATGTCACGTCCAACAACATCGGTTACAAATACTCAAACCACTGTAATTGAGTAGTTTTTCTCAGGAATTGTAATTTACTGAGTAGTTTTAAAAATGTACTTTTACTTTCGCTTAAGTAGATTTTTAGTGCAGTATCGATACTTTGATACCACTATTTTCCGTCAACCTGCAGTCACTACTTTATTTTTTCTTATCTATTTGGATTTGAGAAAAAATTTGTCATGTGACTCATGTTCAATTAAATCGCACATAGAAGTAAAAAGGGTAAATCACGTCATAATTAACTGCCTCAAGACATGGGCGGTTTATAATTGCAGCAAACTGTTTGGAAGCATTAAGTATCCAAAAAGATCTCCAAACACGCATTGACCCAGAGACTATTTAGATGTATATATCACCAATAAAAAAATGACAGATGTTTACTGTATGATGACTGTAATGGCCTTCAACACAAAGCAGGCACAAGATGTCAACATAACATCAGATTGAAGTTTTACCTCAACGTTATGGTGGAAATAAAAATTGGTTTGACGTCAGAACTCAACGTCAGGCTGACATTGATGCCCAACATTCAACCTAAAATCAACCTAATATCAACGTCTTATGGTGTTACAGCTTGACGTTGTGTGGACGTTACCACTATGACGTCTATCAGACTTTGCATTTTTGTTGGTATACCAGATGAATAAATGTATTTTTTTTTATAAAGTAAAAGCTGCTTTTTATTCTAGCCAAAATAAACAAAAAAGAATTTCTCCAGACGAAAAAAATATTATCATAAATGCTGTGAAAAAGTCCTTGCTCTGTTAAACATTATTTGGGAAATATTTAAAAAAGAAAACAAAGAAAATCACAAGAGGGAGAATAATTTCATATTTGCATCATTCCCCCCAAAAAACAATGACATGATGCATTTTTGGAAATCCTTCTTTCCCTCCTCAAAGCCTCATCTCTTCTGACAGCTGTTGTCTGCCTCGGTCTCTCCTCAACTCCCCCGCTCTTTCTCTTGTCTCCACCCACAGCAGCTGCTCACTTCTTATGGGCTACCATGTGAAACTGGCATAAACTATCCATGAAATCGCTCCACCATTCTACGCCAAACAGCCCCCACATCTCATTCGTGACTCCTCTGCACTTAACATGATATAGGCACAATCCTGACACAATCCCTTTCTAGAACATAAAGCATTGAACTGGATGCTTTGCAGACACCATGTAATCAACATTAATGTTCTGTGGCTCAGTTCATTTCTGTTAGCTTTAAGGTCATGTATGTGCTAATGTAATTATAAAACAGAAAATTTACAGTTTTATTCTAATGGGAAATAAAATTGATCTCTCACACACATGGGTAAAAGACTTCTTTATTTAAAACAACACAAATGTTTAGCAACAAAAAAATGTTTGTGTGTGTTATCTGCTGGGGCGGATTTAGTCATTTTGGGACCCTAAGCAATTCCAGCCATGAGCCCGTCCTGAAGAACACCCTTTCTACTTTCATTTAGCTTTTATTTATATTGCTGTTTGTTATATCACTTAATCTTCTTTTCAACATTCTCAGTCATTCATTCATTTTCTTGTCGGCTTAGTCCCTTTATTAATCTGGGGTCGCCACAGCGGAATGAACCGCCAACTTTTCCAGCATATGTTTTACGCAGTGAATGCCCTTCCAGCTGCAACCCATCACTGGGAAACATCCATAGACACTCATTCACACACACACACTACGGACAATTTTAGCTTATCCAATTCACCCATAGAACATGTCTTTAGAGTGGGGGAATTTGGAGCACCTGGAGGAAACCCACACGATCACAGGGAGAAAATGCAAACTACACACAGAAATGCCAACTGACCCAGCTGAGGCTCAAACCAGCAACCTTCTTGCTGTGAGGCTGTTCATTCTGCTTAAGTGACCTCTAATTAATAAAGGGACCAAACCGAAAAGATAAAGAATGAATGATTGAATTAATGATTTCTTGTGTGCTCTATGGCTTGGTGGTGGAGGACCACAGAGTACACTGAAATAAATGATTCATTGAGTTTACACATTTCTTTTAAGGTACATGTAAGTGGTTGATATTACGCACCGTGTTGGGATGGTTCACAACATGAAAGACAAGACAACGAAAATGAAGTCAATTATTTGTTGGGGTTGGAATTCGGGAGCTAAAAAAAATTTCCTTTATGTTAAAACTTACCTGATCAAAAATAAAATAAAGTACAATTCACTACCCTAACATCCTAACACAAAAACAGAGGTCATATATATGTATATATATATATATATATATATATATATATATATAGGTACAGTCTAAGAAAGCTAGCATTCATATTAACGAAGGAAATATATGGAGCGCGCTGATTGGTTTAAACCAAGCCTTAGTCATGAATGAATGCAGCACACTCAGAGACGTAATACGGGACACCCAGGTACAGACGTCCAGTCTTCACGCTGGAATACACGCTAAGATCTCATGGCTGTGACGCAGCTTCAAAAATTTGTTTCAAACCGGAAGTACGAATTTGCTCGAAATAACGCAAAAACAACCAATTTTCATTTTTTAGTGAGATATATGTGTCCTAATAGTGTTTTTAGCAGTGTGGGACACATAAACGACTGTCAACAGCTTAAAAATGTGTTTTAGTGTTTCGTGACCCTTTAAAAAAAATTTTGTGATTCAAATGAATCATTTTTTTTCAGTGTAGGATTGTACAAATTCAGAGAATGTAATAAAGGAATGCAAACAGCGCTGAACTTTGTTCTTCAAATTGACTTCAGAGCAAATGAAAAGTACAAGAATGCAATGCTAATGGGATGTTAGCCATGAGCAGCGATATCTGAAGCACCTGCTATAGCTGTGTCTGCGTCTGTTTGATATGCAGCCAGCACCAAATTCTCCATCTGTACTTTCATTGAGCTGCTTTAATTTCTCCGAGCTCAGTCAGTAGTCTGAATGAGACTGAGTGTGTAGAGGTGCAGTTCACGGAGCCTAAAGCACAGCGCGCTAATGACCGCCATCGCCTGCAGGCTCCTCCGCAGCACTTACAGCAATCACTGCCGTCGCTGCTCCACCGACTGTAATATTAGCCATATTTGTTTGCTGAATTTCTCATCTCTTGGGCTTTGTGGCAGACCATGTCCCCTGAACAGCTGAGCTCTAATTGCTTTTCTCGCTTGATGCTCATGGCCCGCGCCGAAGGCAGGGTTCTGCTGATTTTGTTACCCTTGTCAATTGGGGAAATTTGGGACCTTGTCTCGAACATCTCAGAGGAGCCCGTGAGTTGACCTGTGCCTCCAGCGCTTTCCTTTTTTCCTCTAATGGGTTAAGGTCAGAGCGATACAGGAAAAGTCAGCATGCATGTACTGTACCTCACACTGTCTTTTTGTAATTAAATGCTTTGCTAGTTTTATTTATTTGTTTATTTACAACTAAAGTTAAAAGTAACAGCTGAACTCTTACTATTGCTCATACAGTTAATTCAAACAGGTTTCTTGAAATATGCAGCGTTCATCAATGTGTCAGCACAATTTCCAATGAAACATCTTGACTGTTTCCGAAATCACCTACTCAGTGGCAACATTCGAAAAGTTCATTCTATACACTGTAAACCCTAATAAGTTGAGACTACTCAAATGATTTGAGAAAAGTGATTCTCTCTGTTCTCAATTGAGCTGACCACTTCATTGAATAAACTTAAATGTTTAATTACAGATAGCTTAAACGTTTAAGCACATATAAGTTAAATTGGCTAATAGACTAAACTTTTTCTTTTTTAATTTGCTGATTGACATCTCATTTGTCTAAAGTAGTTTTTAAAATTTGCCAGCAATCCTCAAGCTATTTTCAAATCAATGACGAGTCAAAGACAAGAGCATGGTTTCAAGTAAGATGATTAGACTAATAATAATACATCATAACATAAAATTTGAAATACGTTTAATATTTTATTCTAAGGTTTTTTTTGGTGAGGACCGTTTATTATCCACTGTGTAAGGCTCTGTCGACATCAGTTATCTTAATGAGATTAAAGAGATAATTAACGCTCTACTTCATCTTTGCTAGTATTACATGCACATTCCATGTATGTAAGTTACAGCCTGATCTCACAAGAAAGCGTAAGTATTTTACGCTTTGCCAGTTCAGTGGTTAATTTGTACAAATTTGTTCGGTTTCAGTCGTACGAAATTGTATGATTTTAAAAAGGAGGCGTGGCACCTAAACCCAACCGTTATTGGGGATGAGCAAATCGTACTAAATTGTACTAGATTGTACGAATTCATACGAATTAGCCACTAAATTAAAAAGTTACGAATTGCGGGGATTGTGTTGGTATATTATTATATTCAATTTACGATGCTCAAATACTTTGCTTATATGGGGATGTAATGTTAGGCTAGATGTTAGTAAGTTAGATTTATTTGAAATGGAATAGCCAGCTCATATACAGTTGGAGTCAGAATTATTAGCCCCCTTTGATTTTTGTTCTTTTTAAAATATTTCCCAAATGATGTTTAACAGAGCAAGGAAATTTTCACAGTATGTCTGATAATTTTTTTCTTCTGGAGAAAGTCTTATTTGTTTTATTTCGGCTAGAATAAAAGCAGTTTTTAATTTTTTACAAATAATTTTAAGGACAACATTATTAGCCCCTTTAAGCTATTTTTTTCGATAGTCAGAACAAACTATCGTTATACAATAACTTGCGTAATTACATTAAGCTGCCTTGTTAACCCATTTAACCTAGTTAAGACTTTAAATGTCACTTTAAGCTGTATAGAAGTGTCTTGAAAAACATCTAGTAAAATGTTAGTAAAACTATCATGTTTAGAAACAGGTTAAAAAAATCTCTCCATTAAACAGAAATTGAGGAACATAAATAAACAAGGGGGCTAATAATTCTGACTTCAACTGCACTTTCTTCAGAAAAATGTTTTTTTTTTTTTTTAGATCAGTTGCTGATTTTAATGTACTGGTATAAAAATGGCTATTTTTAAATAGGATAAATGTGTTTCTAATGGGATCAGATGTTACCAGCCTTTTATATTTTTGCACGGGGTCAATTAAACATGAAAACAAAGGGTGAGATATCAGACTTCTTCATAAAAAACGCAAACAATGTGCTTTTTCTTTTCAAATCCAGATGTGTTTGATGTCTGCTGTGTGTAATTGCAGTATTTTTTGTTTGGTTGTTTCTCGCTAATGTTTTTGTAAATGAATTCAGCATGTTTTTGCAAAATAAAACTTTTGAATTCCGTAATTTATTATTTACTATTTGAGTTCAGTGTGCGTGTATGTGTGTGGGGGGACCCCCTGAAATGGTAGTGGCCACCCCCTGGTCACCCTATGTAAAAAATTGCAGCTCCGCCACTGGTAAATAGTAACAGTAAATTACTACTGATGACAGATTTTACATTTTTGGTTGATCTGTCCACTCTGCACACAACATTTTTAAAAAAGTTCAAATAGTTATCTAGTTGTGGAGGTAGTTGTGGCATTTCTTGATGTCAGTATTATGATTATGCATGCTAAGGAAAGAGAACTGACAGCAACATTGCTCTAACAAATTTTTAGTAATGAAGCATGTCCCTTCTTTTGTACCCCAGTGTGGTGGGGATAAATGATTTGAATGAGTCTCAGAGATCATAGAGAATCATTTCCGCCACTTAAAAATCACTATTGTTAAGCTATCAAGTGTGAGTTCAAGGTTATTAGGCAGTATAGTGAGGGGAACGTAAACTGTCCATCAGTTTAATGAAGATTAAAAAGTGCCAATACTCCTGTTTAATACTTCATATTGCCCTCTAAGTAGCCACCTGGGTCCCTCCAATTTCCCGCTGTCAGTGTCAAGAAACCACCAGTTATGGCAAGCTGTTTTAACATTAAATGAAAAAAAAAGTATTGGTTATCAGTAATGTTTGCAAAACTTGTAGCGTGTTTTAAAAACAATTGAACCCCTTCCGGGGGTGGCACGGTGGCTCAGTGATTACCACTGTCGCCTCACAGCAAGAAGGTCGCTTGTCCCAGCTTTACCAGTTGTAATTTCTGTGCGGAGTTTGGATGTTCCCCCTGTGTTCAAGTGGGTTTCCTTCGAGGGCACCGGTTTCCCCCACAATCCAAAGACATGCGCTATAGGTGAATTGAATAAACTTAATTTGCCGTAGTGTATGAGTGTGTATAAATGATTTTGAATGGGTTTTTCCCAGTACTTCGTTGCAGCTGAAAGAGCATCCACTGCATAAAACATATACTGGAATAATCGGTTCATTCCGCTGTGGCAACCTCTGAAATAGAGACTTATTGAATGAATAAATGACTGAATAACCGCATCTGAAGCTGTTGTTGCACGTTCAGGAGGTTTGGTGTTTTAATTCTTTTTGTTGTACTGTAAAACACAATGAAAACACAACATTATGTTCAGATCAAATCTCTATGTATATGGGCACTTAGCAATTGTTTTGCAAGAACATTATGGATTAAAAAAATAATCTATGAGAGGGGTCTGGATGCAGACCTGGTGGAGTGCAATCTGGGCTGCATCCAATGCTTTTTAACGGGCTCACCTAACCCCACCCCTAACCCTACCCCTCACAGTGACGTCACTAGCTCTGAGTGCATTGTGTCTGACATTACATCGCTGAGTGATGCAGTCTCAGCTTGCATCATAAAGGCTGCATCCAGATACTATTGAAAACTATTAAAACTTACTTTTATTTATAAAATATAGACTAAAATATTTAAATAAATGTATTTTTATTTATAAAATATCGAATAAAAAAATAAAAAACAGTACTTTTATATATAACATATAGACTAAAATATTTTAAAAAATGTACTTTTATATATAAAATATAGACTACAATATAAAAATGTACTTTTATATATAAAATATAGACTAAAATATAAAAAACTAGTACTTTAAAATATAAAATATTCGCTTGTTAAGTTGTGACGTGTTGGTGACGTATATAATAGTTTCCAATCATTTGATTTGAGAAAACATTAGTTTATGACCCCTTTTTAGTCATATCACACTTTAAAATGAATTTTAAATTATATAGTGTACATTTACATTTTATATAAAATCATAGTGTGCACAACAATATCTGGGCTTGCTGCATCACAAATACCAAAAATGTAACAATTAAAAAAAAAAAAAATCACTTTCTGGCCATCAGATATTAGGCATGGATATATACATTGCGATTGTGATTTTCGAAAGTATTACAGCACTTAAATTATTATAAACGTTCATTAAAATGTACTTTTATATATAAAATATAGACAAAAATATTTAAAAAAATGTACTTTTATATATAAAATATAGACTACAATAGGAAAAAAGTACTTTTATATTAAAAATATAGACAAAAATATTTTTAAAAAATTTATAAAATATAGACTAAAATATTAAAAAATTACTTTATATATAGACTAAAATATAAAAAAGACAGTACATTTATAAATAAAATATAGACTCAATGTTACTTCAGCTTGCCATACACCAAGCTCTCTTCCATTACCAATTTCCCGCCCACTTCTCTTTGTGGTAATCTGCCATCACCTACACTCAACCAATAAGAAAGTAGCTTGTCAGTGGTGGTCTTCCAAAGTGATTCATTAGCCAAATATTGCCACTTTGGGGGCTGCTATGGTAACGGCTGTTACAAGAGGTCAACCAAAACCTTCCTCTCTCCTCTAACACACACAAACACACGTGGAAATACTCACACTTACCCCCCTAGGGACTGCCTTCCACCCCTCCAGCAAAGCGTTTTACTCATACATCTACTGAGAGGTTCTTATGTGGTCACTGGAGACACTTACTGTGACACTGCCAGTAGAGGTGTACTATGCAATGGAATAAGAAACAAAATAAAAGGAAATGTTTAAATCAATAGTTGATTACAAGCATAATTATAAAATCAGATCAAATTATTATTATATTATATTATATTATATTATATTATATTATATTATATTATATTATATTATATTATATTATATTATTAAACTAATGATATTTAATAAGTTGATAAGTTGGCGGTTTATTCCGTTGTGGCAACCCTGGATTAATAAAGGGATTAAGTCGACAAGAAAATGAATGAATGAATTAATATTTAAATTTATTTATTTATTTTTAATTACAGCTTTATTACACTATATTTTGATGCTTAAAAACACTTTTCATCCTTAACCTGATTGTTATGGGAAGTATGCCGGTTTGTTTTTTTAAAATTCAAACATTAAATCAATAATAAATAAAAATGGCTGTTAAAATGATTTAGTTTCATTTTCCCACTGGAGATTGAAGGTCACGCTCATTGCATTGTGGGCTACCGTTTTCCCCACAGTGCACTTAAAAAGCACACTTTGGAAAATACAATAGGTGACCCATGTATTTTCTACAGGATATTTGCATAATTTGCACATTTGTCATTTACTTTGACAAGATATTTACATCCACATTAAATTTTGTTAGTAGGATTTTGGGGTACACATTTTTTGCCACTATCTCACTTTCAAACTTTCAAAAACATATAACTATTTAATGATTTAGCTTTACCTAAACCCGTATTGTGCTAATTATGTATGTGGCACTCCTATTTTTAAAACAGGACAGGCTTTAAGGAAGAGTAAGCAGTTTTATAAAGCAGGCGGCCAAGCATGAGTGTTCACAGCTCATCAGAATGCAAAATGCAGAATATATGAATTATAAATGTATTCAGCACCACCACAAAGAGGTCTCAGGTCTTTTTGGATGTATCTTTTATTAGTTTAATGTCTATATTGTGAAATTTGCAACATATGTTTGTAATGAGGCAACAGACACATGTAAACAGTATAAGTGTTTAACGGACGTTTATGCATAGTGTCATATCACTTAGTTCTTACTGTGATTTTTCTGCAGTGAAAGGATGCCAGTGAACTTTATAAAACTCATCTGTTAATGCGGAGGTTGATACCTGTGTTTTCATATAGATTAAAACCACAAAATAAAAGTCTCAATAAATCTCTGTTGATTAATTTTGTTAAGCACAATTATAATTTAGCCTATATTTCATCCACACCACAACTCAGGGGCAAATTAGGTTACTCTGGTGGCATAAATACACTCACTCAAGTTAACATTAAAACCTCTGTTATGAAGTAGACGCAGACTTGTGGATCCAAACATTGTTTATTAAAGGCAAGGTCGTGCAAGCAACGGTCAAATACAGGAGCGAAACAGTAGCACAAAGGTAATCTAATAAAAGTGGTCAGTATACAGGCGAGAGGTCCGATAGGCGGCAAGGAATCAAAAGAGGAAACAAAGTAAAAATCAAAACACGGGAACAAAGAAACAATAAAGAAACAAGACTCGGCCATGTGTGAGTGAAAGTGATGTGTATATATTGCCCCTGTAATCAGTGGAAATGAGCAGCAGCTGTGCAAGTGTGTGAATGTCTGGATATTGTCAGCTGTTGAAGGAGTTGATGTGCGCAAAGAGTTCTGGGAGTTGTCGTTTGGTAGAATATAATCTCCGACAGAGAAAACACAGCTGGCGATTACAAGAGACTACAGAAAGTAATCCCCAGCCGAAACAACCCAGAACAAATAACACAAAAAATATAATTAGTTTGTCAAATTTTCTTTGTACAACCGAAGTTGCATTATTATTTTTCACGTGTGAATTTCAGAATATATCACGGTTTCTGTGTGTGTGTGTGTGTGAGCATCGACACTTGCATGAGCTGCAGTAGCATCAGAGCTAAGAGATCATTAATATTCATAACCCTTCCAAATATGGTCAAAACAAACCAACCATATCATTAGTTCCAATTCCTAAGGTTGGAAATAGACTAATAAAATCATTTATGGAAAATATTTTGCACTTATCTAAGCCACATTCCTTCTTATTATTTAGATATCAGAGAACAATTAAATATATTGTATCAATGCATTCTATATCATCTTTAAAAGCTTTACCATGAGATCAGGTTGGCTTATATAAGAAGGATGAGAAGGAAGACATGAAATTATGTATTTGAAGCTGTAAATACATACATTCTTTAAATAACCTACAACCATAAGCCTAATAATTAACCAGTTATCCAATCCACCACCGCCAGCCAAATAAACACCATGGATTTTCATTTCACATTTTGCCAGAAGCCACAAAATCCTAATCCTTCCTTGTCCAAAGAGAGCTTGACATGAATACAGAATTAACCTTTTTGCTAGCCCGGGGGTCTTGGAGGAGGGGTTCAGGGGTAGAATTGTTCTCTCTTGGTCAAACTCTCATATTTCATCTTAACATTTGGTCAGGGTGAGTCTGACACCCCTGCAGTGACACGTACTGCTGCTCGGTCTGTGAAACTGGAGCTGCTGAGAGTGACAGTCTCTACCATGATAGTGAGGTGGAGAACAGCCAATCTAATCACATTACCCACCATCACTGGCTTTTATCAGCTATGCGTGGTGTCAGGAAGTAATATGGCAGGATATGTTCTTGTAATGATGTTACAACCATGACCTGTTCTGGTGTCATGGCAATGGCCAAATGAAATGTGTATGGGATGATGTGAATGGGGAGAAAGAGAATAAGACAACAGAGGCAAATAGTTTCATTATACTGATCATTTTTGGATTACTGGGCCATTTGGCTTTCCATGAAGCCATATAATATAATGAAAATACCTGCATGGAACTGCACAATATGTGACCCCAGACCACAAAACCAGTCATGACCAGTGTCAGTTTTTAAAAAGCTGAACAAATAAGATTTAGGAAAAGACAATATTTGACCGATATACTATTTCACAATCTGAATATGAGGGTTTTACAATTTAAGTATTGAGGAAATCACCAGATTAAGTTCTTAGCAATACAACTTACTAATCAAAAATTACATTTACAGTAGGAAAAAGGGTCACGCTCTATTTTGATGGTCTTGTTGAATTTAAGTTACAGTGCATCTACATGCCAACTAAATCTCATTGGATTATAAGCAGACTGTTAGGTTATGGTTAGGGTTAGTGTAAGTTGACTTGCACTTTCAAAGTTCTTATAATCAGTTAAATGTCTGTTGAAGGAGCAGTTTCAACAGTCTACTGATACTCAAATGGACCATCAAAATAAAGTGTTACGGGAAAAACACTAAACATATTTAAAAGACATAATCTGTATTACACTAATTGTTTTTTGCATAAAAGAATAGAAGTCCTCCAGAAGTAAACAACTCATAATTTCCATCGATACTTCCTTTGATGCATCTACAATTTGCTCCAACTCTAAATCCAAATATACAATGAATTTTTGCCTATTGCCAAAAATAAACTTGCAACTATAGTCGGGGCTTGAACCAGTGATCTTCTTGCTGTGAGGCGACCCACTGCACCACTGTATCGCCCTGAATACCCATTATATATTACATATTTATTTGTGCTGCTTTTTGAGTTGTTTGGGTGTGTGTGTGTTTGTGTGAAACTCAGGCTCATTCTGATTATGTACCGCTATATACGTTTTTGGAGAGTGCTAAATACATCTCAGGAGCAATGATTTTCGCAGTTTTAGTTTTCACAAATTTTTCTTGCGAGCGCCATTCACGTTCGCTGTTCTCAAGTAAATCCACCATAGGCCACTGTTGACTGGGTGACTTTCTGACTGACCAACCGACTGATCCCCCAACTGTCCCCTTCCCTAAACCCAACCAATAGCATTTTAAAAAGCAATGATTGACCCAGTCACTTCCTTCCCCCCTAGTATTTCAAAAAGCAATGTAGAAAAAGAAAAGCCCCCTGACTTTTACCACGCTTTCAGATTTTACCACATTGTCATCCTGTTATTTACTTGCTTATCTTATTTATTTGCTTTTGTTTTACCTGCTTTCTGAAATCATTCTTCACTGCACTCGAACCACGTCGTCATGGTCAACTCCTCTCTGCATCTCAAGTCTGCCGACGTACATGGCAAGCTAACTGGATAAACTGGTAAAGCCTTCCATACAGAGGTAATCGGTAAGCTGGTATGCATGAATAGAAATAGCACGTAGCGCCCCATAGTGTTTGTTTTAAAGATGAAATGCAGCTATACGTAGCCCTGGTTACATAATTTGTGGTCTCCATAAATGTATATAGGGCTACATTTTCAGAATGAGCCTATGTTGTGTGTATGTATGTGTTCTGCTTTTGTGACTTTAATTAACAACAAGGTGTTGCATTCAGTTTCCTTGCATTAGGTTTTCCTACTATGACAATAAGATTCCGATTCTGGTTCATAACTTGTCATTAAAGAGTACACTCACAACTTCTGCTGTTTGTTCAAACTACTTAGTTCAAATGAGCCTAAACAACACAATTCTTGACATTTTTTGGGACAAAATAGTTGTATGTTCAATCCACTTAAATTTGTAAACAAATTAGGTTTTAACTTAATCTGTTTGTGTTGGGACAACATGTTGGGAATTTTCTGAACTATTCATCTGTTTAGATCAATAATAGACAGTTTAGCAAACATTTATAACAAATAATGTACTTAAAACATTTCAATTCAATGTTGATAATTATTGAATTTTTAAGGCAAATACAATGGTGTCCATCAGCTATTTTGTTACCCCGTTCAGCTGGTGTTTCACTTTCACAATCAGATCAGTGTTCTGACAAAAGAAGCAGCAGCTACAGGCTCAAAGACACAATGAGAAGATGGAATACCTCTGGATTGGTGTCACTGAGAGATGATACCAGCAGATAGAGGTATTTGCCCAAAAGGCGAGTGTTGGGTGGCTGTACACCCATGTTGGGACTGCAGGTGCAAATGGGCTTGGATATCTAGTCGTTGTGAGGTCAAATGTTTAGATTCCTCTCTTTCTCTCTCAGATGCAGACACACACACATACACACACACACACACACACACACACACACACACACACAGACATATATTGTGTATAAGGTTAATACGGACTCTCTATAATGTATTTCATAATTTAAAAAAACACTTATCTTGTGGCCTTATCCAATTACTACAAAGCCAACCCTAACAGCAAAACTGTGGAAATATTGTAATGTCAAAAGACCCTGTTATGTCTGATTACCCACTTTGGTTTACAATGACACAAGGTATGTCTTTGTAAACCACCTCAATAAAGCACAACTATGTCATACCTATGTCATTATACAGTTGTAAAGAACATAAACAAGTACTCACACACACACACACACATACACACACACACACACACACACACACACACACACACACACACACACACACACACACACACACACACTTGTATATATGGTTTAGCCTTAATCAATACCCAAGTCTAACAGGAAAACTGTGGACATTTTTGAATATCAAAAAACCTCGTTGTATATGATTTCCTATTTTGGTTTATGAGGACTCAAGCCATGTCCTCGTAAACCACCTTAACAGTGCACAGCCACCACCATCAAGTACACGCTTACACACACACACACACACACACACACACACACACACACACACACACACACACACACACACACACACACACACACACATTCTCTTGCTGCACCATTACCACAACTGAATACCTTCAGTGGGGGTCTCATCCAACCACATACACCTTTTCAGATAACTCAAAGCTTCACTTGGTTCTGATTTAATACACAATGAACCTGGATAATTGTTTTTATCCATCACAGCTGTCTTATTTCTTATCGGTGGAAACTGGGAAGGTGTTTTGAGAGCCATATTCTTCCCCAAAAACATAAATTCTGTCATCCGTTCCTCCCCCTCCTGTAATTCAAAACCAGTATGACTATCATTAATCTGTGGAACTGTTCTAAACTGTGAAATAGATGGGGATCTGCTGATGTGTTTAAAAGGACCAAATACATACAGCACTATTAACTGGGTCCTTTAGAATTGTTACATTTTTTTCCAGTTGTTCTATATGTGGATTGGAGAGAAATGTGAGTCCTGAGATAAGCATAACTGCTTGCAAGAATGTGGAACTTACTGTCTTTGGCAAAGTAGCTGATGTTGAATTGATAGAATGTGCACACCTGTGGATCAAGAAAACTTCTCTTAAATATCACTGCAGTGGTGACAGCAGAAATCCAAATAACCCCCATTAGCTGCTCACACTGAACCACTTCCCTAAACCCAACCAACAGTTTTAAAAAGAAAAGAAAAGCCCTCGCCTGATTTTTACCACATTCTCACCCTGTTATTTACTTGTTTATTTTAATTTTTGGATTCTGTTCTTTACCAGACTCGAACCTCATCATTGTGGTCAACTCCTCTCTGGGTCTCAAGTCCTCCAACGTACATGGCGAGCTACTAAACAAACTGGTAACAGCGGGAAACCCGTCTATATGGAGAGACGCAGTCAGCTGGTGAGCAAGAAAAGGAACAGATCATTGCTTTTTAAACTTGATGCCCTAATGCCTAGCATGCCTGGCACAGAGAGATGTTGCTAAGGGCAGAAAAAACAAACAACCAAAAAAGATATAATCAAGCTACAACTTGAAATTCCAACATGCTGGCAAATACAAAATGGTTACCCACATATAAACAAATTTTCTAAAGGAGCAAGAGATTTTAATCCAGGTTTTTTAAATAGGTCATAATCACTTTATGTAAGACATCTGATTCAATGTCTTTCTTATTCATGCTAAAATCCTCATATATAAGAGTGTACACCAGTTTTTTAATGTATACTCTTAAAATTGAATTGTTAAAAGTTCACCTATGATGAAAACAACCCGGGCTCATTGTGGAAACGTAGCCCTGTTTCTGGACGTTTCTGTGGACCACGATTTACGTCCCGGGAGGTACGTATTCGAGCGTTTTTTGTTTTCGCGGATCCGCGAGAGGCCCCTGTGCGAGATTTTTCACGTCTCGTGCGCCTCTCGGAATAAAAAAAAAAGCAAAAGCCCTCGTCTTCAATTTCGACCACGTTTCCTGATCCCGCCGCGTTCTCACCCTTATTTTTCGGATTCCGTTTTTCGTCTTACCTGATTTCCGGAACCTGCTGTTCCCCGGACTCGATCCCGGTCGTTGTCCACCGCGGCCGGCTCCTCCTCCGGGGCCTCCGCTCCGCCAACGCAACGCTGTGAGCTAAGCGGACAAACTGTTTGCATCGGGAAAGCCCTCCACTCGGAGGCGAGCCGTCGGCCGGCGAGCGCGAAGAGGAGGGGCGGAGCGGCGCCACACTGCCCCGCAGCGTTCGCTCGAAAAAAACCAAACGCGGCCTTTACGTACCTCCGGCCACGTAAATCGCAGTCTCCAGAAACGTCCACGGGGCTACGTTTCCAGAATGAGCTTGGGTTGGATGAAAATCAACTTTTGGAATCTGTTTGGACGGAAAAGTGCGTCCACCATTATTATATAAGAGTGATATAAATACAGGTCTCTTTTCAAAAATTTCCTGATGTTAAAATAAGACCCAAATCCCTACAATTCTGAGGTCGGTCCTTTTTGCGTTTACCAGCTCACCGATTTTCCTTCGTATCTCCTTTGTTATTGCCTGCTGTTACCAGTTTGTCCAGTTAGCTTGGCATTGTCACAATCACCAACGATCTAAAACACCATAGATCGCTGGAAAATTACAAATCCGCCATTTAATGAACTACAACTTCCTACATGCACTCACATGCATACACACACATGTTCCCAATCCTGACTGATGACATACACATCACCCCTGGAGGATTGCCAAGAACTGATTACACTCACTATTTAAGCAACACAGGCGCTCTAGTCACTGAGTCTTGTTATCTGTTAAGTGACATAAAAACGTGTTGTGTTTTAGATCGCTGGTGATCGTGACAGCCATGTGTGTTGGTGAACTTGAGATGCAGAGAGTAGTTGGCTGTGATGACAGGGTTTGAGACTGGTAAAGAACGCTTCCAGAAAGCAGGTAAGACAAAATCAGAGGTCAAAAAATAAAATAAACAAGTAAACAACAGGGTGAGAATGTGGTAAAATCTGAAAATGTGGTAAAAATCTTTTTCTGGATTGCCTTTTAAAAAACTCTCGGTTGGGTTTAAGGAAGTGGGTGGCTGGTCAATCGGTGCTTCTGAAAACACTATTGGTTGGGTTTAGAGATAGAGGGTGGGTCAGTCAGTCAGTCAGTCAGTCAATCATCAGTGGCCTCTGGTGGATTTACGCAAGAACAGCACTTGTGTGAGAAATTTGAGATCTGAAAAAGCGTACATTACAGCCTCTAGTGGATTCACAAAGACAAAAACTGCAAAAATGTAGCATCTGAGACGTATATGGCGCTCTCCAGATATGTATATAGCGGTACGTTTTCTAATTGCTGGATTTCTGGGTTAATAATATGTGTGTGTGTGAGTGTCTGTACTGCATACTGCATTTGTGTGTCACTCTCGATTTCAGAAAGGCTTGAATAAACTTCATCACAAATACATGAAATGAACTTACTTGGTATCTTTGACAAATTTTTTTCATCCCTTATGCTGTTTTACTGATATAACACAGGAGAAACAGACAAGCATGTGGGAACGGTGGGCAGGGAGATCAGGTTATTTGCATTTAAAGCCATAGCAAAAACAGCTCCACTGTACTCAGACAGCAAAATGGGCAGGCTATAATAAATAATCTGATGAGTATTTTGAGCTGAAACTTTACAGATACATTCTGGAGACACAAAAGGCTTATCTTACATCTTGTAAAATGGCTAATCGATTAATATATTGATAATTACATTTCAATACTTTAATCATGAGATCATGACTTAGATTAATCTAGATTAATTGTGAATTTATATTACAGGCTTTATCTGTAATAATGCAGTTTTAAAATAAAGAGATGCATGGCGATCTTGTTTTAAGGAAATAAAACCTCTAGTTCTAGGCTAGCATACTTACCAGACACGTCACCCATTGAGCATGTTTGGGATGCTCTGGACTGGCGTATACAACAGTGTGTTCCAGTTCCTGCCAATATCCAGCACTTTCGCACAGCCATTAGTCCAAATGATTAGTCTAGTTTGTTTCTGTTTCTTCATGTCTTTCCAGATGGACTGCATGTTGTGAGATCTGATCTGATCTGTGTGGAGCACTGGCTGCTCCTTGTACTGCTCCTTGTTTTTCACTGACACACTACACCAAAAAATATAAATAACTGACTAAACGATTTGTAACAACGATTTTATATTTTATATTCTTATATGTTTAAATATGAGCTTTCTGTATGGGAGTGTAAGATTATTTTGAGAGTGAATAATGTGTAAAGATGTAATCATAAATGTGGAGGTCGGATGTAATTTCTTCCTTCAGAGTAAATGAAAATGACTGTGGACAAGAAGATGAAGCAGAGAGAGAGGGAGAGAGAGAGAGAGAGAGAGAGAGAGGGAGAGAGAGAGAGATCTGAATTCTGACTGAGTCAACATCAAAGCCGTGCGATTCTCTTTTTTCCCCTCTTTGGTCATATATGATTTCCTTCAGCGGCCTCAAAGCGCACTTATAAGTCTTAAGGCTCAGTGTGTGTGTGGAGCCCCTCAATAATTCTGACCTGGATTTGATTCGCTGCCAGCTTTTGTTCTAATTACATCTCAAGTGCACTCTCTGAGTTTAGAGAGACTTTCCCATTTTCACTTACATGAAACAGTAAAATGAATTTAAGCACAAAGTTTTTGAACTTTATTAAAGTTTCATAGCATAGTTTTCATATTCAGAAGAATGTTATTTTTAATCATTATTAAATGTCCAAAAAAGATTCATTCATTCATTTTCCTATACGGCTTTGTCCCTTTATTCATTATCCAGCATATGTTTAACATAGCGGATGCCCTTCTAGCTGCAACTCAGTATAGGGTAAGTTAGGTTTTTTGAATTCATTTCATATTCCCTTTTCAAACTATTTTGAAGCCTAAAAGTCGTGCTTCACTGCCATAATACAGACAAATAAGTTGAATTATTATTCAAATATCTTTTTTGGTTTTCACAAACTCATACAGGTTTGCATTAATATGAAAATGAGTACATTTCTTTAGATTTTGCTTTGTTTCTTACTTCACTGAAAAAATTATACTTTAAACCAACTCAAAAATAATGTACTTTTTGCAATTTGTTACAGCATTTTTTTTTCTCAAAGTATGATTTAACTTTAATTCAAACTTTTAAGTTTCGTTTATCAAAAACAGAAATATTTATTGTGGTCAAAAACATATAATTATCTTGTTTACTATAAAGACACTTTTTTTTTTTTTTAACCAACCCAGGCTCATTCTGATTACATACCCCTATATACATTTCTGAAGAGAGCAAAATGCATTCCAGGAGCTAAGGGTTTTGCAGTTTTTGTTTCCAAAAAACCCACCAGAGGGTGCTGTGTATGCTTTTTCAGATCTCAAATTTCTCACACAAGTGCCATTCGCGCCTGTTGTTCTCGCGTAAATCCACCAGAGGCTGCTGTCGACTGACTGACCGATTGAATGACCCACCCTCCTTCCCTAAACCTAACCAATAGTGTTTTAAAAAGCACCAATTGACCAGCACCGATTACAGCTAAATACTGTAATGTGTTACAGCGAAATGTATCAATTTTCCTGAAATTATAGTTTGAACTTGCTTAAAACTGAAAATTATAATTTAATATTAATCCAAATATTTATTCTGCCCAAGGGAAAAATACATTCACTCAACGTCAAAATATGGTTTTTATAGACCATAAATAAAGCGAATTATTTTGGTTCAACTTCAGATCAAAAACTAAGTAATTGATGAGGAAAAAAATTAGGTAAACAATCTGCTGGTGCTTTCGGAATGGCTATAAATGCCACTCAAGATGGTAATCCAAATCATATTAGAAATAGATAATTACCTAATAGAACATGAGCAGTAGCTTTTTCATGTGGTCACATGACATAAAACAGCTGGTTTACAACAAAAATACTAATTTGAGGAAAAAATGCTTTACATTTTAGCCAGTGGGTCTGTTTTTTGCTTTAGGTCAAATTGAATAAAACAGGTTAAAAACAGAATCATATTTTTCAATTGATCCAATATGAAAGACACAGTAGTTTCACTTTTTTAATTGTATGACTATATTTCTTTTTTTCTTTCTTTCTGAACAATATTTTTAAAAGTTATAATATCTTATGCAAATCTTCAATTATTTTGCTGCATTCTCATGCTCAAGCTCCACTAATGAGGAAAATGTACAAATCTGTTTACCTCAATTGCCCTCAAGACGTACACAAGTTCATGAATGAATGTTGTGTTATTTTATGCCCCAGTTTTGAGTACAAGGCACATGGAATGATGGCAAGAGTCTGAGTAGACAGCTGGAGAGACAGACCTCCACTCTCTTTCTCTTTCTCTTTCTCTCTACACACACAAACACACACACACACACACACACACACACACACACACACACACACACACACACACACACACACACACACACACACTCGTTGGTAGGGGAAGTTTACAGATTCTCCATATGCGTAATGTATTTTATACACTAAAATACACTTATTTAATGGCCCTATGCCCTAAATCCAACCCTTACAGGAAACATGTGGCAAGATTTAAAAGTCCAAAGACCCTGTTTTGTATGATTTTGAAGCTTTTTGAATTACAAGAACATCAGGTGTGTTCTCGTAAATCACCATAATATTATACAACTGTCATATATACACTAAAACCAGTACACACACACATATATGCACACACACAGAGAGCCCTCCCTCCAGTAACGGTTAGCTAAGGTGATAGAGGAGTGCTGATAGCAGTAGAGGTTGTTAACAACCTGTGTGCTGACGCAATGTGTTGGATGAAGTCCATCTCCAAAACCAACACACAACCATCAACAACACCTCTTTCCAGAACAATGCAAAACATTTTTTTTATCTCATGGGAAGAAAAGCCTCTTTTTTTCTTCTTCTTTTTTTTTTTTAAAAGATCTGGCTCCAGGAGAAAGTCCTTGCCAGAAAAATGTTCATTTACATTTATGCATTTAGCAGATGCTTTTAAGCTACTTACAAAACTGAAACAACAGCAAAAAAAAAAAAAAAAAAAAAAAAAAAAAAAAGAGCCAGCAGTATTAATGGTGTACAATGCAAGTTTATTACACTGCTGGATTAGAAGGTAAACTAGGGAAGAGGAGAAATTGAAATAATTTATAATGATTATTTTGTGTATTATAGTTTAATTGTGGTTTTAAGAATTTGCTTATTATGTTCCAGGTCAGATCGACCTGCTTTGATTTGCAAATGTACACATTTACAATTTAAATTGAATCATTTGGCAGATGCTTTCTAAAACAACTTACAATTGTGGACACTAGAATTAATAAAACCACAAAAAACAATATGCAAATACTATTACAATTTCCAGCTAGATTACATAACTTATATATTTAATAATTATTAATTAAGATATAAATTATTATTGTTATTGATTTTAAAAAAATCTCATTTATTTATATTTTTTTCTTTCAGTTTTTTGTTTGATTATGTTAAGTGGTGGTGTTTATTGTGTTAAGTGTGTTGATCTTGTTATATGTGAAGCATCACATGGTGTCACACCCCAGGGGAATTAATAAAGCTTTAAACTAAAACTAACTACATGTATCTGTTTGAGTAAAAAGTTTGTTTTGCTCTTCGAGCTATTGATGAGTTAAGAAAGCAATATTTGGTGAGGTTACTGTAATTTTATATTTAAAAAAAAATGTTTGTTATTCTGTGCAATGTTCATTTAAAAAAGATAAATGTATTAAATAATGCTCCATTAGTAACAATTAGTAATACATTTATTATTGTGTAAGTTAAATAATGTTAGTTCATATTCGATATTTAAGTTAAATAATTTTAGTCCATGTAACTTACGGTAAGTTAACATGCACAACTTTGGATTTTGTGCATTAGTAAATGTCGAAATATGATTAATAAATTCTTTACAAGATTATTCATACTCAGTTAATGTTATGCTAATGTAACTTAATGTTAATTTTAAAGAAAATACTAACATTATAACACTAATATTTACAATACTAACATTACTAACATTTACTAATGGACTTTTATTCTAAAGTGTTACAGATAAATGCTCTAAACAACATTACACTTGTTTGAAATTTGGAAAAATAATTTGAAAAGTACTTCGTAAACTATAGAGATGTATAAAAGTAGTACTTAAATTTCGTTTTAATATATCTCATTTATTTACTTGGCTTGGGCAACAACTACACTGCAAAATGCTTTCCGTATTTATTTCTTGTTGTTTCTATTTCAAATATCTATAAATTCATTTAGCAAGAAGCATTTTCTTGATACGCAAAACATAATGTCTTGTTTTCAGAAACAATATGGCAATATTAAGTGATTTTTTCCTTAAAACAAGCAAAATAATTTGCCAATGGGGTAAGAAAAACAATCTTGTTTTCCTTTTGACATAAGATTATTTTTCTTACCCCATTGGCAGATTATTTTTGCTTGTTTCAATGAAATACTCCCTTCATTTTAGTGTATTATTTCTTTAAACAAGAGAAAATATGTTTTGCTTGTCTAGAAATCTCTTATTGATTTAAGAAATTTGAAATATATGGACTAGAAACAAGGCAAACAATCTAAGTAAGAAACGCATTTTTGCAGTACGTGTAGGATAATGATAATTCAAATGAACTGATTTTCATGATTTTTATAATGATTTTTGTTGACTTAAAGTTGATAACAAAATATAGAAGTTATATAACGAATATAGCCTAAACCCTATACAGTCTACCAGAATGTGTTCTAACATATTCAAGATCAATGTTTTTCATGCGACGTCAGCGTGAACAAACATCGATTAGCATAATTGAGTGGTACGATTTTGTATACGTTGGTATTACATCGTAAATTGGCATGTTACTTTGTTAAACACCACTGTGTATACCATATACAATAATATTAGTTAGGTGTGTGGTAGCATATCATGTCCTAAGCAAAGTAGAATCACACTTTTCGTGCATATAAGCATATAACCACACTTCGTGCAAGCTGATTTACCAGAAGCTAAAAACATCGAGTCCGACAAAAATTAGTTTGTAACCGGATTTCTTTTGTAGGCGAACATTAATTGAATGCCCCAAAATTTCCTCCCACTCGCAGTAGGACAGTCCAAATAATCCCTCCCTCTCTCGCGCGCTCCTCCTGGCCAAAACGCCTGTGCTCCTCCAGTGCGCTTCATTCAGATGGATAACTTCAGGAACATGGCTCTGCAAAACACTTCACTTTTACTAATTGTTCTTCAAATCTGCGCTCTTGCGTGGCAAGGTAAGACAATTTGACGTTTATTTTCCATGCGGTGCTGCTTTTTGTTGATGTTTTATTTTTTTGAGAGAAACTTTCTGAAGAGGGTTTCGACCGCGCGCGTTTGAATGACATGCACGCGGATGTTTGGGATGCTGCAGATACTGTATACTGTACGGTAATAGTTATGGCTATTTAACTCCGCTGTTTTCTGTGTACTTTAGAGTTTTCGACGGTTACAAGTTGGCTAGACCACATTTGTAAAGCCTTTTTACCATTTGTCTTTGTTTTTCGCTTGAAAAAAATGAAGTTTGTCATCATCACACTGCATGTGAGCTCAATAAATAGATTGAACTTGTTGAAATAGACACAAAGCATACAGTAACGCATACAGTAATGTAGTAGTACTATAAAAACAATCCGTTTATAATCTTGCTTATATCCTCAGATGTGGAAAAAACGGTAAAATATGGCAAGCATTGATAAACAATAGCAGGTGGATCACCATTTAACACACATATTAAAATTTTAAACACACATATAAAACATATATCGTGTTTGTTTATCTAAACCAAGCATCTTTCTCAGCTTCCATTGTATATGCTCATTTATTTCACTTTTAAGGCCATGAAAATATATTATTTATTGTCATAAAGGTTAAATTACTGAACTTACATGCATCAACCTGAGAAAAAAAAATCATTTTAGAAGAAAATTTCAGATGACACTGTTTTTTTGCATCTTACCTTACCATGCATAAGCTAATCAGCCTATATTATCTAGTAATAAAACATTACATTTCCAAAGCAAATATTTATGTTCATATTCATAATTGGCCAATTTGCTGTTGCATCTGGTTATTTCTACATGAGAAAAATGCTACAGACCATGGGACTGACCACAAATACAGGCTTTGTGTGTGCGTGAGTGTCTGTGTTCAGATAGAATCTGTGGAACTCTGTTAGACTGTTCAAAATGCCATGATGTGAGAGATTTTCACACAGAGATAAGCTGTTCACAATATGCAAAATTCAGTAGTTTATTAACAATTCGTTGCACACACTTATTTATACACCTATACAAATAACCTTGATCTTGCATATTACGCTGTATTCAGTGGTGCACCCTCTTAAGTGCATGACCTACACGACTACAGAACAAGCCCTTCTCATTAAGGAACAGATGATGGACCCCCACTGCATAATCCTCTGCTTGTCCATCTTTATCTGTCCCCCGTTGTGCTGTCGATCTACCTTTGTTGTCCTTGTCCTCATCGTGTTTTCTCCTTTTTCATATTTTGCTTGGTGTGGAATGGATCAGCACTGTCCTGTAAGGTTGGTTCCCCCAAAGGCTCTTAACAAGCCCCTGTCCTTATACCTTCTGTTCAGCCTTGTGTTAATAAGGTCCCTCCAGTCCCCCAGCAGATGAAGTAAAGCTGTCTGTCCTGGGATTATTGACTGAACACCCCGCTAGATAACAGCCCTATGATTAAGAGGGGTCACCTCGCTCTTTCAGTGTAAGGGGTGATTTTTCATTCAAGAACTTGACATTCAAAATGTCATTATTAGAAATGATGTACTGACTGATGTGGATGATGTGTGTGTGGTGGAAAAAGACTTGGAAAAATAATGATTGTTATTATTAACTATCATCATCATTAAATTATGATTGATTTATCTGCATTTGTAATATTTCAGTGTAGTATTTCAGTGTAATATTTCAGTTAGTGTCTTTACACTAAAATGTTAATAATAATGTAAGTATGAGGAGAATAATAATACATAGTAATAACAAAATTTTTTTTCCAGTGCACATTTATTCATTCACATTACTTACTATATCTGCATGTTAATTGTGACATCATTGTGACATCCCAGTCCAAGCGCTCTATCAGACTATATGGGGCGACTCATTAAATGGTAATAATAAACTTTTACAAAGCAATGTAATACTTTCAAAAAAAAAATTGAGTGTATGATTCTACATAAAATCTACTTTAACTTGTGTGATATGACTAAAAGGTGGCCATGAACAAATATTTTCTCAATTCAAATAAGTAGCGGCTTAGACCCGGAAACAGTATTCCATACTTCACTGATACTTCACAATTTAACATGCGGATAATGTCTAATGACACTATAATGACAATATAATCAATCATTTATTGTCACACAGTTAGCCAATTTATATTAATTAACCATGAAAACTTAAAAATAAAATAGTATCAAACTATAAATGTACATATAAATATACATTGGTATATAGTTTTACCATATATGGATTAAATCAACACAATACTATGTGACACACACACACACGCACACACACAAACACACACACACACACACACACACACACACACACACATACACACACACACACAGGGTTTAGGGAAGTGGGTGGGCGCTGGTCAATCTGTGCTTTTTAAAACACTATTGGTTTTGTTTAGGGAAGAAGGAGGGTGGGTCAGTCAATTGGTCAGTCAGTCAGTAAGTCGACAGCGGCCTCTGGCGAAGAGAAATTTAAGACCTAAAAAAGAGGTGGGTTTAGGTTTTGCATAGGATTTGGGATGCAGAATAAGATCATACTTTATAACAATTAATGAACAGTTAATATCTTATTAATAGACAGGTAAGTTAATAGCATGAATTGTGACCTAATCTATAAAGTTACCATAATATTCAATATTGTAGTTATATTATTCATCAAACAGTAACTGACATATTGAGTATCTTTCAAGGACAGAGTGCAAAATATCTCAATATCAAGGCCCTGTCAATCAAAGTAAAAAATAAAGTGAAATTTTAGTGAACAATCCTACTACAGGACATCCGCCAAAATATGCATTTTTAGCTCAGATGTCTACACACTCATTCCCTCCATTTCATATTAGCTGCTTTGTGTGCCAGGGACAAAAAAGATGCCTTGCGTTGGACTTCCTGCTTCCCATAGCAGCTCATGACCCACAGCGGAGGCCATACAATCGAGCGGCTGTTCCTCCTCTGAAGGGCTTTCTATGCCCTGGGTTGAGCCCTGTCTGTCACACTTGACATTGAGTGTCATGTTAAAGCCTGTGGGCTCATTGTTTTGAAGGTGCATATCACTGAAGACCTCAATAGGGATAATCGGCATTGTTAGTTTAGTGTTCGCGTTCAGTGAACAACAACATGTGGATTAGATGAAGGTTGCGCCTTGCATAATTGGAATTCAATTGTCATGTTCAACGATGTATTGTTTTGACCCCAAGTTCATGCTTATTAGTGTTTAATATGAGATATCTGAATGATTAGAAGTGGTTTGTCTTGAGTTGAGGAGTTAATCTTTAATCTAATCCAATCACGCTGAGTTTAACCAGCAGGGGGCAGCAAGAAGGCAATTAACTGAATAATGCTAAACACTTGTGTTATTGATTGTAAACATGCATGTATACAGTACAGTGTGTTTGGGTCGTGCACACGTTAGTGCACTTCATATCTACATTTACAGATATACTGATGCACTTATTCACCTTTCTGACTGTGCTGGTGTGTAGTGTAAACAGTCTCAAATGATGTATCTTGTATATATGTCATATATCATCACTTTTATACATTTGGTCGATATGACGATAATGTGAACATTGTTTTTCTTTAATTTAGTGCTCAGATGTGATGTAACAGAAAGCACAGATGATTTATTCCTTAAAGTAATGATCGTTTTGATAAAATGGTTTATGGAAAATTAAATATTGTGGTGCAGGAACTTAGTCCCTGTGGATTAGTCTGCTCTTGGAAAAAAATGTAATGATAAATTACAAGGTTAAAACATAAAGACATATGCAATACTGAATTGTTAACAGTAATATTTAAAAGATTTATTTTTAGGATAGGTGCATTTTCGTCTGCCTGCTTTTGTGTGATATACAGTACGCTATATACATTTCTTAAAAATATACATTTTTATTTATCAACATATATATATATATATATATATATATATATATATATATATATATATATATATATATATATATATATATATATGTATATATATATATATATATATATATATATATATATATATATATATATATATATATATATATATATATATATATATATATATATATAAATTTATTTATTTATTTATTTGATTATTTAATTTAACACTCACACACTGACTTTCCTTTGGATAGTCAAAATCTCCGGCCACTGCAAAATGAACCACCATTTACTCTGGCATATGTTTAATGCAGCAGATGCCCTTCTAGCCTTAACCCAGAGAGTACACTTACTCGTGAAATCCCAGTGCTGGGAAACTCACATACAGTCTTGTTTAATAATACAAGTAATTTGTCACTGGTTCAAGCCCCAGCTGGGTCAGTTGGCATTTCTGTGTGGAGTTTGCATGTTCTCCCTGTTTTCACATTCCCCCCTTGGTCCAAAGACATGCGGTATAGAAGAACAGAATAGGTTACGTTGGCCATATGTGTGTGAATGTAAGAGTGTGTGGGTGTTTCCCAGTGTTGTATTGTGGCTGGAAGAGCATCTGCTGTATTAAACATACAGTTGAAGTCAGAATTATTAGCCCCACTGTTTACTTTTTCCCCCAATTTCTGTTAACGGAAAGTAGATTTCCTCAGCACATTTCTAAACAGAATAGTTTTAATAACTCATCTCTAATAATTGATTTATTTTATCTTTGCCATGTTGACAGTAAATAATATTTTACTAGATTTTTTCAAGACACTTCTATACAGCTTAGTGACATACAAAGGATTAACTAGGTTAATTAGATAAACTAGGCAGTTAGGGGAATTAGGCAAGTCATTGTATGACAATGGTTTGTTCTGTAGACTATCGAAAAAAAATTTTGCTTAAAGGTGTTAATAATTTTTACCTTAAAATGTTTTTTTTTATTTTATTTATTAAAAACTGCATTTGTTTAAGCAGAAATTAAACAAATGAGACTTTCTCCGTAAGAAACAAATATTATCAGACATACTGTGAAACTTTCCTTGTTCTGTTAAACATCATTTGGGAAATATTTTAAAAAGAAAAAAAAATTCAAAGGGGGGTTAATAATTCTGACTTAACCCCTGATTAATAAAGTGACTAAGCTGAAAAGAAAATGAATGAATGAATAATTCATTAAAAGAAAGAAAGTATTTAAGTATCAAGTGTTCGTCAAAAAACACATACTTATAAGCAACCATTTTTTAATAATTGATTATGAAAATAAATGAAAGTTGAACACCTCTTAATTTGATCACTTAAACATATTGTGATAATAATTTCTGAAAAAAAAACACGTGACGTTGAAAATTATGATGCTGAAAATTCATCTCTGGGTCACATGTGCAAATTACATTCTTTGAATGTTTTCAATAAGAAATTGTATATGGTAAAAAATCATGTTGAATTTAACATTAAAAACAAAGAAATAAAAGAAAGAACAAATCTAACAAACAAATAAAAAAAAATGTTACGGATCCCAAAGTTTTAAACACGGCTGTGTACAGATAATATAACACATGAAGATAAGAGTGCATACAAAGTATCAGCTGCAGTTAAGTCAATGAGTCATTTATAGCATTTATACAGTTTAATTTGTGGCAGACTAAAAAAATGCATTGTATAATCCGCATCCGCGTCTGCATTGCTGAGCATAGAAATAAATTCATTTTGACACTCCCACTATTATAGCGATAAAGCAGATTTTCTTATATATTGTTTTTGTGTTGTTTGATATATTTATGCACAGTCGAAGTTCAAATAATTAAATTATTATCTGTGAATTATTTTTCTTTTTGAAATAATTTGCAAATGATGTTTAACAGAAAGTTATCAGAAAGGCTAGAATAAAAGTAGTTTAAAATGGGTTTTAAACCATTTTAAAAGCATTTTAAGGTCAATATTATTAAACCCATTGTGAAATATTTTTTGATAGTCTACAGAACAAACCATCATTATACAAGAATCTGCCAAATTACTCAAACTTACCTACATTAATGAACCGAGTTATGCCTTTAAATGGCATTAGTTATTAAAACTATCATGTTTAGAAATGTGTTGAGAAAATCTTCCCTCTGTTAAACAGAAATTTGGGAAAAAATACACAGGGGGGCTAATAATCCAGGAGGGCTAATAATGCTGACTTTAACTGTATATGTGAAACATGTACTTTTGGATCATTTCCATGTGAAACCCATGGGATTTTATCCTGTGATTTCATCATATGGCTTCTCTGTAAGGTCAGTAAACACTAGCAGGGTGAGCATTTCCCCTCTAAAAATGATTTTGAACAAAAGATGAATCCCAACGAGACACTCAATCGGTGCTCAATCAAAGAGAGCAGCCCTTCACTCTCAAGCATAATTGAGTATTAGATCTCTTTTGATCGCGTCCCTGAAGTCGAGGTTTTGATCCTACGGCTGCAGTGATGAGCCGAGACACAGGCTAGACGACAGCACCGCGGGCCACTTTTTGAAGTCACCCGCTTTGAGTTCAGCCAAAACAATGGCATCGACATTCCTCGGTTAAATCCTTTGGTAGCAGGCAGAAAGGGGGATGGTAGTCGGAGGTGTCTCAGATCCACAGGTGAGTTTACAGGCTTAGATCACTATCTGGAGGAGATAACTCTTATCAAAGCCTTTTGTGACTTGCCAATTGTGTCGATGACAGAAAAAGGCTCAGTATTTGTCATCTATAGTCTTCATCTGAGCTGTATTTGAACAAGGGGAGGCCTGACTGTTTAAAAAATGGCCATTTTGTGAAGGAATCCAAGCTGGCTGCTCTACATTTTCTGTTGGCTTACTTTTTAATGTTAGTATTTTCTGGGAAGTGTGTCAAACTTGCTGTGGCCATGATCCGACAGAGGCCGTTTGAGCTGCCAGCCAGTTTTTATGTTGCTTCATTCAATGATCTGTGGAGATTCTTGCAGCTCTGCATGGCACGGTCTGCCCTCGTCGCACATTAGATGGATCCAAATTCCAAATTCTGCTTACTGAATAAATTTGTAAAGAGACAGGCTCATGTATGTAGCGATGGCATGTTTATCAAAGTCAGATGTGGAGACTGACCACATTAATGAAGCGTGAGAATGAATAACAATCATCCAAGTGCAACGAAGGGGGTGAAGAATTTACAGTGGACGGGTGCCAGCTCTGTCTGCCCCTCTCCCTCACTTTCTCACAGACTGCGCTTTTTATTTTAATTTTTAGAAAGCTGTAAAAGGAATCCAAAATTAGATTTGTCATGCTAAATTGTCCTAGTTTTTTCCTCATACAGGGTATTCAATAATAAAAAGAGCACTTACTCTTGAAACGTCTTCATCTGTTTGACTTGTTTTGCTCTGCAGGGATACAAAAGCAATTTTTCCACCCTTAAAAGTCTGGCTGCTTCTTTGCATACAATAGAAATAAATGAGGATAGATGAAGATGAGCTCCAAAACCAGGAGAGCACAATGGATTTCAGTAAAGTGGTCCAATGATTCATCTTTATATACGTTCCTCCCCTGAATCCATACATAATGATTAACAGAAGCATTAAAAAGACATGAAAATACACTTTATACATAGGTTAAAGCTGATAGATAGATCAAAATATGTATATATATATATATATATATATGTATGTACATATATGTATATATCTGGTGAATTATGATGGGACATAATTTTACCCATATTTTTATGCTGTAATGCTTTCTATATGTCTAACTTTAAATTAAAGTCGGCACAGTGGTATAAACCACCAACTATTCCAGCATATGTTTTACTCAGCAGATGCTTTGCCAGCCGCAACCCAGTACAGAGAAACACCCATACACTTTTGCATTTCTAAACTATGGCCAGTTTATTAAATGCAATTCACTATAGCGCATGTCTTTGGACAGTAGGGGAAACCGGAGCACCCAGAGGAAACCCACGCCAACACGAGGAGAACATGCAAACTTCACACAGAAATGCCAACTGACCCAGCCGGGACTCCAACATAGGCTCATTCTGAAAATGTAGCCCTATATACGTGTCTGGAGATCTAGAATTATGTAGCCAGACGTACGTATGGCTGCATTTCATTTTTAAAATAAACCCTAGGCATGGTATGACGTCGTTCCGCGCTTTTGCGCTTATCAGGTTAATCCCTTACCTCCGTATGGATGGCTTTCCCGCTGTTATGTCTAGTTAGTTCACCATGTACAGTTTTTTTTAGTTTATTTTATTTTTTTTAATGCAAGAACGATAAATGCAAAACAATGCTAGAGGTAAACAAAAAAAGGAAAAGTATAAAAAAAAATTATAAAGGTAAAAAAACTCAATAGGTAAAACAAAATTAAATAGCAGAAAAAGAAATTACAAATAAATAATGCTAGGCCTTGCTAACTCACAATAACCTCAAAGTGTCAAACAAATACATGGTTTTAACAGCTTTTTTGTTTGTACTCTCCTTAATGGTATTTACTGTTTATAAATATTAAGTTCTTTAAGTACCAATAAAAACAGAGGTTTCTGATTGCTAAATTTACATCGATAGATATGACTCTTGGTAAGTACAATCAGAAGATTAATAACATAAGCTTCATTTGCCAACGTCTTATCATAGTTCAAAAAACCAAAAATAACATATTCATACAGTAAAACACAATTTGACACCATGTACTGTACGTTGGTGGACTTGAGATGTATAGTGGAGTTTGAGTCAGGTGAAGCGGGTAAGACCAAAACAGAATCCAAAAAATAAAACAAACAAGTAAATAATAAGGTGAGAATGTGGTAAAATCTGAAAACGTGGTAAAAATCAAGTAAGAAAAAACAAACAAATCAATAAAACATGCTGTGAGAGCCAACGTGCTGTCTCTGCCTTTGCATATCTTTAAGTTTAAATGATTTTGTTTTTACGGAAATAAACAGCCTAAACACTTTTTTAAATATGTCCTTTTGTGTTTTACATGAACATTACAAGTCATACCAGTTTGAAATTACATTTACATTAGTAAACTAATACCTAGGTGAATTATTCTTTTAACATTGAAATATTTAATTGTTTGCCTGCTGATTCCTATTCCTTTGTTTGACATAAAAAGCACACTAATATTTCCTCAACCAATGCTGCTAAGTCAAAATAATCTGCTTATGGATCAATAGCAATTTTATGCTTCATGCAACAGTGTTAAAGCCACAGCTGTAGACAGTTTCTCTAATGCCATTAAAATAAATAGGAAATACATAGTATGAGCTGATAAAAGACTTAATTTTGCGGACCATGTCCCTTGTGATTTTTTGGCTTTATCTCATTATTATTCTCCACACTTATAACCAGCTTAGCGCACCCGTCCAAAATGCGCTATTTAATTGGTTGAACACAGCCCGTCATTTTTAGAGAGCCCCATCTGTGGGACACGTCACTGCCCAGGAACCGATTCAGGATCTGGCAGAAAATCCGCACAATGCAAAGGGGGGTTTTCGGAAGTCCTTGGATAATGTTTTCTCCAAAATCTCTTCTCTAAATCACTAACTCTCATCCCCCGAAACCTGTCCATCTTTATCGTTTTCCATCTCTTTTCTCGGTCAAATCCACAGACAGCTGCGAGCACCTGGTGGCTCACTCATTTCGGAGTAGGCAGATGTGGAAGTTTTTTCTTCGTCTTCTTCTGATGTGTGTGAGTAAGTAGGTTGCTCATGTTACAGAAATCATCCTGCACAATAGTAGCACCTCGAGTCTTGCTGTCTGCCCCCTTCCCCCCACGGTCTCCGGCTCTCCTCCCACATCTCCCTCATGCCCCGCTCTCAGGCTTGGCTAGCGGCCCGTTCAGAGGGAGCGCGGGACTTCAGGCCCTTCATCTGTTTCACTTTCTCTAAAATCTTTATTGATTTTTGCAGACATTCGCGCAGTTGCCTTGTTTGTGTTTCAGGTGGTTGCAAGGTAATTCTCTGTGGCTGCGTTCTGCCGAAAATTCTGGACTGTTTTCTTTTGAAAATCGTTATTAGTTAACTTGATTTTTGTGTTTTGTTTCCTGGGGAAACTGTGAGTGGGGTTTTGTCAGAGCATCCCTAAGCGGTTGCCACAGTTTTTTTGTGTGTGTACATCTGTGTGTTGGGACTATTCTTAAAGGCACAGTCCAACATAAAAAAAACAAAAATATCTGTTGATTTAAAGGACACCTATTTTACCCCTTTTTCAAGATTTAAGATAAGTCTTTTGTGTCTCCAGTATGTGTCTGTTAAGTTTCAGCTCAAAACACCCATCAGATTATTTATTTCACCTTTTAGAATATTGGAATAGTTTGCTCTGAACACATTGCAGCTGTTTTTGTTGCCTGTGCCTTTAATGCTGGTTCTCCTCGCCCACCGGGAAGTGCCTGTCAGAGTATATGTCTCCGGCTGCATCAGATAAACAGCACAGTGACAGACATGAAGAAAGCAGATCTCACGTAACGTTTATGAGAAATACTACAGTAAGAACTTTACCAGTCATAATTTAATGTATTTGTTGTGGAGTTAATTCAAGCCTTTCTGCAACGATGAGTCACACACAATGTTGTTTCAAAGGTTACACACACACACACACACACACACACACACACACACATTTAACTTGAAACGTTTTTGCACTGCAAATATGACAGTATACACGTTAATATTCACTGCCGTATGAATATCCGTTATGTTAATGTACAAAATAAACCTGATTTAATGTCCACAAACCAGGATTGAGGCGCCTTCTTTTATAATTGTACTGACATGTGCTGTGGTGAAAAAGATGGTGAAATCGCTGTAGTTTATTACGAACATGCACCGTTTTAAACTTGTAAAACTCATTCTTGATCACATTTGATGATGATTGATGATCACAGAGAGCTCAACAGATCTTTTAATCCCAGTTGCATTCGGCACATCCTGTCTTGTTGATATGATTATACAAGTTACTACAGAGACATGTTAATACGCTGCTTTCAATCAAAATGGTGAGTAGGAAACCGCATTCCTAGGTGAAGTAGCGGTCTTCCTTAACACAAGAGAGATTTGGATCCTATTTTAATGTCAGGAAATTAAAAAAAAGAGACTTGTTGTGTTTATATCACTTCAATATAACTCCAATATATCACTCCGATATAACACACTATACCTACACACAGTTCTGTCCAATCAGCTTACACAAGATAATTTTCCTCATAGGTGCGTGTGCAGACTGGAATAATGCTTCGTTTTGATGTGACATGTTAAAAACTAGTCGACCAATGAGATTGGCACTTCTATTGACATGCCTGAAGATGCTAAAAATACAGTAAATGCAACTCTGTGGCGCTAAAGCATGTAACGGTCAAAGCAAGATGCATATGGAGCTGCGTTCAAATTAAGTGCAGTGCGGGACACCAAACAGCTTCCATGTTCACAGGATAATTGTGTCCATCAGTTGTATTTTTCAATATCTTTCATGCCAAATGGCCCTTAAAAGTGGCCAGTTTTGATCAGCAAGAAACAACGAAATAATAAATACAGAAATAAACCTGTTAAATAACAGAAAAAAATCGGCCGCTCAGGTGCTGTTTGCACTATTGTGTTTGAGTTTTAAAATGCTTAAGTTTTGTCATCATTGACCTGCCAAAATAGAGCATTTTGAATTTAATTTGGGAACACTGATGTTCAACTCAGATAAATATGAAACCTAAATATAACTAAAATGCAAAAGACGGATTAAAACTAATTCAAAATTCTGTCAAAATGATAATGATCTAATAAATTAATTCAAAATACACTAAAACACCAATCATGCTAACTATAAACCTTCAGTTATGAGCATTGGTGTTAGCACTGGTATTATTTGAGGGTTTGTTTTTATATTTAAATCTATTTTTGAAACCAAAATGAGTACAAATAGTATATTACAGGGGTAACGCAGTGGCGCAGTAGGTAGTGTTGTCATCTAACAGCAAGAAGGTTGCTGGTTCGAGCTCTGCCTGGGTCAGTTGGCGTTTCTGAGAGAAGTTTGGATGTTCTTCATAAGTGCTCGAGGTGGTAGTGGCATGTGATCCTCCACATGTCTTATTATGTGGTAGAATGCCATGAGATGTATTTCAGTGCTTTTTGAAATTCGAGCAAGACATAAGTCATCCTGTGTCTCTGTAGGAGCATCTTTCTCGACAAAGGAGCTGTCGAGACCTTCATTGTGCTCCTCTACTGATTACTGAAGGCAAAAATTCCTCCAGAAGCACCACACCCTTCACATCTCTTTGTCCTTCAGCGTGCAAAACTCTTCTACCATTTTGTTTTCGCCTCTCATTTATAAATCAAGTCATTTCATCATTCCTAATGGATATGCAGGAATGTGGTAACAATTTCAGCTGAAGAAAATCTTGAAAGCTAAAAGTAATTATTTCAGTTCATCACTGATAAAGTGTTACAGATAGGGTTTCCTCAGTACCATATGTTGTTGCTGACTCCAGACTGTGTGGGCAAATGATCTTTTGTCTCATAAGTGAGTACAGTTTGATAAATATCACGCTGGCAAAGGTTAGTGCTCACTTATTTCAGTCAAATCAGTAAAACAGAAGTAAACAGAACATTCTTCATCTCTGAAATGTCATCCAGACCCACACGAACAGTTTGCCCTTTCTCTCCAAAGGTGCTGGGTTTGGCTTTAAAGGGATGTGCTGGCACAAAAGCAGGCTTTAGTTTCTTCTGTCAAAGATATATCAATGTGGTTGTTGACTGTCTGGAATAGATTTCCATTTTCTAACCACAAGTTTGCCATGTTGAAGTTCATATGCTCTGCAGGGGTTGCTCTTTTAGACTGATTTACTCTCAGCATCTCATATTCACAATCTAACCAATACACTGTTGGGGAAACTGTGTAACTGATCAGAGATCTGTTGCATGGGTAATATCACCCAACACCCACAGTGGTGGGCACTGTGCCAACATCCTGCCATCTTTTCATTCTTTCCCGTACTCCCCGTAGATCTGATAATCAAGCATAGTGGGCTTATACTGGCAGATCCCATACCTAGATTTGAGTGTGTGCATATGTACATGCATATTCAAGACTGTACTCCCACAAATCATAGCCCCACTCAAACCCTGCTGTTGTGCTAATGCAGGTCTTTGTAGTGGCTCTCCCTTGGGAATATGGCTGGTAATGAAGGCTCGTATGTGTTGGTCTGCAATTTATAGACATTCCACATGAGTTTGTGTGTAAATTTAGCAAAGATAGCCTTATTCATTGTGTGTTTGTTATTTTAAGTAAATAAATATTCACAAATCTTTTTTTTTTTCTGTTGTGAAGTTTAAAACTGGAGCGTGTAATTTCCATCAGCAAAGGGTTGAGCAAACAAGTGGTAGCATCCAAATTTAAGCTATTGAATGAGTGAACAGAGTGTTTACATGCACAAAATTGCATCTCATTGCTGTCTCATTGTAAACAGAAGACAGTTACCCACTGCTCTCGGTGTGTGCCCAATGTGTGTGTGTACCTTGTGTGCAATAGCAGTAGATTTTCACCTTTGTGGGGACATTGTTTTGGTCCCCATGAGGAAAGAGGCTAGTAAATTAATAATAAGTATTTTGAAAATGTAAAAATGCTTATTGTTTTCTGTAAAAAGTTGGGTTTAGGGGTAGGATTGGGGTTGGTGAGAGAATATACAGTGCACTTTGTTCAGTGTGAATATCATTATGTCTATGGGACGTCCTTATAAAGTACAAACGTGTGTTCTTTAATCACTGCTGTTAAAGTCAGTAGAACTATTCTATATGAATGGAAGTAAAATGTTGATGGTAAAAGAAATACACTCTCTATTACTAATACTAGCCACTTAATTAGGTACGTCTTAATATTACCAGGTTTGATCCTGTTTCAGAACCGTTTTATTTCTAAAAAAAAAGGTGGTTATAAACACTTTTAAACACTCATTTCCTTTAAACACTTTGATTCCTGGGTAAAGGCAGATACAACTGACAGATCCTTCACACCCCAGTTTATTAGGATCTCTGCAAGGTGTTAATGATGGGTATTTTTTGAGACAATGCTGGATTACAATTGTGAACATTTATTTCTCGGATATCTAAAAATATAAATGTAAAAAAATGTGATTTTGTAGATATTTATACTTTTTAATATGTAACAATGCCTCAATAATACTCAGGTAGACTGTGGTGTTTAAATGCTACTCAACAGGTTCTAAGAGAACAATAAAGTGCAAGAAATGTACTGTACACCATTATCACCATCAGCTAGCTGCCTGAACCAGTGACACAAGGCAGGATGATGATCAAGGTCATGGTCATGATGAATTCATGATTTTACACCAATTTATGACTCTAGCATCAAAATGTTGCTGCAGGAATCGATACTTTTCAGAGCAGTCAACATTTTTCAGTCTTCTATTGTTTCATTTCAGTGAGCCTGTGTGAATTCTAGCCCCAGTTTGCTGTTGTTATCTGGCAGGAGTGTCACCATGTGACCCTCTTCTTCTTCTGCTGTAGTTCATCTGCTTCAAGGTTTGATGTGTTGTGTGTTCAGTGATGCTCTTCTGCAGACTTACATTGAAATGATTGGTTATTTGAGTTACTGTTGTCTTTCTATCAGCTGGATCATTCTGGACAGTTCCTCAGATCTCTGACATTACAAGACATTTTTCCCCAACAGAACTGCTGCTCAATTGACATTTATACTAGATATGCTTGTGAAAATCCCAGACGAAAAACAGATTCTGAAATGCTCATATGAGACAAACCATGTGACATCTAAAGTGCCCATTCAAATCCCATTCTGCTGTTCAGTATAAACTTCAGGAGATCATCTTGACCATGCCTACAATAATAATTACACAGTCACTGTGTTAAGAACTAAAGATAATTCATAACCAGAGACTCAGAACCACTGATAACATCATTAGAGTTACTATAAGAATTGGCATTGACATACTGTATATAAAAACAAAGCGGACAGCACAGTATATCAGAAGAGCAAATGTTTTGTAAACATTCAGTCTTCTCCACTGACAAATGGAAATAAACATATGCATGTTCATAATACATAAAGCATATGTTGGAATGGCACAGCAAGGTATTTCCAAAGACTAAATATACAAAGACAGTTCACTTGCATTGCTATGAATGGAGAAATGTGCAAAATTCAGTGTTGGCTGCCATAGGAAAGTAAGTCCCGCCTTCCTATCAGAATAGTCAGTTGTCAATCTTTATAGTCGTGTGTTTTGTTTGGAGGATGGTTCAGTACAGATGCATGATTGTGTCATTTGACACTCAATTAATATTAAATTGAGGGTATTTTGACTGTAGAAATGACAATACATCAAATATCATGTCCTTCCAGTGTCGTCTTTTAAGTCTGATTGAAATTCAATATGGATTGAGCTCTATCAACTTGATTGAGGAGACTTAACAATGCATTTGAGCTTTTGTTTGTATTGTAGTAAACATTAGCTGTGTCTCATTTTAGAGGCTGCATCCTCCTGAGCATGTGTTTAGATATCCAAGTAAAATAAAACCTAATTCATACTGTGCATTTAATCTGGAGTTTTTTTTTAAACGTCCTGTTGTTATCTCCACGCAAGGAATCTTGTGATGTTCGAGGCCATGGATGTTGTTTGTGGGAACCCATAAAAAAAATAATTAGATCAAAATTAATATTGTTTTTAGAAAATGCTGACGATAAAGTTATATATAGACTAGGCATGGGCTGGTATAAGATTCTGACGGAAGGATAACCTTGGATAAAAATATCACGGTTTCACGGTATCACGGTATTGTGATTACCAGAGGTGGGAGCAAGTCACAAGCAAGTCTCGAGTCACAAACTTCAAGTCTCAAGCAACTTAAGCCAGTTTTTGACTCAAGTCAAGTCAAGTCACTGCTTATCTCAAGTCAAGTCATACAGTAGCTTGGTCTAGCAAGACACTTTTAAGTCAATCAAATTTTTGTCGATTTTTGAACTTTTGCAATTTATATTTACATATATAACTTTCGATTTTGTATGTAATGCCTAATATATAACAAACAGTTATTTATTTACCAAAAACAAGATATTTTGAGTAATTTAAATCAAATCCAAGCCAAGTCTCAAGTCATGACAGTCAAGTTCAAGTCAAGTCGAGTCTTTTTTGGATACTTGTCTAGCAAGTCTCCAGTCATAAATTTTGCAGCTTAAGTCTGACTTGAGTCAAGTCTTGTGACTCGAGTTCCTATCTCTGGTGATTACTGCTCTAAAATATAGTCTTTTTAAATGTCTGGGTCAAAAAGAACATATTTATTCCTCCTTTGAAAAAAACATATTTTATTTTTTAAAAGATTTAAAATGTTATGGAGCAGTAAAACTTATCAGACTTAATAATGAAAATGAATTATTGACTTCAAAAACAGACATTTTCTTTTTTTTTAAATTTAAAATGGCATCTTTGGATATTTTTTTCTGCTGGAGATACTATTGTCCTAAAAATCAAACAAACAAACAAAAAAAAATTAAATAAAATTTTTTACATATACCTTAGGAACGGTATTACAGAAAGTTTTGGCGGTTTAAAAAAATTGACTTTTCCAAACTACCGTATACCTTGAAAATGTAATCGTCCCATGCCTAATAAAGACATGACTGATTAAGTTGACAGTACTGAATTCTACAAAAATCCTGACATCCTTGAAAATGGATAATAGATTATTTTTGTATTTATAACAAATGTTTACACATATTGGTGTCATTAAATTGTGTATGTTTCTGTATGATGCAATCCCTCGGATGATATCGAAATACATCAAGCATTAAAAAAAATATATATATATATTTGTCAAATACTAAGCTAAAAACGCTGACAATGTTTTGAATACGCTGCTAAATGCTAGAGGATTTACTTTTAACCACTTTTTTGTAGTTCTATTAAACTTCAAAAAAATGTTCATTCATTCATTCATTCATTCATTTTCCTTCAGCTTAGTCCCTTTATTTATCAATGGTCAGCACAGTGGAATAACCAACCAACTTATCCAGCATATGTTTTACACGGCAGATGGCATTCCAGCTGCAAACCAGTACGGGGAAACACCCATACACACTCATTCACACACATACACTAAATGGCCAATTTAGTTGTTTTACTTCACCTATAGCGCAAGTCTTTGGACTGTGGGGGAAAACCAGAGCACCTGGTAACATGGAAAGAAAAGCCCTGGTAACATGGGGAGAACATTCAAACTCCATGTAGAAATGCCTACTGACCCAGCCGGGACTCGTCCCAGCATCCGTCTTGCTGTGAGGCGACAGTGCTACCCATTGAGCCGCTGTTTTGCCCAATGTAATGTTTATTTTAAAAATTCAAGTAACATTTTGGTTAACATATTTTGTTAATAAGTTTTTAAAAACGTTTTAGTTATACAGTAGCTTTAAGAATGCATTTTCTCATAGTAACCTTGGCATATATATCTTATTACAAAAACAGAAAACCAAAACAAAAAGCCGGATACATCCTGAATGTTATTTGCTTGGAAACTTCTAGTGGCTAGAAGTAAAACTCTTGTACACATAATTCGGCATGGTGGTTAAATCTAGTGAATGTTCTATGACCATCAGCTGTCTGGGTGTATTTAAAAAGCATGCTAGCAGAAATCACACAAAGACCAAAACGATCATTAATGACAGCATGCCGTATATTACAGCAGCGACCTCAAACCGCGAAAAAATAGACGGTTGCAGCAAGCATATATATATATATATCAATACTTGACAGTGCCATTTGGTTTCCAAGATTCCCCTTTGGATTTTGGACGCAACACATGTTATTTGATCCCTTGTTGATGCGATCATTTATCTGGCATTGAAAGGTAATATTATACAAGAATATTTTACACAGAGACCAGGGGTAATCTTTGTGGCGAGGTGATTTTTATGTGTGCGAGAAAGTGTACATTTGTACTGTTCTGTTTAAAGGATTCACGGTTATTTATTTAAGCAACGTGCACCCTAAAATACCTGACCTTTTGGAATGTTAATATGAGCTAAGGTGTCGTTTATATCAGAGAAAGACAGACAGTGTTAACAGTACATACGCTAGACTTCAGGCAGCATTACTCACATGGAAATGGTTACCGGTTAGCTGCTTTTAGACGTCTTACTCAAGCCTTCGACTTCACTAAGAGCATATCAGACCTGACATGACATGCAGAATTATGTCAAAGCCATTGCAAAGAATTGGCTTTTCATGTACAGATCAGACTGTTCTGATTATTGTGTGTAACTTATGCTGATCATAAGTGGCAGCTCAGACATTTTAGCTCTGCTTCTAAGAATGAAAATCTTTTTTTCTTTCCTCAAATGAGAGCACATAAAGAGCTCATTTAGATTTGTATCCTGAGAGAAGAAGCTCAGTAATGTTGGATGTGTCTCTCTTTTTTTTAGAGTAGATGCCATCAGTTTTTTAAATGTCTAAGATTACAATATTTTGTTGTTAAATATGTACAAAAATACTGAATGTTAATTTCAGTTTTGCTGTCTAACATTATTTTTAAAGCCCTACTTTTATTTAATGTCAACAACTATGCCATTTCTCATTTAGTTTCTTATTAAACTTATGAAAATTATATTACATTCTAAAAAAAACAATTTATGTTTACCAAGGCTATATTTATTTTCCAAAATAAAATCTTTGCATTTCTTGTTCAGTTTTTTTATTAACGGTTTTAAGATCATTTTTTTTTATTATTAATTGTATAATATCTGTATATTACATTATATTATATTATAATATATTATATTATATTATGTTATATTATATTATATTATATTATATCATATTATATTATTTTATGTTATATTATATTATATTATATTATATTATATTATATTATATTATATTATATTATATTATGTTATATTATATTATATTATATTGTATTATATTATATTATTTTATATTATTATTTTCTTTTTGGCTGTAGATTTAGAAATGAGTTCTCTAATGAATTCTACAATATTTAAAAAGCTGCATGTTCATTAACTAACCACCCACAATGCAGTTCATCTAAGAGCGAAATGCACTGAAATACTACAGCACATTGAGTATGTAGAACAAAATGTAATGTGACATTCCTTTCAAACATGTTTTTTTTTCTAATTAGGTTCGTTTTCTGTGGATCACAGCAGTGTTTATTCATCAAATGGTTTTTAAAAAAAGCAGAACATCAGTATTATATTTTAGGTACCCCATTTTGCTAGTTACCTTGCCTTGCCAACTTTTAGAAGTTTCATAGATTTACATGCATGCAAGGTCTAAAAATAATTTTGCTTTTTCATGATATACATTTTACGTCACCATGAATGAGTCTCAAAGAATTTGTTGGAAGATTCTTTCTTTCTAAGCTCCTCCTTTCTGCAAGTCTACTCTTCTCCGATTGGTCTATTGACTCAGATTGTTGTGACTGCTTTCCCAGTGGTAAGCTTTTGATACATTATGGGTTTATTGAATAGAGTTTGTGTTAAAATAAATATTTAAAAAGATATTTGTGCCAAAGACGGCAGGTGGCTCAGTGGTTAGCACTGTTGCCTCACAACAAGATGGTCACTGGTTCAAGTCCTGGCTGGGCCAGTTGTATTTCTGTTTGGAGTTTGCATGTTCTCCTCGTGTTGGCATGGGTTTCCTCCAGGGGCTCCGGTTTCCCCCACAGTTCAAAGGCATGGGCTATAGGTAAATTGGATGAACTAAATTGGCTGAAGTGTATGAGTGTGGGTGTGAATGGATGTTTCCGAATACTAGGTTGTGGCTATAACGGCATCTGCTACCTAAAACATATGCTGGAATAGTTTATATTCTAGGGCTTTGAATGGTCAGATGGCCCATGAATCGCTGACTTTTTAGTACATGTTGAAAGAAATGTTAATGTTAAATGTTAAGCCTGGGAGTTGAGTTTATGTAAATTTAGAGGTTGGTGATGTCATAAATCAGGAGTGGGTTGTAGTCACTTTCAACCATTTGTTGTAGGCCATTAAAGTGGATTCTTTCAAAGAAAATATCTCCGTGTGCATTATGATTCGCTGACTTCCCACTGCACAGAAAAGGAAATGTAATGCCTGGGGGTGGAGTTTATGCAAAGTTAAGGGTTGGTGATGTCATAAATCAAGGAAGGAGAGTGTTGTAGTCAATACCAGCTGTTTGTTGTAGGCCCTAAAAAGAAGACAGTATTTCCTTTTATTTAAATGAGTGCCCTAAATTTGGTTATACTGTTTATGCTCAAACAGCAACATTACACACTAACAAAAGTTAATAAAGAAAGTAAAACCATAATAATAAGGACCCCTTTAAAACTTTTAAAACAGCTACATTACACAGTGCATAAAAGGAAATACACAAAGAAGCAAAGCAGGACACTTTAAATTATGTTTCTCAATTTCTATATCTGAGTTTGGCAGGACAGTTCATTCAGGAGGCAGAAAGTAAAAGGAGAAACAACAGAATTGGACACTAAATTCAGTAAGGCCTTTTACTCATTAAATTGGAACAAGGACCACAAGGCAATAGCTTTACAATTTTAAGAGCCAGTCAAGTCGAAAGTCTTGAACATCAAACAAAAGTTAGCTCAAAAAAGATCATTGATAGAAGCGAAACAGAGTATTAGCAGAGGAGACGAATGAGAACTATCAACACACACACAGCTGTCCCTCAGCTGCCACGTGCTTCCCTTCTTAAGTCTTGAAGGAGACCCTTGTTTTTTGAGACACTGATATACTGTTCATCTTCATGCTACCTTAGCCAGGTGGTGTTAAACACTCATGGATGCATTTAAACCCTTCATGTCAGGCTTAATCAAATACATGCCTCTGGACAACCGCCAGGGAACTGTTTAGTTAAGCTCACCCATGTAGACACAATTCATTTCAGAAGAGTAACCCGGAAAAGCTGTTAATATATTATATGGACTGGGAGTATGTTAAGATAAAATAGGTCCATCATCATTGGAATAGAGAGCTATATAAATCCTTGTTGATCGTGAATGAGTGCAGTTGTTGGGAGTATATCCTTTCGCACACAAATTATACATGCAGTGGGAATCCTGCTTGGTGGGTCTTGGGGGCCTGTATTTATGTCTGATGTCTTTTGTCTTTAACCTCTCACCCTATAAGTGTCTGCTTACTGAGACAGTCTCTTGGGCCCCTTTTTGTCCCCCAGGGGCCAGATTTATGATCTGCCTTGTGGAATTTACCTCAGATTTTGCCTAAAGAGTCCGGACTCTTCTTTATCGCATGGTTTCTGTTTGCAAAGTTAAAATTTCTACGGGACAGATATAAATGAAGGGTAGTGTGGTTTCATTCTTCATCCAAACTAAATTAACCGAAAACTGGGCCCAGTTTTTCAAAAAAAGATTTTCCAGATTTGGAAATCCCATGTTTTGCTATTCAGGATAACTGATCCATCTTATGTTTATGACAGTTTTTTAAAGGAACATTGGGTTGGATCACTGTGCTCTAGGTTTGGGTGATGTCGACCAATTTGGCATCGTACGATGTCTAATGTGGGACATTGCGATGAACAATGGCATTGTCATCATAGGCTGCGTTGAATTAATCATTTATAAATATAAATTTAAATATTTATATAAATATAATATCTAAATATATTAATATTTGTAGCCTACCGTTTCAACAACCTGTTCCGCATGGACTTTGTTTTACCGATAACCAAATCATAAATAAATAAATATAAGTTTTTAAACTTTTTAAATAAAGCGACTCTGGCATGAATAGGCAGAGTGATCTATGTCATTATAATGGCGTAGACAAACTTGGTTGCTGCACAACAAACAGAATCTGAGGTACAAGCATAAAAAAAGCAAAAGATTGAAGCAGTGTACAGATGCTGTGACACCTGTTACCTGATAGATTCAAAAGATAGAAGAGTCGTTAGATAGAGACAAGATTAATTGAATATCATGTTGATAACTATAGTGAGATGCAATCTAGCAGTACATCCTTAATAAACTCTCTGGGGTTTTTTGCTTAAAGCTGTATGTGTGTGGTCACGTGATGTGTGTTATAGAGCAGTATAGAGGGAGATCTTTCAGAAATGCTAAGTGAAAGGCCAGTGTGGATGTGGATCGTTTTCGTTCTAAAATGCCATTTTAAAACTAAGACATGTTAGTGTAAACGGGGCATAAGTGTGTATTTTTTGCAAGCGTGAAAAAATGACAGGAACACAGCACAAGGCTGGGGGTGAGGTATTTTTGCAAAAATAAACTTTAACCACGGACTCTTCAGTCTCATCAGGAAAAATAAAACTAACTTTCTTTCACACTTCAGAGCACAGCGCCTTCATGACATAATTCAATCAGGGTCTGCTACAGGGTTCTTCTTCTTTTTTTTTTTTTTCTTGCTACGATGTTTGTGGGCAGAGCCGGGGGTTTCAATGTTCCCGGGTCTGCGTGCGCAACAAATAGGTGGGGCTTTCAATTCTGTATTCACAGAATCACACCAGCTGAATTTATCTAAAGACTCGTTATCAAGACGATTCAGTTGAAGCACTAAAATGCATTTAAGGCAGTTATTTAATACATTAGAAGTTGTTATTTTCTTAATAAAGTCATAAATCAAATCAAAGTTTACCCAAAAAAGGGATAGCACAACCATCAGTATTGCTTTTTAAGCATTTTATCATTAGAACCTTATAATGTTTTTGATCTAGGTTTAATATAATATCTAAATCTTAAAATCTAATCAAACTACTCCTATAAAACTGTTTGCCACAAAAATTCATCTTAATTCAGAAACAAACACAAGTGATGCATCTCTGACCCAGATATGACCTGACACTGTCTTATGACCTGAATATCATGTGTCTTGTCTGCAGTATGACCTCACACCTTTGCTATCAGGTACTGCTATCTGCTGCGACACATGATATTCTGGACAGAGATGCCGGTGTGTGCTCTCACAAAGGCCAGAGCTCTTCTATTTTTTACATATTTCTGTCATAAGTGACAGGGTGTCTTTATGTCATGAATGAGGTGGTTGGGAAATGCACATACAGAGACCAATGCTGCTTTCCAATTCTCATACCTATACTACGCCCTCAAAGCATGGACTTTTTTGTGAAGGAAGAATATTTACTTTTGCGTGTGTAATGGAAGAGTATGCAAGCTTTGGTGCATACTACTACCTTGTTAATAGATTGTGGGTGTTGCTTAGTTATGAGCCCTGTCAATCCTCCACACATCATCCACACTTCTTTCATATTTAATTTCCTACCTTATTGGAGATGCAGCAGCAATTTAATCTCCCATTCACAAATCTTTTATGCAGAGAAATCTCCTCAGGTCTTTGGATGATTATGCATGTAAGCGTCCCAACAAGTTCAGTATTGTTGTTGCAGATGAAATTTAAAATGGAAAACGCTTTTTAAATATGTTCCAGTTGACTAGATTAATTAACACTCATACAAACATCTTTACTGAAGCCTCTCTACTTGATGGTTGGTCTCGTGCATCCACCATGTTTGTAGTTTATTTACACTTTTCACCGTGTATGTAGTTCTAATCGAACTCATGTCCAACACGCAATTTACTGTGGGCAATAATAGCAGTTAGAGTATGAGAGCTTCTACACTTTGAATTTTTACCAAAAATAGTAAACCATCCAGGAACTTTTGGCTTACACTTTTTAACATACAATTTATTGGGACATACTAATTTTATTTGCAAATACTATTTAGAACAGATAGTATGTGAATTGGAACGTAGCACACCTATACCATTCCCACTATGCAATTCAACGCCAAGCTTCACCAAACTTGTTTCTTCTTGGTTTGGTTAGAGCTCTGCCACATGTGAGCACACATGCAGTTAAAATCAGAATTATTAGCCCTCCTGAATTATTATTCAGAACCCTAGTATTCAGCTTAAAGTGTAATTTAAAGGCTTAACTCGGCTAATTAGGTGAATTAGGGTAATTAGGTTATCATTGTATAACACTGGTTTGTTCTGTTGAAAATCTAAAAATATACTGCTTAGGGGGGTTAATAATACTGACCTTAAAATGGTTTTGAAAGAAATTAAAATAATAAAACAAATAAGACTTTTAGAAGGAAAAATATTATCTTTCCTTTCTCTGTAAAACATTTGGCAAATATTTGAAAAAAATACTTCACATGAGTGATTTACCTAATTACAAATCAGCATGAAAAAAACTTCTCATCTCATCTTGCGTATGTTAAACATACAATAACTTTTGTGGTCTGCTTCCAATTTAATTTTATTACCTTTTCTCATAAATGTCATTTATATGCACCTAGTCACAGAAACAAAGACTCTGAAGTGTTTTCATATCCCCTATTTAAATAATTGTAATGTGTTAATGACAGCACAAATAAAAAGCCTGTTGTATAAGCACATTAGTAAGGATAAAGTTATAAATAATTTCATTTTGACGATATATTCTTCCATGATTCTTACTAATATATCCTTGACCCGAATGAGGCTGATATTTTGATATTAAATCCATTACCATTAACTTGTCATGAATGTCAACACAAGTAAGTTGGATCCAAAAGATTTATTATAATGTTACAGCATCTGTGTCTTGCTGGATTTAGCGTATGTTGTAGTTATCTGAGGAAAGCAATGGGAATTGATATACTCTTTCCAGTATAAATTTGCCAAGACTGTCTGCCAAATCTAAATTGGATGAACACTCATTTTTTTGAGTCTGTCACAATGAATATATTTAAAAAGTAATGTTAAAGTCAGGCGTCACGGTGGTGCAGTGGGTAGCACGATCGCCCCACAACAAGAAGGGCGCTGGTTCAAATCCCATTTGGATCGGTTGACATTTCTGTGTGAAGCTTACATGTTCTCGTGTTGGCATGGGTTTCCTCCGGGTAATCCAGTCCCCCCACAGTCCAAAGACATGCAGTTTAAGTGAATTTAATAAACTAAATTGGCCATAGTGTATGTGTGTGAAAGAGTGTGTATGGGTGTTTCCCAGTGTTGGGTTGCGGCTGGAAGGGCAACCGCTCCGTCAAACATATGCTGGATAAGTTGGCAGTTCATTCCGCTGTGGCGACCCCTAAACAACAAGGGGGAAAAAATGTTAAAGTAAGCATGAACTGGAAGCTGTGACTATTTTTTTTTACTGTGATGCAGTTCCTTGAGAAACAGAATATTAAATGAGAAAACAGAGGGTGTGGCTTGTTTTTTCTACTGTGAGCCGATTGGATGTAGTAAAGTAGGTATTTCATTCTGAAAGATTAGGAAAAGGGTTTCAAGAACGTTTCTGTTAGATGTCATAGCTGAGCCACCCTCTGATAAATTTTCATGAAAAGCGAGGGGGAGGCAGTGTCGCGGACGAAAGTGAAAAGCGGGGAGGGTGATGGTCGGGGTTGGAGTCGCAAACGAAAATAGGGGTTGGGGGAGGGGGGTGGTCGCGGACCAAAGTGAAACGGGAGGTGTGGGTGGAGTTGGAGTCACGAAAGTGGGTTTGGGGTGGGGTATTGGTCACTGGTATTGGGCATTGGCCCCTAAAATCGTCCTATCTAGCTGCGCTCCTGGGCATGGTTATGTCTGTTAACCATGCCCAATATCTTAGGCATACATAATCAATGTCCAGGCGTTATACTTAAAAATGTGCACGCACAGATGAAATGTTCACCACAAAACTAACAATGTGAGCTAACAAAATCAATATGGTTAGTTTTATTTCATGTGTACTTTAAACTTGTTATATTTAGGGGTGGGATTAGTTATACATTTTCTTATTGTAGGACTAAAAACTGAATAAATTAGCATGAATGTCGCTATATAAAACTCAAATCATGTTTCAAACTATTTTTCCGTTTTCCTTTCCAACAGTTGGTGCATAGAATGAGAAGTGTTCAGATTTCATGAGCGCCTTACATCAGTAACACTCAGCTGCACTTAGCTGAGTGTGTTGCTTTCTGTATGAATAAATCATTCAGAGACTCACGCAGGCTGTAAAGAACCTTGTTAAGACTGTCAAGTGTAACAGTATTGACATAAGAGAGCTCCCTCCATATCACTCATGATTAACTCCTGATTAATTATTCATTTTTCTGGAGGGAGCACACAGCGAGTTGCTGCTGATCCCTGACACATGAAGAATGTTATCCTGTGGTTGTTCAGACTAACTTTTTGCATTTTTAAAAATAATAATCATATTTTATTTTTATGTTTGAAGGTGGAAGTGGAAGTGAAGCCCTGATGTATTCCAAATGCTTTATCATATAGACTAATATGTTTTTTAGTTGTAGTCAGAGCTCTGAGGTATAGATTTATGTAAAGGCCAACAAGTTGGTGAGGATGATGAGTAAGTCACAGCACAGCAAGCCGGCTCCGTCTCCAACCAGCTGGCATCTGCTCTCACAGCTGAAGCCAGGAACTCTTAACACTGACATGCTGAAATCACCAAAACAAACACACTACAGTACATGATGAGGCATTTCATTATTGAGATGAGGGAAACAGGTAGAGGAAATCGCTCTCTCCAGTGGGAATTGCTGTGGAAAATCTGTTGTGAGTGGACTGGATGTTCATGGTTGGATGGATACAGCTCAATCAGCTCAAACAAATAGATTTTGATTTCATTTTAAAACCTAGTAACCTGCAAATGTAACTTTAAAGTGGTGTTTCTGTTAAAATATTGAATACACTTTTTGTTAAAGGCTTTTAACAAAGTCCCTTTCAAGAAACGTGGCCACTGGGTAGTTCATCCAATAACAAAGTCCCATCTAAATGAACAGGAGATCCTCAAATCTCAGAAAAAAAAAAAAAAAACATTTTTCCGTTTTGTTATTGCTTAAAGTTGGCATGAAGCGGAAGTTCAGATTGTCCCTTTTTCCCATATCGTGATGTACATTGAAATAAAATAGTCCTGAAATTAGGAAAAAGTAGAGGACGGTGCATGATTTCGTCCCAATGGGAACCGATTGGAACTTGAATGGCAGAGATGTAGAAATAGATGTTGCTAACAAAATGAAGCAAGATTGACAAATGGACAAAAGATGGGCGGAAAAGAGATACGTCACAATAGCCTCGCCATAAAAAAGAGCTGCACGATTCTCTGTAAAATGAAAATCGCAATTCTTTTACTTAAAATAAAGATAACGATGTTCTCACGATTCTGTAGGAGTAAAATAAAGATTAATGAGTCGGCTATTGTTATTTTTTTTTTCTCAAACATATAGTAAAACAATAGCAGCGACGTGGTGGCGCAGTAAGTAGTGCTGTCGCCTCACAGCAAGAAGGCCGTTGGTTCGAGCCTCAGCTGGGTCAGTTGGCATTTCTGTGTGGAGTTTGCATGTTCTCCCTGCATTCGCATGGGTTTCCTCCAGGTGCTCTGGGTTCACAGTCCCAAAGACAGGTACAGGTGAATTGAGTGGGCTAAATTGTCTGTAGTGTATGAGTGTGAATGAGTGTGCATGGATGTTTCTCAGACAAAGGTTGCAGCTGGAAGGGCATCCGCTGCTTAAAACATGTGTTGGAGAAGTTCGCTGTGGCAACCCTGGATTAATAAAGGGACTAAGCCGAAAAGAAAATGAACGAATAAATGAATGGCACAACAACAATAATATGATATATAGGTATACTGTTGGTCAGTTTTAAATAGACTTAATTAGAGTTATTATGTTTGAGATCAATCTGTCATTGACAACATTATTATACCACATGTATCATTAACAGATCCCCTCTTGCATCATATCCAACATTATATAGGCTAGAGTAGTTATACTGACACTGTTAAACATTTATTTTCATGCACAACACTTTGTGTTCACTATGAAAGTAAAACATATTAAATACTTGTAATCATAACTCTAAAATGCGATATGAGTATTTAAATGATACTGTTAAGACCAGTTCATACTTTTAGCACGGCTCCCAAATGATCGCTCTGTGCAACAAACTAAATGTTATTTGCAACTTTATTACCTGTTATTCACAGCCTATGCAAGTTCTGTTCACTAAAGTAGACATCATTCACATGCGCGCGCCCGCCCTCTCTGTGGTATCAGCTCACGTCACATGTGATTTTGCGGCCAGGAATACATCATTACATGAAGACAGAAATGACATTTTCGGGGTGAATTATGCCTTATAAATACAGTATGTGACACTTTTAACACTATTTGGAGGTGTTCACGTTGCTGAGCAATGTATGTAAAACAACGTGAAGTCTTGTGTGGCGGCCTTTTCTTCTCTCCTGAACTTGAAAATATGATTGGCAGAATTGTAGGAATGCTGGATTAAGATCGTCTAGGGCAGGGGTGGGCAAACTTGGTCCAGGAGGGCCAGTGTCCTGCACAGTTTAGCTCCAACTCTAATCAAACACACCTGCTTGTAGATTTCTAGTGATCTTGAAGACACTGATCAGCTTGTTCAGGTGTGTTTGATTAGGGTTGGAGCTAAACTGTGCAGGACCCTGGCCCTCCAGGACCGAGTTTTCCCATCCCTGGTCTAGGGGGTCGAATTGAGATTGCAATCTTTTTTTTGATTAATCGTGCAGCTCTACCCTAAAGGCATTCAATGTGACCAGAAGTAAAAAAAAAAAAGTCATTTTGAAGAGGAAGGGTAATGCTGTTTGATAAAAAGATTTTTACAAAACATTGAAGTGCACAGATACTGTACATCATTCATAACAAGCACTATATCCATGTAAACATAAGAGTAAGTTAAGCACTAATTTTTTTACAACATGTTATTTCCAGTTTGTTAAATCCACAGCAAAGACTGCAGAAGGACACAGGACACGATATGTGATGTGATGTCATTTCTCCTGACAAAACCAATGCAGACACAGTCAACATAGGCTTATTCTGAAAACATAGCCCTATATACGTTTCTGGCTGAACAGCATTACGTATGGCTGCATTTCGTCTTTAAAACGAACGCTACGGGGTAAAAAAAGTTTTACTATAAACCTTTACCTTATCTCTCCTAAATATCAGAAAATTGTTTGCAATGCAATCTGAATGCTAATATATTGTGCCTAACGATTAGCTTACATTTGACCGCTGTAAAAGTACTGTATACTATACAGTATATACTCCAAGCATCTACTGTAATGGTTAAAACAAAAATTTGTGTGTTTAGATGAAACATTCTAGCATTTATTATGCATTTTGTACACTGAAAAAAATGATTCAAAGATAATTCCTTGGATTTACTCAATTTTTCTACGTTAAGTGGTTTTAAACAATTTATTTGGGCGGATTTAAAACAAAGAAATTGTGTTGAACATTATTACATTTAATTTGTTTGTTTAAATTCAACACAAATAAATTGTTTGCAACAGTTCTGCATGCAACACTTTTTTAGTGACAATATAATAAATTACTGATAAAATTAGTGCAGAAAACTTGCTTAATCCAAGTTTTTTACTTGAAAATTATATTTCTGAAAGAGTTATGAAGTTAATATACATACAACACTCTCAAAAGCAGTTTCAGATCAAAGCTCTAATAACATGCTGTATGTATTGAAGATTTCATGTGCTCTTCATTTTCTGTTTTTAAACCCCTGGATACTAATGCCTGCTGTAAACATGTTTTCAGTTAGACTTACAAACTGTGCAATGCTTTTTTTTATGTAGAAACTACAAGCACGCCACATATTCTATTGATAAAACATTTTTCTGTCAGTTTGTTAAAGTAATTTTATACTTCAGGGCTTGTTGAATGCTTGATTCTGATTGGCTGACAAATGTTCCAACATGTGCATTGTCAGTTATCCCTTACCAGATATAAAATGACAGCAACTGGATAACAGATAAACGTGGCTAACTGTTGATTTTCCCCTAACTGCTTTCTTGTGCCAACATCTTCACTCTATCTGAGGTTCAGTGACCTGATGAAACTTCTGGAAAATATGGAAAGGTTTAGAGTGAGATAAAATATTTGACTACAATTTTTTTCAGATTAACTTTTGCCATTAAAACATTCATCAAATTAATATAAATACACAGTCATTAAAATTCCAGAGTCCAGAAGTCTTGAAGAATGAATCACTGAGAGCGTCCCAAGGAAGAAAAAGATGTCTTTCAGCTTTGAGTAGATCCCAAGCAGCTCTTTGGATTCCCTCCATTTCAGCAGAGTGGCAAAATGAATTTGACACTGGGACTGACGGAGTCTAAATGAACTGGCGAGACTTCACAGCAAGACCTCCAAGATAAATGCCAGCCATACTTTATAATGGTTTTGAATGGCACCGAACCGCATAGCTGAGGATATATTTTGTAAGACCCTAGAAGATCCATGTTAATCCATTGGCTCTTGCACTGGCTGTTAACAGAGCAATTCGCCTTTCAGAATATTGCAAAAATTCAGAGAGAGAAATTGACCAAAGAGAGTATTCTTTGTGCTTGGGTCATATTCTGACACATCGGGATACCATACTACATTTATTTTTCAGTTTCTCAACAGCTTCTGCCTTATGATAATATTGGCACTGAACTTTAGGAGCCATTTGAAATTTGGAGGATATTAATGAGCTTTCGGCCACACACACAAAGGAATGCTGTGACATGTAATGTGTGTGTATGTGTTTTTTCCCCTTAGTAAGATTTGCTTTGGTCATAGATCAAGGTGATTGGTGTTATCTTTGAACTTGACGTTTGAAAGAGATAATTAAATATCACATGCCTCTCCCTTCTCTCTGTATTAGCTGGTGTTAAAAGATCAGTTGCAGAGCAAAGCAACGTGAAATTGTTCAGATTGCAAAAGCTCAAACAGTTTTTGTTGAAAATTAGTGATGCACTGATATGGACATTTCGGGCCATACCAATAGCTGTTATATTTGGGAGCTGATAACTGAATATATATATATATATATATATATATATATATATATATATATATAGGACTTTTTTCCAGTTCAAATTTGGACTTAAATCCAGTTCAATTTAAGATTATGTCATGTTATGTAGATTATGTCAAAGCAGCTTAACATAGTTCTCGTAAAGTCCAGATTTCAGAGTTCAGTTTAGTCCAGTTCAGTGTGGTTTACATTTCACTGCTGAAAGTCTCAACACTGAACAGTAAATCCACCAATGCCCAACTCCACAAGTCCTAATCTGAGCAAGCCAGTGGCGACAGTGGTGAGGAAAAGAACTTGAATTGACGAAGTGAAGGGAACAAAAACCTTGATATAAACCAGGCTCTGTTAGGCATGACCATTATTCTTCTGAACAAACTTCCTGTGTGGAGCTACAGTTTAGGTACTGGAGAAGCAGGACATCCATCGTGGTGAACTGCAAGTGTGTAGGGCACCAGCAGGTGGTCAGGCTGGCCAACAGAATCAATGCAGGGACTCAATTGTCACTGTGGTCTTTCAGGAATCAGTCTCATGCACTTTATTCCTCCATGACCAGCTCACTATACAGCCTGGTCCAGGATTATGGATACCTTGGGATCATCTCTTCACAGGTCTTGGATCGCAACAATGTTACTTTTATTCAACCAGTAAGTTTTTTTTTTGAACTTCAACTCTGAAACTGGACTGACACAGTTTCATCAATTTACTAGAACTTCTGTGTTAAGCTGCTTTGACACAATCTACATTGAAAAGCACTATAGGAATAAAAATGAACTGAATTGAATGAAATAACTCAAGTCTAGAGGGAGCACATAAAAGCTGGCTGTGATTTTAGTACATTTCAGTTTCGGATTATTCAATTATCAGACATATTTGCACAAGTGAATCCCTCCCCAGCAAGCATTTTTTGTTTTTAAAAGATGTCTAATAGATGTCTAAACATAGTTGTCTTGGCTAAAACAAGGCTAAATTTGGGCAGTCAGTGAAAATCTAAAACCTCTAAGAATAGGCCAAAACTAGTCATCAAATAAACAATTGAATGACTACACCTATAAAGTCTGTCTAATCTTTCTATTTCACAACTAGTCTAGTTTTGGGCTATTGTTAGATGTCAATTAGATTTTCACTGACAGCCCAAGTTTAGTCTTGTTTTAGTCAAACTGTCTTCGCTTAGATGTCTATTAGACGTCTATTTAACACAAAATTGTTTGCTGGGTCCCTACTTGTGGAGAGTAACAAATACTGTGATGATGATGATACTAAACTTTGTTTATGGTTTGTCTGTGTACATTTCATTGATCGATTTTCCTTTGTGGAATAAGAAATCAGACTAGTTCTCTGACAGATTCTCTCACCCTAGTGTAGAACACAGTCTCTCACTGCAGTATAATATCAGTAGAATACAGGCAGTGTTGTGTAAAGTTCCATATTACATATGAATTTATATATTAAAATCATTCATTCATTCATTCATTTTCTTGTTGGCTTAGTCCCTTTATTAATCCGGGGTCGCCACAGCGGAATGACCCGCCAACTTATCCAGCACATTTTTACACAGCCTTCCAGCCGCAACCCATCTCTGGGAAACATTCAAACACACACACACTCAAACACTACGGACAATTTATCCTAACCAATTCATTGATCCCAGTTCATTGATACCCAATTCACCTATACCGCATGTCTTTGTACTGTGGGGGAAACCATATATATATATGATAATAATGTTAATGAGCTCCGCTCTATGTGTCGCTCATACAGACACACACACACACACACACAGCGTGATGTACGCTGAACACGGACAAATATAAACCCAATCAGAGTAATGTTTTGCTCACGAGATGTGGATAAAGGCTAAATTATTAGACAAATTAAAATTGACAAAAGAGAGCAATGGAGATGTATCTCGTATTTTGAAGCTATATTGTCAAAGAAAACAGCCAGGAATTATAATCAACCTCAGCATGAACAGGTGACAGTTATGCTGAGTAATTTGACACGATTCAGGAAACGTTTTTTTATTGAAACATGTGCATTAAATTTCACAATAAACACGATAAATCCAAAAAAGATGCAATTACGTCTCTTCAGAGTAGAGATGAATAAATGTGTCATCTGTAAATCTTGTATTTCGCATCCTGAGCAAGTTTGAACATGCCTCCTGTTGTTGCCCAGTAATGCGCAGTAAACAATTTGGGGCTCATGTTTTCAAAATAAACGTCCCACATATAAAGTAAATAAAATATACGCTCAAAAATAACCAAGAAAGAAAACTTATCATTGTTGTTTCTAGAAAATGCTGTTGCTTATCAAACGCTGCATGAGGCGTGCATATTAATGATCTCAAAGCTTTTTTTATGATCTCAGAGCTTGATGACATGGCTGCTCATCAGGTCCGGATGAACAATCTAAGTAGGCATACATGCAAATGAAGAGGGCATCACCCATAAGTCTCGTCACAGTTTGTTTTGTCTTCTGATTGGCCCGTTGTCACTAATGGAATTTACATGAGGAGGAAACAGTGATGTCTAAGGCTCACAGTATGCTCATTTCCATATCCAGATCTTTTATTGTTCTACTATGCCTTTGGTATATCCAGATTTTCATTATAGGGCACCTTTAAAGATTAAAATAAGATTAAGATTGTAATACAGTATATTACTTTTAAAGGTAACTCTATCCAGCCCTGAACACATTTACAAATAGCATTTCTATGCTTGTATCATAAAAACGTTCCTGTTTTTCCATATTGGTCAAGTCAAGCAAAGTTGAAAGCAGAGCTGGAAGGCAGCCAGACTGTTAAAACTTTGTTTCTAGTGCTGAAACACCTGCTGCCATGTGCTCAGTGGGGACACCGACCAGTTCCGAATTCCATGACAGCAGTGGCGTGAGAGAGAGACCATGAATGAGCCTCTGGACTGTGGGCCTTCACTGGCCAGTGGACACATGGGTCCTCCTTTGGCTGGAGCTCTGCGAAAGAAAAAAAGAAAAAGAGCGGGAAAACTAAGGGCTGTGCTTGTCACTCATAGTGTGTGGTCCCACCCCCTGCCTGCCCACTGGCTTTCTCACCAATCCCACAAATCACCTCACAAATGGACAAGCAACAGGTGCCACAAAGGAAACTCCTTTTGGCCAGCTGTGACTGTCCTTCACAGGGGAATCAGAAAGATGTGGCCATTGTTTGCCGCCGTGTGTCATGTCAGGGTCACCCTGCCTCCGGAGCTCAGTGCTTAAATTCTGTGTTTATCCCATAAACCTTTTTCACAGTGAGCCTAAAACACAGTAAACAATGCTAAACCCAAACAGATGCTTTCCTTAAAGCCAATGATGCCTCAGTGAGACCAGACAAGCACAGTAGATGTTCTTGATGAGAATTATTGTCATTTTACTTGTAAAGAAAGAAAAAGATTTATATTATAATAACAATTGCATGTATATCTACATTTAAAGTGGTCAAAATGTACAATGTTTGCTTAGGTGAATCAAATTGTACTCTAACTATCTACTCAAAAAATGTTTGTTTTGGTAATCTTTAATTAAAGTCTATTCATTTTCTTCTGTGTTTGGAGTGGTGGTACTTATGTTGACATCAGTTTCAGCCACAATATTCTTCAACACACCCCAAGCTCTGGCCCCTACTCAATTTTCCCTTTTAGTTGGAAGTAATCAAATACAGAAATACAAATCTCAACAACTTCTGATGTATAAAAAAATAAAAATAAGTGTTTCTATGATGTGCTGAAGGCTTGTTGGATGTTGCTAAGGTGGTTGGTGGTTGCTAGGGAATTACCAGTGTGGTTTGGGTTGCAGACCTGTTACTGAGATGTTAGGTGGTTTCTAAGATGTTACTAACTTTTTTTACAAGAGCTTATTATGGTTTCTAAGGTGTTACTTCATTTTGAATTACTGAATATTCATGCGTCTTAGAATAGTAGTGTGTGTATATACCAGGGGTCTCAAACTCAAGTTGGTGGGGGGCCATTTCAGTGACTGACAATTCATAGGAGGGCCGTTTTAACATTTAAGCCCAAGAAAAAAGTGGAATCCTGACATAATAGATGCATCTTAGGATAACAGACACAATGTTTATATTTCAAACATTACTTGTCACCAGTGATAATTCAAATCAGCACGATTATCATGTCACACATCAGCTGCTGAACTAAATCTGTGGTTGTTGTGTGTATGGCAGAGCGTTAGACACACTCAGTCAGTCATTCTTCTACAGACTATATGCAGTCAAAACAAACCAGCTTTTTGTTTCTTGTTGTACATATTGAAGGGGGAGTTTAAATTGCTATGAAAATACTACCAATAATAGGCATAATAATTATTATTCCGTCCCAGCCAATTGTATTTTCCCAGTAGCTTAAGACAGCAGAAAGCAGTGTGGGTAACTTAGGTGACTTAACTGGCAGTTCTTTTTCTCAATATCTTTTTTTTGTTTTTTGTAAAACTGTAACAAAAAGGGGACAAGTATGTGCATATTCACATTTACTTTAATAATTGAACGACTCTTGAATATTTACAAAAAAATAGATCTTTTGTAAAAATAGAGCACTTACGGACATAGAAATAAAACGCATACTCTCGACCATACACTGAGAGAAAATGAAAGTAAAACAAAAAACAAAACCTTATAAATAATAAATAAAACTTTAGAAAGTAAAACTAATCTGAATGCAGTCCTATAAATGTTGACTAGGTGGCAGGTCGAAACCCCAAGTGGCTAGACCTGACTGCACAACAATGATAGGGGTGCAAAAATGTATGGTTTTTTTTGGGCCAAATCTCATTATATTTTGATGTTGTGACCCGGAGGGAGGGCGGGCCGGCAGTTTATGACCCTTGGTATATATTAATAACTTTTTGTCATTCATTATCAAAACTGCTCATAATAATTCAAGCTACTGTAATATAAGCATCATGCTTTTCAGGCAAGTTTAAAATAACTTAAGGTTCAATTAGTCAATTAGTCAATTAGTCAAAGATGTCAATTAGTCTATTAGTTTTTTGGGCTACAAATGCATCTTGTGTCTCCTCTTTTCTGCCGTTTGAGAATAGAATAGTTTCTGAATATGCCCGTGTTGTAATGAGAAACAGTGTGAGTTTGTTGTGAGTACAGATGGGGCTCTGCTGTTGTTTTATCAGTGTGTTGCTGTAGTCTGCTGTGCGCTGAGCTGGAGGGGACGAGAGTTCACAGTGTGGGCGTTTAATGAAATGAACTTAGCTCCGGGAAGAGCAGCATTAAGGAAAAAAAACAATCGTTTATCTTGTTGCTCTCACCTTGGGGCATCGAGTAAATGTATAGAGATCACCCTGAAATCTCTGTGCCAGACTCACCTGCAGGGCACTAAGAGCAGAAGCGAGAGTTAACTGTAATGTTTCCTGTTTGGACTGGTTTGTTTTTGCATGGATGGATTGAGTGGACCGGTGGATTGAGTGCTTTAAGTCATTTCCTTAATCACAATTACTCCCAATCCTGTCTCTTCTCAGAAGCTGTGATTTGTCTGAACTTGCACTGAAATATAATACAAACCAGTGACACTCTCAAGAATCATACAGTTAATCATAGAGCAAGTATTCTCATCTTACTGTTCAAGGCATCTTTTACTGATTAATATTACAGATTTGCTAACAGATTTGCTTATAATATGCATTTATTTTACCTAATTAGCCCAACAACTCCCATTTGATTTGTTGAGTGATTTAATTGTGCCCAAACCCCTCCTTTGTATGAGGCTAATCTGATGTGATTGGTCCGATGACCCAGTCTGTTGTGATTGGTCGACTGGGTTTAGCGAGAGACAGAGAGAAACTTCCACTATGACTATGAAGTAGCACACAGAGTATGTGTGAGCCCAATGCAGGAATGCAATAAAGCAATGCAGTTAAACACCAACTATTACTCTACTCTTATCTCTAACCTCAAGTAATAACGACGACACACATTCAGTATCAATACACACAGTGGCAAAAGTTGAACAATTTTGAAAATTGACTGTGCAGCGTGTCTGAGGAACAGCTGATGGTAGCCATAGCAAATGCAAACGGCAAAGAATCGCGAGTTCAGAATCGCATTTAAATCGGTAAAGAAAGAAGCAAACACATTTTTAAGTTCTTTTTTTGGACGCAATATTTGAATAACCCCATAAAGATTTACCCTGAGAGATATATTACAAGCACTGATCTATAATAAATATACGACTGACAGTTCAACTGACCAACCCTTCTCCTTCCCTAAACCCAACCAATAAAAAGCACTGATTGACCCGCCCAATTGGATTGCTTTTTAAAACACTGTTGGTTGGTTTTAGGGAAGGGTGTAGGTGGGTCAATCAATCAGACATTTAGTCAGTCAGTCAGTCAGTCAACATCTGCCTCTGGTGAATTTGTGCGAAAGCAGGCGCAAATGGCACTCGCTAGTGAAATTTGACAATTGCCTCTGGTAGATTCGCAAAAACAAAAACTGCAAAATGCAAAAAAACATAGCTCCTGGGACTTATTTGGCACTCTCCAGAAATGTATATAGTTGGACGTTTTGAGAATGCGCCTGGGTTGCATTTCCAATGAGCCTGTGTTGAATCTATTATAGCAGTCATAACAACAAAAAACAACAGTTCAACAAAATTCATACCATTACACATGTGCATCAGATTCTTTTTACATGCTTTACAAGCACTGAGCTTTACGCATGGAGGGATTGAAAAATGTTCAGCTTATTTGGTTTGTTTAAATTCAGTGCATATACATTGTTTGCAATCACTTACTTCGAAAAATGTAGTAAATAAATCCAATTAATCTTTTTTCTTTCTTTCAGTGCACTGTATATAGTAGTGCTTATTTCAAACAATGTGTGTCTGTGCACTTCATTCTTTTTTAAAAATTAATTTGCCTTCATAATATTTGATTAAATATCATAACCCTTCCCCCCGAAACAACTTTTCTTAACATCTGATCACATGGAATGCCTTTCAGGTGGGGATGTCAATGTGTTTTTCTCTTTTGTCCATTTGTTAGTATGAGTAATGTTAAAATTCCATTAGGAACACAAATCACTGGCTTTTCAGATGCATTCTTGCAATCACTTTCGTGGACTAAAGTACAGTGAAGTCACCTCAAAGCTTTTCATATGACACGGAATGAAGGACTGGAGTCAGATGTGAATGAGAGGGTCTGACAGGACTGTGGGTGGGTTACAGGAGCAGGCAGCCGTGAGCTCATTAGAGTTGTAGTGAACCTGTGATCGCTCTGTAATTCTCTTTGAGGGCATTAGACTGGCTCTGCAGGGGGTGGCAGCAGCCCAGCACAACGCTCGGTACAGTATGGGGAGTATGGGGCACACTCACACCCCCACCCCGGCCAGAGCTCTCTGAAGGCTGTGATGAAAGGCATGATGGAATATGGATGTGGCTTTGTTGTGGGCTAGTTAATATTTGTTAGAATGTAGAGGAGGATTGGGGGTTAACTCGTTCGCCAGTCGTCTTGATACCTCGAGCGCTGAAGAAACTAATGATTGACTGGGCTGTGTGGCGCACAAGGACTCTAGTTGGCCCCCAAATTTCAGATTTTTTTATCTTCCAGTCACTTTCAACTTTATAATACTATTCCACATGAAAGCCACAACCCATAAAAGTCGCACTAGGCTTGTTATGAAATATACAGTAGAGCAGAAGCATTGATTTTTTTTCATGCTGTGAGCGTGGTAGTCTGTTATTTTTGGAGCCAGTGTCTCTGCCAAAGGAGGGTTCCTCAAAACCTCTTCCTCTCTCGCCGCTTGCCAATCCATCACCCTTTTAAGCACACTCATCCAGACAAGAGGGCCTTTTGTTGAAGTCCCCGATCATCACGAAAGCTGACGTGATACAGGGCCGCTATTTATAGGGCTGTAATAACAGAGGGCCGATATAGGTTTTGTCTTAAGTCTCATTTCACCTGACCTTCTCTGTTTAATGTCAGCAATGCTTATCTACCACGGTGTGTGTTTTTTGGGACAAGATAATGTGAAAAACACCATCACTTTTCTCTCAAATGTCACGTTTGTTTTTGAACGTCTCCTCAACCTGAAGATTTATGATATACACAATAGTCTTTTGGTTGTTTTCTTGCTGTTTTTGATGTTTTTTCATTGTTTGTTTGAGAAATGAAACATTAAAAGTTCATTCAATGCTGTCCTATGCTGTACCATTATTGGTAGTACACAGGATGCAAACATTTACATTTAGTCATTACATTTAGTCATTTAGCAGATTCTTTCGTCCAAAGTGACTTACAATTGAGGGGGCATTCAGTGATTCATCAAGAAGAGGCAATACACACAAGAACTGCTAGTTATACAAACTAACTTGTTTGTGTTAAAAGAATTTAAAGCTAGAGTAAGAGTGCTAGAGTTTTTTTTGTTTGTTTTGAGAGAGAGAGAGAGAAAGAGAAAGTGTTTCTACAGGTGGTTTGTCAACCCCACTCGTGAAGTACACTTCATTAATGCCATTTCCTCTGATTAATAAAGGGACTGAGCCGAAACAAAATATAATATAATATTTATAATATATAAATTATATTTATAATATAATAAAATATAATATAATATAATATAATATAATATAATATAATATAATATAATATAATATAATATAATATAATATAATATAATATAATATAATAATGTGCAACGTTTTTTCTCCAGTGGAAAATTAAAAGAGCATTTAGCTGAAATAGCGGTCCTTGGGAATTCATGTAATTTAAGTAATTGCCTATCAGTACTGTAAGAGTAAAAAAAGTCCAAACCAAGGATTTGTTTTTGACACTTTTTTTTTTTTTTTTGCCTTTTGGGCATTCTGTGTCCTGTCAGTATAATGACAGAAAACAAAGCTGCAAGAGAGGGAGAGTGCTGAAACAAAGGATCCCACTTTATATTAAGTGGCCTTCACTAATATGTACTTACACAGAAATTAATAATTTGTTACCATGTACTTATTGTGCAAATACATGTTTTACATTGTATTTATGATTGATTAAATACATGCATGTAATTACATATGCAATTCATTTTTGTAACTACATCTTTAATTACACTGTTGACCATCCCTTACACTGTAACCCACCCTTTAACCTACTCATAGCACCAAACCTGTCATGTATCCCACCTCAAGAGCACCACAATACAATATGAACACAGTAAGTACATTGTATTTTTTTTTATGCAAGTACATAGTAGTTATGGCTACTTAACATAAAGTGGGACCAAAGGAAATGAATACCAGCGTTTGCTGATGAAAGATCTTTCAAAAGATTGTTCTGTATACATTTGATATTATTTTCAAGCTTGTTATCTTGATAGTCTCTTACATCTTACATCTCGATGTGTGAATGGTGAGTCAATTTTATTGCATATGTTCATTTTTGGTTGTAGCATCCCATTATTTCTGTACAAATTTATGCTAAAAGTACTTGAGTAATATCTATAGAGAGATGTATTTTTTAAAATTAAAAAGGTTAATTTTGGATAATCACCTTAGCTCTGTGGAACAAAAATTTGTGCTGTTAATAGCCATTTATTCACGTTTTCTTCAAAAAAATAAAAATTCATTTAGTTTTGCACCATGCGACTTTTGAAGGAAAAGATCTTCTCGGGTATGAGACTAAATCACTCACACTCACGTCACCAGAGAGAAAAGTAGAAATGCGTTTGAACGTGGAATTCTCACTTGTGGTTGTGCCCCATTGGGCAAATAGCTTCACCCTCATCAGGGGCTTGTAATAGAGCATTTATTATTTAATGTGCCTGGGGGGGCAATCCTGATTGGCCCTCTTTGTTATGGTAATCAGGTTTTGATTGGCCTCTTGGGATCAGATTTTCAAGGAATAGGCCTATATTGTTGCAAAATGTCGTCTCTGTATGCTGACATTATAATAGTATGCTGCCATCACTGAAAAACACAAAACTATTGAAACTAATTCTTTATCATGCAACAAACGTTTGGACTGTAATGTTTTGGCTTGAATACGTGATTTTGACTGAATGCCAGATAGCCATAAATCTTCTATCTGTCTCGATGGACGCTCGATGGGGAGAATATCGATTCAGCAGCATATTTACTCTGTGTTGTCTGTAAATAAAACATTAATTTAGCTCTTGAAGGAGGCTCAGCTTGCAAACGGGCTCCTGAAATATTCATGAGGGGGGCGTGTGGCACCAGTGGGAGTAATTTTGCTCTTTTAAAAACACCACTATCAGCAATATTTGTGCAAAACTTGTTGTGACAAACAGCAAATTAGCAGTTCATTAATGTTGGCTTGTTATGACAGCGGACCAGAATACTAATCATGATGCCCTGTTGCTATCAGAAATACCGTTGAGGTTGCATGCATAGATCTATTCTAGGGATAGTTCACCCAAAATCAAAAAGTGTTTACTTAACATTGTGTAATGCTGTGTACCTCAAATGATCTTTGTTTTATTTACAACTTTGAAAATTAGTATTTAGAGTCTGTTCACATTTCAAAGCTTTGAGTTTCGCCTGTGCATCTGAACGTGAGCTGTGAAGTGATGCAGCGTTTGGTGGGCTTTGGAGGATGTGGCCCTGACAGTGGGCCGCTTGGATGGATTTGTGTGTTTGAGTGAGGATGGAGGTGGTAAACATTGAATAGCCGTCTCACCCAGAAAGCTCAGTTGTGGAGGATTTGTGCCAGTTCCCGCTTCACAAAGAGTGATCAGATCAGGAGGCCTCACAGCTCAATGTGTGTGCATACGTGCGTGCGCATTGCATTGTGGGAAGTTTGTTCGTTGTCGCCAATTTTAAGTCTGAGTGGTTGTAAATTAGGGTAAGGTACATGCTTATCATGTTATTTTGGATGTGTTTTGGTGGATTGTGTGTGAGGTAGAGTTCTGATATTGAAAAATCTGATACTGCAATATTTTGTATGTCTGCAGTATGTTGCAATATAAATACAATTTTACCACATGACTTTAAAAGGAAACATCTTATTAATTTTAGATTTATTGGAATGATTATGTAGGGGAGTGAATCATGCATGAAATGTAATTAACAAATTACTAGCATAGATATATAGCCTATATATATATATATATATATATATATATATGTATATATATATATATATAAATATATATATATATATATATATATATATATATATATATATATATATATATATATATATATATATATATATATATATATATATATATATATATATATTTATTAAAGGTGGGCATAGATAAAAAATTTTTAAATCTAGATTAATCTCACTATAATCTTAAATATGTGTGCTATCCAAATAATGACTAAAAGTAAGCCTTTGGAACAAGTTTCTCAAGCCAGGTGGAGCATTAGACCAGGGCTCATCTCCTGTTTCCAAAATGCATCAGCTGGAGAAAGAAATGCTGATCTCTTTTTTTAGATGTTGTCATGGTGACTCGTAATACCTGCAGTCCATTGATAATGCCTTTTTATAGTTATGGTGTGCGCGCTTAACTCTTGGTTGGTCAAAGTTGATTGACGTAACTCAGATCAGCTGTTCTGAAACTGAAAACTCTGAGTTTTTAATCTCTTGGTAAGTCAACTCAGAGTTTAAGTTTGAACTCCGAGTTGGTTGAACCTCCTTACTGAAACAGGCCCCCGAACATAACATGACAGCTGCCCCCATCAAGATGCCTCCCTGTGAGACTGCCCATGTCTAAATCCCCCACTGATTATTACCCCCTTTAGCAATATTTTTTCTGATTGTCTACAGAACAAACCATCATTATATAATGACTTGCTTAATTGCACTAATTTGCCTAATTAACCTAGTTTGCCTTTAAATTGCACTTTAAGCTGAGTATCTTGAAAACTATGATGTATTGTCATCATGGCGAAGAAAAAATAAATCAGTTATTAGAAATGAGTTGTTAAAACTATTATGTTTAGAAATGTGCTGAAAAAATCTTCTTTTCGTTAAACAGAAATTTAGGAATAAAACATTCAAGTGGGCTAATAATTCAGGAGGGCTAATAGTGCTGACTGTCCGTTTCTTCCAATATCATGCAGTCCTATTTTGCACGCATTACCCTTGTTAAGTCATTGATTCAGTGGGCAATGAAGAAGGTTTTGGAAGAAACCATTGTGTGTGAGCTCTTTGATCGCAGGTGTGATCGCTGATTCCTGTGCCTTCAAACAGCAGGTCAAGCTCGTCTTTCTCCACTTCACCTTCCTCTCTCAAGCCCTGCGGATTACCAATTCAGCAAACATTAAAGAACCAGGTGAAAAGGCCTTCATTTTAAAGCTCTAAAGCTAGATTAGCAAACATTACTCTGATTTCTTGATCAAACGCTGGCTATTGACTCTGAGTTTAGTCAGTCTGTCAATGGGCAGGTTATCTCCGAAAAGGCTATCAACTCAACAGTGGTTCGTTTGGTGGCCAGTCGTACTGAAGTGAACTATATGGGAGGTCTGTTGTGGCACATTAGTGGCAGAGGGGGAGGGTTGGCACCATGTTGAAAAGCAGCCTGTTCACAGCATTGGCTAACAGAACACAATCCAGAGATGTAGTCAAAGAGGGGAGTCCAGCCAAAATGTAGATCCACCCTTATGTCAGTGCAAACCTGTATGGCTTTCTTTTCTCTGCACTAGGGTTTGTCTGGTCTGTGCCATACTATTGAAATACATGGAGATTCACACACTTGCATTAAATACAATTTGTGAGGATTTACCTGTGCATTACTGTATGCAGAGTCTTCTATAGACACACCCAGCTAATCATTTTAAGCTCTAAAAATGTGCCCTTAATGTTCCCATTAAGTTATGTAACATATTAAAGGTTTAAAACATAATAAAACAGAGTTAAAACACTCTTATGTTACATTAATGTTCTCAGAATGTTATTTAAAATGTTCTTAAAACATTCCATGTGCGTTATATTAATGCTCTAAAAATGTTTTTCTATTAGCGCTACATGAAACACTATATTAATAACGTTACGTGCTCACCTGTTAGCTGGATATCTTTTTAAATCTCATTGGTGCTTGAGTTCTTTATAAACATTATTCATTATTTATTTAGTTAGTTAGTCATTTTTTTAGTCAGTGTCCTTTCAGATCTGTCTTTTAATCTTTGCGTCAAATAATGCTTTATCTTTTGCTTTGAAGTGTTGATTATATTAGCAAAACAATGCTCTTTCTTTTTATTTACTCCTCAAATAGTATTACTCTTTCATCAGATAGACAGCAGATATCATACATCCAACTCAGGCTCATTCTGAAAACGTACCTTTATATACATTTCTGGATGTCCTAGCAGGTACGTTTTTTTGCAGTTTTTGTTTTTGCGAATCCACAGCCGCTGTGTACGCTTTTTGAGATCTCAGATTTCTCTCGGGAGTGCCATTCGCGCCTGCTGTTCTCACATAAACCCACCAGAGGCCGCTGTTGACTGACTGTTTGACTGACTGAATGACTGACTGACCGACGGACCAATTGACTGACCCACCCTCCTCCTTCCCTAAACCCAACCTATTTTATCGATTGACCTGCTCACCCACTTCCCTAAATATAACCAACATTTTTAAAAAGCAATCCAGAAAAAGAAATGCCCTTGCCTGATTTTTACCACGGTTTTAGATTTTACCACATTCTCAAGTTATTTACTTGGTTATTTAGTTTTTTGGATTCTGTTTTTGTCTTACCTGCTTTCTGGAACCGTTCTTCTAAAGTGCGCCGACATACATGGCAAGCTAACTGGACAACCTGGTAACAGCAGGAAAGCTGTTCATATGGAGGTAATCGGTCAACTGGTAAGTGCGAAAAGGAATGGCGTCATACCACCCCGTAACATTTGTTTAAAAAATGAAATTCAGCCATACGTACCTCCGATGACATAATTTGTCTCCAGAAATGTATATGGGACTAAGTTTTCAAAAGTTCAGAAGTCATTATATTTTACAAATTTAGAGAAACCTCAAGAATTGTGTTGTTTCAGCTTATTTTGAATACGTAGTTTGAACAAACAGCAAGCGCATTTTTTGATTCCAGAACATGTGATGGTGTTTTCCATTTTGGTGTCCAACATATATACAGATTCACAATACTCTGTTCATAACGACTGATAAGGCCTGTTGTCAGCGATATGTGATCACTCAAGTTTCTTCAGAGCTCAGTGAAAGGGAGGGAGTTTGTGTTTGCTTGCTGGGTTTTGCGTTTGTTCTTTAGGGAGTCACACTGCAAGAATAAAAAAACAGCTGGAGATGTAATTCATCTCAGCTGGGTTCGAAACAGAAGCTGATCTTTGTCCTTGCTGAGCACACAGACGGATGTATAAGTGAAGTCCACTTTTTAGGGGGTAGCAGTATATGTGGCAGTGACTTATATTATTGTTTGGAGAATATCTTGGCTTTTAGAGGAGCTTGGTTCAGTTTTGTGGGCCACGATTTCTCCACCCCTGCTTTCTTATACATACACCTACACACACACATACACCTACACACACACACACACACACACACACGAAAGCTAGTCATCGTCCTGTGAAAACAATGTGGTTTCAGGCATCCTTACTCTTGTTATTTGAAACTCTGTCAGCACGTCTAAATATTCAGCGGTGGTTTCCAGACGTGGGTTTGCTCGGGGTGTGCAGGCCAACTGCCCCGACCATTAATAACATAGAACAATTTTGACATGCATGGACTTAAGTTATCTGTCTCCTCTCTGTCTTAAAGTTTCTCTGAGTCAATGACGTTTTTTTAATTTGCAATTTTGCATCGGTCAGTTTATTAAAAATGTCTGAATTCCAACCTTTGATCATTTAATGCACCATTTGTCCCTTTTTAAAAAAATAAATGGTTAACTCTTTTACGCGCAAGTTTTAAATACTCCAGCTTACCCACCTGCGTGACTTTTTTTTTATGTTACTCAGAATCCATTGCGTTCTAAAGTTCCCATGACAATGCGTGAAGTTTACTGATGTGACCCACCAGCCCCAATGATCTATGTATATATCATATATTGTTTCCTTTTGCGCTTTTCTCTAAATATTGACAAATGTTCTGATTATATTGTGAAATGTCTGATACTCTGATTCTCAAATATGTTGCAGAACATATACTTCTATCTTTTAAAGTGCTTAGTAACATTCCAATTATTAGTTATATGATGTATAATGGGCACTGCCGTCGTTGCTAGAAGGGATACAGCTTCGATCAGAAGTTAACGAGAAGTATTTATATTATTTATTAAATTATGCATTAATTGTATTTTAGATGGGATACAGCTGAGGATACTTATCTCAAAATAGCATAATGTAATGAAACTGTATTTTATTAGACTTTATTGACTTGAGTATCCTCACTTGTATCCCATCTAGACTTCACCACGCTGCAGGAGATGGTGAAGTCTAGATGGGATACAAGTGAGGATACTCACGTCAATACAGCATAATTTTTGTGACACTTTACATCAAATAATATTTTAACATTATCGTGAGGGTTGAGTTTAGGGTTGAGGTAGGGGTAGATGCTAATAAAATACAGTAAATGTGTAATTTAATAATATACTTCTCATTTACTTCTGATCACAGCTGTATCCCTTCTAGCAACAAACGTTATGTATTTTATTTAGTTTTGTTTGTGTTTTTTATGTTTGTGTTTATACTTTGTTTTGCTTGGTTTGGTTTGTATTTTACTCAGTTAGTTTTTTGTGTGTTTTTTTGTTTGGTTTAGTTTGTTTTTTGTTTTGGTTTGGTTTTTGTGACTGTTTTGTATTGCTTTTTCTTTGCTATCATTTGTTTTATGATCTGTTTTGATTTGGTTTTCATTTATGTTTTTGTTTGTGTTTTGCTTTTGATGTGTCTTGTTTTGTATTGTCTCACCCTCTTTGAATTGATTTATTTTATGTTTGCATTGATGTAAATAATATAGTTAAATTAGCAAAGTAAAAAGTAAGTTATTGTATAATGATGGTTTGTTCTGTAGTCTATCGGGAAAAAAATTGCTTAAAGGGGCTAATAATTTTTATCTTAAAATGTTTTTTTTTTTTATTAAAAACTTCTTTTATTCTAACCAAAATAAAACAAATAAGCCTCTCTCCAGATAAAAAAATATTATCAGATGTACTGTAAACATAATTTGGGAAATATTAAAAAAAGAAAAAAATCAAAGGGTGTTTAATAATTCTGATTGAAACTCCACTTTATGATGTTAAATGTATACATTTTAAAGAAAGTGGATAGAGTTGGGCAATATGACAAAAATCTTACATCATGATAGAAGTCATCTAATATCCTGATGATATATATGACAATATTGTGCCATTTCTTTAAATCCAATCAATTAATTGTTCATATAGATATTGATATATAAAGGACCATTTATTTCTTATTTTTTTACTTTTTACATTTGATACTTCAGGACTAATGTTTGGTTAAAAATGTATAAATTTAAAATAAATGTGAATAAAATAAAATAAAAAACACTTTGCAAAAATGAATGATTACTGGTCCAACCATTGTACATTTTTGATCTCACAGCCCTTTTATTAATGTTTCTCTCATCATCCCTTTTCTGATGTGTGATATTTTGCTTATTTTAAAATTGCAAAAGTGCTGTAAACAATGTATTTTGTGAAACCACAGAATAAACAATATAACATAATGTGAAACAATACAGCTTTTATTTTGTCCATATGATATATATTGTTATTGCACAGTTCTCATAGTGGAAATTGTGTAAAAGTGTTTTAAAAATGCCAAGACTATGATTCTAACCATGTTTTCACCTTTTCCTCATTTTTTTAAACAGGGACACACTCATTGACACTTCTCAATCCCTTCAATAAGAAAACATCATGTAGGTCTTAGCTTCTGATTTCCTCGGACAAGATACTCGGCTAATCTCATTATCCAACCATGTTTATGGCAAAATCATTGTTAACTTGTTTGTGCTGGGCTACTTCTAAATATTTGTTAGAGAAGATAAGGAAGGCTCAACTTGGGGCAAAGAATGAACTTCAAATCACCTTTGTGTTTACCTGAAGACTTAAACATACTTCAGGGTGTCCTTTAAGCTCAGATGAGAGATGGAGAGAGAAGGAGATTTGCTCCCCAGGTGTGGGAACAATAGCTTGTATGTGAAGGCCATGGGTGGATGGACTCAGTCGGGGGGCTCTCTGAAGCCGTGCTACAGGACTCAGCAAATAGGGCCAGCGTCTTGTTCACAATGAGCAGGGCGTCTGCTCTGGGTGGTGGAGGAGGGGTCAGAGAGAAAGGCTGCAGCCCTGAAAATGGGGTGCGAACACAGAATGGGACCAGCGGGATGTGACTGTGAGTTTAATAAGCCTTTGTGTGTGCAGAGGTTCACTTAGATGTACTTTAGGGACCAAACTGTTCACAGGAGTTAGCAAAATCTGACAAAACCTCCCATCGGGGACGTTCTCAAAGGTTAAAATGGTTTAGACATACAGAAAAATGACTATTTATTTTGTTCTTAAAATGTAAATGTACTTTTTTAGGGGCAGGATGTGGGTTGAGGTTAGTCTGGAGTAACTGTGATTAGCTTTTGGCTATAGGTGAAAAACTATGGTTATGAAATATGTACACATTTAGCTAAATGTATGTGTAGGTCTAGATTTTTATTAGAATTATTCACATTTGAGCTGAGGTTTCTGTGAAATTAGGTTTTCTTAAGGCAAGGCAAGTTTATTTATAAAGCACATTTTATACACAGTGGTGATTCAAAGTGCTTTACATAAACAGGAATAAAAAAGACAAGTATAAAAGAAAAATATAAAGACAAATAATATAAAAACAGATTAAAATGTGTTAAAACATTCGGAAAAGAATGAAAAAGAAGAGAAAAACATAATAGTGCGATCTATCGGATGTAACACTCAATATAGGCACAGCTAAACAGATGTGTTTTACAGTAGGTCTTCATTTGAATGTGCGTAGTGTTGGAGCACATCTGATCTTTTCTGGAAGCTGATTATAGCAGCAGGGGCATAATAGCTGAAGGCCTATTGACCCTGCTTTGACTGAACTCTTGGAATTTCTAGTTTATATGATCTTAAAGATCTGAGGGATCTGTTAGGTTTATATTCAGTCAGCATATCTGTAATGTATTGAGGTCTTAGGGTATTTAGTGACTTATAGACAAGTAATAATACTTTAAAGTCTATTCTGAATGTAAGTGGGAGCCAGTAAAGATCTGAGGACCGGTGTGATGTGCTCTGATTTTCTGATTCTAATCAGAATCCTGGCTGCAGCGTTCTGGATGAGCTGCAACTGTCTGACTGTCTTTTTGGGAAGGCCAGTGAGGAGGCTGTTACAGTAATCCACCCTGCTGCTGATAAAAGCGTGAACAAGTTTCTATAAGTCTTCACTGGGAACAAAGTGCCTAAAGTGTTTTTGAGACGGTAGTATGTGGATTTAGTTACTGCTTTGACATGACTATTGAAGCTCAGATCTGACTCCAGAATCACACCAAGATTCTTTATTTTAGAGACTTTATTTTTTTATGCACAATAAGTGGCCATTGTGGTTATCGTTTGATTATAGCGTAGAAATCTCTATTTATAAAGTGAAATGCCCCCACACTTAAAAAATAGATGTTCTAATAGAGCATTTTTCAGTAATGACATACACTAGATTAATTATTTTGGTTTCCACAGTCTTTTAGTAAACAGTTGTCAGAAGAACATTTTTTCTTAGTGTGAAGCTTATTTAATGGGGTCTAAGATGATTTTAAGGCAATCTTTTCTCAACATTTTCAGCAATATTTCTAACAGTTTATAAAGCAATCAGAGTGCACATTTTATGTCATGTTTAGTTTAGTTTTGTAGCAAATGTTTAAAAATAAATACTAAGGGCCCTATCATACACCTGGCGCTATAAAGCGCGTGATTTGTTGCTATTTCGGACCAGCGCAACTCTATTTTTCACGTTTTGTGTCACGTTGTTTAAATAGCAAATCCATTTGTGCAACTTTGTAGACTCATTGTGGTGTTCAGCTCTATAAAGGAAGTGTGTTAAGGTGATTGTTGGCGTGTTGCTATCACAGAGTGCGTTAGTTAAGCGCCTATGCAGGTCCAAATGCTTACACATCACTTAATACATACAGAATGTACAGCAATACACAAATATCTTTACAAATGAAAAAAAAAATTAAAGGATTAAAATGTTACAAAATTATTATTTTCTAGATAAATATAAAAACCACGGGCTGCATGACTTCTTCACCTCATTCATGACAACCTGCAGTTGTATAATGTTATCATTATTTGCAGTATTATTTATTATATGCATATTTATATTTGTTTTATTAAAAGCAAGTTTAGATTTGTCCACCTGTTGGGCTTTGGAGACGAATGCATTACCATATGGGGCATAAAAATGAATGTGTGTTTGGATATAACTCAGTTTTTTGATCACACTTTGTTATAGTTCATGTATTCATTTGCTGGAAATTAGGTCTGAATTTAGAAATAGTTTTGATAGTTTTTTAATAGTTTTGAATATGAAGGCTAGCGGATGTCTTCAGTGGAGTGTGCACAACACAGTTTCTTTACTCCACAAAAGTAAAGGAGTAAAGAGTAAAAGTAAAGTAAAAAGAAAGTAAAGAGGCAGAATGGAGGTGGCTCATTCTTTATCCTCGCGCTGCAGATGGACTGTTTAACTGTTTTCTAGCTAGTGAAGAGTTCAGTTTTTCCACTCGCAAAGTCTGCCATGTAAATAGCAAATGCGCTATGGCGCAACACAACTGACTCTTAAAGGGAATGAGAGATGAGACTGATTTGTTTAATGCACGTTATGCTCAAAACACACCCATTACTCATTAGGAGAATAAACATAACCCTGTTAAGACCATGCGCTGAGGTGCATTTTTTATCCTTAAAATAACAAAATTGGATTCAGACCTGCTTTTAATGCATTTGCACCATGCGCTTAAGACGTTGCGGCTAGATGGTTAAAATAGTCTCTTCACATTCCAATAGTAAAGAATAAATTAAATGATATAAATGTATTTATATGTATTTTTCCAATGCTAATATGCTAAAGTTAGGATTTTTCCAGATCTACAACTGCACTTTTAATGATTTTTGTTGGCTATTTAAACACGTTATTGGAAATGAAGCAGCTCAGCTACTCACCACAGCTTGCATGGTAGACGCTTTTGAGGAGTTGATTTTATGTAATTTACTCACATGAATACTTCATTCCATGTTTAGTGTGAATCCAGCATAAAAAAAATAGGATATATTTACTTTCACCCAACACAGTGATATGGGATACACTGATCTAAGTAGCAAGCAAGACTACTATGATCTGACCAAGTTTCAAGTCTCCGGCCATTACAATTTGCTTTGCACAAAAGGTCAAAATAATAATCCTAACAATTACAATAAGTATTTCAGTGCTTTATATTTAAACCCCTAATAAAGACAATAGCATTTGAAGTAAAATCTATGGCCCTATTAAGATTTGTAACTGATGCAAGATTATATATGAGTGCAGTATGTACTTTGGCCAAGACTTTGCATCTGTGCTTACCTATACCTCATTACATTTAATAGTTCATCTCACTTTAATGGTTTAGTTATTTTTATTGGACAAAGATACTGATTAAGCATAGGATTTTCTCCTTATTGAGATGAAATTGCCCAGCAAGTCATAAGTCTCGTTGATCACTCAATCATAAACACACACAAAGCTCAACTCAGATGTTGTTGACACAGTCAGACGGCCTCCTTCCCAGCAGTAGCTGTACCACTGACCTCACACCGCCGAGGGGAGGGACACGCTTCACCCCTGAACCCTGGCCAACGTCTCTCTCCTCCACCAGTCACTCGCCAAGGACGTGGAAATCCCATAATAACTCGTCTCCAAGGCACCCCACCAGTCCAGCTCCCCACTTTCCAGATGTTTCCAATTAAAAAGGAGGCCTTTCACTCGTAGCCTATTTTCTTCATGCTGAGAGAAAGAGCACGAGAGCAGGTTGAAGGGAAGAAAAATGACTTTCTTCTAATACAAAAAGGCCGTTGAGGGCAGAGAGTGACATTTGAAGAGTCACAGTGACCGGACACGAGTTTTGATGGCAGATATCTGAGAAATGGAGGATGAGAAGATGAATGGCGTCGCTCATGTCTGAGTCAGATTAAAATCATGCCTGTGGTCACAAAATCTGGGCCTTGTTTTTTAAAAATGCCGGCTTTACTGAAGGTGTTCTGCCAAATATAATCATCACAGACAAAAGACACATGGGCGGTGTTTTTTCAGTTGGTGTGGTGGCAGCCGCCGGCAGGTCTGTGTTTGCCACTCAAAACCACAATGTTACCACAATAGAGACGGCCCAGAACGTAATAGGAGGGAGGATTTAGAACGAATAGTTCACCCAAAAATGAACATTCTTTCTTCTTTTACTAACCTTCATCTTTTGGTCTGATCCAAACACTAACCTTTTGTCTGTACTGTAGAAATATCTGTTAATTAATAGCTGTGTGTAGCTTGGTATTTATTCGTTAATTTCCTTTGAATGCCAAAATTAGATGTTTGGCAGAATTTCCAAGCCGCTCGTTTCCATTCAGTAGAAAGAAAACAAGACTGTTATGGTCTAATATGTATTTTTGGCAAATAATTACCCTTTTGACTCTTGAATTATGTACTGTATTCTAAAACTACACTGTAAAGAACAGAGTAGGTGACTAAGAGAAAAAGTACTGGTAGCTAGGGCTGTAACGGATCACAGTTGATCTGTGATTTGTACAGATCACAACTCACAGTTCGGAATACACGTGACCCACATATTAATGCATTTTTTACTTGTGGATTAATCCTAAATTTGTAACGATCACAGAGAGATCACCTCTCACGTCATTCAAATCACATGTATAAAAGCATTTAGGCTTTCCGGTAAAATATAATGATGACAGAAGATGTTGTGGTTGGTTATTCGGGATGTGGTGGGTGTTCACTTAAAGGTGTTTTCTGTTACTACTTGTTTAGCCTGCATTAATGCAATTGATGTAAGCTGCACGATTCATCATTAAAAGATCGGGATCTCAACACCAGCGCAACATAAATGATAAACGACAGTGATTTGCATATGTTTATTAATCCTAAGAGATTCAGTCTTTAGTCTTTTGAGTTAGTTATGAAGTTGCAAACAGTCAAATAACACAGCAGTACTGGGATAACAGTTTATAGCTTAGATAAAACCACTGATGTTTATGGTAAAGATTAAAATCATCATCATCTTAAAAATGAAAGCTGTATGCAGCAATTACATTATTTAACCAATAGCTGGCGACAACCAGCCATCAAAAAATGCCTCTGAATAATTCTTCAAAAATGATCATCTAGCAATGAAACAAGTTCATGAGTGAATAACTGAATCATTTATTAAAAAATGAGACTAAAAATAAATATGGGTTGTTCAAATTATAATGTTATATTTATAATTTATTAGGCTAACCCTAACTTATGATCACAAGTGATCTGGTAAACACACAATTCACTAAGGAACCACAAATCCGCCAGTATATGGACTACAAGTTCTAGTCAAGCACTGCTTACATGCACCTGTTCATCATTCCAATGATTTCACACACTCACGACTGGGAGCTGCTCATGAACTGATTACATGGACTATATAGCACAGCACACACACCTATTTGCGGCGTCTTGTATACAGTTTTGTGAACATTACGATGTGTTTTCCTTGCCTTGCTTTGCCATGTTTTTTGACCCTCTCCTTATTTGTTTTGTTTGTGTTGTCTGCTGCCTGAGTTTACTGACTAATCGCCTGTGTATTTGACTTCGATTCTGGATTTGACTACATACATCTATTTGCTCCTGATTGTGACTGTTGCTTGCCTGACCATTCTCTTTAAACCTGTATTTGGATCCGTACCTCCTTTGTCATCATTCACTTCATATCACACTAACAGTGCATTTTTCACAGTACTGAATATTTTTATTTTTATTCAGCTGATTATTTCTTTATTTTATTTTGAATAAAATTACAGGTTCTGAGTTCTGTTTGTTTAAACCAAAATGTCTTGCATTACTGTTTTTGTAATAAATGGAAAGCAAATGACATTTCTCTCCTTCCCTTTTTTGGCTGATCCAAAAAAAATGTCTGATTCTTGACTAAAAAACCTAATGTGATCCGAACCATGAGATTTGTGATCCATTACAGCAATACTGCCAGCTTATACTCTTTTTTTTTTTTTTTTTTTTTTTTTTTTTTTATTTATTTTTTTTTGGTAGTGTAATTTACATGACCAACCATGAGCATTTTGTTCATTTAAGTTAAATTTTTACATCAAAACTTTTCAGCGGAGGAATCCCACATGCTGTAGAAATATGGTATTTGTGATTTCATTTTTTATTTATTTTATTACTTAAATTACATTTTGAACAATAAATGACTAATATAAGACTCTTTAACACAGGATAATGTATGTGATTATGTGCTTTTACTATAGAAAGCATAGAACTACAATATAGAGAGCATGTTTTGTTAATTTGTCTTTCCAAAATCTGGAATCCATGCATGAATACAGTAACTTTTCATTAAGGAAACTACAAAGGAGAATTCAAGAGCTTTACAGTCTAGATCCCATGAATTAAATATGAAGCTGTGGCTCTGTGTAGATTTGGTTTTAATAAACATTAAAATAAGTAAAAGAAGGAATAATTCAGTAATTGGGAACATGCAATTTGCTGTAATAATACAGCTAAACTCATTTTCAGTGTGTTAAACAAAATTTCTGCTATTATTTGTTTCTGTCAGTAATAGTTATCCGTTAATTAATGTATTCATTCTGGATTCATTGATTAAAGATTAAAGACATTTTTGAGGGAAATGAGAATAGGCAGAATTTTAGCTTCAATGCAGCTTTGATATGAGATAAAACAACCCATAAAAAACAGAGCCAAAAAGAGAGTAAAACTAAAACTAAACAAGACACAGGTGGGGATAATAATTATTGGTAACCAAGGAATCTTAATAACAGGAATGCAAGGTCAGACTGAACTGAAACAAAGAAAACAAAAGCACAATAACACAGTAGTACCTCATTTTGTTAAATATGTCATATTGCAAAATAAAAGGTTACTTGTACATGGGTTTTTTTCTAAATTATGCAAAATAAGCAATTTTTTGTGAGATTTACTCTGACAGCTTAAATGCACATTAATGTTTTCTTTTTCATATAAGACTGTTTACTTTACTTGGTATGAAGCAGGCTAATGGGCCGCGTTTTATCCCTTGGTTTTCATGAAAATGCTTTTGAGAGCCATAACATTTAATAGCTTATTGTGCATAGAGAATAGCATTTTCCCTATTTTTATTCTGTGATTCAGTCAATGCTGATGTGGTATGGTGGCCTAAAGCATTCTCTTCCAACAGAATTGAAACATTCTGCAGTCAATTTATGTACCCTTTGTGTATTTGTTTACTGACTATTTATATTGCTTAGTATTATAATTCCCTTCGCTAGAGTATAGAATATCATTTTAACATTTTAATCCATTCTAAAATGCATAAACATGGTTATAGATTATATGTTCTCAGTATATCTGAAAGCAATTAAAACAGAACAGGCTCATTCTGTCATAAGTTGGCCCATATTTAATGTACAGTCATTTCTGCACAGACAAAAAAGAAATAAATCAAAGCACTGCTGAGATGACAAGTCAAAACCTTCATATTTTCATCTTCCACATGGCTACATGAAAAACCTGTAACTAAAAATGTTGACGAATCTCATAGTGAAGTTTATTTATAAACTAATTTTGAGAGGATCACGTGCTTATGATTGATCACAGATGGTCCTGCATTGCTAATTCACTAATCAGATGATTCTTAACTCACTTTAAAAACTCAAAGTTTCTTACCTTAGTTATCTTCGTCATGAAGAATCCCCCTTCCACCCTTACTCCTCAATCCTTTCCCTATCAAGGTGGCACAGCAGCCCAGTGGTTAGTACTCGTAGCCATCCACAGCCCTACAGCAAAAGCGTTCTTCAAATTCCTACTTGTACAGTAAACGTTTCTGTGCGTTTTAGTTAAGTTTACATGTTTTCCACATGCTCGCGTGGTTTTTCCTCAGGTTCTTCAGTTTCCTCCCACAGTCCAAAGACATGTGATATAGGTGAATTGACCAAATTAAATCAGCATCATTGATGAGCTCTTGGCGAGCAGTGGCGCAGTAGATAGTGCTGTCGCCTCACAGCAAGAAGGTTGCTGGGTTGCTGGTTCGAACCTCGGCTCAGTTGGCGTTTCTGTGTGGAGTTTGCATGTTCTCCCTGCTTTTGCTTGAGTTTCCTCCGGGTGCTCCGGTTTCCCCCACAGTCCAAAGACATGCTGTACAGGTGAATTGGGTAGACTAAATTGTCCGTAGTGTATGAATGTGTGTGTGAATGTGTGTGTGGATATTTCCCAGAGATGGGTTGCGGCTGGAAGGGCATCCGCTGTGTAAAAACTTGCTGGATAAGTTGGCGGTTCATTCCGCTGTGGCGACCCCGGATTAATAAAGGGTCTAAGCCGACAAGGAAATGAATGAATGAATGAATGAATGAATGATGAGCTCTTATTCAGCAATTCCTAACTTCCATTAGCATATACTAAGCAGGGGAGTTTTCAAGACCTACATGAGCTCAAACTCCCCTCTTGCCTTACAAAAGGGAGGGAGCCCCGGGCTCAAAGATCTTGCGATTATAATCAATCATCAGCTAATTGTGAAGTCTAGAAACAAGTTTAATAGCAAAAAACTATTTTAATATTTTTATCCAAGTTCATTTAGTAGATTAAATGTTTTTTTGTTTTTTTTCTATTTAAAATAGATTATAAAAATAACATTTGAAAGAAATGAATGATGTTTGGCACTGTTTATTTCTTTGCTAAAACTGTGCAATTTCTACAAATTTGTTTGTATTTTTTTCAATGCATTATTATAATTTTATTTTTGGTTCTGAATGTATTCTTTGTTCTGTTGTCACCATCATTCCTACAGTACATCATTTTGAAGCTCTGAAGGTTCAAAAACAATCCCCTCATCTCCTTGTGGTCATTTACAGACTTGACCACTTTCTACAAAGACAGTGTTTCACTGTTGTTGACCTGACATTAACAGAAGTGTAGTTGAGTTTTCCCTAAGGCTTTGGCTTAAACATTAGTGGCCAATCTAAAATGCAATAAAATCTTGTTAATGTGTTGTTTTTTCTTTATGTGTCGATAAAGCAGTCTTTGTTCTCCTGGCCTCAAGCATGCTCTCAATGTGTGTTTTTTTTTGGCAGCTTGGGCACAAGTGGATCTGAGGATGGAGGACACCGTGGAGGTTTACATGGACGATTCTGCAGAGATTCCCTGCCTGTACACCTTCACCCAAGCGCCCATGATGGTGATGGTGCAGTGGTTTGTGGTAAGTCACGAAAGCTCTTAGACTCTTTCACTCTTTTCAGATTAAAAGGAGAGTTCTGTCATCATTTAAACTAGGGCTGCACAATATATTGTTTCAGCATCGATATCGCAATATGCACATCTGCATGAGGGTCTGTAACGTTAAACCACACTGCAAAAAAATTCTAACTGCCTTAAACTTTTTAGTTACTTTGTATAACTTACAAAAATTAGTTGAAACTTGATTGACCTATTAAAATAAGTTAAAGAAACATAAAACTTTTGTTGTCTCAACTTTCTGTCATTTCATTTTTGCAGTGCGCTATTATAATTGTCAATGAGACACACTTTTTGGGATATTATTTCTTAAAACAAGACAAAATGTTTTGCTTGTCTAGAAAATGCTTCTTGATTTAAGAACTTTTAGATATTTGGACTAGAAATAAGACAAATATTTAAGTAAGAAAAGCATTTTTGCAGTGTAGACATACATGAAATACATTACCTATTATATGGAAAGTGAGGACATATAATAAAAAATGTCTACACTGTATAAAAACATTTTAATAAAGCATTACATCGGTAGCATAAACTGAGTGAGCAAAACACACGCTCAAACCAGTTTGCAAGGGTATGCGCAATCTGATGTGAGGCACAACTCAGTGCTGCCTCACCTCACTTCCTATGCTGTAATTGATCAGGAGATATGCAAAATACTTTGATTTTTGATTATTAAAAAGATTGAAATCATTTGAATCATACAGAAATTGCATTTATAGCACATATCAGTGGACAAATATTTCTTTTATTATCTTATGATGGCAGGTGAGGATGATGGCAGGTGAGGCACTGCCTCCCCTGACCGCACACTGCTGAAATGTATCCTTATCCACTTTTTCTTTCCCAAGCTTTTGTATGAAAAAAAAAGTACTTGTTTAAAGTCTAACATTGTCACATTCGGGAGTTATTGTTATTGTTTTTGATCCACTCACATTTATATTCTGGATGTGAAGCAACAGACCAGTTCACTGTTGACAATTTGCGGAGAAGGAAAACAATTCAAAGCACATAAACCAGCAGTGTACACACATTCTTGGAGCCCAAAGTATTAAGTACTCAGAGTTACATCTCGGTTACCACATGCTTTGGGCATATTGAATGCAGTTTTGTTTTCTGAAGAGTATGTGTATAATGTATCCATACAGCACCTGATATTTCAAACTATGCCCGCATTGTATGTACAGCTCACATATATGCTTTGTATTGTTTATGTACTACGCACATTGTCCACAAGGTGTCAGCACTGATCCGGGCTGTTGTTTCATAGTACGAAAAGAACAAGAACAACAAACTGCTGAAGATAAAAAAAAAATTTAGACAATGAAGGAATTAAAAGCTATTGAAAGTCTCTATTTTATAGAGCTGTGGTGAAAAATCATCCAAGAAAACAATTATTTTTCAAAACTGTTGATATTCTCTTGAATCGATACTGTACACTCAAATGCTCACAAGAAGGATTGCTTGTGTGTTCAGCTCAATTATATAAGTTGGATTTCATGTCACAAGACTAATGTAAACAGCTCACTATGAACCGTTTGTAATTTGCTTAAATCTTTATTTATTTTAGGAATGATTGTTTAAGGTTTAAGTCGTTATTAGAAGGAACTGCATGATCAGAGTATGGCTGTTTGTAAGGCATACAGCGCCATCTGCTGTTTAAAAATGTCAGTACATTTTTTTACATGTCAGAATCAATGCAGGATTTTCACCTCTGCTCCACTATTTTATAAGTCTCTGTTTTAGCACGAAATTTTAGTGCATACATGTGGAGTGTATGTATGCTATCAAAATTAGTTTACTTTTAAAGTGTTTGATAAAAGTAAATATATTTTGGGCTTAATCAATCTGTGATGTGCGGGAAGAAGCCACATTGGTTCTTGATGGTTAAGCAATGGCGTTTGAGCTTCTGTTTACCATGTATGTATTTTGTATTTGTATTGTATTTACCGAACTGGACTTTGATCAGTTACTAAAAAAAGTAATTAGTTATAGTGACTAGTAATTTCTCACAAAGAGTAACTGAGTTACATTACTATAAAAGTAACTAATTACCAGGGAAAGTAACTATTCCGTTAAATAATATATAAAACTAAATAAATATAAAACATTATACAAGAATCTACACTATTGTAATGTTGTTGTGGGACAATGTGAGAGAGACAATGGTAGCATGTCCTCAACTTTATATCTAGACATTATTTTGTTCATTTCTGCCTGAGTAATGTGATTACAGTGGAGAAAATTCAGTTTTATTTGCTTTGACGTCATGGCTTTTTCTCCTTCTTTGGTAGCAGAGCTCACGTTATAACCTGCATAGCCACTAATTTTGTGGAGGCATGTGACAATGTGAGTTGCTTCATTAGATTAAACAATTACTTGTCACCAACGCAGAGAGTCTGTCTTTTCCTGGGCATAAGTTGCACAATGCATAAACATTCTTGCCTTTCACCTCAACGAGGGAAAAGTAGTGTCAGTAGTTTCCAGTTTGAAAAAGCTACCTTTGAACTTGTTGGATTTGCCATTGTTTTGACTCCTGGTCATTGATGTGTGGCACTGACTGAGCGTGTGTTTGTGTGTGAACACCTGCCCTACTCTGACTCTGATTGGCAAACGATGGAAATGTACTCTAAGCCAGTCATTATGTTCTCAGGTACACCACATTCATGTTCACCTATACCAATCATCGCTGGTTGGTTATATAGTCCACCCCAGCCCGAACACACACACACACACACACACACACACACACACACACACACACACACTCCAGAGAAAGAGAGGTCCTATGGCTGAGAGAGATGAAAACCTCTTCAGTATTCTCACTTATAACACACCTATTTTATTGTCAGTAATGTTAGGGGCATTGTAATGGGGGGAAACAGTAATTCAGTTGATTGCTCGTTACTGAAAAAAGTAATAGCGTTAGTTACGCGGTTAATTAATAGCGCCGTTATTCCCATCACTGTTTATATGTGAATAAAATTCCAAATTAAAGCCTGTTATTCATATCTGAAGTGATTGTGTCACTTCAGAAGACAAATAAATACAAAGGTCAGATAAATACAATGAAAATTTGTCTTTCTTTTCTTGTGTCATAGAATAGAAAGAGGTTCTTGGGGATCTAACCTCAAATTTTCTCTGGAAAAACTTTTAAGAATATTTTTAGTCTTGTTTTATAAAGTTCATTATACGCTGTTCAAATGGCAATAATGAAGTAAAAAATACATTCTCGCATTAATAATTTTTTACAAACAACTCCTTTAGTGGTACTGGAAGTATGGTGTTACTTTAAGTAAATGACTATAAAATGAATTAAATGTACTTTAGGTTAAAAATGTGGTGGACTCAAGTCGTACAGCAACTTTCAGGCATTTATTAAGTGTCATTTCTCATCATCTTTAGCGGGAACGTGACGGTGTTCGGGTGAGGATCTCCTACAGTGACCTGACCATGCAGAAGGTGGACGAGAACACGACCTACAGTGACCGTATCAGTGTGCGATCAAACAGTGACGGAGAAACTCTGACCATTCAGGACGTTAAACTGTCAGACGAAAGAGAGTTTTTCTGTCAGGTCAGTGGATTTTCAGCAGGAAGTGACGAGCGCAGGACTCTCTTGAAGGTTTTTGGTAAGTCTCTTTTTGTTCTGTTAGCAGAACATACTCACTGAATGGTTTAAAAGTTGTTCTTTCATAAACGGGTAAATTTACATGGGCATCAGTAGTATAAATATTTACATTTTTTCTAAATGAGACAATATAATGATTGAGAAGTTTACATGAGTCTTTAGAATATTTATTTCATGTTTCATTTACAGTTAAATGTAAAAATGCATACATTAATTATTGGCACATGTCGTTATGTCACCATCCAATATCTTCACTATGGTGCCATATACACAGTGGTGGAAAGAGTACTGAAAAATCATACTTAAGTAAAAGTACCATTACTTGCCTTAAGTAGAGTAAAAGTATCTGTGTAAATATTACTCTGTGTAAATATTACTAAGTATGAGTAAAAAGTTGCCCTATCAAAAGTACTCAATAGTAAACGTGTGTAAACGTAACATTCTGTAGTGCATTTAGTTATTTCCCAGCAGGCACACAACATCATAAGGCATTAATATTAGGTTAGATTTAGGTTATAGCCTGGAAAATGCTTCATGTTTAATATAGTGTTTTCCAGGTTAGAAAAGTGCTTGAATTTTGGACAAAGTGCTTGAACCTGCTTGAATTTGAAATTGTAGGGCTCGAAATTGCGATCATTTTGGTTGCATATGAGCCTTAAATTTTATTTATGCAAGCTCAAAATAAATTTGGAAGCATTTTTTGCGAGTGCATAAAATTGTTGGCGAGACATTCACGCAGAATGCATATTTGCACTAAAAATGCCAAAGCAACGCTCATAAATAGTTTAAAACAGTTGACATGTCAACTTGCTGTAGTAATCAAAGCCCGCAATGCCTGCCCCGCTTTAATGTTTTTCTGAATGGCCCACTGCTCTTGAACATGAATGGATTGGTCGATAAGAGCTGTCAATCACTTAGTCAATGCCTTCCTTCGAACAACAGGGAGCTACAGCCGTGAAAATGTAAAGGTCTGGGTACGAGAGAATGAAAACAACACTGGCAGATTTTGTTTAGATACCACATAAAGTAAAAGGACTAAGAAAAGAAAAAGAATGAATGAATGAATGTATAAAATTTCATCTCCAACAACATTGTGAATTTTTGAGGATGTATTCAGTCATTAACTTCTAAATGTTATGCAAACACATGAGGAGATTTCTTTACCAGATGGCAGATTAACCTGCTGCGGCATTTCCATTTTGGTAAACAATAATTGTGAAAGAAATGTGGAAGATGTAACAAGATGATTGACAGGGCAGGTAACTAAGCAACAAAACGACCCATTAATGAGGAAGTAGTATGTCCCAAAGCTTATTCAATAGCATATTCTTTGGTTTATTTAGTCTTTCTTCACAAATAGTAAGTACTTTTGGGATGTAGTATAAGTAAGCAAATCGAGATGCAGCACTACATGACTCTAATTTGCTTTTTGCTGCATTTCCAGGTCCAGGACTTCTAATTTTAACTGTGAAATTTGCTGTTTAGGACAAAATCATGAGGTTTACTACAGTCTTTGGACTTCCTGCATCCCAGACACCAGTATTTTAAAGATTTATTTATTTTATTTTTTTATATTACAGCATTACAGCACACCGTGAGCATGTATTAGTATAGCTTGATAGAGACTTGTGCTGTCAGACATATTAATCGGATAGTGTACAGTATATGTCAATACTGCATATTGTTAAGGTGACTAAAATAGGAATAGCACATATATCTTAGATGTTTTTGTTTGCTTTGATTATGGCTTTACTGGATTAATTAATTAATTCATTCATTTTCTTGTCGGCTTAGTCCCTTTATTAATCCGGGGTCGCCACAGCGGAATGAACCGCCAACTTATCCAGCACGTTTTTACGCAGCGGATGCTCTTCCTGCCGCAACCCATCTCTGGGAAACATCCACACACACACTCTTACACTACGGACAATTTAGCCTACCCAATTCACCTGTACCACATGTCTTTGGACTGTGGGGGAAACCGGAGCACCCGGAGGAAACCCACGCAAAGGCAGGGAGAACATGCAAACTCCACACAGAAACGCCAACTAATCCGAGGTTCGAACCAGCGACCCAGCGACCTTCTTGCTGTGAGGTGACAGCACTACCTGCTGCGCCACTGCCTCGCCCTTTAACTGGATTAAGTTTATCAAATTATTTGTTTACATGGTAGATTCTTAATCAGAATATTTTCTTAATGTCGTTACTTGTACATGTACTGAATATTAACTTGCTGTTTATAGATCCTCCAGAGCCTCCGGTTATTGAAGGCGCTCTCTCTGGAGTTTCTGTGTCTGGTGAATCCACAGCTAAGGTACATCCTTAACTCAAATTTTCCTCATGTGCATTTAAAATGTTACATATGGTAGGTTTCAGCTGACAAATCTCTTGTATGTCTAGATTGCATCTTGTGAGACCAGAGATGGGTATCCCAAGCCAAACATCACGTGGTACCGTGATCACATCCCAATTCACCCTGCTAATGGCTGTGAGTATGATAAATATACTACAAAAGTAGTGTTGGGTAAAAAAAAAAAATAAATTACAATTTTAGGCCTTAATCCTTTCTTTAAAAATGACTTAGGATTGTAACACATTACTTTTAAAAGTAACTTTACCCAACACTGTCCACAAGTATCTCATCATTAATACTTATTATCTTTGTGTCAGTCAGCTATTACTTTTCCGTAATTATTATATTATATTATATTATATTATATTATATTATATTATATTATATTATATTATATTATATTATATTATATTATATTACATTATATTATATTATATTATATTATATTATATTATATTATTATCTATACATCCCTTACTTTCCTGTCTGCAAATCTCCACTGTCCTATCACAATAAAGGTTAAAAATCCCTAAAAAAAAATTATAAAAAAAGTTATTATTTTATTGTCTTGAATATAATCAGCCATGTATTATTACTAACCCATCATCTAAAATCTTAAAATAATAAGTCTATTGTTTTATTCGTGGCTAGAGCTTGATTAATTTGATTGACATCCTATGCAATGAGACCTTTACTTCACCTGACTGACCGTGAGTTTATTGCATGCAGTGCTGTATTTTGGTAGCAAAACCGAAAGAGACCTTTACAGCTTAGTGATTTTCAGATTTAAAATGATCTTTGAATACTATTTTGGGATTGCTCAAAAACTTGGATAAACAAACATGTTTATAACTATTTATAATATCAGCTGAACTTTCTTATTTTAAAAGATTTCCAATACATTTAACTTGTTTGTAAAATTGTAATTGGAATTGTAAAAATCTTTAGCATTTTCTGTTGACTTTAGAGAACTAGCAACATTTTAACATTGTCTGTCTGATCAGTTAGCCTGGCGGGTCAACTTGCTCAAGCGTAATAAAGATAGTAGACCACACTAGACCAGCTAAAAACAGCTATTATAATGCAAAATCACCTATACTTACTGAAATGGGATGGCCTGTTCTTTTCAGAAGGTTTACAGTATTGTATATGCAAAATTATGCTCTGCTTCCTCCTGAAGGTTGACCCTAATGTGAATGTTTGTGTGGTTGTGTGTGTGTTTTATCTCAGTGGTGAACGTGGTAACACTGGTGACGAGGGAATCCAGTGGTCTATACACAGTACAGAGTGATTTGCATTATAAGGTGACTAAAGAAGACAAAGATGCCCACTTTTCCTGTGAAGTCAGTTATTTTGTCCCGGGAGCTGTCAGGACATCTGAGTCCAAAGGCGTCAATATTACAGTTTACTGTAAGTCTGTTTATATCAAGTGGAATTAACTTCATCCTGCAATAATCTATGATCTTTTCCATGCAATCAAATCTTTTTCCATGTCTGTAATTTTCTTCAAACCAGCTACATCAAACTTTTTACAGTTTTTTAATCTGCTTTCTGATGAACTCTGGTTCAGTTTGACTGAAATATAAGCACAACATAGAAAAAAACTTATATACGAAACAAAAAACAGGACATGATTTCCCAGGATGTGAATCCATGAAGCATGAAGCTGTCCATGACTGTCTTTGTTTAGATGTTTAATGGAGGAATTCCTGTACTGTCAGAAATTTAAAAACAAGTCATCCACCATTGTCCCAGACAACAGAATTGATATGGATGTTCTGTACATTGTTACAAAACAAATGTCAAAATTTGGTTTGTTTTATGTCCTTAGGTCTTGAAAAGGACAGTGTGAGCACTAACATGGCAAAATTGTTTTGGTCCAAAAGAACTGAGTAAACAACAAAAGAACAAATAGGGTTAGAAATTATTTTCATCTGCATTTCTTATCTTTTTCTGCATTTCAAATACCCAAAATTTCAATAAGTTTCATTCAGTTTTATGAGATTTCAATTAAATATTGACCATACATAAGCACATACATAGCACCATACATTGACCATACATAAGCACACATGAAATATGACCATACATAAGCACACATGATACACTCTATACATAAGCACACAATACACCCTATACATATACACATGATACATTCCATACATCGCACATAATTTACAATCCATACATAAACACACATGATACACCCTATACATATACATAAAAACACATGATACATTCTATACATAAACACACACAATACAGTCCATACATAAAAACACATGATACACCCTATACAAATACACATATGATACACTCCATACATATGCACACATGATACACATCAGTCATAAACACAGATGATACATTTCATACATTTACACTCTATACATAAGCTTATATGACACACTACATACATATACACTCTATACAAATACACACATATAATACAATCCATACATATGCACACAAGATAAAATCCATACATAAACACACATGATACACTCCATACATAAACACACATGATACCCAATACATATACACAAGCACACATGACACACTCCATACATATACACAAGAACACATGACACACTCCATACATATGCACACTACCTACATATAGCCAAATGATACACTACTGCAAGGGTCTTGAATAGGACCCGGGTCTCTGGCATGAGAGGTGAGTCACATATACACTGAGCTACTGAATGGTGATGAAGCCAAACAATGAAAGGCACGCCTATATATATATATATACTGAGTATACATATAAACACATGGTACACTCCATACATATACACACATGATACACCCTTTACTTATACATCTGATAAACTTTATAGATATACACACGATATACTCCACACTTACTGTATGCACACATGATACACTCCTTACATATACACTTTATACATATGCACACATGATACACTCCATATATATGCACACATGATACGCTCCATACATATACACACACGATACACTCCTTACATTGAAATGGGTGTTTTTCAAAAAGTGGACCTTGATACATTCCATACATGTATCAACGAAAACAACCCAATCAACGAAAGGAACTCTGATAAATATACATACAGTCTATACATACACACACACATGATACACTCCATACATATACACTTCATACAAATGCACACAATACAATCCATATATACACACACTATACTCTCCATACATAAACACACAATACACTTCATACATAAACACACATTATACACCCTAGACATATACACACGATACACTCCATACATATACACTCCATACAAATGCACACGATACAATCCATACATATACACACATGATACTCTCCATACATATGCACACATGACACGTGCCCTACATACACACACACACACACGATACACTCCATACAATTGCACACATTATACACGCCAAACATATACACTCCATAAATATACACTCCATTCATATATATATATATATATATATATATATATATATATATATATATATATATATATATATATATATATATATATATATATATATATATATATATTTATAGATAGATAGATAGATAGATAGATAGATAGATAGATAGATAGATAGATAGATAGATAGATAGATAGATAGATAGATAGATAGATAGATATACAGATAGATATATATATATATAGATATATATATATAGATATATATATTACATATAGCCAAATGATACACTACTGCAAGGGTCTTAAATAGAACCCGGGTCTCTGGCATGAGAGGTGAGTCACATATACACTGAGCTACTGAATGGTGATAAAGCCAAACAATGAAAGGCACGCCTATACATATACATACAGTGTATACATATACACACATGGTACACTCCATACATATACACAAGATACACCCTTTACGTATACACCTGATAAACTTTATAGATATACACATTGATACACTCCTTACATATACACTTTATACATATGCACACATAATACACTCCATACATATGCACACATGATACGCTCTATTCATATACACACACGATACACTCCTTACATTGAAGGGGGTGTTTTTCAAAAAGTGGACCTTTCTGCAGTTATTTCTATTCAGTTATGAGGTTTCAGCTATGCTGGTTTAGCTTTTTGGATGGTGACCACACTTTTTTAGGCACCAAAAACATTTTCTACAAGTTTTTCAAAGTGTTTACAAAAGGCCTACTATTTAACTATGAAGTACATATATTTATAAATGTGCATTTAAACTGTAAACTGTTATTATAGTTTTTAATGTTATAAGATCAGCATTTTAAATTAAAAAGAACATAATAAATACTTATTTTTTAAATACAAATTTAAAAAAAGTTAAAACTTGTTTTAAATTGAAAAATTCTTTTTTCTTCAGTTAGAATTTGGCCATATGAATAATTAAAGCCTTCTTCTATCATTTATTTTTACAATTTATGATGGCATTGTAGTCAAAAATGGGCCAATGAGCTTATGCAGGAGTCAAATTCTATGGACTATGTACAAAATCTTTAAAATAGAGCCCAAAATGTGCAGAACGGTGTGGTGTGAGGACTCGAATTAAAAACCTATTTCCTAAGTTCTGCCAAATACATCTATGTTTTTTACAGTGCAGCTACAAATTTTTTGAGAATTCATGATGTTGAGAATCCATATGAATACACTACGACTCATCTTCCCTTGTTCTCTGTGTATGTGTGTGTCGTCCAGATCCCACGAGTAGTGTGGAAATGTGGAAGGAGTCTCCTCAGGGCCTTGTCAAAGAGGGGGACACAGTGGAGATCCACTGCCAAGGCGATGGGAACCCCCCAGCACCCATCATTTTCAACAGAGAACAAGTGAGAATGGCCTCTTTTCTCTCTTCTTTTCATTTAAAGCCGTTGTTGTTTTTCTGAATGGGATTCAGTAATGCATTGAGGAGGAGCAGACATTGCAGACGTCTGGCCCAGACAATGAGCTTGATACGCACAGAGGAAGAGTACCATCACTCACATGCAGATCTCTGTGTGTGTTTCTTATGCATTGACTTTAATGACAATATGATTAACATTCAACATTCTACACTCAAGCATAGAGTAAATTACCCCATTGGCAGATTATATAACTTGTTTTAAGGAAAAACTCACTTCATTTGAATTTAATAAAAAAAATAAACATTTTTGCTCGTTTAGATAATGCTTCTCGATTTAAGAATTTTCGTATATTTAGACGAGAAATTAAACAAAAACTCTTTAGGGCTCTATTCTCATGACCTAGGAGCAAAGTCTAAAGTGCATGGCTCAAAAGCATTAAGGGCCCTATCACACACCCGGCGCAATGCGGCGCAATTGTTGTTTGCTAGTTCCGGCTCGGCGCAAGAGTCATTTTGACGTTTTGCACCACGCAGTTTAAATAGCAAATGTATTTGCACTCATATGTGCGCCCATAGGCGTTCTGGTCTAAAAAAGGAGATGTGTTGAGGTGCAATGCTGGCAAGTTGCTATTTTGAGAAACTAAAATACACTGTTCAATAGACTAGCATAGAGGAGGTCTAAAGTCCAGCACAAAACGTGTTAGTTGTGCGCCTCACTTACACACTGTTTAATACACACAGGATGTGCAGCAATATGCCAAATATCTTTTCAAATGAAAAAGAATTAAAGGATTAAATTATTACAAAAATTATTATTTTCTAGCCTACATAAATATAAATATAATACTGCCTTCATGCCTTCTTCATCTCGGGGGGCTTTTTTAGTTTATTCATAAAAATTTGCTTTTTTATAATAATATTATTAGCAGTATAATTTATTATATGCATATTTATATTAGTTTTATTAAAAACAAGCTTAGGTGTTGCCTCCTGTTTTTAGACCATATGGGGCACAACATGTGTATTTACATATAACTTAGTTTTTTGACCACACTTCGTTATTATTGTTCAGTTATTCGTTTGCTGGAAATTACAACTGAATTTAGAAATAGTTTTGAAACAAATATTTGCGTTTAATAAACAAAATTAATTATTTATAGGCTAATGGATATCTGTGCATACAACACGTTTCCCTATCCACGAGAGTGAAAGTGAAAGTAAAGAAAGAGGAGGCTCAACTCTCATTCTCTCGCTGCAGATGCTCTGTTTAACTATTTTTTCGCTAGTGAAGCGTTCAGTTTTTCTACATACAAAGTCTGCCATGTAAATAGCAAACGTGCCATAGCGCGACACAGCTGACTCTTAAAGGAAATGGGAGATGAAACTCTGATTGGTTTATTTTTAAAACACACCTATTACTCATTAAGAGAATAAGCTCAACCGTGTTAGATCATGCGCCGAGGCGGAAAGTGTACGCCCTTAATGCTTTTGCACCCTAGGCTTTGCACTTTGCACCTGGATCGTCAAAATAGAGCCCTAAGAGCATGTCCGAATCCACTTTTGCTATTTTAAGGACGTAAAAAAATGGCTTTGCACCCTGGCACATGGTCTAACAGTGTTGTGTCATTCAACAACTCTGCTAACAAACAGCACTTCTGTGCGGTAGCTTAAACAATCAAGTAATAAATAACATCAATTCTTCACATTTGGACTTTAGGGCAACAATAAATCGAATATAAAAACAAATAGCAACTCGACTTAAAATACTCGGCAGGCAATCCCGTTTACATATTTCACAGTTTGCACAGTGAGCAATGTATCTGGGTAGGGGGGCGTGTGCACGCGAGACGTACCCAAAGTGCGGTATAGGAGTATGTCGCGATGTAACATACCTGAAGAGCGATGGGGGTGAGTTGCGCGCGACGTACCTGAAGAGCTACGAGGGATGCTGTGGAGAGAGTGGTGTTTAAGGACCGGGGAGGAGATGCACGATTTCCGGGAGATTATCATTTATTTGCGGGCATCCGGGAGTGTCTTTGCATTTGAGGGATACTCCCACAACTTCCGGGAGACTTGGGATGTCTGCTATAGATGTGTTAAAAATAACGAGAATATATATATACAAACATATATTCGAGTCCTGGTCGGGAGATAACGTCCGATTCCGATGAGTCCGATGAGTCTGAAACTGTGATCGGGTCTGACTTCCGATCACGTGATCAGATCTGGACATCCCAACTCATTAATATCTAAAAAGTACAACTGTGCACTTCATAGTACCCTAACGGTGCAAAAGTGAATCTTAAAGGCACAAAAGTGTACCCTAAAGGTACTAATACTGTAAATTTTTAGAAGGTACCGCCCCAGTGACAGCTTTTATACCTTTATTTCTGAGAGTGTAGTTTGATAACAATTTGAGAGTGTCTAAATGGTGAGTAAATTTATATTTTGGGGTGAACTATCTTTTTAACTAAAGCTCTATAAACAGACATTATTTAATGAGGCATGGGGGAAATCCTCAGTATGACAGATACTGACTGTGTTTTCTGTGTCCTGCTGCTAACAGTCAGACGTGGAGCTGGACTCATATGAGGGGCTGCTGGTGCTTAAGGAAGTGTCTCGTATGGACAGCGGTGTGTATGAATGTCACGCTCTGGATCTGGATGCTGTGAACAATGATGAGGTGCTGGACACCCTGCAGCTCACCGTACATTGTGAGTTCAACTGTCCCACAATGCCCACTGTTTAACTAGAAAAACTTTTCACATTACCATCAAATATATCTAAACCAGTGGTCCTAAACTTTTCTGGAGGGCCGCAGTTCTGCACAGTTTAGCTCCAAACAACTCACACCTGCTTAATAGTCTCTAGTAGTCTTGTACACCTTGATTAGTTGGATCAGCTGTGTTTGATTAGGGTCGGAGCAAAACTGTGCAGAGCTGTGGCCCCCCAGGAATTGAGTTTGAGACATTTGATTTAAACAAACCGTAGCAGAGTTTGTTTGGAAGTGGACTGAGACCACCAAGGTCACCATACCTGAAAACATTTGTTTTCGAAATTCCGGGAGACTGGTGGTGGTTATTAAATACTCTGATACTCTGATATTAAATACCCCCCCCCCCCCCCATGTGCTATCTACTGATGTTGCTACCAACACCGTTTAAAAGAAGTCAACATTGCAACTGGGTTGTAATGTACTGTATGGTGCCAGATTGAGGTAAAATGCTTTGAGATTTGAATACTTCATTAATTGTGTGAGGTGATGAGCTTCATAAAAGATCTGGCAACTTGAAAAACATGGACTAAAAAAGTAACTTTTCATAACTAGATTGGGCCATACAAATTTTGGGACTGTTGTTTCCCACAGACCACAGCTTCTTCTATTATTGTTGAAGCTGCTCCTTCTTTGAAGAGTTTTTAGCAGAATCTAACACTGAACTGGGAGAGGTTCAGGAAGCTGTCCTTTGTCAAATGCTAGCTAAATCTTTTTATAATTCTCTGGAACATTATTAAAATTAAATTGTAAGCACTTCTCTCTTTGTGTCATGCCCTCTGGAAGCCCAAGTATAGAAACAGAAGAAGCTCTGTGGAAATAGCAGCGCTTGGACAGCATTTTAGCCTTCTCTGCTGTAACATTACAGCACCTTTGGCCACGCCTCTTTGCTGTGTGGGGTGTATGTGCTGGTGAATCCATGTAACCTGAAGGGTTTGTGATTACATTACGCTTGATGTATTTTTTTGTAGTCCCGAAACTTCGTTCGCTGTAGGCGTTGCTAAGCTAACTCTGTAAAAGCCAATGTCTCGTTTTGCTTTGAACTTTGAGGGTATTACATTCAGAGATGTTGTTTATGTTCACACAGCTACATTACACATCAACTAAATATGATATCATTGTGGTCCACCTTTTTAAAATAATAAGTGCGTCAGTCCTAAATTTATAATTCCAAAACTTTTGCTCTAAGAGTAGTTCACAAAACGTTTTAGCACAAAAGCTAGCTCCAAAATCAGTGAAATGTTAAGAGTAGTGAAGAGGACTCCTAATGCACTAATGCAAGAACAAACAAAAAACTATGCTAAAGTGGCTGTTGCTGGCAGTCTGCATAGAAATGAAAACTTAAAAAAACATTTGATTACAAGAAGCTTTTAGTAAGTTATCAACAAAGTTATTACTATTGACCATTTTGAGGCATGTAAACAGAAACAATGGTCACAACATATTTCCTGTTTTACATTTTTTTATTTCTACAACTTCCGAGAATCCAAAAAGCTCCACATATTGAAAAATAATGTTATATTGGCTGTTTTAACATTAAGTTATGATTGAATTGCCTATTGTTACAGTTATGAAATAGTTTGACAACAAGCAGGAAATGTTTATGGGCCAATGACATTACCACATTGAAGTGGTCTATATATATATATATATATATATATATATATATATATATATATATATATATATATATATATATATATATATAAATCATTGACCTAAACACTTTTTTTTGCTGATAAATGAAAACACTAGTGGCCTAAAACTTTTACACAATACTGTATATTTTTTATATTTGATTAATATTATTCCCAGGGAAAGATTTGTTTTTCTCCACCAATTCAACGCTTTTGTGTGTGTGTGTGTATGTGTGTGTGTATGTATGTATGTGTGTGTGTGTGTGTGTGTGTGTGTGTGTGTGTGTGTGTGTGTGTGTGTGTGTGTGTGTGTGTGTGTTCAGATCTGGATCCAGCTGTGGTGGTGCCCAAAGACTCAGAGGTCATGCTGAAAGGAGAGAGTCTGACCGCCACCTGCAATGCCCTGTCCTCTTTAGAGACCTCCACTGTGTGGTTTAAGGTAACCCTGCAGTCTAGACACATTCCTTGAGTCTTCCACCTTCTGTTTAGTGCAGCCCATCCGTTCCTCATTCAGTTTGTTTGCACATGTTTGTTTGTGTGTAGAAAGGGCTTGAGGTTGGAAGAGGACACATAATGCAGCTGCAGGACGCCACGTTTGACACAGCTGGACGGTACGACTGTGAGGTCACTGTACCGTCTCTTCCAGGCCTGCTGACCAGCGGCTCGGTCCATATCATCGTGCAGGGTAAGCAAAAGCACATCAAGTATTTAAAACAGACAGAGGTCATCAAGGAGGCTCTTAGGAGGAGGTTTTTACACTTATGTGTTTCGTCATCAGCACTGTATGCAAAGGATAGTTGGTTTGGCTCACACACATGCTTCACATTGTTTTTGTAATAATTGTTTTGTCCACAACGTGTCTCGATGAACAAAATGTGTAAAGCAGATCCTTGGAGCTGAAGACATAAATAATGTACTGGCCGGCCCAGAGTTCTGAACTAAGCCTGATTGATTTTTGTAAGACACTAGTGTTGTCTTTAAGAGACTTGTGATGTACTATGAGAGACTTGTGATGTCCTGTGAGAGACTTGTGATGTACTGTGAGATACTTGTGATGTCCTGTAAGAGACTAGTGATGTCTGTGAGATACTTGTGATGTCCTGTAGGAAACTAGTGATGTCTGTGAGATACTTGTGATGTCCTGTAAGAGACTAGTGATGTCTGTGAGATACTTGTGATGTCCTGTAGGAAACTAGTGATGTCTGTGAGATACTTGTGATGTCCTGTAAGAGACTAGTGATGTCTGTGAGATACTTGTGATGTCCTGTAAGAGACTAGTGATGTCTGTGAGATACTTGTGATGTCCTGTAGGAAACTAGTGATGTCTGTGAGATACTTGTGATGTCCTGTAAGAGACTAGTGATGTCTGTGAGATACTTGTGATGTCCTGTAGGAAACTAGTGATGTCTGTGAGATACTTGTGATGTCCTGTAAGAGACTAGTGATGTCTGTGAGATACTTGTGATGTCCTGTAGGAAACTAGTGATGTCTGTGAGATACTTGTGATGTCCTGTAAGAGACTAGTGATGTCTGTGAGATACTTGTGATGTCCTGTAAGAGACTAGTGATGTCTGTGAGATACTTGTGATGTCCTGTAAGAGACTAGTGATGTCTGTGAGATACTTGTGATGTCCTGTAAGAGACTAGTGATGTCTGTGAGATACTTGTGATGTCCTGTAAGAGACTAGTGATGTCTGTGAGATACTTGTGATGTCCTGTAGGAAACTAGTGATGTCTGTGAGATGCTTGTGATGTCCTGTGAGAGACTAGTGATGTGTGTGAGATGCTTGTGATGTCCTGTGAGAAACTAATGTCTATAAGAGACTTGTGATGTAATGTGGCTGCAGATGTGCTGATGTCATTCAAAGCAATGTTTTTTACACTTTTTACAAATTTTTGACTGATGTAGCCTTCAGAAATGTTCGCTTTTATCTTTCTGCAGTATTGCTTTTTTTAAAACATTTTTTTTAGTTTTACCTTTATATTGATAGAACAGTGGAGATTTACAGACAGGAAAATGTGGGGAGCAGAGATAGAGGAAGGATCAGCAAAGGACTTCGAGCCGGAAATCAAACTTGGGTCGCCGTGAACTATGTGTTAATGCACTAACCACTTGGCTATTTGTGGCAACTTTTTTTCTAATTATGTTTAGTTATTTAGTCTAATTACTTTGTCATCGCTGCTTTGTCACTATGTTTTCTGCAAAATAAAGGGTTTTTGTGACAAGGGCGTAGAATTGGCGTGGACGGAGGGGACGTGTCCCCACCAATATCCAACAATTGCTGAAATGTCCAAATAATTTAATCAACTTCAAAGTAAAATAAAGCTTCGTCAACCCTTAGGGCGTACTCACACTATGCTATCCGAACCGTGCACAGGCCCGTTTCCCGGATCGTTTGAGAAGTGTGAGTGCGCTGAATCGGGTTGGAGGAGGTGGGCCTGAGCGCGGTTCACTTGGGCCCGAAACTGAAAACGAGACGTGACTTTAAGGGACTGTTTCATATGGATTTTATTAATCAATCTTATACTGTTCAATGAACGCAAACTGCCGTAGATTATTAAAGACGCAAACCCCTCACTGCACAACAGCTGCGCGCCTTCAGCAAACCTCCTCTTTCCTGCAGCACGAGGGCTTTATGATTGTTTATGAGCACCAAAAGTGGCATATCTTTTCAGTAAGATATCTGACTACGTGTCATATGCATGTCACTGCATATCAAATGACTAAAACGATACAAATAGAGAAATCTCCTCTGTGCTGAGAGAGAGCGCTTACTGAACAGCGCAGCATCGATGACGTAAGCGTGCCCAGGCCCGATTGTAGTGTGAGTGCGGGCCGTCGGGGGAGACTGTAGGAGAGACAAGCGTGCTTTGGCCCGGTTCGAGGCAACTGTACATAGTGTGAGTACGGCCTTAGTAACTTTTAGTACACGTGCACAGTCAAGTCAAGTTTGCTATGAGTTCACTGTAATACGATTAACCAAGGCTGTGCAGTTGTTAAAAACTAGGTTTTGGTTTTGGCCTCCATGAATATGAGAAACAATAATCTGGACAAAACAGTTATATTGCGTCTAACACCTCTCAAAAATTTCTCAACATTCATACCTCCTTAAAGTCCGACTGCAGTAAACTCATGTAAATTGACTAATGTAAATTGTGTTACTAGAGTTATTTGTATAATTAAATGTGTTTATTTTATATTATTAAGTACTTTATTTGTGTTTTTTCAAAGCACAAAACAGAATTTGTGCTGTTCAATGCAGCTCTAGGGTTGTATGTACCCACAAATGTGAAGAGCAAATCTACGCCCTTGTTTTATGACCTTATTTTTTAAAAACTGTACCACCTAAAACAAAATTTTTCAACTTGGAGCAATAAAGATTACGTTATTTATAAAAAAAGTTTTTTTTTTTTGGTCGCCACTATATAGTAATATATTCCCTTTTATTTTTGTTTTATTTTACATTTGAGCCCCTTCCTGAGAAACTGTAAGTAAAGAATCACAAACTAATTTCGAGAGGAGCATGTGATATGATTGACCGCAGCTGGCCACCCATCTACATTCATTAGCTAGCCAATTAAATTAATCCAAACTCACTATAAGTAGCCTTGCTAGAACTACTCCCTTATCTTCGTTTTCCGAAGAAACCCTCCATCCACCCCTTCTCCTCCTTTCCTCCTTTACCACAGGGGAGCTCTCAAGAACCACCTGATCTCGTACTCCCCTCACATGCTCTATGGACCTGGTGGGAGCCCTGGGCTCAACTATCTTCGAGCTCAGGGTTCTCTCCCGGGACAGCATGCCAAACCTGCTAACAGTAATCAATCTAAGTGTGAACTGTGTGCGGATACACACAGCTGCGGAGCATCACTTTTGTGACACTGTATAACAATAATTAACATTCATACATTACTGTGACGGTTGGGTTTAGGGTTGGAGTAGAGATAGACATTAAAAAATACAATTTATTGGGTAATTTAATAAACAACATAAAAAATACTTGATACAATACTGTTTTTACAATACTGTAACGGTTAGGTTTAGGGTTGGGATGGGGTAGATGTTTAAAAATACAATTTATTGGGTAATTTAATAAATAACATAAATAATACTCGGTACAATACTGTTTTTACATTACTTTGATGGTTAGTTTTAGGGTTGGGGTAGACGTTAATAAAATACAACTAATGGGAAACTTATTCAATAATATCAATAATTATTGTGGTTAATCAGCTATACTATTAGAAAAGACTTCAGATCCAGATCTGTTTTTACATTACTGAGACGGTTGGGTTTAGGGTTGGGGTAGGGGTAGATGTGAACAAAATACAATTAATGGGAAATTTAATAAATAATAAAAATTATTCTCATTATCAACAACCCTGAGAAAGCCTCTGTACATTTCTGATGGACAAGAGGATAGTGTAGAACACACAAGAGGCAAAGACTAGAAAGTGCACAGTCCAAGAGAGACAAAAGGAGACTAAACAAAAGAGTGCCACCAAACAAAGACTGAAGAATCTTGTGACACTAAAGAACAGAGCAATGACTGCTGAAAATATATTAAATAAATCAACTGGGATAATGAATTTTTTATACACATTCAAATAGAAATTTTTCACAAAAGTGCTGGTTTGCTCTATTTTTAATCAAAAGATCCAGCCTTGGCTCTCCAAGGGCCCCTCTCTTGGATTGAATCTTTTTTAAGAAACAAGCATTTGACCGTCGAGTGTGTGTTCCTCCAGGTGCTCCTCAGATAAAGGATGCGGAGAGGGACTTTGAGCTGATGGAGAAGGTCGGGGCTTGGGTGAATTTGACCTGTGAGGTGAGAGGTTATCCCCGTCCCGCCATCACCTGGAGCATCACTGGCAGTCAGGTATACACAGATTTACTTTCAGTTCTCCACTCGCATTACACTGAGCTCAGACTGACCCTTTGTTCTATGTGTGTGTGTGTGTGTGTGTGTGTGTGTGTGTGTGTGTGTGTGTGTGTGTGTGTGTGTGTGTGTGTGTGTGTGTGTGTGTGTGTGTGTGTGTGTGTGTGTGTGTGTGTGTGATTTAGTCTCAAAGTTGGAGAGAGGTTGATAAAAAAGAGACGGAGGATCGCATTCACAGTGTTGTGACGCTCAAAGTTACCACTGACACTGTCGCCATCTGCAATTCAACAAATGACTTTGGAATCGAGACTAAGATTTACAACATCAAGAGCAGTAAGAGTCAATTGTGCTTATTTACACCGAAAAACAGGGCATGTCTTGCCAAATGCACATTTTTTATTAGATGTATTTACCTACAGTACTTATTGGGTTTTAATTGTTAGGTACTGTGTACTTATTGTGCCATGCTTCAATACATTGTTTCAGCTAAACTGGTTCTAGACTCAACTGGGTCAGTTGGCATTTCTGTGTGGAGTTTGCATATTTCTGTGTGGAGTTTGTGTGTATTTATTTAAGTTACATCAAATTTATTAATAAAATGTGGTTAAGGCTTCAGTGTTTTGTGGGATAGGCTATTTAGCGTATTCTCACCTGATAAGCTAATTTCGGCTTACTTTAGGTCAAACTATACAAACTATGCATCAAATTTGACTTTACTTTTAGGGGACATGTAGAAACAAGCACCTATTTTGTGAGAAATCAGTTTTGTGAACTCTTAGTGTCTATCGGTGCTTTAAATCTGCCAGTTTCAGACTGTTGAATGACTTTTTTTTTTTTTTGCATGGTATGAACTGTTATTGGGGTGGTCAAATGGATATCTATAATTTTATTTATTAACATACCAGCAGGCACAGAACGTCAACATGATTTCATATTGAAGTTGTGCCTCTGTAACCCCGCCGGTCCTACGCCACCCAGCCCGCTCCGAGCTGGTTTCAAACCGGCGACCTTCCGCATGGGAGTCGGTTGCTTTACCAAGGAGGCTAAAGACCATGGCCACTAGCGTTTGTTGCTAGAGCACCTTTAGAGGTCAGAGGAGTGAGGTTTACCTGCACAGCACTTTCTAGCTGGCCTCCGTTACACTAACCTCCCTAAACCTCACTACCATCCGGGTCACGGCACCAATGTAACCCTGCCGGTCCTACGCCACCCAACCCGCTCCGAACTGGTATTGAACCGGCGACCTTCCGCATGGGAGTCGGTTGCTCTACCAAGGAGGCTAAAGACTATGGCCTTTAGCGTCTGTGAGTGAGGTTTACCTGCAAAGCACTCACTAGCTGGCCTCCGTTACACCTCAACGGTTTGGAAACTTTGGATTTTGTTTGAAAATGAAAATCGGGTTGACGTCAAAACCCAATGTCAGGCCGACGTCAATGTCCAAAGTCCAGCCTTAAGTCAACCAAATATCAACATCTAATCATGTTACACATTGACGTTGTTGGAAATTACCACTATGACATCTATCAGATGTTGGATTTTGGTCACTTTCCAAAACAACCTAAAATCAACCAAATATCAACCTAATTTGATATTGTTATTGGACGTCAATATAACGTTGTCCTTAGATGCTGGCTAGACATTGAATTTTGGTCACCTGACATCATGACCTAAATCTAACCTACTATTAACGTCTTATGGTGTTGTACGCCTGCTGAGATTATTATTTAAAATAGATCAGAGTGAACTTTTTCTCAGATTCAAAGAGACCCCTCCATACATCCTTTCAAGGGGGAACAAGCCTTAATTAGGGGGTCAGTCCCCCCAAACCACCCTGCTTTTAAGGCAGTGGGTTAACTCAATTCTTTACTCAGTTAATCACTTTTTGCATTGTACTGTTGGTTTACAGTTTGGTTAATCGGTACAGGTAGTTTTAGGGTTAATTACAGATGTGTTTACAGAAATTATTTACTGATATAATTATATCTACACAGTACATGTTTTATATTAAATAATTTATTTAAATATTAGTACATAGTTGATGACACTTCATGTAAAGTAGGTAAAGAGATACCAAGTTAAACAATGGGTCAGAAAATAAATTAAAAGACCATTCGAAAATTCTATTTTTTTTGTAGATTTACTGGATTTTTGAGTTATCTGTTTAAGTATCTACGATGGTCTAGTATTGCTTACCAATTTCAAAGAAAATATAGTAATTTACAGCTTTTTTTTTTTTTCGAAAAAACTGGTCAGAATAAATTATATTTTCATGTGTTATGATTAAAAATTAGGGTTATTACATCAAATATAGATTACTTACATCTAATTTATTAAAAATTGAATATAAACATGACTGGAAACTATTTTATGCAAAAGGTATATATTTTTAATTACACCATTTATAATTAGAAATAATTATAAATAGAATATTAAATAAATAAATTATAAATAAATATCATCAGTTTACAGAATAAAACAAAAACATAAAGAGAGAATTGTCAAGTGGAAAATGCATTAAGATTTACAAGTGTAAAGTTGTTATTATTTATGTTTATTTATATAAATGTAATACATTCATTTGTATTATTTTTAAAATGTGCACATACATTGTCATTCAATAATATAAGTTAACCCAGTACCAGGAAACACCCATATACTCTCACATTCACACACACACTCATACACTACTGCCAATTTAGTTCATGTTATTCCCCTACAGCGCATGTCTTTGGACTGTGGGGGAAACCGGAGCACCCAGAGGATATAGAAGATAATGTTAAATGTTACTTTTAGGTTTGCATATTAAAACTGTTAAACAGAATATTTAGGATGTTTTGATGAACAGGAAGCTCAAAAGAACAGCATTCATAAGAAAATCATTTCTATAAGAAAGTCACTTTTGATTCTATTAATGTCTTCTTGCCAAAGCAAAGTATTAATTTATTTTTAAAAACATTTTATTGTATTTTTTAAATAAAAGCATCAAATATCTCATCAGATTTTAATGCATTTTTATCATGTCATTTATTTTGAACATTAAATGAGGCGCTGTCACAGTGAATAGGATATTTTTCTAATATCATTGCTTGTTAATGCTAACGTTCTAATTTGTTTTCCCTCAGTTCCTTTCCTCCAGACTCCGACGGCTAGAAAAACTTCAGGTAACACATTTATTTTCATTATCCGTCAGTTTGTAAATGTCTGTCAGAACAGATTGTAAGTTTTAAATCAACACCCAGTCCATTTCATCCCTGCAAAATCCGAGCAAACAATGAAAGATCATCTAACGTCCTTGAATAATTCATAGATTTCTATGGCGAAGCTCGGTTAGCTTGGCTCTTCGTGTCGGCCTCTGGGCATATTTAAAATTCTGTGTGAAGAAAAGTCATAGAGCAAAAAAAAGCGAGCAAAAATTGAAGCAGACATTACTTCAGATAGCAGGGGCTGAATGTTTTCCAAGATGAATGTATAATTAGCTGTATGCGAATATTTTAACTACTGTTTTGATGTGCTGGGCTGCTGCTGAGACTGGTAAAGTATTATAGCGAACGCTGTGGTTTGTGACCCGCTGCTTTATTGACTAGATTTAACTCATAAAATTCATTCCTAGACAATTGTTCGTCGTCTCTCTGTGTTTATTTTTAACTCTTGATGACGTGTCCTCTCATCGCTGCTCCTTCATTTGCTTTATTTGACTCTGAGGCTTATGAGTCTCTTGTTCCGTCTTACACCCTGATTGTATGTTTATACCAAAAAGACATTGTTCACGTCATGTGGTACTTTTTACATTCAAATCTTCCAGCTATTGTTCAAAAGTGCAGTCTCATGCGTCCTTCAGGGCTCTTTTTGACATCTAGTATTGTATTTCACCTTTTTATTTTGGCTGAAAGCTGATTTTCTTGCATTTCAGCTTGAAGTTATAGTGCCCATATAGAAATCTGATATATTTAAATATATGCAAATTACATACAACATTCAAGTTCATTCTTGGATTTCACATACTGTATATAAAATATGTCATATATGCAATATATTTTTCAAAATATTGCAAAACTGACTGTTAAGTTTTTTTTTAACTATTGAAATTACTACTTTGTTAGCAAAAACATTTACATAAACTAGCTAAATACATATATTTCAACATATCTTTGCAAAAATGGCTATTTACATATTTTTATTGGAATTATATATATGTTAGTATACGCGATTAATCCTATTCAAAATAAAAGTTTGTTTTGACATGTTTGTGTCCTTTGTGTGTGTGTGTATGTACAATATATATATATATATATATATACACTCAAGTATGCATGTGTACACACACACTGTATATTATGTCAAAACAGAATTTTATTTTGGATATGATTAATCGCAATTAATGTTTGTCCAGCACTAATATATATATATATATATATATATATATATATATATATATATATATATATATATATATATATATATATATATATATATATATATATACACACACACACACACACACACACACACACACACACACACACACACACACAAACACACACACACACACACACACACACACACACACACACACAATTGAATTCAGAATTATGTGCCCCCTTTAGATTTTTTTATTTATATATATTTCCCAAATGATGTTTAACAGAGCAAGAACATTTTCACAGTATGTCTGATAATAGTTTTAGTCTTAGTTGTTTTATTTCGGCTTAAATAAAAAAGTTTTTAAATTGTTAAAATACATTTTAAGGTAAATTTTATTAGCCCCTTTAAGATATATTTTTTTCAGATTGTCTACAGAACAACCATCATAATACAATAACTTGCCTAATTAGCATAACCTGCCTAGTTAACCTCAGTTACCTAGTTAAGCTTTTAATTGTCACTATGTGCTGTTTAGAAGTGTCTTGAAAAATATCTAGTAAAATATTATTTACTGTCATCATGGCAAAGATAAAATAAATCAGTTATTAGAAATGAGTTATTAAAACTATTATGATTAGAAATGTGTTGAAAAAAATCTTCTCTCTGTTAAACAGAAATTGAAGAAAAAACAAACCGGGGGGCTAATAATTCTGACTTCAACTGTACTTTCAATAAAAATATGCAAACAGCCATTTTTGCAATATTATAAAATATATGTTGCATATAGTACATATGTTTTATAAATGTGAAATACAAATATTGTATTGCATGTCATATCTGTCATTTGTTTTTCCATAGGTCAGCTTTCGATATTGTGCTGTTGAAATGCTAATAGTTGATTTTTTTATGCTAATATTGACGTGTTTTCTCTTTTCCCAGTGGATAATAGTGGAGTGATTATTGTGGTGATTATTGTAAGCATCCTATTGTTGGCAATCCTGGGCAGTGTTTTCTACTTCCTGTATAAAAAGGGCAAGTTGCTGTGTGGACGCTCAGGCAAGCAAGAAATGTATGTAATACTTTAGTGTTTTATTACTCAATTGTGCACTTACACTAATCAATAAATTTACATTTAAAAATATACAGTACAAACAGTAATAAAAAAATTCAAATGTAAAAAAATAACAAATAAAATAATAAAAAAGTTAATCTGTTGTAACATTTTTATGTTTTACTGTCATTTTTAAACAGTTGGATTATGCCTCTGTCTGAATGAAAGTACACGTATTCTTTCAAATATGGAAGCATTTAAAAATAAGTCCAATAATAAATCCATTGATTCCATAAAGACGTCTCATTTTTTTTGTTATATAATGCATTTGTATTATTTAATTTAATTCGAATATTAAACCAGACTAATAATATATGTTTGATTTAATTGGTCATCATGATTTTTTTAGAGACAAACCATGTAAGAATGAAAAATAAATAATAAAAACGAAGTTAAACTGAATTTTTAAAAATTGTATAATCAAAAATATGAATAACATTGAGGAAAGGAATAATAAGGGGTAATCTTGAGCACTGTTTTTTCCCCAATAGTCCAAAAGTTATTCTTTACTTAATACATCTAACAACAGAGTACTTTAGCAAGTAGAAACCAAAACAAAATCATGTCATTAAATTTAAATAAATTCAAATCCAAATGAATTCTTAATAATAAAAATGTGGGGTTCTAAGACAGAAAAAGCTTTATAACAAAAAGGACTGTGATATTCATGGTATATATTCATTAGCATGCTATCCTACAAGTCAAGTGTTTGGTTGTCTTTAATATCATTTATTGGAAAAAAAAAAATAGGTTGCATGTTTAATTGAACACTTTACCCTCAGATTAGATTAAATAAATAAACAATTTATTTATTTTTTATAATGTATTAATCTAGCTTAATGATGTTTTATAAATCTTGTTAGTTTTTAATTCATGCTCATTTATACTACATTGATGTTAATTCATACTACTAGAATGTTTAAAGTATAAACCACCAGGTTGACAATATTTTAAAATATATTTTAAATATGTAATAGTAAATAAATATATTAATAATAATAGTCTAAAAATTACTCAAATATTTAATATGTATTTATCATATAATGTCATTACTCCAGAATTCAGTATCACAATCTATCCGAGGATATAATGATTTAATAATCAAAAAAACATTTCTTAATAAGTTAAAACCCTTACACATATTTTCTTTTCCTATATTCTTTGTTGAATACAATAGTTAGCATTTTAAAGACTTTTTAACATTAAAAATGTTGATATATTTTCTATTTCTATTTATTATTTTATTTCTCCTAACATGACTTCATCAAACATTTTTTGTAGGGATATTTTTATAAGACTTACTAACCACATAATGCATGGACTTTTTTCTAATACTAATATATATAGTTGAAGTTAAAATTATTGGCCATTTTTATTTCCTAATTTTAATAATAAAAAACATTTATATATTTCCCAAGTGTTGGGAAATTTTTGACAGTATTTGCTTTTCTTCTGGAGAAAGTCTTATACTTTTTAGTTTAGGTGTAATAAAAACATTTATACTTTTTAAAATACATGTAAAAGTCAATAGTATTAGCCCTTAAGAAATTATAATTTTTTAATTGGCCACAGAAATATTCTGCCCTTGTTGGCCAATGATGTGCCTAATTAACCTGTTTAAGTCTTTAAATTGCACTTTCAGCTGAATGCCGGTGCAAAAATAACTAGTGAAATATTAGTAACTGGCATCATGGCAAAGAGTTTTTAGAAATTATATTACAACGTTATAAAAGTAAAACAATAAAAAAAGTGTAAAAACAATAAAAGTATTGTTTAAAAATATGTTGAGAAAAATCTTTTTGTTTAACAGCACTTGAAGAATATTTTAAAATAATTTAAATTTCATTGGAGGGCTAATAATTGTGACTTTAACAAATACAGTAAATCATCTGTGCAGCCAAATGGTGTAGTCTGGTGTGTTAATCTCTACAGCATTAATGCCTACAGCACCAAAGAGAAGACTAACAAAGATGACATCGTCGTAGAGATGAAGGCCAAAAAGACAGAGGAGTCTGTGCTATTGAAGGGCATCAATGGAGAAAAGAAACCTCCCAATGATCAGGTAAGCATGTATACTTAAAGGAACACTCCACTAGTCCCCTTAAATCTACTAGAGTTAAACAGTTTTTACCACTTTTACCACTTTTGAATCCATTCAGCTGACCTCAAGGGCTGGCGGGGGCACTTTTAGCTTCCCTTAGGTTAGCACAAATCATTGAATCAGATTTGTGATTTTGTTTACTAAGACTGACAGAAAATAAAAGGTGGCTATTTTCTCTCAATCTGGCAAAATAATCAAGGAACTTAGCTGCCGTACAACAGCTGCAGCAAGCACAGTCATATTATTCAACATTTAAAAATAGCCCCCAGCTAGCTAACAGTTTAACAGCGCTGCATAATATAATTTTTTAAGGTCACTGGTTGAAGTCCCGGCTGGCCCAGTTGGCATTTCTGTTTGGAGTTTGCATGTTTTTCCCATGTTTGGTGGGTTTCCCCTACAATCCAATGACATGCACTATAGGTGAATTGAATAAACTAAATTTGCCATAATGTATGAGAATGCGAGAGTGTATGGGTTTTCCCAGTACTGGGTTGTGGCTGGAAGGGCATACGCTGTGTAAAACTTATGCCAGAATAGGTGGTGGTTCATGACGCTGTGGTGGCCTTTGATGAATAAGTGACTAAGCCGAAGGAAAATGAATGAATGAATGAGTAATTCTTTCAGTGAGATGCTAATGGACTAATCCAATTCAATGATTTATGCTAAGCTAAGCTAAAAGTGCTCCCGTCAGACCCTGAGATTGGCTGAATGCCTTCTAAATGGTAAAACTCAACTCTAGGGGAATTGTAAAATGAGCGTATTTCCAAAAAAGTGGAGTGTTTCTTTAACTGTAGTACGTAGAAATTACGAGGAGATCCACAAGATTTTAACTTTATCCCATGTTTTTTTCCCCCCGTGTTACAAAGAACAGCACCCTGAGATCATAAATGGGGTTTTGTCATGAGTAAAGATGCCATTTGTACCTCCCAGCTGGCCCAAAAAAATCAAGTCTCAAGAGCTGGAGGACGTCCTGTGGAGCAGCCAAATCCTCTGGGTGAAGTGGACTGAACTTTTAAATCTCGTGTGTGCGCAGCCGAATTCATGCTTGGATAAGCCGATCCATAAAGGAAGATTGTTCTCTATTTTTTTCTACTGTTCTTCAATGTTTTTCTTCAACTATCGACTCGTTTAAAAATAATGGGCTTCAGTCGTGATATTAAGCTAACTGAATTAAGAGTAAATTGGTCATAAATCTTGTCTATATACAATGAGTTGGAGACTGCAGGATGTTGCGTTTTTGTAGAAAGCCACTGGGTTAGTGATTGCTAACAAATGGCTAAAACTGGACTACCAAAAGTAGTCTGGGACACTAAACATCAGGTAAAGACTCATCTACTCACTAGTCTAAACAGACTTTAAAGGTTTTACAATAAGGACTGAAACAGAAATGTTGAAGTTATGCCACTGTGATGTGATTTGTTTATTTTAAAAGCTCTATGAGGTCTTAGATTACAATTATTATTAATATTTGGCTTTCTTGATTTCATTATTACAGTTTAATTTTCTTTCGATCTAAAAAAAAAAAACGATAACTGTTTTTGCATGATTAAAACAAAAAAGCAACTAATTTTAGTTTAGTCACAACCCTAAATGTTTAGGGTTAGTCATTTAACTTAAAAAATACTTAATTTTCTTGTGATCTCAAAAGTCTTTCTTGTCATGCCAACTGAATTTTCACATCACAATCTGTCTATCAAATTTGTGTGAAAGTTGTGTTTACAGTACCAACAACAGCAGACTTTGGTGAATTTTGTCGCAGAATAAAACAATAATTATTGTAAAAATCACAACATTTTTATTCATTACACTGTCATTAAGTTGCGATTATGATAAAACTTTTATTTTTTTCAAGAACGCAAGAAAATTAGCCTGTGAAAGCAAGAATAAGTGAATAATCAAAATCCTCTTAAAGGGATACTTCACTCAAAAACCTTTACTAAAATTTTTGTTCTGTTGAACACAAATCTAGATATTTCAAAGAATGTTGGTAAAAAGCGGCAACTGATATCAATAGTGGGAACAAAAAATACTATGGAAGTTAATAGCTGTTTTTTTCTTTAGTATATTCTTTGTGTTCAACAGAAGAAGGAAACTCAAACAGGTTTTGAACAAGATGAGAAGGACTAAATCAGGGGTGGCCAACCCTGTTCCTGGAGAGCCCCCTTCCTGCAGATTTCAGTTGCAACCCATATCAAACACACCTGCCTGTAATTATCACGTGGTGTTCAGGTCCTAATTAATTGGTTCAGGTGTGTTTGAAATGGGCAAAATGATGACATTATTTTTTTGGGTGTGCTATCTCTTTAAGGCTTCCCCAATTATAGCTTCCATTTAGGTTTTAACTTGAATGTATTAAGTGTCACAAGTCATGAATATTTGTGAATATTATCATGAAGTAAACAAATGATGTGCTAATATTCGAAAATTCATTTATAAAAAGACATGTTTGTTGATACTAACTACAAGTTGGCCTACAAAAACGCATCATAACTGTCATAATGTATTGAGTTTATGTCAGTGCACATATTCTCAACAGTCTCTTTGCACTACTTCTGACAACAGAACAAGTAGATTAGGAACATTAGCATTAATATACCAGTGCCTCCAGCATTTTTGATTGCCACATAATGCGTGCAGTGTAGAATTAATTTAGATATAACCATTTACATACTATAAAATTGACCAAATTCTTTCAGCTTGATTCACGAATGAGCCTCAGTCATTTTTAGACCATGAAAAAATGTATATACAGTATTATAAATACGTCTGGCAGTTGTTCTTATTTGTGGCCTGATGCTTTCCAGTGGTGCTTTTCTAAGCTGTAAGAAAATACTACAGTTTTTCAATCTTCGATTAATGCCACAAAAAGTCACATTTTGATTTTCGTTCGACCCACATAAGCTGTTTTTTTTTATGTAAATGCCATGCCATGTCTTCTTATATTCCAGGCAATCCTAGTGGACCAAAAATAAAATCCAACTTCTGTTTCAAAGGCCGATAATTACGAAACCCACGTAAAGACATGGAAATAACAGATGTGTAGTCTTCACACACAGCTCTTCGTGATATTAAGAAACTCAATCCAACTTGGCAGCAAATGGATAAACACAGCCAGCCCCGGGCCAATAAAACAGAACTGACACTTAATATAGCGTGCGCACGGTCCAAGTCCAACTACTGCAGAGCTCATGTACTGTTTGTAAATATTGGTAGGAAAGGAAATTGTAGCTCTTTTGTGTTTTGACTGCTGAGGGGAATTGCAGCTCCCTCTGTTTCTGCCTCAACTGCAGTGCCTGCGGAAATGCATCTTCATTTCACTCCAACGTTAGTTACACTGAAACGTTTTGTGTTGTCTTGTTTGTTTGGCGCATGTCTACTTGGTGAAGGGAACATTTTTTTTGTTTGTTTTTCGAGAATTGTATGTTTTATAAAGAGACGTGGTTAATGTTTCAGCCTTTTTACTTTCCGAAAAGTTCCATTTTGAAAGCGTTCGTCGATGCGATTTGTTCTGATGTACAGATTTTCTTGTTTCATGTTGTTGAATGTGGCTTTTGCTTCTGTTCAAGAAGGACCAGATACACACATGTTATTTTCATCAGTGCTAGAGGAAGTTGAACCTTAATAACTTCAGGACAATTGTTACCGCACTAAACCACATTTCATATTTGATAATAGCTCATGCATTCTTTTTTAGCCTTGACTTGTTTTTTGGATAAATTCCATTGAAAATCTAAGAAGCAGGCTGTTTTTGTCCATTTTTGTGTGTGCATTCGTGGAGTCATGCTCACTTAAAAGCTTCTGTTTATGTGGCGGTAACACAGGCACCTTTCTTTCTTTAAATAATCTTTACGTTGTCTAAATATTAGTGCGAGCCATTTAAGACGGTCAGAACACTGTCGAGCCACTGCACATTTACACTGGCACCTTTTCCCTGCCTGTCCTCATCAGCTAAATATTCTCATTGTAGATTGTTCACAGACTCAGTTAGGCTATGTTTATGTTTCGATTTCACTTATGGTTGTAAATTAAGTACTTGTGGTTTGATGCTTGCATTTTTTTACATATAATTTTTTGCCAAAAAAAATAAAGATGTGACATTCAATCAATGGTTGTCTCTGACTTCTTGAATAACTTCAGTGGGGGACGTACAAATCAAATACAACATTTTGTATGAATCAAAGTAAAAACACTTTAATTCAAAGGAGTGTTCATGACAAACTAATAAATAAAGCAAGGGTCAAAACACGGCTACACTTTTTTAAAAAATCCATTATTTACGGCTTATGTCTGGCAGCTGGGGAGCCAAAAAAAAACTTAAAGTAACGGCTGTAAAATTACATAAATTTACCATAAAATAACAGACATTAAATTATAGAAATTTCCTTAAATTTACATTTCTGGTAAATTTCTGTTATTTAATGTCTGTTATTTTACAGTAAATTTCTGTAATTTAATGACCATTATTTTATGTTTTTTTGCCAGAAATAAACCGTAAAATAACAGATTTTTTTTATGTTTACAATTTAAACAAGGCAAGGGAAACCGCGTCATAATATCACAGTTTTAACAGATAACAAAATTTTATATGGACATGAGTTCATTTAGAACTACAAACTTTGGATGTGTTAACAAACTACAAACTTGTTGAGCTTATAATGTAGAGGTCAGTCTTGTGCACTCGCCATGTTTGTTGTTTGTTTACACATTTCCACCCAAAGTTTGTTGTGAATTTATGTGTTAACAACGTGAATTTATATAAAGACGTTTTTGGAAATGAACTTATTAAAGCAGAATTATCCAAAAATCTGAGGAGATTTTTTGTGGATGCAAGACTCACAAACAGCAGATTCATCTGTTGCTGCTTCTCCATTAAGGTAGGTAATTAAAAATGAAAGAAATGTGGATGATGTGTCAAGATGACTGACAGGGAATGTTGCGATATATGCTCATTCTGAAAATGTAGCCTTGTATACAATTCTGGAGATCGCGAATTATGTAGCCAGAGGAATGTATGACTGCATTTCATCTTTAAAACAAATGCTACGAGGCGGTATGACAGCATTCCTTTTTGCGGATACCTCTGGTAGATTTACGTTATAACAGCAGGCACGAATTGTCACGGTCGGTGAGGGGAAAAGGAGCGAGGACTCAAGTGCAACGAAACAATGGGTATTTATTAATAATAAAAATAAAAATAAAAGGCAAAACAAAACTACCCCGAAGGGGAAAACATGAATACAAAGGCAAAAACAAACTTGACAGGGCTGGCAGGACTGGCAGGACTGGCAGGACAAGACAGGGCTGGACACAACAAGACAGGAAACTAGCAACGACGAACTGACAAAGGACTGAAAACATGAGGGGGATTATAAAGCAAAAAAGTAAATTGAAACACAGGTGAACACAATTAACTAAATATGGGTTAACAAGGAGGGTGGGACTAGACAATAGACGGGAGAGCGCATGACACAGAGAGACAATACAAGCCATGCGCTCACATAACACAACACTGAAGCACACGACAAAAGCACGTGACCAATGTAAACACCGAGCCATGTGCTTTGACAAAAGACGCAAGACAGGAGCACACGATGAATGAAAACACTCACCATGCGCTCACATATGCAGCATGCATGCTTCATCCCAGCGCCGACCAAAACCGAAACCAACAAGACTGAGACGCTGGGAATGAAACACCATGCTGCTGACAGACGAAAACACAAACACGAGTACAGGAGCGCACGCGTCTGAGGGACGCAGAGCGCGCGCGCGGCCGCGTCAAGCAGAAGCGCGCACACTCTGCGTACACCCACGACGGCGCGCGCGCACACAGAGACAGAAACAGGACCGGACATGGGTAGTGTCAGAGCTCTGCCACCAAAACAAGAATTTACAAAGACCAGAGTGGCAGAACCCTGACACTAGCCCCCCCCAAAAGGGACGCCACCTGGCGTCCCTAAAGGGAACATCCAACAAGGTACAAGACAGACAAAAAACACCACAAGACAACATCAGACACAAGACAGGGTAGTGAACAGGCAAGACGACATGAAGGGGGGGAGGGAGGGAAGCCAAGCCGGACTCAACAAGACAAACAAGGGAGGGATGGGAGGGCAAGGCCAGGGAGGATCAGGAGGGACAGTCCAGGGTGGATTCAGTGGGTCGGGGGCCCCGGCAGGGAGCCAGGGTGGAGCCGGAGGGTCCGTCCAGGGTGCAGGGAGGGAACACCAGGGAGGAGCAGGAGGGACGACCCAGGGAGAGTCTATCAGGGGAGACAAGGCAGGAGGTCGGTGGGGAGCCGGCTGGGCTGGAGGCCTGTGGGGAGCCGGCTGGGCTGGAGACCAGAGGGGAGCCGGCAGGGCTGGAGACCAGAGGGGAGCCGGCAGGGCTGGAGACCAGAGGGGAGCCGGCAGGGCAGGGAGCCGGGCTGGGGCCGGCAGGGCAAGGAGCCGGGCTGGGGCCGGCAGGGCAAGGAGCCGGGCTGGGGCCGGCAGGGCAAGGAGCCGGGCTGGGGCCGGCAGGGCAAGGAGCCGGGCTGGGGCCGGCAGAGCAAGACGTCTGGGTGGTGCCGGCACGGCAAGGGGCCGGGCTGGGGCCGGCTGGGCAAGACGTCTGGCTGGCGCCGGCAGGGCAAGGAGCCGGGCTGATGCCGGCAGGGCTAGACGTCTGGTTGGCGCCGGCAGGGAAAAGAGCTGGGCTGGGGCCGGCAGGGCTAGACGTCTGGTAGGTGCCGGCAGGGCAAGGGGCCGGGCTGGGGCCGGCAGGGCTAGACGTCTGGTAGGTGCCGGCAGGGCTAGACGTCTGGTAGGTGCCGGCAGGGCTAGACGTCTGGTAGGTGCCGGCAGGGCTAGACGTCTGGTAGGTGCCGGCAGGGCTAGACGTCTGGTAGGTGCCGGCAGGGCTAGACGTCTGGTAGGTGCCGGCAGGGCTAGACGTCTGGTAGGTGCCGGCAGGGCTAGACGTCTGGTAGGTGCCGGCAGGGCTAGACGTCTGGTAGGTGCCGGCAGGGAAAGACGTCTGGTAGGTGCCGGCAGGGCAAGGAGCCGGGCTGGGGCCGGCAGGGCTTGACGTCTGGGTGGTGCCGGCAGGGCAAGGAGCCGGACTGGGACCGGCACTGAGGGGCTCTCAGGGGCTGGAGCCGACACTGGAGGGCGCTCAGGGGCTGGAGCCGACACTGGAGGGCGCTCAGGGGCTGGAGCCGACACTGGAGGGCGCTCAGGGGCTGGAGCCGACACTGGAGGGCGCTCAGGGGCTGGAGCCGACACTGGAGGGCGCTCAGGGGCTGGAGCCGACACTGGAGGGCGCTCAGGGGCTGGAGCCGACACTGGAGGGCGCTCAGGGGCTGGAGCCGACACTGGAGGGCGCTCAGGGGCTGGAGCCGACACTGGAGGGCGCTCAGGGGCTGGAGCCGTTGTGGTGGAGGAGCCCTTTCTCCTCCGACGCTTCCTTGGTCTGGGTGGCGGGAAGCTGGCCACCTCTTCAGACACTGCAGTATACTCCACTGCCTGCAGGACTGGTGCAGTGTCTGTTGCGGGTGCCTCAGTAAGTGATGCTGCAGCCAGGATGGTAACTGAAAGGGCTGCAGCAGGTTCGGTCACCTCTGGGTGGGCAACAGGTAAGGCAGACCCGGTCTTCCTCCTCCTTCGCCGTTTCTGGGTCATTGGAGGACTGGGGCCCCCACTGACTGCAGATGGATATGTGAAGCAGTCAGTGGGCTGGCGCTTTGTGCGGAGTTGGTGGAGCTTAAACACAAAGCGCCAAAATGGCAGGTACTCCAGCCTCTCCATCTCCACAGGGCTGAGGGGCTCCGTTAGGCAGATGTTAAATGCCTCCTTGAGGTCCAGGTTATCCTCATACTCAAGGCCATCCACTACAGCAAGGAAGTCGTGGGCGAAATTTCTGATGTCCACCTCTCCCTGCTGCAGGGAGATTTCCTGGACAACCTGAAGCAGCTGGTGTTTGACAGAGCCCCCAAGAAAAGGAGATGGAAAGAGGAAGCTACCCATTTTTCTGCTGAGTCCTCTTCTTTGGTCAGTTCGTACTGTCACGGTCGGTGAGGGGAAAAGGAGCGAGGACTCAAGTGCAACGAAACAATGGGTATTTATTAATAATAAAAATAAAAATAAAAGGCAAAACAAAACTACCCCGAAGGGGAAAACATGAATACAAAGGCAAAAACAAACTTGACAGGGCTGGCAGGACTGGCAGGACTGGCAGGACAAGACAGGGCTGGACACAACAAGACAGGAAACTAGCAACGACGAACTGACAAAGGACTGAAAACATGAGGGGGATTATAAAGCAAAAAAGTAAATTGAAACACAGGTGAACACAATTAACTAAATATGGGTTAACAAGGAGGGTGGGACTAGACAATAGACGGGAGAGCGCATGACACAGAGAGACAATACAAGCCATGCGCTCACATAACACAACACTGAAGCACACGACAAAAGCACGTGACCAATGTAAACACCGAGCCATGTGCTTTGACAAAAGACGCAAGACAGGAGCACACGATGAATGAAAACACTCACCATGCGCTCACATATGCAGCATGCATGCTTCATCCCAGCGCCGACCAAAACCGAAACCAACAAGACTGAGACGCTGGGAATGAAACACCATGCTGCTGACAGACGAAAACACAAACACGAGTACAGGAGCGCACGCGTCTGAGGGACTCAGAGCGCGCGCGCGGCCGCGTCAAGCAGAAGCGCGCACACTCTGCGTACACCCACGACGGCGCGCGCGCACACAGAGACAGAAACAGGACCGGACATGGGTAGTGTCAGAGCTCTGCCACCAAAACAAGAATTTACAAAGACCAGAGTGGCAGAACCCTGACACGAATGGCACACAGTGGCCTTTTGTGGACACACAGTGGATACACAGTGGCCTTTTGTGGATTCGAGAAAACAAAAACCACAAGAAACGTTACTCCTGGGACGTATTTGGTGCTCTCCAGAAATGTTTATAGGGGTACGTTATCAGAATGAGCCTGGATTGGAATGTAAATAAGCCACATATCGATCTGTTAATGAGGAAGAAGTATGTCCTAAAACTTGCATATACTCTTCTGTTGCACACTCAAAAGTATGCACTTTTTCTTCACAAAAAATACATACTTCTACATAGTTAAAGTATGCCAATTGGGACGCAGCAATTGACTTACGGCGAGTTACAGATAGGACTTATCACCCTTCAAAGAGCACTTTGGTTTGAAAACAATCATGTCCGACATATTGAAGTGCGTTAATAGGGTTCAAAACTGGCTACTTCGAATTGCCCTTTGGAATAAAAGATTTTGACGGATACAACTGATGGACACTATGGGCCATAAATCTATGAGCAGGGAAGTTGTTTGGTGTCACACAGTGAGTTTTATAAGGGTTCATCCATGCTCTGATCCCTTCAGAGGGAGCCTACGAAAAGATTAGGGCATAGGGATGAGCCCTTGGGAATGAAACCCAGTTTCACTTTGACCAGATCATTTTAATCAGGGAGTTGTTCACTAGAGCCTCTCTTTGACTGAATCATTTGAATCAGGGAGTTGTTAACTGGAGACTTGCTCTGACAAAATCATTTGAATCAGGGAGCCATTAGTGACTCTTACAGACAAGATCATTTAATCAGTGTATTGTTTACCAATTTCATTCAGAAGTGCTCATCCTATACCCTAATCCCTTTGGAAGGTGCCTCTAAAGGTATTAGAACAGGAATGAACCTTGCCAAACTGAGTGCAGTGTGTCACTTTCCTGCTCAAAGGTCATTTTCCAAATATTCCATTAGTTATATTTTTCAAAATTATTCGAAGTGGCCAGATTTGAGCACTTCGATTTAAAACTAAACTTCAATATGGCAGCCATGATTTTAAATATGGCGGCCATGATAAACATGATATCAGGTGTGTAGCGGACATTTTAACAGTGTGGGTGGGGTTTGGGGGTGAACAGCTGTATGAGATCAAAAAGTTTACGTTCATATAATATTAAAGATTCATAAAAAGGTTAGTGTAAATATTAATATTAATCACCAGTTTCTAAAGGGTCTGTCTCTAACAGTGAGGGGGATGCATCCCCCTGGTTGTTACACCCCTGCTTGATATCCCATTTGGAACACACCAATTAATTCTGACCAGATTATATGAATCAGTGATTTGTTAACTACTGAAAAAAATCATTTGAGTGAGTGAATCATTAATTTGATGTATATCAGTGAGTTCTTGACTTGAATTGAAAAAGCTCCCAATTAACAAATGAATCATTCAGGGTCATTTCTGAACAGTTTTCCCCATTATGAAAATTTACTAGGTGGCCCCAAACACACATTTTAAACACTAAATAAGATATATTGACTTTTTTTTTTTTTTTTAGAAACCCGGTGAACATTTACTTCTATAGTAGGAAAACACATATAGCCTACTTCCGAATAGGCTACTTCATTTTTTCCGTTTTTGGTGAACTATATCCTGGTCAAATGATTTCTCCAGTTCAAAATAACAAGAAACAACGTTTTTATGAAATATAGTGGAGTATAGTATGATACTTGAATTCAGATTCTAGACGGACAGAAGTGCACTGCAGCTCACAAAAAATCTCCTGAGCTGACATTGCTTTGTTCAAATCAGAGTTCCATGATATCTTATTGAGATGACATCTTGCAAAGGGCATGTCTGAGATTCAGGCTCACTAAATATATTGTTCTTAATTACTATGATGTTTGGAGTTTAATTTTGCAGTGCGTATTGTGAATAAGACAGTCCGAAATACACCAGACACATAATTGTTATAAAAATGCTGTTATAAAAGATTTAGTCACTCTTGTTTATAACAATAATCAGAAATGTCTGAAGGGCATAAACAAAATCATGCAATACATTTAATTCGATCCTAGAATAACCGCTTACTTTGCCTCCTCAAAATAATATCTGGGTCAAATAGAAAGAAATCTAGAGGAAGGCTGCCCTCTACCGTCCACTTATATCACAAACATTGGTTCAAGCTGACTTGAAACAGGATTTGTTTGCAGACAACAGGGAAATATTAAAAGCTTGAGCTCAGTGAAACATTCGTATCATTTCTGTTTTTGCTCATTCCCTTTCAAACACAAAATGTCTGTTTTGCTATTTAAGCACAGACATTTAAAAATAAATATACCCCTGGTATAAGCCCAGACATTCATTCATTTATTCATTCATTTTCTTTTCGGCTTAGTCCCTTTATTAATCCGGGGTCGCCACAACGGAATGAACCGCCAACTTATCCAGCACGTTTTTACGCAGCGGAGGCCCATCTAAAGATTTATTATACATATTATATTATTTGTTATAATATATTATATTATTCATAATTTATTTCCAATGGCTATCACAAATTTCGGATGAACTTGAACAATTCTGGCCACACACTGATGTTTTTATTTAAATTATAGAATTGTAAATATGCATGCTGCATAAGTTTGAGAATTACATGTTATTTGCTGCAGGTCTCTGTCGGGCGGTAATAACCTTGCTCTGTCTCAGATTATAGCTAAGCTGTGTTAATGCCCGTCCCCCATCCTCAGGACACTTCTCAAGGGTATAGAGGCCAGGAGAACACTGAAACCTGTGCTTTTAGTGGTCTTTAAGTCTGTCATGGAGATGATTAGCTTTTTAAAAAACAAGAAAAATGTAATTTTCTATAAATGTAAATAATTTTATATTTATAAAAATCCATAGAATATTAGATGGTCAGTCATCGCAATAATATAATGCATCATGTTGTTATGTAGGCTATATCCATCTTTTTATCCACCAGAGAATTAGGGAAATAACTTTGGTTAAACTGTATATAATCGGAAAAATATAAAATAAATTGGGTACAATGAGGTCAATGAGTTCAACTGAATATGAATATTTAATAATTGTTGAAGGTAACTTATAAAAATTAACAAATTACGTTAATGTGCCTTTCTGAAGCATTATTACAGATGTATCTTAAATATAAGTGTACAGTAAGGAATACAGAGAGTCATCAAGAAATAAAACACAATAACCTGAAATTAGCTTTGATCATATGTGCTTTTGACTAGGCTACTAATATTATGTTGTGATGTTGGGTGACCAAAATTCAATGTCTAGCCAATATCTTAGACCAGCGTCATATTGATGTCAAATACTGACATTTATTCATCAGGTATGGCGACCAAAATCTAACGTCTGACAGAAATCAAGCTGTAACATAATTAGACATGGTTAATTGGTTGTTTTAGGTTGCATTGGAAAAGTGACTGTCTGTCTGACGTTGGAAACTGACCTCATTCTGACATTGGGTTTTGACATAAACCCGATTGTACCACGACGTTGGGGTACAACGTCAATTTGACGTCAAGTTGATGTCCTGTGCCGGCTGGGTAGCACAGGCACATTGCAGAAAAAAACTTCTATTTGATGTTTGTTTAAAACTGGAAGAATATTTGCAAGACGTCTATTAGATATCAATTTCAGATGTCAAATAGAGGTTTAAAATAAGATGTTTAAAATATACAACGTTATCTGCAAAACGTCTGTTAGATGTCAATTTCAAATGTCAATAGACGTTTAAAATAAGATGTTCAAAATATAGAATGTTCATTCGGCACACCTTTTAAAGACATTTATCAGACATTTGAACACAGCATTTGCTTTCCAAAACAGACCAAACAATTTTTAAATTACATCTTGCATTTACAGTATGTGACCATACCCACATGGCAACATTTCTCTGGCCTAAACAATCAGCTTTTGTTTGGCCCACATGCTGCAGTGAATTACTGTACATGACTGGACCAAGTCTGAATTCTAGACAAGGGCCAAACATGGACCACATCTGGGCCAAGTTAATAACCTTTAAGTGTGCGTTAACAGGGCCAGATAAGTTGGTGGTGTGTCATGACTGCAATGAAATTGATAAACCCATGAAGCATTGCACTTTAGATCAGCTTTTTCTCAAAGTGACCAGATTGGTAGATTTTTTTTTCTTCATTCTAAAATTATTGAAATGTGGGTCAAGGTAGGCCAAACTTAAGTGGCCTACATATCAATTAATAACATCTGGGCCAAATACTACATTTGACATTTTGCCCAAGTCTTGTTTGCCGCCTTAAAAACAGTGCAACCTCTGCCAAACCCAAGCCATGTTTGCCCCTCATGCTGTATGCCAGTGCTGGATAAATGCCTGCTGTGCCAGCTTTATGCCAGATTTGGGCCAAAATTCTTTAATACCTGGGTAAAGTTATTGTCATGACGGAAAAAAAATCTCTCCTAAAATGTATTATTTGTTAAACAACATTACCATCTGAGGTGATTTGTTTCAGTTGTTTGAATAGAGGTTTTCAAATCCGATGTGCAATAATGTAAAACTCAGTCGTCACGTGAGGAAAAAGGAAATAGAATAATTGAACTGACTTGCATTTGTGTTTTGTGGTAGTAGCAGTGATTTTTCTGAGGTCAGTAAGTGCTGCAAACAGACTAATCCTGTGTCGTGTGTTAAAAGTAACATCCTCCAGCCGCAGAAATAAAAACCTTGCACAACTCTTTCCTCACTGGCCCACTTCCTCACAGAATGACTGGTAAGTTTACAAGGGCACAATTCACCCAACTCTTCGGTCATGGGATGGACAAATGAACAACTCTGTGTAGTTTGGAAATGATCAGGGGGGTATATTGGGAGTAAAGAGTGTAATCTCATTAGGAGCTCAAGCCGCTTGAGGCCGTGTGGAGAAGAGCTAGCGAGCGAGCAGAAGAAGCATTGTGGTTTACGCTGTGATTGTGTCTGTCTGTCATGTCACACCACTTTCAGGACAGGAAGGGTTGTTCTGGTGTCACTTGCGGTTGAACACCTCGACGCAATGCTGAAATGGACTGAAGTTGCAATGGGTTGAGGAGAAGTGGATTTACTGGGATGCTAAGATCCGTGTGCAAGAGTTGTTTCTGAGGTTTGTATGTTTCTGCAAAGTGCATTTGAGCAATTAAGAAAAGGTTAAATAAAATAATGTCAGCTTGAGTTATTTTAGAGTTACAGTTTTTGTAGTTTAGCTGAGATTGTGTTTTAGTTTTTTTATTTATTTAGTTGTTTGATCATTTATATAATCGTTTATATAAATACTATGAACTAATTATTTTAATGATGATGAAAAATTTGCAACTAGGTTTTTAAAAAACTATTTCAGTTCACGTTTGTTTTATTCTAAGAACATTTTTTTATATAAATATGTATTTGTTTTATTGGTTATGTAGCTACATTATTATTTTGTCTTTCGCTAAATTCAGATATTTATTATGACATTTATTAGTATTTTATTAATGTATATCATATTTAAGAGGAAATTTACATTAAAATGAATTAAAATAAAATAATAAAATAAAAAATGTAATTAATTTGTTAGTTATATATTTTATGTTATGTTATACATATTATAATATTATATTATACATTTTATTATATATCTTTTATTTACAACACATTTTTAATTATTTTAATGATATTTGTTTAAAAAGGTGTTCATATTTACTCAAAAAAGGATTTTTAATGCTTGTTCAAACAACTTATTTATATTTATACAGTAGTTGAATAAATAGTTGAATCAACACAATTATTGAGATTTTTTAGATAACTTAATTGTTTTATGTTCAATCCATTAAAATTTGTATAAACAATTAATTTAATTTAATTGATTTGTGGGTGATGTGGTGGTGCAGTGGGTAGCGTTGTCGCCTCACAGCAAGAAGATCACTGGTTCGAGCCTCGGCTGGGTCAGTTGACATTTCTGTGTGGAGTTTGCATGTTCTCCTGTATTCGCGTGGGTTTCCTCCGGGTGCTCCGGTTTCCCACACAAGTCCAAAGACGTGGTATAGGTGAATTGGGTAGGCTAAATTGTCCATGGTGTCTGTGTGTGAAAGAGTGTGTATGGGTGTTTCCCAGTAATGGGTTGAGGCTGGAAGGGCATCCGCTGCGTAAAACATATGCTAATAACATATGATAATGCTAATAAGCATATGATAAGTTGGCGGTTCATTCTACTGTGGTGACCGCTCATTAATAAAGGGACTATGCTGAAAAGAAAATGAATGAATGAAAAATGTATTTGGGACGATATAAAAGAATTTGTGTGGAACCCAGCATTTTTTTTTTGTGTTGTTTATTTCTGTTTAAGTTATTACAGTAATCGAAATAAAAATGACTATTATTATTGTTTTTAAGTCATTTATTTATGTTTTTAATTAATTATCATAAAATAACAATTTAAAAACATTTTAAAATTTAAAAAACTTTTAACATTTAAAAATCGAGTAAAAATATCTCATGGTTAAATGCAGATTAGTATTACTGTAACTAAAAGACACTTTTATAATTCTCATCCAGATGAATTATACAGTTTATTTTTCATTTGAAACTTTAATATATTGTATATGTATATATACAATACAATGTGCATATATTGAATATGTATTGTTTTTATATTTAATGTATTATTATTATTATCGAAATGTGTATGCAGCTCAATATTTTTTCTGATGTCATCTTTCTGATGTCTAAGAAAACAAAATATTCTCCACTGCAGAGATGCCTTTGTTTATAGTGGAGACAAGCTGCAGCCTGATTAGCTGGCTCTTTCTGTACCTGTTGCTGTGTCACTTGAACAGTGGGAGGGACTCTGAGTGGAACTGCAGGCTGGTCACTCTGTTTCATGGCATCCTGATTATCTGTCTGACTGCTTACATTGGCTTTATTGCTGGGCCATGGCCTTTCACACACCCAGGTAAGTTGCCCTATCTTGTGTGGAAGATTTATAATCAATGTTTGCTTATACACTCACTGGCCAATTTATTAGGTACACTTGTCTGGCAGCAACTCATAGCATTAGGCATGTAGACATGGTCAAGACGATCTGCTGCAGTTCAAACCGAGCATCAGAATGGAGAAGAAAGGTGATTTAAAAGACTTTGAATGTGGCATGGTTGTTGGTGAAAGATTAACTGGTCTGAGTATTTCAGCTGATCTGCTGGGATTTTCATGCACAACCATTTCTAGTGTTTACAGAGAATGGTCTGAAAAAGAGAAAATTTCCAGTGAGCGGCAGATCCTTGAGCACAAATCCCTTGTTGATGCCAGAAGTCAGAGGAAAATGGCCAGACTGATTCGAATTGACAGAAAGGCAACAGTGACTCAAATAACCACTTGTTACAATTGAAGTATGCAGAAGAGCATCCCTGAACGCAAACATGTCAAACCTTTTGGTGGATGAGCTACAGCAGCAGAAGACCACACCAGGAGCCACTCCTGACAGCTAAAAACTGAGGCTACGATACAACACAGGCTCATTAAATTGAACAATAGTAGATTGGAAAAACGTTGCCTGGTCCAATGAGTCTCGATTTCTGCTGCAACATTCAGATGTAGGGTCAGTATTTGGCGTCAACAACACGAAAGCATGGATCCATCCAGCCTTATGTCAATGGTTCAGGCTGGTGGTGGTGCTGTAATGGTGTGGGATATTTTCTTGGCACACTTTGGGCCGATTAGTTCCAACTGAGCATCATATCATCGCCACAGACAACCTGAGTATTTTTGCTGACCATGTCCATCTTTTTATGATCACAGTGTACCCATCTTCCGATGGCTACTTCCAGCAGGATAACACCCCATGTCATAAAGCACAAATCATCTCAGACTGGTTTCTTGAACATGACAAGTTCACAGTACTCAAATGGCCTCCACAGACACCAAATCACAATCCAATAGAGCACCTTTGGGATGTGATGGAACGGTAGATTCACATCATGAATGTGCAGCTGATAAATCTGCAGCAACTGCTTGATGCTATTATGTCAATATTGACCAACATCTCTGAGGAATAGTTTAAGTACCTTGTTAAATCTATGCCACGAAAGCAGTTCTGAAGGCAAAAGGGGGTCCATCTGGTACTAGCAATATGTACCTAAAAAAGTGGCCGGTGAGTGTATGTCCCATAATTAGAGACTTGGCAATAAATTGCATTATCATACTATTCACAACTGTCTGGAATCACAGAGGTGAGTTTTGCATGGGCATGGTTTTAACCCTTGTTTACTGTTCAAATTGACTACCCATTTGTTATGTTTGTGGCTTTTTTTGCCCCATTGACTTCCATTATAGCCATATTTTTTTTATTGCAAAGCCTTGACCTCAAATAATCATCCATCCATTATTGTAGGTGTTTTTTTTTCTTTTGGGAAGATGTAAAATGTGTACTTTTTTTGTTGATCATCAGTTGGCACAATTAACCCTTTAGATAGACCAATGCATAAAAGTTTCTGGCTGGAGTTTTGTGGCATGAAACAGCTAATTATAGTGTGTCTGTGCATAAATACACTTATTTTTGCTATGCTTTGAGAGCTGATAAACACAATATGTGTTCAAAATAAGATTGGTCAACAAAAATCATTCCATTTCCTGAAATACAGAGAATTATATGGCCAAATTAAGACTCAAAATCACAACAGAATGGATGAAAAACATCCAAAACAGCACACAAGGGTTAAACAAAGCTATAAATGAATTTCAACTGTCTGTCATATTTATAAACACCTTCAAGAATTATATGTGAATTTTGACTCTCCTTTTGTTGCCAGGCACAGAAAACACATACTTCCAAATCCTGACTCTAGTTCTCAGCTTGGGATACTTCCTCTTCGACATGGCCTGGTGTGTGTATTTCCGTACAGAGGGTCCGGTGATGTTGGCCCACCACACCATGAGCATCTTTGGAATCCTGCTGGCACTGGGACTGGGTGAGTCAGGCATCGAGACCTGCGCCGTCCTCTTTGGCAGTGAGATCACCAACCCACTCCTGCAGGCGCGCTGGTTCCTCAAGCGCATGGGATGCTATGACAGTTTAGCTGGAGATGTGGTGGACCTACTCTTCATTCTTCTATTTGCCTCTGTGAGGATCGGCGTTGGAAGCAGAATGCTGTACTGCGAATTAACATCTCCAAAGCCATCGCTAATTGTCAAAGTTGGTGGGGTGGCCATTTACACTCTCTCATGGATCTTCATGGTAGACATTGCACGGTTTGCTTGCAGGAAAACTTGTGGTAAATACAGGCGATGGAAGGAACAGTACAAGCTGGATGGTGTTAACGGACATGCTGTTAAAATAAAATAAGCCATTCTGTGCATTTGAGTTGAAAATAATTTGCATATGCTTCTGTGTGTATCTAGACTCTTTGCAATTGAACAGGATTTGTATACCTTTATTGCATTTCCAGAACTTTTTACTGCATATGAATATTTATATAGTTAGCAGTTTATATTCAATAACAACTATCTCAAAAAGATTTTCCATTATAAATAAATGTTTCATTCATTATTCATTGAAGGGGTGGTGCACTATGATATCATATTTTAAACTTTAGTTGATGTTTAATGTAGCTGTGTGAACATAAAAAAACATCTCTGAATGTAATACCCTCAAAGTTCAATGCAAAGGGAGACATTGGCTTTTACAGAGTTAAAAGCCTACCGCGAACTAAGTTTGAGGATGATAAAAAAAGACATCCGGATTAGTGAGATCACTAACGCTTCAGGTTATGCCCATTCACCATGAGCATGAAGGGGCGTAGCCAGAGGCGCTGTAATGTTATAGCAGAGAAAAGCTAAAATGCCATCCAAACACAGCTATTTCCACAGAGCTTCTTCTGTTTTTGTATTTGGGCTTCCAAAGGACACGACATAAAGAGTGCTAGGGCTAGGCGATATTGAAAATATGCACACTCTATATATTTTTTCATATTAAACAATAGCAATAAATTTCTAAATAATTTGTTAATGCTTCCAGCTTTAAAAGTTATTATGCCAACAATTACTGATGCAACAAAATTAGACGGTTTATTAAAGGGCCATGAAACCAACCTCTTTCACTTTAAGTCAATCTCAGAATTAAAAAAGGGGAAAAAGAGGGGAGCAAACAACTGTCACAAAATGAGACACAAACCATGAGGAGTGATTTTATAGCTTACAAAGTTAAAATGCAAAGAAATAAATAGCAAGTAACTTAATGTCCTGCTACATTTGTTATTTGTAATTTTGTTAACACATATACAATTTGTTAACTCATTATAAAGATGATCATGTTTATATAAACAAAAGAAATGAGAAAGACTTCTCTACTGTTGAATCCTCGAGTCTGAATGCAGAAACAGTGGAGCAGCAGCAGGTCTCTTTCCCTGTTTCAACCATTAGCCATGCCGGTAATCCAAAGGATTTTAAACATAGGCGAACACAACAGCACAGATATAGGCGATGTGTCTGAATGGTAACGAATTCAACTGATAAAAGACAAAGTCCATAATTCTCCAATTCTCGTACAGCTCTCCCGACAAATATGCTTGCTGCAAACCAACTGCTTTGCTGTATCGGCCCTGACAGCATCGTGGGATGGCTAAATATGCGAACACACCCAGTCATTGGGTCTCACAGCTTGGCAGGTATGTCTTGTCTTCGGAAAGCAAAAACTATCATGAATAATTTAGCAACAGGCTCTTCTCATAGGATAAGAAAACTCCACTATGAATAATATTGAGAAACCGACACGTCCTCACTCCACAGATGTGAGCTACGTCACCGATTTTGATCCTGCCCCAAAAATTATTTTAAACCCTGAAGAAGAAATTAGCTGACAAAAGCTTAAAATCATCCAGTTTTCCCCACATTTAAAGCTGATAGGTGCTAACGTTGTCTTAATTAATGCTCAACACACACAAATCTGTTAACATAAAAAGTACTCCAGGGTTTCTTGAACCTTTATATTACACTTTAAAAAAATTGTTTATAAATAAAAACTAATTACACATTTGACCTTGAATAAAACAAATAATAAAATACATTTTAAAAGACTAATCTGTTTAATGTCTGGCATTACAAGGTAAATTGAATGTGCAAAAAAAAAACATTACAAATTTTTGGGAGGATAACATCAATCATTGGTTATGCAAACTTTAACTACTTTCTCAAAAAATATTAAAGTGTTTAAAAGTAAGATAATATGAAAAAAAATATGTGACTTTTACATGCATTAGCACAAATTGCTTCGCATTTTGTTAGCACAACCAAGCCTTAAAAATACACCCCAGACCACCCCTTTAATTGATTTCTATAATTACTTTTACTCTTACAAGGCATTTATATGATTCCAATATACACATTACGGGTCAAAAGTTTGGGGTCTTTTTTTTTTAAGAAAATTATTCTGTTCATCAGAGCTGCATTTATTATATATATATATATATATATATATAAATATAAATATAAATATAAATATAGGTACTTTAAATTGATTCTTCTGTGACATATAAAGACTTGTATATATTCCATTGTTATTCATTTCTAACTATTTGTAAGGTATATTCAAAAAAAGTTTTTAGATGACATGTTAGTTCATATTCTTTAATTCCAACGATTTTTTTCCACAGCAAATCAAGATATTATTGTCCTTTTATAAATTCACATTACTATATTAAGATGTGGATCAATTTTCAAAACATTTCTGTGACATTTTACATCTATTCTATTAGTTTATCATGTCATGCTGTATTAAGATTGTGATACTTTGTATTTTCCATTAAATTTTTTTTTAATACTTTTGCATGACATATCAGGATTTAAAGCTTAACAACTTAGATTTTTATAAATTTAATTCATTTCAATTACTTTTATTGTGCATGTTAATGTATTGTTCACTTATGTGGCTCTCCATTACATCCAATAAACACAATTTAAGTAAAACAAATGCAACACATAAGTTCTCTGGTAAATCCTTCCACCTTGTTATCAAAGCAAAGTGCTCATAAACGATCATATCATAAGGATAAAGTGCATTCACACACAACAATAAAATGATGTTGTACTCATTTTATAACACCTTCTTCACAGTAATTTGATGCATTTCGGATTACTCCAGCTTCACACTCTTATCCCACATAGTAATTGGTTTAACAGGTTTCTCGCCACAACTTAAATTCACCTCTCACTACATAGTCTTTTGGATTTTTGGGTGCCTTTTGCTTCCTACCTGATATATACCTACAAATGCTTAAAGCTGCAAATTATCCTCACTGAATTTAAAATAAACATAATTTTTGAATGGATTTTAGTTAAAAAACAAATCATAAACACGAAACATGGAGCCTTATGTGATTACTTTTGCACACAGATGTACAGTACAAAAGAATACAGGTTACAGAAATGGCAAATTATTTTGATGCTGAGTAAATCAAATACACTATAGCTACTGTGTATTTTGGAGAGTATGCATGAATTAATAAAGCTAAATACTTCATTGAGATATTTTGATCATTAAGTGTGGTGTATAGTTTTAGAGAACAACTAGACAAACATTTTGACAAAACATATTGCCTAAAACCTATATAGCCTAAAACTTAGTATTTCTTTATAATTTCACAAATGCATTTTTGATTTATTGATTTATTTATTTATTCACTTATTGTAGCTAACAAAAAAACGCCAATATCTATGCAAAAATATATTAGGCATAAAACGTATAAGGAAAACAAACAAACAAACAAACAAACAAACAGATGTCAATATAATTTATAAATGTTTTGTTTTGTTTACGTGTTTTATTTTGTTTTATTTATTTATTTATTTACATGGCTTTATTGTAGCTAAATTTATTTGTTTTATCAGGAAAACAAACAAACAACCAAAAAAATAAATAAATAAAACCCTGCCAATATCCATTTATACATTATTTGTTTTGTTTAGATGTTTTATTTAGTTTTATTTATTTCATTTATTTGTTTATTTACATAAATTGTTTTATTGTAGCTCATTTTATTTGTTGCATCAGGAAAACAAACCAACAAACAAACAAAATACGCCAATAAATGTTCACACATGATTTGAATTACAGGGGTTACACATAAATATTGGGATCTCAACCAATAAGAAATACAATTTCCATTCACTGGATTGCAAATATTTGAACAAGAAACTTTTAAACCACTAATGAACCGCTAGGTGGTGCAAAAGATTTAAATATGCTCCTTCTTTCAATAAATCACAGGTCTTTATTAGTATCTTCCAAAACTGTTTTATTTTTTTAATTTATGTTTGTTTGATCTGATCCTAAAAAGATTCTGTGTCATACATATTAAAATATGCGTTTTAAATCAATTTACAATTCTTAATTCATATTTATTATTTTAACTACTGAGTTTGGTCAGAATACATCAAAAGAATGAATACTGTTTTTTTTCACTTTTTGTAGATCCTGAATTTAAAATGACTTATTAAAATGAGTGAATAATGTCCTTAATGTGGTCACTGACAACTAGTGGGCTAGTCTACAACATAGGGAGGTGATATTGCTGTTTGCGGAAGGATACGCCAAAATGTGGTGAAGCGCCGCGGCGTAGGAATCCGGGATGTGATTTTACCGAAAGTCAGGAATTATCTGGATTTTTGTGATTTTTTTTTCTTAATCATTTTTAATCTTCGCACAGCGCGAAACTGACACTTATGACAACACATATGTGTGTGCTTTCTTTATCTGCGTTTGTATAGAGACGGAATCCTTGGTGAGCACATTTTGGTGGAAAAAGAACGGCTAAAAACTACTGAAATTCGGAAAACATGGAGACAAGAAGGGAAGGACCCGACTAGAGCAAAGTTTCCAAACAAATTATTACAAGAAAGAGAGAGAGTCTGTGCGCGAGAGGAAAATATGTGTGGTACATCCGTCAACTTTGGATTGTATTTCATTGCCCCGTTGATACGACGCTGTTTTAAGTAGAATTCCTGAAATTGGGAACTACACCGCTGCTCCTAGCTCAAACAGCCAACTATCTGTAAAGTTTTCTCCCGGTGTTATAGCGGAAAATGTGGGAATTCTGGGAGTTGGACTAGGCTGTGGACAGAAATCACAATGATATGTTCAACACTTTGGATGCTTTAATCCAACCTTTGTACGAATTTTCCCCAGATTTCCTCACATTGGAGTGGTCAGGATACGTTCTTCTGGAGGAAAAAAGTCCATTCAGCGTGTTAGAGGCCTAAAAAGGATGTATTTTAGTTCACATACTTAACAGTTCATCATTTTGTTGCAAACTGACGTTTTTTGCAATACAAAATATTCCGCGTATGGGATTAGGTTCAGTTGAGGAATGCCGAGTTGGACGTATTTCGGTGAGGGAAATGATAGAAAGCCGTCGAGACGTACGAAGTAGCATTTGGGACTAAAATGAGCGTAGAGCTTTTGGACTGAAGCGAAATGCAGCCGGGCGGTCTCGTTTATTCCTAAAGCAACAAATTAGCGAAATAGTGTTTTTCTGGCTTGATTTACAGCGCTGGTTTGGGATTGAAAAGAGGCGACTGTATCCAGACAGAGGCGAGGGAAGCCTGTCGGTCTGTGTGGTGGCATTCTGGCTGGGAAAATGATGAAGCGCCTCAAACAGGCAGAAAGAGTTGTTCTCCATTGATCATCTGTGTTTGCGTTTCGCATCGATTTTCTTTCGCTAACTCTTGTGTTGTGTACGGTCAAATGACCCAGACTACTAAAACCAACTCAGAAAAAAACGTGGGAATATAAACCATAAGCTTTTATTTTTCATTCAAGAGGAAACATTCCCATACACATCAAGACGGAACTGTCAAAATCCATTCCGTTGTTTATTATTTTTCTTTCAAATACAAAGGTGTTTTACCATGGTAAAATGCTAATTGGATAAGAGCTGAAGAAAATCAAGAAAGGAAAGCCCAATGAGCGGCACACAGTCCACGCTTGCTGAGAGGTAAATGATGATAAAATATTCGCATTGTTTATGATTATGACAGTGGCTTGTGTATGACAGTGCTTATGCATATCCAAACATCATGTAGTTGAGCTGAATCAGATAGATATACAAATAATTTACTGACAAAAACACATTGAACATAGCAGTCATTTTATAACTATTTGAACACACAAGATAAACATTTACATACGAAAAGAGTTGTCATTTGTATCATTAGATATATCAAAATATTATGGTATTATCACGTGATCATGTAAACGTGTAGTACAGAGGGTTGGAGTTGTTACACTAATGTTTTTGAGAAATCATTTTGGTTACCATGGTTTTCATTGATATACACTGGAGTACCATGTACAGGAGCAATTTCATGCAAATAACAACCATGCCATGAAAAAAAATTTGGTTTTCACCAAAATAGAGAAACCATTTCTACAGTTTCCTGTAAGCAAGTATTTTACAGTAAATGGTCAAAATGTCTCTGTCAGTGTTCTCAAACTATTATATTTGATTTACCAAAGTCACACAAGTACCAATTTCACATCTGTCACATCCATAACAGAAAAGTGTCACATCCATAATGAAGCTTTTCCCTCATAAATGCAAAAAACAAAATCAACAATTTTGTTCTATAATAGTGAGCAACTCTTATCCTTTTGATTAGCATTGTTTCTTTTGGGTTGTGCAGTTTAATTCACAGAATTTCTACAAAGCATGTTGTATACAGTAAACTTGCATACTTCTTTGTCACATCCATGACACATGTTTATTTTCCTCATTTAAAATATAAAAAATGTTTACTGACTGATATTTTATGATCCCACTTAGTGGGTAGTTGTTTTGGAAAGTATAAACAGTTGCTTTAATATAATGTTAACGTATACTTTCTATGTGACTATGTTTTGAGTTTTTACTGAAAATATCACATCCATAATGCTGAAATCGCTCAAATACAATTATATGAAACTAGTTGACACCCATACAGCATAAGATTAATTTTAAATAAGTCTAATTTACAACACCGGTAGCACAGAAACACTTCTAAAGTGGCATTAAAGTGGCTTTACATAATTGTATTGCTCTTTAGTGGCAGATTGGTATTTTACAGTAAAACCATATACAGTGCTCAGCATATAAGTACACTCCTTATAAATCTATCTTTTAAGTTTTAAGTATCTTAATAGGAAGCTATACAGTATTATTTTTGTGAGCATGCATTAGATTAGTCAGTTTTGAAGCCAAATCTGGAGCATATCACAAAATAACTTCTGATAACAATCCAAAAACTAATACACCCAAATTTATACGTTATAGAAAAAATATTAAATACAAATTCTAAAAAAAAGAAAAAATCAAGAGAAGCAAAAAAAAAAAAAAAAATTGAAAAATTGAAAAATTTAGCTGAAATTTTGTAGGTTGTAATTTATTTTGGCAATATTTAGCTTGAATTTAATTGTATTATCTTTCAATTTGTAAATGTGTTTGGTGACTAAAATATTATTTTAATAAATATATCTGTTTAAAAATCTGTTTTGTTTAAATGCACCAAAATACAGTGCCTTTGTTCAATGAGAAATGGATAAAAATATTCATTTTCAAAATGGGGGGGGGGGGTACTCTATTATGCTAAGTACTGTATACTTAGTGACTATAGTGTCTCACACTGAATTATTAAAGCAAGCACAAAACATTGTCTTAATTGTGTACAGAAAGACATCTTTAGTCACCTGTTGAATGGTTCTGAGCATCTCCATTCAAATCCCAAAATAAAAAAAGAATATGTTTTGGATCAGCGTAATGTCAGTTCAACTTTTTCACAATTCTGATGATGCAGTTTTGTCAGTCAAGTCTTGTATGTGTTAGGCGTGCAGTCAAACCTGTTTCTCGCAAATGTCAAGTTGATGAGACGACTGATAGGTGACCTTTTGACCTTGCAACATAAACTTACTTCACTGTCTTTGAATGTAAAGTGTCAAAGTTATGTTTCTTAACAAACAAACACTCTGTAACCAGTCATTTTGCATGACAGTGTATGGTTTGTTTGTTGTTTTGGCGATGCATTAGTCATTCAGAAGCTGGAGGACTGACAGATGTGTGGTGATTACACACACCTGTGAGTGCATGCCTGTGACAGGATGCACTTTAAATATGTGGTCAGTGTGTCTGTCCCATAGATATTTAAGTTAGATGTCGCCTACTCTGTTGTTGGTTATTTGCAGGAATGCGTCAACAGAGACGCCATGTTCGTACAGGGTAGTGCTCCATTGAAATGAATGCGTGACCAAGGTGCAGTGTAGGACTGTGGCCATCCAGAGCCAGAGAAATACACAATAGATATGCATATATCTATGATCAGAAGTTTTCCTGGTGGTAATTATGCAAATATTTTTTTAAATTACTAAAATTATAAGTTTCCATCACTTTTCTATATTGATGGATAAGTGACCGCACGGGCATTCCTGACATAGAACGAGTGTTTGTGTGCATGGAAATGTACTATCCACCCTCCCTGTTAAATTTGCTTTAATCCGTGTCCTACAACCTCCTCTCCTGCTTTCACTTCTCATTCTGACGGAGGGAGAGATTTGTTTGTGAATGAATCTCCATTATGAACGACGCGTTCACTTAGCCGACAATAATACAAGTTTCTGGCACCGCAGCATCTCGTTGTCATATTTCATTTACATTTTTTGCTTATTTCATTCAACAAAACTACCATAAGCTTAGTATTTAGTGCAAGTTGGAGCTACTTTGTCTTATGGTGAACGCAGAAAGTGTCTGCATGATCAGCAATAACGCTACTTGTTTTGCACAAAACTCTCGGTTCATGCGTCAGGGCCTGAACAGGGCATTATGATGATGTTAAGTTAAACAGTAAGTAAATAGGCAAGCCAGGTTGTTTCTTTAAGAGTTAAATGGATATTTCACAAAAAAAAAAACAGTTCAGTTAAAAGAGAAATTTCAAAGAATGTTGGTAACATCAACATTTATTATAGGAAATTATATGAAAAATATACTATGGAAGTCAACAGTTACCAATGTTGTCCAACAGAAAATAAACTCATAAAGGTTTGGAACCACTTCAGAGTAAAGAAGTGGTTAGTTGATTTTCTGTTTTGGGAAAACTGTCTCTTTGAGAACAGGCCACCTTTTTTCAGGTAAACTTCACCATCTATCATCAGATGGGTCATATTTGTTTGTCATTAAGTTGCCAATTTGTATTTTTTTTGTGAAATTTTTATATGTCGCACTCAAATCTAAACCATCTACAATCACGCTATGTGACATGGATCTAATAAACATGGATTTGATTTACAGTATGTGATCCATGAAGATGACACATTTAATAGTGGAAATTGGCAACATCAACATTGGAAACAGTCTGATCTTAATTAGGGGTGGGCCAAAATATTGATAAACCATTCCAATATTTTCTGTGGCAATATTATATTTATGGACATCTATATAGATATATCAGCAATATTTTATTGCTCTGGTTGCTCTGGTTTCCTCCACAGTCCAAAGACATGCGGTATAAGTGAATTGAATAAACTAAATTGGCCGTAGTGTATAAGTGTGTGTGTATTTGTGTGTATGGGTTTTTTCCAGTACTGGGTTGCGGCTGGTGGGGCATCCACTGTGTAAAACATATGCTGGAATAGTTGGTGATTCATTCTGCTGGGGTGACTTCTGAAATAGAGACTGAACCGAAGAAAAATGAATGAATGAATTTTTTGGCCAGCAGACATACAGACTATACCGTCTGCATGAGCACCAGTAAACAATGCTGTCTTGTTCATGTAAATGTGTAGATTGTTTAAGAATGCATATCAACAGATAATATTATGTGGCAGGTTTACTGAGAAGAGTATAAACAGAGGTTGGAGTTGGACTTGTGCTGCAAGTGGGCTGGACAAACCTCCTGGAGTTTTCATTGATTTACTTCATGTATTGTACATGACATAGAGTTCAACCTGATGTGATATGATTATGATATAATATGGTGCATGGTACCAACAACTCAGGTGCAAACTGTGTTCAGACATGTTTTTTGGGATGTTAAATAATGGCGCAAAACAACAACAACAAAGAAATTGAACTGAGTCTAGAATGTATGAAATACACTGGTCCTGAAAGCCGCCCATGAGACCCAGGTATGAGGCAAAACTCCCCTCAGTTTAAAAAGCACAGTTCATGCCTATTATGTTTGACATTTTGTACATCGCTGTTCCAAAAGAGGGTTTGGATGGCATAGTTTGGAAATTGTTGTGACTTCAGCACCATTTCATATCATGTGATGCTGAATGTCATTCTATATTCATTCATAGCTCATGTATTCTCGCCATAATAAATACATTGACTAAACCAACTTGATGGGCTGACATTATGATGGTGTATAAGAGATCTTTATTTACTGGTAAACTGGTTTCCTCTTCTATACGCCTGGTCATGGTGGTGGTGTTTTGGCAGTAAGTTCCGTGGCAAGTTGGCATATTTGAGAAGAATTGTTCACCCGGCCTCTATTGAATTAAAGTTTCTCCAGGCTGTTTTCTGTAGATGTCTTACTAAAGCAAAGCTTCACTCACCTCTCATTGTTTGTCTGAATAACTGTCTGTCTGGCTGTAGCAAGTGAGTCAGAAGCCTTGTGCTTCTGTATTTCACCACTTTAATCTCCAGGCTTCACATAAGCTTTTTATGTTTTTAAATACAGTACAGATGTGAGAAGTAGGGCTGGGCGGTATATCGGGTTCTGAGGATATATCGATATGATTCCAAAACGCGTATTATTCAATATCGTTTTTACCGATATGGTTTAAGGCCACATGTGCGCATTTGCGCGAAACAGACCACTCCAAAGTACCACGCGAGCTACACTTGCACAAATGTGGGCATGTGAATGAATCATTCAAGAACGACCCATCACTGACACGACATGGAGGAACATGCAGTGCCGGTGTGGTGAGAAATCTATCTGACTCCCCGGACAAATCTGACTCCCTTCACGTGCTCACCTGTCACACAGTGTCTGCAACTGTCACAGCGGTTTATCAGAAACCTTTTATCGATCATTTCTTCCGCAATTGACAGCAAGAACGAACATAGAAGCCGTGTCAAATTGACAAGCAGCACCTGAATGCGAAAAAATTAAAAATGCCAAAATGGGATGAATTTTTCGAAAGTGAAACCACCTCATATTCACTGATTATCAGTTCAGCATTTATTACACAACGATTTCTTCTTTACATTTACATTATAACACATTTAACTCTGCGTTCAGGTCTGTTATAATGACTTTACAATGCTTAACCAGCATTTCATCACACTACTCTGAAACAATTTAGTTACTTCTCATATCTATTGTCTATTCGTTTTCATCTCCGTATTTAATATTTAGTAAAAACAAGTTTAGTCAAAACACAACAAAAGAGAAAGTGTAGGATATTTTTACATGGAGTGAAAGACTTATCTTTAGATATCTTCAGTATGTGCACTGGTTAATAATTGTGCACAATACATATATGTAAATGTGGAACTAAAAAACACATACAGCTGATTTAATTGTTGTTTGTAAATCACACAACTCTGGTATACAGGATTATTTATAACAACACTGCTATTGTGACGTAAAACACTGTTTCATATTTACATTCAATGTGGTTCTTTTCTATTCTACAATACATCTTGCGATACTATTTAAGTGTGTTCCTTTTTTGTTCTGACAATGTAGCAATGATTAATATGGTTCTGTTTACTTTGTTATTTGCACAACAGCACAGTAGTGCTGTGTGTAGTGTTAAGCAGGAAAAAACACTGTACTGTATTTATTTATCAAAGATTTTGTTTATAATTTGAAATGTTGTGCAACAGTTTATGCAGCTGTTATTTTTCTGTGCCGCTGTTTATTTGTAAACAGGAAGGGAAACCCCTGTGTTTGAACTATATTTTGCTTAAAAATGTTTAATGATGTTTTAATAACGACTTTAACTCCCAAGTAACCATTTATGGGAAAATACCGGATATATATCGTATACCGTCATTCCTCCTAAAAATACTGGAAGATGATATTTTTCCCATATCGCCTAGCCCTTGAGAAGAAATCCCAAGTTGGATTTTATAGTAATGCTGCCACTGATACTTAAACCTACGTCATTGATGACTTCACCGGTGGCAGATTTGTTTTAAAAAAGCAAAAAAACTAAATCAAATTTAATAATCTCCCAGAATTATCTAGATTACATTATAAAATAATGTAAGAATTTATGAAGAATATTGATTTGTCTTTACTTGCATGTTCTTTGTGCATTGATGTGGGGTTGGGTGATAAAATCGGTATTAGTATTTATTGATCAAACACCCCTGACAATTAGGGCTGGACGATATTGCAAAAATGCAATCTCGATTAATTATTTCAATAACTGATGCCACAAAAATTTATTAAATAAAATAACCTATTTTCAGTAGGCGATAATATTTGGTGGGCGAAAATTTGGTGCATCTTTAATATCAAAAGACTTCTAGATTCCCATTGTTGAACATTTCTGCTGTGTGTTTGGCTCTTAGATCAATATAGAGTAAAAAAAAAAGTTCAGAGCTTATCCATGTTATTGACATAAATTTTATTGCGATTTGATATAATATTGTTTATCGGCACAGCCTTATTTTAATATTGCTAAAAAAAGGTTTGGTATGAACTTTCGGTATGAAGCTCTATAGTTTATTTAAAATGTGGCTGATTAGCACGCGCCTTGGAAGCAATGCCAACAAGCTTAGGGTGTAAGTTTGTCACTTCCAATGAAGTTTGCGACTTGCAGACACACATATGAAAGCGACGCTTACATGTTTTGCAAGCAGCGTACATGTGACAGGCACACATTTTTTCAGACTTAGTTGAAAACATATGAACTTTTCTGAATGCGGCGAGCGCACCGCGGTTCATGCAAGTAGAATTAATCAATCTGCTTCACACTTTGTATGGAATATACACATTTCAGTATATGGCAGACTAATTACCTTCGACAAACATTGCAGTGCTTTTTACTTTAATCCATAAATTTGTATTTATGAGCTGCAATGGTTTGTCCATTTGTCATTCTATAAAATTTTATGGTCACCTAGTTTAGCACACTGAAAATGGTGAAAGAAACCATGCGCTTGCGCTTGTCACTTCAGGTCAGAATAACAACGCTCGTGACTAGCAGCAGTGAGTGGATTGTACATAAATAAGGATATATATATTTTTTTTTCGTGCATCCCAGCCACTTACACCTAATCGGTGAGATTTTTTTAAAGGATAAAGGATAATGTATTCATTTAAATTCAAAATTTGTAATGTTGCAGTATGTATTTGAATAATAATAATTGGTCCCTATACTTGAAAGCTCAGATTTGATTATCATAATTTGTTTTGTTTACTGTATAATTATTATTCAGACCATAACGTTTGATTTGACTGTTCAGCATTTACCATTACTCACACTTTGTAACATTTTATCAAGTTTTAGAGTCTCTTTAACACTGTTTATTTTATTTTAAAGAGATCAGATATTTTGTTTAAATATTTTTGTTTTTGAATAGTAAATGTATTGGCTTTAGTAATGTTGGTAAATGAAAGTAAAATGGTAAAATAATCCTAATATTCCTAAATGGATTCTTAAAATATATTCAATAATTATCGATACAGAATGATATGAAACATGATATAGGGATTTTTTTGTTGTTGCAATATCGCCCAGTCCTACATTGATGTCTTCCATGTACTTCCTATGAAGAAGACAGCATTTTTTAAAAGGTTTTGGCCACAACCAATGGTGTGTGAAATTGGGCAAGCATAGCACGAAGCTTAGTATGATATGCTTGTTTGATGGGAGCAGCAATTTTATTGCTTGTGAAATTCAGATGTTTACGGCTTCTTTGTTTAGATCTTAGATACAGGCTTTCCTTACAGATACCATTTTCTGTTTTAGAGTCAAAATTTTACTTGCAGACGGCACGGTGGCTAGGTGGATAACATGGTCGCCTCACAGCAAGAAGGTCACTGGTTCAAGTCCCGGCCGGGCCAGTTAGTATTTCTGTGTGGAGTTTCAAACAAAGACAGACTCCCATGTTCGTGTGGGTATCCTTCAGGTTTCCCACACAGTCCAAAGACGTGCTATAGTAGGTGAATTGAATTAACAAAATTGGCCATAGTGTATAAGTGTGCGTGTGAATGAGAGAGTGTATGGGTGTTTCCCTGTACTGGGTTGCAGCTGGAAGGGCATCTGCTGTGTAAAACATATGCTGGAATAGTTGGCGGTTTGTTTCACTATGGCGACCCCTTATAAATAAGGGACTAAGTCGAAGGAAAATGAATCAGTGGATTTTACTTATGGCAATATTTCCAAGAAGTAGTTCTCCTCAAATTTATAATTACCACCATGTCTTTGCCCTAGTGTTGTTCCAGGCTTGTATAACAGCCACATATTTAAAAAAGGAAAAGAAACTGGCTTGCCTTTGGGTTTTTTGTCACTCTCTATGTATGCATAATGCTGTCATATGCACTGTAATGTCAACTAATTAATGAGTACAAAACAATGCCAACATGGGCTTGAGTCCTCAAAGCCTCTTGGGGCTATAATCGTAGCTAAAATGTTATCGCCAGCTGCACTTATACTAACACCAACCAAACATACATTATATCAATAAAATGCATTTGTGTTTGTATTATTTGGATTCATGCAGCTTATGGCAACAAGCTGAACACTGAACATTTGCTGAAGGCTCTGTCGTACAGCTTGTTCTTTGTCACAGCATTTCGCTGATCTGTGGTCTTTTTTTTTTTTTTTTTTTTAACCCCCGAGGCCCTCTCGGGAAGTGGTGACATCACTAATAAACAATGTCTGTCAACTGGGCCAGACCACAGGCTCTTCCTGACAGAGCTGCTGGCCACCAGCAGTGCATCATGGGAAGGAATGGAGCCACTTTGTTATTTTATTTATGACATAGCCTAGTCATTCTTCATGAATTCAGAAGAGGATCATATAAAATGTTTTAAATGGGTTTTCAAAATTTTTTTAAAGCAAATTTAGTTGCTATGACTTTTTGTTTAATAAATGTAATAAAATAAAGTACTGATTTGTTTAACTACTGCTTTAATACAATTGAAATATTTTAACAAATAGATTTTTGTAACATTATATGAAAAACAATACCAAGCAGGAAGTTTAGCTTTTTAAATAATAAATTGTCTCTTCACATTCCAATAGTAATGATTAAAGCAAATAATCTACATTAAATGTATTTGTATGTGTTTTTATATTCTGGGTAAGGCATAAGACTAAAAAAAACATTTGTCCAATTAAATATTGTTGGGCCGAAAATTGCGAAAATTATAATTCTGATAATTAGCCCAAACTGTGTCAACATATGTTGATTTGTACATCTGCGCAGCAGTTCAAACAGATCCGCCATATGCGTTTTCACGTGCACATGAGGTGACAGAGGTAAAAACAAATGCTGAATCAAAACTTTTTAAAATACTGAATCAATGTTGGAGTTACTTTTGCACGCTGGAGGAAGGATGACACCATGGCTGAAGTATTTCTTTTAGGCAGGTAATGTTATGTTTTAAAACTATTTTATTCACGCAGAGCTGATGTAGATTTTGTTGTTCCGAATAGGCTGTATCATGTATAGAAGTGTTCTTCAGTTATAACACTCATAACAAACCAAAAAACTGTTACATTAAGTTAAAAATGTCAACCTTCAATGACTGTAAATAGCACTTTCCACGCTCATTTCGTTGTATAGAGAATATCACAAATAATTTTTGTTTTGCAAAACATATTCATGCCTTAATATATGGTGCAACAGGGGAACAAGTCAAATGACGAGTTGAAATACTTGTTCTCAAATTCTTGGCTCTAAGCACCTTTCTTTGGTGTGAATGTATAAGTGCGTTCGCACGCATGATCTTGCACTGATTATTTTTAAGCTGACAATGTACAATATTTAAAGCTGTTGTGAGAGAGCTTGTTAGAGGTTTTAGCTACAGCACATTTTATGCAGCTGCATTCAGCTTAACAACATTAACTCAGAGGGAGTATTAAGAAAAATAACTTATTGCTTTTTGCATTGCACTCACAATTTTTTTTAAAAAGGTTTGTGCATAAAAACAACATCTAATTATTATTATAATAGTTCAATTTAAAGCACACAAACATTTTAAATTTAAATCAATTCTTCAGATTTTGTTTGGAACTAAAGCCAATCATGAAATCAAGAAATGAAGTCTTTTCGCATGATGCTCTTATTTAAGATTTAAAGTACTATAATCCTCACAACCTGAATTTGACCCTGTATTTTTCTCTTGACTGTCTGATGTGATCTTTATCAGATAGTAAAGCTTAAGTTGTCACCAAAATATTGGGAAAACAGTTGAAGAGGGTCATGCTCAACAAGATTTTGAAAGATCACATCTCAGCACATGAGACAGGATTTGTGGGTAAGATATCATCAGGAACATACAGGTGCATATAAAGTCACATTGACACTAATCTTGCTGGTACCCAGTGTCTGACAAATCATTTTTTTAGACTCGTGTTCATGTGACAGCTTGCAACCAATCAGTTTAATCTGGCAGATTACAGAGGGTGCATGTATATCTAGTTCATCTTAAATGGGATTTTGTTTCTTCTATTTTTATGGATTTGCAATGGCATTGAGTGTAGCTGATATATTGAGGATGGATTTTCCCAGCTAGGCTGGTTTTGTTGGTGGAAGGCAGGCTTTACTCTGTTTGGTCAGCTGATGGTCAGAAGCCCTAGTCAGCAATTTATATTCCGCTCTCATTGGCTGTGCAGAAAACTGTGTGAGCGTGTTTGCCTTTTCCTGTGAGAGATTGAGAAATTCTTGAAAAACAGATGTGCTGAATAATGGCGTAATGGTGATCTTTTTAAGTGGCATGAGATCATCTTTCTCACTTTTTTGTGCTCCAAGACAGACATGAATCATAAGCTTGTGTTAGTTTCTGTTTCAACTCCTCTAGATTCTTAAATTTCTTTTCAAGCTTTTATTTGCAGTTTTGATAGCAAATAATGATATAAACTGGGCATTTATAGTTTTAATAAAAACATTAACATTCTTTAAAGCTTTATTGCAGTAGACTGTTTGTATCAGTTTCTATCACAATTATCATTTGCCAGAACAGACAACTATGGTACACTTCATCTTCTTATTGTTACAAAAAAATGGATCCCAAACAATATTACTACGAAACTGCAGCTGATTTCATTGGTCTGCTCAATCACATAATAGAGAGTTAGCACTGCAAATGACCAATAAAATCTTTAGAATTGTCTTTAAGGGTGGGGGTTTTGTTAAAACTGGTTCGGAAAAAATCCCAATGCAAATATTTTAATGTGACCATAAACATTTTAAGCCATTTTATAGGGCTGGACGATAAATTGATTGTTTTGATTAACTCAGAATGAGAAGTTTACATTAATCTAATTGAATGAAAATCGTTTTTCACTCGAACACGTGATGCTCCTCTTTGGGTTTTGGTAGTTCCCCTGCATTTGCCATAGTAACATACAAACAAGGCAGAGAGCAGGGAAAAACTCAGATAAATGTTGCACTGTGTGAAATTAAAAAGACATTCATCACTGTAAATATCAACACTCATTGAAAAAAAAAAAAAAAAAAAAAGACTATAAATCATCTTTAAAAAGGTCCTTTAACAATTTTTTTTTTTTTTTGCTTTTTTTTGGTAACAAAAATCTGGAATTTTATTAAAACGGTCATATCACCCAGCCCTACTATTATGCTGTCCATGTCAAAAATGTTGTCATGGTACTAAAATGCAGTAGTCAGTACTTTGGTTAATTCTATATCAATATATATAGTGATATATATATATATATATATATATATATATATATATATATATATATATATATATATATATATATATATATATATATATATATATATATGTATATATATATATATATATATGTATATATATATGTATATATATATATATATATATGTATATGTATATATATATGTATATATATATATATATATATGTATATATATATATATATATATATATATATATATATGTATATATATATATATATATATATATATATATATATATATATATATATATATATATATGTATATATATATATATATGTATATATATATATATATGTATATATATATATATATATATGTATATATATATATATGTATATATATATATATATATATGTATATATATATATATATATATGTATATATATATATATATATATATATATATATATATATATGTATATATATATATATATATATATATATATATATATATATATATATATATATATATATATATATATATATATATATCTTTTTTGATAATGGTGAATTTTAAGGATATTTCTGGTTTTGTTCAATATAAATGGAATGACATTCAGGATGCAGTTTTCAGACAGCTGTGACGTACACACAGACTCTTGCTATTGCTCAACAGCAGTTGGTTATAATAACTCTGAAACATTTTGGTTCTTTCACATATGACTCGAAATTAACCTTTTTGCTTGGCACCAGTGCTCCTACCTTTAAAAATGTAGGCGCATCAATCAAAATTGAGTATATATATATATATATATATATATATATATATATATATATATATATAYATATATATATATATATATATATATATATATATATATATATATATATATATATATATATATATATATAGGAAAATATGTCTCAACGAAATCCCGTTATCACAAGAAAATACATTTTATAAGATAACTGACTGACCAAAAGAAACATGGACCGCTCACCGGCCCTGCACGCACTGCTTGACATGAATGAATCTGTTAACAATATAACTGTGCTGTTCTCACAGATGGTGTCTGATATTGCACTGATGCTTTTGACATATACTGTACCTTATTATATGCATATGTCATGTTAATAGCAATAGCGGTCTTTTCATGAGTAGCGATATTAGTTTTCTCAGTGCAAGCCTGTTTTCGATGGTGTGGTGTTCAGTTTTACATATAGCTGCCACTTGCATGGCGGACAGCATCTGGCGATTATATGAAGGATTAAATGGAAGCTCTCATGCTAGATGTGACAAATAGTTACCTGATAATTCCATCCCACAGACTTTTCATAGCGGACTTGAAGCCAATGGAAGTCTTTTATCCACTCTTCGAAAAGTGTAGATGGTGGATTAACATTCAGCACATGATCACTAGTAAGATGTGTCATTATTTGTAAGTTTTGATGCCATGGTTTCTAAAACAAAATCTGTCAGTGTTGTCTTCATTCTCATCTTCAGCGCTTTACATTTGCACAGTAGAAGCTCTCCCGGTCATCCCAAACCAGAATGCATTGACTTAGTGATTGACAGACAGCTGATTTTAACCAATTTAGTTCTGGAGCAGTGGGCCAATATGAAGAGCGCAAAGGGGCAAGCATTACGAACTTGGCTTTGTTTACTGCAGCAAGTTGACATGAAAACTGTTTCAAACCATTCATGAGCGCTGCGTTTCGCGTTTCAAGTGCAAAGATGCATTCTGCGTGTCTCCCGAATCCGGCATGTGGTGAACATTTTGCAGTAAAAACTGGTCACACACAACAATTTTGTGCACTCGCACAAATGCTCCCAAATATAATTTGAGGTTGCATAGATAAAATTTCAGGCACAAATGTGACCAAAATGGTCGCAATTTCAAGCGTGTGATATCTGATTGATTACAATGTTCAGTGTACCACCAAAGCATGAATCAATGCTGCAATCAGCAGGTACCAAATAGCCAGATATTCTGTGCTATATCAGTACTATGATTTATAAATCTTTCGAAAGCTCCTAAATAAGTAATAAGCAACAGAACTGCGTATGACGACATAAAGATAGACCTGCATTTCACCTACAGTAAATACAAATGACATGAGAAAGGATGAGTAATGTATGAGCAGCCCCACAGGGTAATTTTGGCCCATTTAATTAAATACCCTCCTCTTAGTGTGTCTAACATGCCTCAGCTTGCTGAGCAGATTGAAACCTGTACTAATCATGGTTCACACAGCAGGAAGCCAGAGATTGGAATAGAAGAGTTCACTCACAAATGCTTATTGTTTATAGGTCATATTTGAATCAAGTTAGCAAGAAATGGTTCAGAAAGCATTTTAAATACTTAAGTATTTAAGTAAACGTTGTAATAAACTGTTAAAAACTGAGTTTTAATTTGTATCTGCATTCACCATACAACAGGATGTTAGTGCTGCATAATGTTGGAAATTATATTGTGATATATTATGTAAAAACAATTTCACCTGATGTATTGAATAACTCTATTTGAAAAGATTTCATTGTTTTAGATGGTTGGGGTGATTTTGTAAAGGAGCGCATCAGCGTAAAATGAAACAAACAAAGCATAGATAACCGGCAGGCCATTTTTACACAGATCGAGAGAATAAGGCTTCATCATTATCTACTTTCACTTTCGCTCTCGTGGATAGGGAAAGCTTGTACGCCCAGACATCAATTAGCCTATAATTAATATATTTTGTTTGTTAAGCGCAAAGATTTGTTTCAAAACTATTTCTAAATTCAGTTCTAATTTCCAGCAAACAAATAAATGAACAATAATAACGAAGGTCAAAAACACATGCATCCAAATACACATGCTGTGCCCCATATGCTCTAAAACCTGACAGGTTTGACATCTGACATCTAAGCTTGTTTTTAATAAAACAAATATAAATATGGATATAATAAATAATGCTGCTAATAACGATAACATTATACAAAAGCAAATTGTCACAAATAAACTGAAAAAACCCCCCGAGAAGAAGGCATGAAAGTATGGTTTTTATATTTATGTAGGCTAGAAAATAATGTTTTGTAATTATTTATTGCCTTATATATATATATATATATATATATATATATATATATATATATATATATATATATATATATATATATATATCCTTAATATTTAAATTATTTTTCATATGTAAAGGTATTTGCTTATTGCTCTACATCTTGTGTGTATTAAGCAGTGTGTAAGCAAGGCGCTCTGCGCTGAACAATAGACCGGCTTTGTCAAGTCAAGTCAACTTTATTGTCAATCAAACCATGCAACAGTACATTACACAGCAGACTGAAGTTGCGTTTCTCCCATACTCCAATGTGCAATCTAAAAACAAAAATATGACACACACTAGACATAAACTAAACATTTAACTAATATAGTACAAGATAAATTGAATAAATAGACAATAAAAAAAGTGTGAACAATTACCATATATCCTATTGTTCCAGAATATGACCAAGTTGAGGTATTTATTGTAGTGCAATTAGGTGCAGTATGGCAAAAGTGCAAAGTAGCAGCATAGAGGTAAGTGAATTTTGTAAACATGTTACACGTGCAAGGGATATCCGGTCTATTGAAAAATCTGTTATAGTTTCCCAAAATAGCAACGCGCCAGCAATGCGCCTCAACACGCCTACCTTTTTAGACCAGAACGCCTATAGGCCCCCATATGAGCGCAGATGCATTTGCTATTTAAACAGCGTGGCGCAAAACGACTCTTGCACCAAGCTAAAACTAGCAAACAACAGTTGCGTCACGCCCTGCACCACATTGCGCCGGGTGTACGATAGGGCCCATAATATGCAGAGCGCTAGACCTTTATCTATAAAGTATAATTATGGAAACTGTTCATCATAACTGAAAGCTACGTCGTGTTTGCTAGTCTCATGCATCACGCACCTGTCAGTCAGTCTGCACATAACCTTTAAGGGTTAAAAAAAATAGCGCACAGCACTACTACGATTACAGCAAAGTTTGCTCTGTTATAATTCACTTACCTTTTAATATGTTATGGTGCAGTTATAAACTGCTTTTAAAAAACACGACTGAATGTTTTAAATGAGATGCTGTAATGAAGCCGTGGCAGGATGAATTTTGATGTGACGCCCCACTATGGAGGAATGAATGTAGCGGAAACCATGGATAAATACAACAAAACAAAGGCACAAACGATATAAACAGTGCTTTTCTCGGGAGACTAACCATATTCAGGTATAGAAATGGTTAATCAAATAAACTTACTCTGTCTTTTTTGTTAAAGCTACAACTCTCATGAGCTATGTTACCATCCAAAAATGTGAATTAACATTATGGTCAAAACTGCAATGTCTCAAAAGGTATGTGTGAATAAAGCAGCGTTTCCATCCAACGAGTCAAAGAAAACAAAATAGTCACTTCCCGATAAACTGGTGCCAAATATCGGCAGCAAAAATTGAGTTTGCTGTGGTACGAGAAGCAGCGTGAATCTTTTCCTTATTTAATAAATGATTTGCACCTCAGAAGACGATGCAGACATGAACTGAATGTTGAATGAAATTCTTTTATGCACATTTTCAAAATTTATGTGCTTCTTGGAGTTTCTTTTGACTTTTTTTTTTGTGCATATCTGAAAATGCGCATAAAAATAGGTGGATGGAAATGAAGCTATGGATTGTTTACAAAGTGACAGATGAACATTCATTGTACTATGGTATAATAATAACAATTCACAAATGTTCCGAACTGTTTGCTTTGATTTCTTCTTGACATTTAACATCCAGGGCTGTGTGATTTGAGGATAATATCTAATTGCGATTTTGCTTAACAGATATTGCGATTTGGATTTGATTTGTGATTTCATTTTGTAGTCAAGCTTCTAATATTTTGTAAAGGAACTGAAAAGATATAAACCAACTCCAACTTCTAATCAAATTTGTTTATAAATATTCAGAAATAAACACAATTTTTCTCAAGAGCAAACAGCAGTGAGTTATTGGCATTAGTTATCTCCTGGTGCCTTCGTGATGTTTTTTCATGTGGTGTAACAGCGGCAAACAAAAATGCACTCTGCTGTTGCTTGCTACTAGATTGAGTGTCACTAGCAATACTTTTAGTTGACTTTTTAGCCACTCCTCATATAGCTGTCGCTGTTGCTTTTTTAGGTGCTGGTTGTTGTATTTCCTCGTTCTGTGGCAACAATTCTGCGGCAGCTCTTACAAATTACCATACTAATATACTATACTACTAGTATTGTATGGCTGGGGGATTAATCAAAACATAATAGAAATTGTCATTCAGAACCTATAATCGATTTAATTTTTCCAGGTTGATTTTTTTTTTTCGATTACGCTACCTACAGCGTGTGAAGTCAACATGTCGAGGATAGACAATGTAAACACTGAGACAACAGAGCAACAAGAGCAGCTTGGACCAAAATAAAAATTTATAGTTACTGTACAAAAATTGTCAGCAAAAATAAATAAATAAAGAAAATAATTGTTCATTAATCCTTATTAAGTTAAAATGTTCAATTAATTGAGATTTAGATTTTAGGCCAAATCATCCAGCCCTATAATACTACTACTAGTTGACAGTATGTGTTTGCGGTTATCACAGTGTAATTGATGCAAGTTTAATAACTTAACTAGTGGGTCTGTTTGAATTAAAAGCACTGTAGGATGTTAATCTCCTAAATGGCTTTGCTGCCTACAGTTCCCACAGGAAGTGCGGCTGGGAAGAGAGAGTGAACAAGAGAGACAGGGACAGGGTTAAAGACCCGTGTTGAAAAAGTAGGAAGTGGCTGTGGGAGCCAGTCTGCTTTTGGAGGCTGGAGTTATTGGGGCCAGAACAGCATACAGTCCTCGTGCTACACACACGTGACAGGCCTTTTGACTCTCCCAGCTGCGTCACCTTGGAAACTGCAAGTAATGTTGCTGTCGCTTTCCCATCCTCCTGTGCCAGACTAATAGTTAGGAAAGAAATTGACATCCTCTTATCCAGCCATTGAACATGCTTAGTGTCAACTATACGGCTGATCAACCTGCAGGCAATCTACAGTCATCGGGATGAGGTGCTTGTCTATGTTTACTATCAATCTAGAATTTTAAGTTGGGGGGTTTAAATCACTGCAAGAGCACAACATTCAGCATTTATGTATTATTCTTTTATTTATTTCAGAAAAATAACTGTTCAGTGATGAAACTTTGATCTTCTTTACATGTCATGTTTTAACTTTTTCACAATAGTGGTATTCCCTCAGCGTGCCAGACTTGTGAAAGGTCAGTTACGTCAGTCTTTTCATAGACTAGTCTTGTGTGTGTGACTAAATCTGATGCCTCGCTGTCTACTGTGACAGGATGCGTTCAGGAATATAAGAATTGAAAAAAAAATATGTAGCTTACCAGAAATGAGCTTTGAATTGCCACTTTTCTTGTCAGAAACATCAGCCTTAGAGCTAGAGGATTTACGGATTGGCAAAGGTCATCCATGCTGTATGAGACCCAAGTGCAGACAAAGCCAGAAGACTTTAGAGCCTCAGAATGCCACTATGCTGCCAAAATGACTCATGACACTGACTGACTGCATTATGCCGTTTTAGCTGTAATTAAATAGTTGAGGTCAAAACCTTAGCTTTGTGGTTACTTAACAGGGTGAGGATCTGTCAACAAGAAGCCCTGTTGATTTACTTGCTCATAAAACAATTCTTTGTTAACTCAAGTATACTGTAATTGACGTTTTCCCCTTTTAAAATGTGACATTAGAGTTTTTACATGTCTAAAGATGTGGTTTCATGGAAGTAATGCAACAGAACAACAATTTTAGGTTCCAAAAGAGTTTTAGGGGCTTCCTAAGAGACATTTTTACATTGTTTGAAGAACATTATAAAAATTCGTCAACTACTTCTAAAGGAGTTGAGTTAAAGGGTTAGGTTTACCCCCAAAAAAATTATGTTATTGATTACTCGCCCTCATGTCGTTTTAGTCCCTTGAGATCTCATCTGTTTATCTTCGGAACACAAGTTAAAGGGCATCTATGATGAAAATCAACTTCTGTAAGCTGTTTGGGGTAGGGAATAGGTATGGATTACGTTTACGAACAAAAATGATGTTCCAGGATCAGCATAGATGTTAATTCTTCATCAGATTGTACTTGGCAAAATCATGACGTGCTGTCACAGTAACCCTGTCCACACCATTAAACAGGCGGTTAAAACTGCCTTTAGTAAAGGCCCCCAAGTTGCTTCAAGCAGTCTGTCACAGTTATGAGTTCATGTTATTTGGAGACACTACAAAATAGTTATTTATTCCACAGACAGAAAAACTGGTTTCACATGTAGAAAAATGTCTTCTTTTGTTCATGCTTGAGGTGTTGATGTTGTTAGTTTTAGGTTCACCTGATCACGTTGACAGCAGGTTTTACAAAAGCATTGTATGTCATACAGGTAATTGCCTGAAAACGCAAAGCATTTTAACGGACTTAAGCTAGTGGTGAAGAGCATATTTTAGTCAACTTACCTTTGTGAAATATAGGGTTGTTATGATACTGGAGTTCGGTATCAATAGATAGTGAAATTTTAAAAACATCCATTACCTGCAAACATTTGAGGGCTCTTGGCATTGTGTTTACATGCTCAACAAAAATGACTGTAATTGGCCATGAAGGTCATCAGTTCACCAAACTCATCCCAGTTTACTATGTGTAACCACAGCTGCAGGAACACTGGAGTGTTTTAAAGCCACGTTTTAAAGCTGTGATTTACCAGCGGATCGTTCGTATGTCAGCTTATAGACAAACCAGCTGATCAACTTGACTGAAATGCTCCAATGTCCCTGTATCTGTAGTTACACCTGAGTTCAGTGAATCAATTACCTTCACAGCCAAATACAGTCATTTCTGTTGAGCATGTGAACACATTCGCAAATCAGTAGTGTTTAATAACGTGCTCCACAGCGCTTAAATGTTCAATGGACATTTTTAAAATTTTAGTACTGATTGGTATCGAATTCTCGAGTTGACAACATGACACTTCAAAACCACTGGAACATTTAAAGGAATTCACGCATTTAAAGAAATAATTAAGATTGCCATTTTTAACTTCAATTTTTTTGAGTCAACCGTAGATTTATGGTGAACATTTTAGGAAGCAGGTTAGACTTAAGTTTGAAGTTTCATAGAGGGAGAAATCTTATTATTTGTTTGCTCAGAGTATCTTTGCTACCTGTAGATTGGCCTGTAAAGCAGTAATCCTATTGTAGATTCTGCTTTTCCCTCAACCTCTCTGCTCTCCAGTCCACTGGAGCGAGTCTCAACAGGAGGCACACCCCGATCACTATCTCTGCTCCACACAGCTGGCAACATCTGCTTCTGAGAGGGAGATAAGAAGGGTTTGTCCACTCCACCCTGCCACAGATTTTGAACAACATCCGTGCCCGTCTGCTTCCTGCTCCAACAGACCATTACCAAACCCAGCCACAGAACCATAGCATTGCACGTCTGCCTGCTCCGTCACTATATGACTCTCCCAGATGACTGCATGACTCAGGGATTCAAAGTTGGCTCGACATCTGCCTGGATATCAGAGTGACAAAAATGAACAGGGAAATTTCATTGAGAATATCTACTTTTGGTTTAAGCAGCTTGTTGTCACTGTGTGAATGCAGATAAAAATGCCAGTGTACTGCTTTATGGAAAATTTGTTTCCTCTATCTTACTGCAATTATAAGGTGACTTAAATTACTTTTTGTACTACTTTGGTTCTTAGCTGCTTCTGGAACAACATTTTCAAATTTCAAGGTAAGGTATAAAGTTAGGCATTTCAAAGAAAGTTGCCACAGTTTTATAAAGATTAGTTCTAACCCTGCTTCAAAAATACTACACATGTAGTTGTCCTACTTGTTGCAGAATTGTCTTTAGATCTGGCTGAGTAGTATGTTTAAATTCAAATGCAGTGCCTGCTGAGTAGTAGGACGTTTCAAACGCAACCCATGGCTTTATCAAACTTGCCTCCAATGATTCTGAAGACTCTAATTAGTTGGTTCAGGTGGAAAATTCTGCAGATAGTGGGCTTCCAGGGGCTAGTAGTTCAGTAAGTTTAATGTGGATCAGAATGGTCTGGATTTGAAAATCCTATATTTTGCTATGCAGGATCGGGTGATTCTTCTTCATTTTGTGTCGGATTTTCAAAGTATTAATTGGTTTGTCACACATTCCGGATTAACACTTAAATTTTCGGATTTATAATACTCTAAATGTGATCATACTTCAACAGTTTTATGTTCTAGCTATGCTCAGTGGTTAGCATTGTGGCCTTACAGCAAGAGGGTCACTTGTTCAAGCCCCGGCTGGGACAGATGGCATTTCTATGTGGAGTTTGCATGTTCTCCCCATATTCAAGTGGTTTTCCTCCGGTTGCTTCGGTTTCCCCCACAGTCCAAAGATATGCGGTACAGATGAATTAAATCAGCTAAACTGTCCATAGTGTATGTGTGTGAATGTGAGAGTGTATGAGTGTTTTCCAGTACTGGGTTGCGGCGGGAACGGCATCAGCTGCGTAAAAGATATTCTGGATAAGTTGGCATTTGATTCCGCTGGGGTGACCTCTGATAAATAAAGGACCTAAGCTAAAGAAAAATGAATGAATGAATGTTCTAGCTATTAGAAAAACAACTGGTTGTACATGTTCAATGTGGGGTCACAAAGGTGTTTTTTTACATTAAATATAGTACAAATACAGTACAAATGTCACCTTTTTCAATTTCATTTCAAGATTCAAGCTTTTCATCAGATTTTAGATGACATAAACCGAGAATCTAATCCAGATCAAACCCAAGATTGGTTTGAATTCAGAATTTTTATCTTGATCAACCAGTTTTCAAGATTTGATTCAATTCAATGGCTGGAATCCGATTACTTTAGGCTCCAGAAAATGAATTAGAAACGACTGTATTTTCAGATGGATATAGATAAGAGTATGGAAATAGGTTTAGGATTTAGATAGTATTGTCATCTTCACATTGCAAACAGCAGAGAGAGAGTGAGACACAGTAGTGTTGCTATACCTGAATAGGCCCCAGCTGTAGGGCGCAGTTAAAATTTCAATGTACTCTCTCTCTAAGTAACTGGTGACAAAAGCAACTGCTGAGCCCAGCCTTTTGTTTTTGTTCTCTCAACAAAGTGCACAAGCCAACCTCCCCCGGTGTTACTGCACTGGGGACATGCCTGCGCTACTGAAATCCATCAACTAGAGGAGGCATAAGCTACTGACAGACCTAAGAGTTGCCTGGAAACTACTTCATAGCCTAGACGTGAACTGAGAGATTTTGGTATTCAGTGTAGCTCTCGCTGTTCGCAGTCTCATTCCTGCTGCAGTGCTTATCTGGTCTTGAAAGCATTATTTCCTCCTGCGCTCGGATCTCTTGCTCCCTCTTTGCTCCATCCATACTTAGGTTTTCATTCTCTTGAGCAGCAGTTGTTTTATTGGTTGTTGAAAGATTTTTTTTTTTTTGTAGTGATTTGAAACTGAATGTAATGACTACATTTTGTGAGGTCGTGAGATCGTGTTATAAAAACTAGTTAGGTGCTTCTTTGTATGCTGTGTTCACACTGTAGTATCAAAAACCATTCATCAAAGTTGTCCTAAACCTATTGATCAACCCCCATTCTTGTCTTAGGATGATCCACTTCAGATGTTGACTATTGTATACAACTGTCTTATAAGGAATGAAACCTGCTCATATGCAAAAAGCGAACAAAAGTGATTCAAAGTGCACAAGCTAAAATTAGTAGTGTAATGCAATAGAAGTACATGTAGCATTTGCAGCTACATTTTTTGTTACACCTATTTCCATTAGTTATCTAGTAAGTGTTAGGTTGCTTTCTCACCCAATAGATTGATTGTTTTCTTCTGAAAGAGGGATTAAAATTGTTACAGTGTTGCTCTTTGCTCTTGGAGAGGTTTGCTTTTACATGGCAGAGCTCAGCTGTCATGCGTCCTTATTTTCAATTATGACGATGAGCAATCAGACATTATAAGCGAAAAGTTGCAATTATGTGTTTGTAGATATTTAAGAACAATCTAGGTTATACTGCTTTTAAAATGTGCTGTTTGTGCTGGAACGTCTGTGTTGGTTTTAGTTTCTTTAACCCGCCCAATGCCAGCCAAATTTAAATATAGCCATTTAGAAGCACGGAATTTTTCACTCACTGCACTCCAATGAAATGGAAAGGTTTATGATCTAATTAATATATATTAAACCTCTGCAACATTATTAAATGTACTTGCTGAATCACTGATATGTGTTGGTTTTTTGTCAAAGATCTAAAGTTCAATTTCAAACGGTTTATTTTAATTTCATGATCTGAACTATCTGCTGCTGCTTTCAGTAGTATGGCTTTAAATGTCATGTAAAATAGCACTCAAACTCACATTGTTGGCATTTAACACTGAATAGAGCACATGAGGTGTACCTGAGGTGATCATCATTTTCTGTTGTTCAGCTGCAAGAAATAGAAGCTGTTTCTAACACAGAAAATCTCAGGTGTTGATAACAACAAAAACTCATTTTTAAAATGGAGAATATTCATTAAATTGTGTGCCGTTGCTTTTATTTAGAAAACAATTTAAATCAGCCTTTAGGCTCAATAGACAGGCACGCTCCTGTTCATGTCATCAATCTGGCAACCTGTCCTTGCGTGTGTTCAACTGCTGGGTGTCAAACTTACATACTGCACATTTAAATCCTCTGCTTTGTTAGATTTCCTGACCATGACTCTTCTTTGTTGCGTCTGTGTAGTTTTTGTGTGAGAGCGCCATCTGTCCTTTGGATGACATTTACTTGTGATCACAGAGCTGTGTTTCCCTGACAATATGTGCACAAGAATTACAGCTTTTTCTGAAACATGATCTTGAATTTATTTCAAACAATTGCTCTATTTGGTGCTGTCACCCTGTAAACAATACCTTCTAACTGTGACTGCAGTTGGCGGCTCGGCGCTGATGTGTATGTAGAATTTGTCATGTGTATAAGATGCGTCATTGTTTTGCTTTGTAATGTGAAGTAGCATTATCAAACACTTGAGCAAGCACTTTGAGACTCTTGCTTTCAGGTATGCACAAGGACACGACAGCGTCATTTTCAAATTTATGCAGTTTTGGTCACAAATATGGTGTTGTCATTTAAACAAACAGACCCAACATTTTTGACTGAAACGTTGTTGTGTAAACGGCCCCTCTATGTAACGTGTCATCTTCTATGATCAACTGTTGTGACAGACAGTATGAGAATGTTGCTGAGCAAGTCTGTTAAAATGAAGCAACATTACTAGGTAGAAATTCAGGGATGGCCCTTCTCTTAGAAAGATATATGTGATTCAGCTTTAGAACCTGGACACAATAAAATGTCTAAAATCAACATAAGCTGACTTCCTAGCTCTACTGTGTGAAATTGAGATTTATATGCTGTCAACATATGCTCCATGCAAAATCAGAGCAAATGAAAACTGTTTTGTGTTGTTGCCAATGTCATAGTTTATTGGTAATTAGAAGTAGAACATTTTTGATTTATCAGTTTTAGACAGAAGAGTTGATAAAACCACAGGACTCTAGCGCCAGGCTGTGAAAGGCCAGCGCTTGAATCACCCCTCAGGAATTGTCTGGTATTTTTGGCATTCAAGACATGAGAGCATTGTTGTTGTGCCTTTTTTTCTTTTTCGTAATCAAGCTACTATAAATAGAGCGGTGTCCTGGACACTCCTAGAGACTTTTGGAGCATTTGACTGCAGCCTCTCAGTTTGTCAGGACATGCTGGCAGGAGTAGAAAACGTTTTGGAGAATTCTGACATCAAAACCAGTATGGTTGTTTGTAGCGTTTCCAAGGGTCTTTCGTAGAATTGGCAAACCTTTTTTGACATCTTCATTCTTTGGATGTCAAGTCCAAACGTTGCAGCTTTCGCATTTAAATCTAGCCAACATAACAATCATAAGGATTGAATTTGCCACTGCGGGAAACTAGAGCCCTTATTCACTCTTTGTCCAACTGGTCATATCACAGCAAGATACAGTTATAAAACATGCATACTATTATATGACTTAGGGGTGTAAAAAATAATTGTTTCTATGCTGCGTCGCGATGCAGATGGGGATAATTTGAAATCAGTTCAGTAATAGATCATAACCGCTTATTACGTCCTGACGTCATTTATCTCCTATGCACAATGTCGCAGTAGAATACTATGGCGAAGGAGGTGAGGGCGACTAAATAAAACGTTCCTACTACTTAAAAGGTAGATAATTTTGCACAATTCAGCTGCTTGTTAGTTTGCTGGAAAGTCGTTTGTTGACACTAAAGAAGACACAGCACACAAGACGCTATTTCCCTACTAGGGAAAGATGCTGTAAAACTCCATCTCTGCCTCTCTCTCTCTCTCTCTCTCTCTCTCTCTCTCACACACACACACACTTTGGACATTTCACCCGCTGCGCTGGCCTGTTTGTGAGGTAACTTTTCTTCTTCTCTAGGCTGTTAAAGCAATACTTGTGGATCCAGACAGGAGCATGCCAGAGTTATGAGTTTTATAATATCTCTGGGGGCCCCCTAAATGTATGGGCCCTTACAATCATCCTAACTCAATTTATGCTGTGACATTCTGATGGAAAGGTCAGAATTTTCGTCAACAACATGAAAGCATGGATCCAGGTTCAGGTTTGGCCTGGGGGTGGTGGTGTAATAGTGTGGGGGATATTTTCTTGGCACACTTTGGGCCCATTAGTACTAATTGAGCATCTTTTCAATGTCACAGCCTATCTGTATTGTTGCTGACCATGTCCATACCTTTATGACCACACTGTACCCATCTTCTGATGGCTAATTCAAGCAGGATAACACGCCATGTCGTAAGTGTGAATCATCTCAGACTGGTTTCTTAAACATGATAATGAATACACTGTACTCAAATGGCCTCCACAGTCACCAACCACTGTCAATCCAAATAGAGCACCTTTAGATGTGGTGGAATGGGATATTCCTTCTTTAGATGTGAATCCGACACATCTGCAGCAACTGCGAAATGCTATCATGTCAATATGGACCAAAATCTCTCAGGAATATTTCCAGTACCTTGTTTCATCTATGCCACGTAGGTTTAAGGCAGTTCTGTAGGCAAAAGGGGTTTAACCCAATGACTGTAAAAAATATGGACGACGCGACAGCCCCTTTTCCCATTGAATGCCTTGAGGGCAAAACGCCTGCTTGACGGGCACAATCTTCCAACCAAACGCTTTATGTAAAATCAACCACGCCCCCCGAACTTCTCAGCATGCGTTTGCTGTCATATCAACACAAATGGATGTAATAACGTTAACAAATATGAGGGTTTTATATATTCAATCGCGCCAGCTCCGGGCCGCAGCGCATAACCTACTCGCGGCGTCGCGGGCTGATTCCGGCTCGCATGCGGCAGCGCCGGCTCGCTCGGCCGCCGCATCTGACTCGATTGACTCGGGCTGGAATCGGGCAGTGAGTCCAGGCATCCGGAGTAGGTCCAGCAGAGGTAAGTCAGTCTGAGGGGTAAGTCTCCGGCAGCCGAGAATCTAGCTGGAACTGGCCCGAGTGTATTTTGCTATCTGGGTGGTTAGGCGTGTATCAGCAAACTAATAAAGCCCGAAAAAAGCCCTGACCTTAGCTAATAAACAGTGTTCCACCAGTATCATGTATGTCAGAAACTATAGTTTACTGCTGAACTCATTTTGTCATGGTAAAATAACACAGAAACCGAATAATAACACTTCAGTCTCCTGCCGAAGCTCAGACGCGCTGCTTTGAGAAACTGTCAATCACAGCTGTCAATCACGATGACACGCCCAGCACTAAATTACTGCTAAAAACAAACTTTTTACAAAAATGAAGATCTGCACCTATTTCAGCACAATAACCAGTGCCTTAATCGACCAGAACCATCTTTCGGGACATTTTATTGCAAGTGTAATAAATTTTTTTATTTGGGCTCAAGTCTCCTTCATTAACACGGAGGAGGCGAGCTTTATGACTTGTACTGCAGCCAGCCCCCAGGGGGCGATCTAACGGCCGAGACCTTCACTCAAACGCAGGCTTGCGGCACACTTGGTTTAACCCGATTCTAGTTAGGTGTACCTAATAAAGCAGGGCTCGAAATTAACTTTTTTATTTGGTAGCACCGGTGCTCCCAACTTCAAAAATTTAGGAGCACCAGAAAAAATTTAGGAGCACCCACCAAAAATGATTGAGCACCGCTGCAAATTGTATTTTAAGGGACTTATTGTATTTTAAAACAACATCAATTAGGACTAACAAAAACCAGAAACAACTATCTAACTAATGCTGAGATGACATTGATATTTGTGTGCAATAATTCCAAAATGTGCATGTATTATAATTCTAGAATATTAATGATGATGAAAATGACAATAATAGTAACAATGAATTACATTTCTCATCATCATGCTGCCTTAAATGTGCTTGAATGCAAGTTTGGTGCTATAAAAAGTCTGTTACTTTATGAAAAATAAATGTATAGTTTGCATCAAAAAAAGAAGCATTGCAGTAGGAAATATTTATTTTGTACTGCTAAACAGCATATTTATGCATGTCAGTTTAATAAATATATTTCTGCTGCAAAACAAAAAAGATTATAATAAAATATTAAATTCAAGGCTGAAAGCTGCAAAACAGTCATCAGTAACTAAATAAAAAAAAATAATATACACCTCAAGAAAGAATAGGCAAAAGTAAGTAAGTAAAGTCTCACTTCTATCACTCTTTAAAAGTATTGGTTTCAGTTTGTGTCAATTTAAATGTTCCGTCTGAGCTGATTTTCATTTTTCTGTGTTTGTGGAAAAGCAGGCGAGTCAGCAGACCCAATTTATGAGCAGGTTGAGCATCGGCGCAATACCGCAGTTTCAGTGTAAACTTAGTAAAGGCGAGCTTCTTTGGCGATGATACAGTATTAGATTTGACTTTTAGCGGACATTTGCGCTGAACACGCAGTGAATGCAACGCATCGAGATTCGGCCACCTTCTCCGAAAAGCACATACCGATTGATCTCAGCTGGCGGATCAATATTCACCACGTGTCTTGATCGCTCTCATCTGCGCCTCAACTTTAGGTGGGGTTTGCACTTTGCAAACCTGCGTGCTTTAAGTTTTCACTCTTTAGCCGTTTGCATTTCCCGTGGACATAAAAGCTCCCTCCCTGTCATCTAACAGTGAAAAGCTGTGTGTGACAGCTAATATGAACTAATATAGCGGCAGAGAAGAGCGATTCAGCACGTTTTTAAAAAAAATCAAAACAGGTCGCACTAATGCGCCCAAATATATTATGATGTCGCATCGATAAATTTTCGGGCGCATATGCGACCAAAATGGTCGCAATTTCGAGCCCTGTAAAGTGACCGATGAGTGTATATAAGCATTTATAGAATGTTGCATTATAATCAGGAATTATAATCAAACACATAACATAATTATGCTGTTCTAAGAATAATTTTTAAGAGTAAATATGTTTGGAAGTTAGCCTAATGCTGCATTGCTAAATCCAAATTGATTGTTCCTATTTGTTCTCATTATTTATTATGTTGATCTGGACATGTTCTTTCTTGACATATTTTGTAAGATTTGGCCATTAACTGCATGGCATCTAAAATAGAGCTTTGTCTTCTGAAGAATTAATGTGTGTATTGTAGAAATGATATGGATTTCTGGCTTTGTGTGCTGTTGTTTGGATTGGCACTAAACGTTTTATTGAGCTCTTTGTCCTTCTAGTGACGGGTATCAAATTATTTCCCTGCTGGACACTCAATGGTTGGCTTGTCCAGTCGGTTAAATGAACCGAGCCAGTTCAGTAGGTTTGAGACAGATATAATTGAGCTAGTGTAATTGGAGCATGCTTGAAATATTGATCTGTGAGAGGATGTAGGGAATCCCATAGACTGCTGCCAACAACAGACACAGACAGCAGCACTTCTGCGACAGAGCCAGTGAGGATGGGAGCATGACTTTCTCACATTTTTGTTTCATCATCAAATAATAATTGAAAATTAAGTAAATTTAGTACATTTTTGAAGTGTATATATGAGCATATTATAAGATGTAGTTATAACTATTATTTATATCATTAAAAAAATGTATCTAGGGTAGCACCAACTAATCAACTCGTCTTGAATGCTCTGCCATAATGCTTTTTGATTGACGTTGACTAGTTGCGCTACACAGATCACATGTGTTTTGTCTGGAACTACAATGACAGCTTTACATACTTGGGTTGGATAACTGAATGAAACTGCCCTCGGATTATTTAAAGTAATTTTTTCATTGTTATTTTTCCTATGTCAGCGTCTAAGATTCACATGAACTTTAAGTGAACTTTAAATCGTCAAACAGATGCCAGTTAGATTCCTCCATGCAAATACCATAGAGCATATGCTAGCCAATCACATTTATGCATTCCTGGAAAAGTACTGTTCATAGCTGTTGCCCTTTGCGAAGTGTAGACGCGGACGTATTTTGTTAATAACCTGTGAGGCGCACAGAATACTTTAAGTGCGCAACCGCGAAGATGTGACCAACTTCACATTGTGTGTAAATATAATCCCCGGTGAACGCTGTGAAGATGTGCAGCGAGGAGACGTCTGATAACCAAGATGAGCTGGTAACCGCGAAAAACGCCTGACTTGAGCAGGATTTTGAGCAGCTTTCTTGGGCACATGACCAAAGTGGTAAAATACTGTGTGCTGAGGATGTACTGATTATTTATGCACTACAATATCTGATATTGTTACATTCTTACTAGAGCGTGCAGTGTTCAATGTGTTGACTAATGTCGTGCTAATGTTGCAATATAAATGAAATGAAAGTGTTGAGTTTTTGCAATGTGTTATGAGCTATCAAACAGCATGTGTATATATTTGTATAATTGTGGCATTGGTACAAAACATTTGCATCTTGTGTTTTATTGATGACGTCACCAGTGAGTAGTTAACGTTGAATCGACTTTGATAACATAAAAGTTGATTTCCAAAAATCTATTTGTTCATCACCTCTCTCTCTCTCTTTATATATATATTAAGTGAATGATGTAACGCTGCATTTGTAATATTGTAAATATTGTATTGTAAATAAAGTATTATATTGCAAATTTGTTATTGTTAACTAAAACAATAAAAAAAAAATATAAAGGGAAAGAAATATAAATAGTATACTAAAAATGGCAACAAAACAAACAGATTTAAAAAAAATAAATCTAATTAAAACAACTATATGAAATTGGAATTAAACTACAGTAAGGTTGAGGTATTCAAAATACCCAATATGGGAATGGTATACAGTGTTTTCTCTAGGATATTTTCCAGCTGTGGCGGCAGTCCTTTTTTTACACAGATCTACCAAATACCTGTGGAGTTATTTCATTGACAAATGTCGTGAGCGCAGTATTAGAAGTCAAGATCACATTTATGTGATAACCTATATGTACGAGCATGTGAATCTCTGCTTGCACGCCGATTTCCTTTGCTCGTGCACAAAACTTCTTGCACGCCACCTCAAATATAAGCTGCTTCAAGAGCGCGCAGATCTTCTTGTGCGCTCTCAACAAACGCTGCTGAGTGTGATTTAGTTTGTTTATGTAACGAGTATGTCTCCAGCATTTATTAGATTTGCTAGGAATGCTTATGAATGTCTCTAATAGACTTAGAGAGTAGCATTAATGTGTCCTGAAGTAAAGTGAAACGGCTGTTTGCTGGCCTCACGCATCCCTCACCTGTCAGCCAGTCAGTCAGTTAGCAAGTCACCTTAAAGGGTTAAACAAATGACGCACAGCACCACTACGGTTACAGATAAGTTTGTGCTGTTATTATTCACTTACCCTTTAAAATTTTTGGTGCGATTTTCACCCACTATTAAAAAATAAAATGTTTTGAATGAGAAGCTGTAATGTAGGATGAATTTTGGCATGGTGCCCCGCCATGGAAGAATGAATGTAGCGGAAACCATTTATTTCATGTATAATCATAATTTAATACTGATTTTTGTTCCTTGGCAATGTAATTTATCAGCACTATGAGATACTGCAATTTGTTTGCCGATTGTTTTTTTTTATGAAGACTGCAAGTCCTGTTCCAAATATTAGACACATTAGGCTTACTTTTACATAACTCACCATAACATTGAAATACCACATGATATTTTAATAACATCTCTGATAAAACCTCTTAGAAGTTTTATTCTGCTCTGAGTTGATTATTTTGAACTGTCTGATTTAATAGCATAGTGTAATTCAACTATCAATTTGTCATTACACAATTCACAGATACACTTTTTTTCGTATTTAGCACTTTTAAAGATTTTATCTATGCATCCAATTTTAACTAATAATTGTCTACCGAAAATGGCTGTTTTAATTATCTTTTATTTTTTGGCCAAAACTTCCAGAAATATGAGCCAAAAAGGCTTTGCTATGCCACATTGCTCAGTAATGTTCAGTGCTCTGATTTCACTCTCTTCAGCCATCGTCACTAAACAATGTGAAGTAGCTTTCAAACCAGAACCAGAAAGCACTGTGCCATAAAACCAATTCATTTTAATGGCTTATGCCGTGCAAGTGGAGTTTGTTGCTGCAGAGAAGTATAAATATAAATGTTTACAGTATAATTTATGCATAATACTCACATACTCAACAGACAAATGCTCAAAGTTTGCTCACGTAATAAGCAGACAGAACATTTTTATGTAATATACTTGTTCCTGCTGCTTACAGTAGCGCTGCTGTGTCATGACAATACTTGAAATAATTACGCTTCTTCATTGTCAATACAACTGACAATTATTCCCTTATGTATTTTTTTATCAGAATAATTTAAATTATTGGGTTAAAATTCAAGAGATCTTAAAAATTACTTTATTTAATAACTATCTATTTATTACAAATCACAAATCATGATTTACATATATAATAAATGATTATAACAAAGCATTTTCTGTTTTGGTTTTTGGCCAAGTGCATCCAGAATTTTTGGGTTTGACCCAGAATTTATGACCCAGAATACACCTAATGTATATATAAATGCATTTTTTTTTTTTTTTTTATCAGCGTGACAACTAGAATTTATTTTGGTTCTTTTAGCAAATATTAAAGTGAATGCATAATTAGTTTAAAAAGCATTAAAGTGGATAAACATAGCCAAAATATATTAGTTTACCTCTGTCGTCAAGAGAAATTAGTTGATTCTGTTTTACTCACTATACTGTATACTATGTTGTATAGTTGTGTAGATGTTTTAATTCTCAGAATACACTGGTGCTTTCTAGCTGTGAAAAGCTGAACAACCAACTTACAGTTTTTTTACTATAACATCTGATTATATTTGGATTATTGAACAATGATGTGAAATTGTCTTAGCTTACGTTAATATCTTTGGTTTCAGTGACTAACAGTAGCCTGAGGGCCAACATACAGTGCTAACCACAATGTGTGACAAGCTCTCTAATGACTGGCACACATGCAAGTCTCGACTTATGTCAGGCGTGTTTCATCCATGTACTCTGTCTATAGTGGAATTGATTAAGGCCTGAAGGGTCTGACCTGGGGAAACCTCTGGATCAGTCATGAATGCCGAGGTTATCATGCTCACGCAACAGTATAAATCTTTCTCACACCACTGTGACCAGACAGCAGCTTCAGAATTGTAAATCAGGATTGTTTGGAGCCCTGAAGTCATTTTTTGCACTCGCTCTTAAAATGAGTAAAGGGAGGAATTGTGTGAGTAAAGCGGGTTCGTGATCAGGGTAAAAATCCTGTTGTCTGGAGGCTGAATCTCATGTCTTAAACTGCACTGCTATGCAGCTGATGGGCAGCTCAGTTTAGCTGCTGGTGATTCAGCTGTTTGCCTCGACTTGTGCTCCTCCAGATTCTTTCAGATCTGACCCCCGACCTGCCATTAGGCGTGTGTATATTTTGTGTTAAAAATGCATTAATATACTGTTGGCAGTTTAAAATGCAATTGTAAATCATTCACTTAATGATTTTGACATTGTTAGTTGGGCTGCTCAAACATGGCAACAGTCAATACAATTTTTTTTTATTTCCTAGACTCATTTTAGTGTTATTCTCTTTCAATTCAACCAGTATTCTATTCAACCAGCATTATTACTGTATAAAAAATGTAAGATATTAAAATTATTTTGTTATATGAAGTAATTCTGATTTAAAGGGATGGTTCTTCCAAAAATGTAAGTTTCTCCAGAATTTACACACACTCATGTGGTTCTAAACTTTTATGATTTTTAATAATAATAATAAAAAATTGTTAAACGCAAAACAAAATCTTGTCAAATGTTGGGAAAGCAGCCATTAAGATCTATAGTAGAAAAAAAATGAAGGTCAATGGCTTTTTTATTTTTCAACATTCTCAAATGACCTCTAACCAGTTTTTAACAAGCTGAGGATGAGTAAACAATGACAGAATTTTCATTTTTGGGTGAACTATCCCTTTTATTCATTCATTCATTCATTCATTCATTTTCTTTTGCGGCTTAGTCCCTTTATTCATCTGTGGTTGCCGCTTATGCACTTATCCAGCACGTTTTACACAGCGGATACCCTTCCAGCTGCAACTTATTACTGGGAAACTATCACCTTTAAAATATGAATATTACATGAAAAAACTTTCAGAAAGTTTTGGAACAACTTGATAGTAATAATTTATTTATTTATTTTTTATTTTTTTGTAAAATGTTTCTTTAAATAAACAAAATGTTTTAAGGCCAATATTTTTGTTTTGTTTTTCACAAATAGTAGGTCAAATTTAAGTGTGTTCTATTACTTAAAACAAGCAAACTAATCTGCCAGTGGGTTAAGTGAAATAACCTTATTTCAAATAAAAAACAAGACTATATTACTAACCCCACTGACCTATTTAGCTTGTTTTAAGGAAAAACACATAGTCCATGTGAAATCAAAATGTATGATAGGGCTGCACAATATTTGGTTTCAGCATCGATATCGCAGTGATCATTCGCAAGTGTTCTGTGACTGTCTGAGGGTTTTAAAAGCATTCAGGCATAAGACATTGTACCGTTAGTTAGTTTGATAAATGAATAATTTATAAAACAAAGACTATGCAGTATTTGATTATTCAATTACTGTATATGTGATCACAGTTCGACTTTTTTGAAAATAATAAAATGGTGTTTATTTAATTTGTTTCTTTTTTAATGCATATAGAATGTATCTATTCTTATAGATTGTTTCTTATATTTTATGCATATGCATCCCCCTATCAAATCATCCCAATCAATCTAAAATTAAAAATTCTTTCCAAATAGTTATTTAACAAATCTAGTGAAATTGTATTGCTATTGCAATATGTTGCAAAATGAAAAAAATGTATCACAATGTTAGATTTTTCCAATATCATGCAGTCCTAATGCACAATACTTTTTCAAATTGTAATGATGGATAAACGATTAATCCAATCTTAACTGAATCCATTAAAAATGTTTGTTTTGGTAATTTTCAATCAAAATCTGAACATTGGCTTTCCCAATTAAAGTGGCATTCCTTTCTCTGTTGACGTTAGTTTCAGTTCCATTTCAGTTGCAAGTACAACATCATCATGCTGAAATAAATGTCTTGGCAAATTCCAGTTCAAGCAGTCTTTCAGAATTTTTCAGATATTTGGTCTAGAAACAAGACAAAACTCAAAGTAAGAAAAGCATTTTTTTTTTTTTTTTTTACAAAAAAAATTGTTTAAAGCCCTTATGTATCAGTGCTGTCATTCTCCACAGCTCTGACAAGGAGAACAAACTAAAAACTGTTCTAACAGAGTGTGCATGCCTCATTTACTTTTCACAGGCATATGGTATGTTAAAGTTCTTCTTTTAAGCATTTTATTGATCAGACTGCTGAGAACAAGACCTTTTAAATCTTAAACTGAATATTTTTGCTCTGTGGTCAAGTTTGTAGTTTTTGATTTGTCTCATACTGCTTGTTTTAATCTTAAGAATCTTAAAGTACCGCTTCATGTTCAGCGTCATACTCGTGTCTGTCTTCACCGTGGATAAACATTTGTTTCCTACAGTCAGAGATCTGAGAGTTTCATATAATTTCTTCAACTTCTTTCTTTATGAGCAATCCATTGTGTTTAAAATTGTTCTTGGATATGGTTTTAAAGAGTCAGTTTCTTTGAATGTGCTATAGTCACAGACAACAGCATTTAAATGTGTTGTTGACAATGGCAACAAAGGAGCTAGACAGAAAAAGCACCCAAGTCTCCTTTTAATCACAGTTCAAGTCCCAAACAACTGCCATGAGCGCATATCTAAATTCTCAAACAGTCAGTATCATGTCTAGACTTTCTCTTGCCCATTGAAAGTTTCTAAAATTCTGAAAACAGGGCAGAATCAAAAGAGCACGGGAGCATGAGCGAAATCCGCATAGTACTTTATTTTTTACAATTATTATAGGTGTTTTAAGGCTGTAACCCCTCACTACACACTTTGTACACTTTTCTCAGACAGAAAACTGTCTTGTTTAAATCCTCTCAAAGTTTAAATTTTAATAGAATAAGTGTAACATTATAGAATGAAACCAAAGATCAAAACCTGTCATCAGGCACAAACATTCATCGCTGTCAGCAAAAGGTTCATGAAGCTTTTTAGCTTTTGTGCGGATAATGTTGGTATCCATGTTCTTTTCCTGAAGTCACTGATCCACGAAGCAAAAGCAGACTCCTTACAGGGGTCGCACATCGGATGCACCACACACATGACAGTTGGAAGTAACACCCACCGGACGCGCACATTCACATGTTATTCAAAATTAAATTTTGTTCAGATGGCATTCTGTGGCACGGTAAAAATATGAATAGGGTCCTTAGTCGTAGCTGGGCACCGCAGACAGCCACCAACTTGCTGCACCAATGTACGCACCCTGATATAAACCTATGTTTAGGTCTGGTGTGCGACCCCTTTTACGATGGTCTTGGTTTGGACAGTTACAACCCTTGTTGGAACTCACACTGCTAGCGAAGATTTAAGTTAATTTGGCAAGCTGAATGCATTCTGTACTGTACAGGAGATACAGAGGAGATAGATTGACAGTGGTCTACAGACAATCAGGAAGCAGAACACAATGCACTGTAAAAAACAACAACAAAAAAAAGATGTTGAGGCTGCGCCGTTATAGTGAGGGATCACTGTACAACTATTTAAAGTGATCTCATTTTCAGTTGACCATTTAATAATGTTGCACAGCTGAATCTTTTAATTATCTTTATAATGTCTCTCTCGTTCAATCTGCAGCATTCTGGCCAAGCTCCACCTACTTAGACATTTAGCAGATTCATTTATTTTTAATTACAGTCATGCAATTACACCTATGAGTTTTTGTTAAAAAAATGCATAAGTTATGAAATGCAGCAGTTTTTTGTAGGTGGATTAAAGTGCAGACTTTTGAAAATGGAGGCACAGCTATCAACAGTCACGCTCACATCGGTCTTGAGAGAATCCTAAACGCAATAAAAACATCATTTCGGAAGAGAACCAATTATATGTAAAACACTATTTGAAAACAAAAACACACCAGTGTGAGTGTAATCTCAGTTTGCTGCTGTTACCTGATAGGAATGACACAGCTCTGCTCTTCTGCTGTTGTAGTTCATCTGCTTCAAGGTTTGTTGTGTTTTGTGTTCACTGTTCAGTGATGATCTTCTGTGGACCTTTGTTTTATAAATGTAATATTTGAGTTACTGTCGGCTTTCTCTCAGATCAAACCAATTTAGGGCTTTAAAATTTCATTTTTCATGCCTTTAGTGAAATCAATGTACCTCAGTAACCCGACTCGCCTCAGTAATGCTGTTGATTTATCATATCAAAGTTGCAAACAAGTTATGTTTTTTTTTATAATAAAGCCGTTGTAATAGGGCTGCCTGATATTGGAAAAAGTAAGTAAAATTATCATGTTTTTGTTTTGAAATGTAGATATTTGGACTAATAACAAGACTTTATGTGAAAAAAATTATATGTAAGAAATAATTATAATTTTTTTTAAATAAATTGTAGAAATGCAGTAACTGAATACAATTCTGCTGCTCCTGGTCAACTATAATCCAGATTCAGCAAAGCATATCTTGCGATGTGACTATTGCAAATACAATGTGATATTGATACTGAAACATAGACTGTAAAAGATATAGACAGATTATCCGTGACATCACCCATAGGTTTCTGAACAACGCAAAAAAAGCTTTAAGTAGGCGCGGCCAACTGACACCATTTTGTTTGTGCGTCATCACACTGACAGTGGGATACCAAACAAGGGCAAAGAGGCGGAGCATACAAATGCATGCATTTTGCTTAGACAGACTTTTCTTGGCAGAATGCTTAATACTTCATTACCTACAACTTGTTTGTGTTCTGACCACATGTGCTTGGTTGTATACTATATCAATGTTTAGACTTTTAAAAACACTGTTGTAATACATTGAACCACTAAACATTGTTTATGTTACGTTTTTCTACAGAAGGAAAACCCAAATCACTTCCAACAACTTCAGATATAGTCTGTTTTAGTAAATGTAAGGCTGTTTATAAAATTCAGGCATAACACTGTATGACAACTTTTCAGATGACTGTTCTATGGCCTACACCTAATCAATCTGTCAGATTCTGGAGTGCATTACAGGTCTAAAGAAAATTATAAATGATAAATGATCTTAAATAAAACAAATACATTTATAGATATGGAATATAGGTAAATAATTTCACTCCCCTGGGAAATGGAGGCAACCTCAATGGTTTGTGAGCACAATTAAAGGTGCAGTAGGTGATTGTCTTCAGAAACATTTTTTGTTGTGCTGGTTGAAAGTCTCTTCACAGTCGAATAGTAATGATTACAGTAAATGATCTAAATTTGTTTAAATGAATTTTTATATTTTGTTTAGAGCAAAAAAACTAAAAAATGTTTATCCAATTAAATATTGTTTACCTTTGCGTGAAATTCAGGATGATTCCCTGGTATGCTGATGTCGCTTTAGATTTGTTGTTTTTATCAGTTTTTTCCTATCCATACGGTTTACGCTCTTTTTGAAATCAAACCTTCTTGAAATCAAACCTGAATCTTTGTTTCCCTCAGCTGTTGCCATTTCATTCTAGTTTAATCCACCAGGAGCCCCTGTGGATGATGATGTAATTGCATCCTGTATCTACTGTGGATCTAATATGCATGTGCGTCATGCATCACAAAATAAGATTAATTTTTATTGGATATTTTCCAAAAAAAAAAAACGTCCCTCAATCACATTCTTGTTTAATTTTTTGAGTCAACGAAAATGTCAGCAATTTTTTTATTATAGTTTTTGTCATAATAAGTAGAAACTTGATTGTCACGAAAATTGTGACAAACATTTTTCGTTAACAAAACTAACACTGGTCTAGAAGAAATTGCATAATAATAATTGTGAAATAAAAAAAATATTTATAGTTGAAGTCAGAATTATTAGCCCCTTTAAATTATTAGACCGCTTGTTTATTTTTTCCCTAATTTCTGTTTAAGGGAGAGAAGATTTTTTTCAACACATTTCTAAACATAATAATTTTAATAACTCATTTCCAATAACTGATTTATTTTATCTTTACCATGATGACTGTATATAATATTTTACTAAATATTTTTAACACACTTCTATACAGCTTAAAGTGACATTTAAAGGCTTAACTAAGTTAATTAAGTTACCTAGGCAGGTTAGGGGAATTAGGCAAGTTTTTGTATAACAGTGGTTTGTTCTGTAGACTATCGAGAAAAAATATAGCTTAAAGGGGCTAATAATTTTGTCTCTAAAATGGTACATAAAAAATTCAAAACTGCTTTTATTCTAGCCGAAATAAAACAAATAAAACTTTCTCCAGAAGAAAAATATTATCAGACATACTGTGAAAATGTACTTGCTCTGTTAAATATCTTTTGGAAAATATTTAAAAAAGAAGAAAAAATAATCGGAGGTTGCTAATAATTCTGACTTCAATTGTATATATGGCAAGATAGGTATAACAGAGTATTTAAAGTAGTTTTAAAACCTTGACGTTTTCAAACCACAATAAACCTTGAAACCAGTTATTGTATTATGCTTATAGTCAAATAATCAATAAAATAGTCAATAGATTAATTGATATAAATATAGTTATTTGTGGCACCAGTCTAGACATTTTTCTTAATTTTCAACCACAGAACTGTAAACCTTATTTATAGTTTCTAGCACTCAGACAGGCCAGTCTGGGACCAACTATAACACTTAAATCACCTTTCTTCCTCACTCTGATGCTTTGTGTGAACAGATCTGAAGGTCTTTGACCCTTTGTAATGTAGGTTCATCTTTTGTAGTTTTCTGTTGTGTTGGAATCCTTTGGAGATTTGAGTGAACCAGATTCCCTCAAGTTGCAACAAATGTGCGCTCCTCTCACCCACCCTCAAACCCTACCCCCACCAGCCCATCCTAATCATAATAAAACACGAAGAGACAGTCTAGCGTGAAGAAATGTGCGTCCCCGAGCACACTCGTTCTGTCGCTCTCATCGGGTTTATTGGGGCAGAATGAGAGATCGCTCTGGAGACGAGACCCCATCCTTCAAGCACTTTGCGAGATTGAAAAGGGGCAATAGGACAGAAGGTGTGGCCGCTGTTACTATCACGCTTCAGGATTGTTCGGCTTTGATCATACATATTTTAAGACTTGCCAGCCAATGGGATTCAAGGATCTTGCTAGCCGCAAGATAAATGGAAACACAAAGAATGATAAACGAATCGATTCTTCAATTAAGAATTGTCCTGATGATTTAATTTGGAAAATATCTGTTGTGTATAGCGATGAGGCAAAGATTCCATCACTAACATGTTTATTACTTATGTGATTTACTGTACATGCTATTCAGTTATGTCATTTACAAAACTTACCTCGTTTTATAGGCTTATACCTTGGTAGTGTTCTATACAGTATTAAAGTATAAAGGGGTCCATGGGATGGGGAGAGGGAGAAAAGTTAATAAACAAGTGAAGTGTTCAGGTGCAAAAGCCGCTAAATGCTATTTCTGCCAAAAATGAGCTAATGACATTGAGCGAATGCTTTAGCCATGTAGTACATGTTCAACAAATAGTTTCGCTTCAAATCATCTAAAGTGCAGCGTCAGCACATTTAGAAATAACAGTTTGTTGGCAAAAGCCTCTAAACGCTACTTGCCTTTAGCAGCAAAAGCAGCTATGTCCCGAGAACCAATCAGAAGGCGCGTATTGAATCATATGTTTTTAATGTAGCAACACGCTGATACATCGGCTTTTATAAGGAGACCGATTTATTCCACTTTCGATTTTAAAAGATGGAGTTTGATGAACTGGATGAGCCTGTCCGACTGTCAGTGAATGGCAAATGAAAACGTCCCTTACCTCAAAACTATGTGCATTATAAAAAACAAAAACACACTGTACAGTCGGAAGTGTAACATCCATTTATAACGTTCTTTTGCGCTGTGACGCTACTTTGAATGAGTCTGATTTACTGTACATTACACCGCAACTCCATTTCACGAAAGACTACGTTAAGGTGCACATGGATGCTATTAGGATAAAAAAAGACAAAGACTGTGAGTTTCTAAAAGTGTCTGAAAGACATCCCCTTTTTGCCCAGTAGGCCTACCTTGTTTTTTATTTGCTAATGTAAGCAATTTTTTAAAAAGTAAATATAATCTAGAAATCTTTACATTATTTATGTTACTTTATATTACCTATACGTCTGATACGCTTTTCATATTAATGGACAATGCACTGATATTGATGTTTCACAATGTATTTACACTACATTATTCATAACTAACAGGCTTAGTTTACAGTATTTGCAATGTTTTTCATTGTTGTACTTGTATCAAATCTAAATATCAGAAATGACAACAGATTGTTAAGATTTATATAATGTCAATTTTAATGTTATTGATTAATGCTCTTGCTTGACAGATTTCATTCATATATTTTCCTTCTGCTGGTTTAATTTTTTTATTTTTTGTTTTAGGTGTTTTATGTTTGGCAAAATTATTTCTAATTGCATCTTTAGTGATCTTTAACTAATTACACTGTCTTGTCCCGATTGGTGGAATTAGAGTTTTTTGCAAAAACAGCACAAGTGGATTTAGCTGGTTTTGACGCAAAATAAAATTTAACCTGTTAATAAAAACCAAAGAATTGTCTAAAGTGACATTTAAAAAAAGCTATTTCATTTACTAGCTAATAAACTTATCATTACCTATAAAATAAAACTTCTGAACCTGATCAGAGGAGCCTGATAGAAAATGCTCATTTACAAAAAAAATAAAGGTCTGATGGATTTAGAGGGTTTTGCATCTGAACTCCTCAAACATACAAATAAATAATTATTTAAAATTAAAATAAATAACAAAATATTTTAAGAATGGTTATATATATATATATATATATATATATATATATATATATATATATATATATATATATATATATATATATATATATATATATATAAATATATATATATATATATATATATATATATATATATATAAATATATATATATATATATATAAATATATATATATATATATATATATATATATATATATATATATATATATAAATAAATTAAATAATACAAAATGAATAAATTGCATTCAAAATAAACACAATTTAATTAAAATCACTGAATATAATTTATTACAAACAAATATAATTTATTTCAAACAAAATAAAGTAAAAGTAAAAAAATATACCTTTAACAGAGAAAAATTACTGATAATGTAACTTAATTGAAGCTGTTTTGCAAATTATATATGTGAAACTATTTATTATTTAACTATTAACTATATTAACTATTTAATTTATCACAGTATAAACTGTTTGTATATAATAAACAATATATACACTACCTGACAAAAGTCTTGTCGCCTGTACAAGTTTTAGGAACAACAAATAATAACTTGATTTCTAGTTGACCATTTGGCAGTATTAGTGGCTTATATGAAAGGCAAAGGCCTCTTGATTACGCTTATTTTACCAAAATAAAATATGACCATACTTTTAATGATTTCATTCTGACATTGCTTAGACAGAAGTGTACAGTATAGAATATAAAGGGATCATGATGCAGTGGATAAATAATTGTTATTGTGTATGACTCCCATGAGCTTGGCGGACTGCATTTATACATCACTGCAATGACTCAAATAACTTAGTAATAAAGTCATCTGGAATGGCAAAGAAGCGTTCTTGCAGGACTCTCAGTCTTCATCAATATTCTTTGGGTTCATCTTCAATGCCTCCTCCATCTTACCCCAGACATGCTCAATAATGTTTATGTCTGGTGACTGGGCTGGCCAATCCTGAAGCACCTTGACCTTCTTTGGTTTTTAGAAACTTTGATGTGGAGGCTGAAGTATGAGAAGGAGTGCTATCTTGGTGAGGAATTTGCCCTCTCCTGTGGGTTTTTAATGTAATGGGCAGCACAAATGTCTTGATACCTTGTTGCTGTCAACTCTGCACACCTCTCACATGCCCCCATACTGAATGTAACCCCAAACCATGATTTTTCACCAAACTTGACTGATCTCTGTAAGAATCTTGGGTCCACGCGGGTTCCAATAGGTCTTCTGCAGTATTTGTGATGATTGGGATGCAGTTCAACAGATGATTTATTCAAAAAAATTATTTTGTGCCACTTTTCCAAAAAACTGGAAGTGAAGTTATTATTTGTTGCTCTTACAACTAGAATTGATGACAATACTTTTTGTCAGGGATAGTTTTTTTATTTTAGAGCAAGTGTCTTTCATGTAAGGAATGTAAGAGTAACTGTAATACTAACATTATACTCCTTTAAAAAAAGAAAAACATGATATAAACTTGGACCAGACTAAAGAGACTTGGTATTAACATGCTGTGTCCAGAAACTGTCATTTTTTTTCTTGCATTTTCCATTTATTTTTTACCATTCTGACATAATTGGTGCAAATTTTTTTTGAATTACACAATGTTTACAACTGCCTCTGTGTAACTTCATGTGTGCAACTCATTGATAACTTGTTTGGTTATAGTCCAGTCTCACACTAACAAGCTTAAGAGCTCAGAGAGGCAAAGACGCACAAATCATTTCAAATGCTCAAATGACTCTTTAATCCAGAGGCTGCAGTTGGCCATCAAATGCAGGAAAAATTAGGTGCTAAACGTTCTCTGAGCAGCTTAGCATAATAATTATTCCCGCTGTTACAATGGCATCAAATTACAGATCTACTGGCATTATGGAGTCATTAACAATGCTGCTATATCCGCTTGCTGATGGTGTCTTTGAGAGGGAACAATCTGCGCTTTAACTGATTTAGAAATAGTAATCTTTTAATTAAGATATTTAGATTTTTATCTTCCATTATGAGGAACTTTTATTTCAGTGTCAAACTGATAGTTTATCCCAAAATGACTGCCATTTGTAGGGCCAGACAGAACTTAAAACTTAATACTTATTCATTCATTCATTCATTCATTCTTTCATTTATTTATTCATTTATTTATTATAAGGTTTTCAATGTAAATCCAATTATAACCACTTGTTTGGTAAAAGTAATTCTTAATTCTTAATATGTCTAGAGAAGACAAAATAATTTTACAAAGTGTATTATACATAAATGAAATAAACATTTACATATCATTCAAAAATAATACAGAAATTATTATTATAACAGAAAAAAACATAAGTCAAGATTTTCACACATTATCTTAGTTACTGAAAATCTGAGGTTGCTGATTCCATATGGGTCCATTCCGACATGACTTTGCAAGCTGCTATTTGCCATATAGTCAAAATAGACTGTATTTAACGGACCAAAAAACAACCAGCAGTGGTCCATTTGTCTCGTGCAGTGTAATTCAAGGCTTGGGGTGTGTATAAATGGCACAAAACAAAAAAAAGATATGTTTTGCTTGTTTGTTTAAATGATATCATCTTTCTTTGGACTGGAAGTACATAGGGCTCTATTTTGACGGTCCATGCGCAGAGTGCAAAACGCAGGACGCAAACGCTTTCAGGGCATGTCAGGACGTGTTTTTGCTAATTTAAGGACGGGAAATCTGCCTTGCGCCGTTGCACATGGTCTAAAAGGGTTGAGTTTATTTTCTTAATGAGTTATAGGTGTGTTTTGAGAATAAACCAATTAGAGTCTCATCTCCCATTGCCTTTAAGAGTCAGCTGTGTCGCTCCAAGAGCGCATTTGCTATTTACAGGACGCAAAGTAAGTCTAAGTGGAAAAAATGAGCATTTTACAAGCAAACAGATTACAGTTAACAGGTTTTTAACAGAAAACTGTTAAACAGAGCATCTACTGCGTGAGAATGAGAGACAATGGATCACTTTCGCTCTTGGATAGGGAAACCTTTACACACAGACATCAATTAGTCTATAAAGAAATACTTTTGTTTGTTAAGCGCAAATATTAGTTTCAAAACTATTTCTAAATTCAGTTCTAATTTCCAACAAACGAATAAATGAACAATAATAACAAAACATGCTCAAAAACCTGAGTTATATCCTAAAACACATGCTGTGCCCCATATGGTCTAAAACCTGACAGGTGGGCAAATCTAAGCTTGTTTTTAATAAAACAAATATAAATATGGATATACTAAATAATACTGCTAATAATAATAACATTATACAAAAGCAAATTGTTATGAATGAACTGAAAAAACCTGCCGAGATGAAGAAGACATAAAAGCAGTGATTTTTCATATTTATGTAGGCTAGAAAATAATATGTTTTGTAATATTTTAATCCTTTATATTTATATCCTATATCTATTCTTATTATATCCTATATATATATATATATATATATATATATATATAGATCCTTAATATTTGAATTTTTTCCTATGTAAAGATAGCAGTGTGTAAGCGAGGAGCAGCTCTGCGCTGGACTTTAGACCGGGTTAGTTTTGGTCTAATGAAAAATCCATTTATAGGTTCTCAAAATAGCAACGCGCCAGCGGTCCGCCTCAGAACGCCTTCTTTTTTAGACCAGAACGCCTATGGGCGCACAAATGAGCACTAATGCATTTGCTGTTTAAACAGCGTAGCGCAACACCTCAAAACGACTCTTGCGCCAAGCTAAAACTACCAAAAGACTATTGCGCCGCGTCTTGCGCCACACTGCGCCGGGTGTATGATAGGGCCCATACAATGTAAAAACGCTGCCATTGTGATGTGCATTAACCACGAAAATTAAAGGCTTTGAAAATGTTGTGCGTGTGCATAGTATGTGCATAGGGGAAAGTAGAATAAATGGATGCATAAACACTGCATGAATAATTATAATAAGTAATGTGAATAATAATTGTGTATAATAACAGTGAAGCTGTTAAGTTTTTCCAGTCAAATTGCTCGCATTTTCCAGATGCACCAGTTGACAACCGCAAGTCACATGACAAGAACTGTCCATTCAGCTTTGTGCTTTGTTTGGAATATACACATGTGGTAGACTAACTATCCTCAAACACAGAACACCCAAACACTGGTTACAGGTATCCAGTTTTCTTCTAAATGTTCTTTTGTGTTAAAAAAGGCAAACAGGTTTGAAACAAGTGAATGATGAGAGAATTGAAAATTTTTAGGGATCTTAAGTGTTTTGAATATGTCAAGCTGCTGTGACCAACGCATTGTAATGATTTTCAGTGAATACTAAATAAATAATAGAGCTAGTATATTTTGTAATGTTTATAGGTATATTTTATATGATTTAAAAGTAACTTTAAAGTAAAGTAATTAGTAATCTGATTATTTGTACATGAATAATTAGTAATGTAATCAGATTACAATTTTCAGTAGTACTCAGTAGTAATTTGTAACCTATTACTTTTTTTAAGTAACTTACCCAACCCTGCTTCAGACTAGTCTTTTTGGTTAATAATCAGTGAAATTGTTTAATTAAACGATCAGATTCTGTTTGTTATTCAGTCTGAATCACTCAGACGAACAGCCCAGTAAAAAAGTAACCAAAGTAACAAGACATTAATTTTCTCTTTTCCTCTCTAATCTCTCCTGAACTAGATTATGAAGCATTTCCTGTTTCCAACAAGATAATTACAGATTTTACTTCTTATCAGAACTCTTTACTGTAGAGTCACTCAGCATTAAGGAAAAAAGTTTGGATTGATAGTCCCAGAGTATGTATAAGTTAAGATTTTTGTTTGTTTCCCACTGTAAGATGGTTTTCCCAAAAAAAGGGAGTCCGATTCCTTGGAAAAGAGGCTGAAGTAAGAAGCGCGAGGGAGCAATTCCCTAAGAATTTTTATTTTGGCCCAGTCCTGCCCCCTGCCTTCACTCTTAGCCACCCCTTCCCCCCTCCCTCCCTCATTCACACATTCAGGAAACAGGGGACCCTGCCAGAAGCCCTTTCTGTTTCCGGGAATCAGGCCCACAGGGCTGCTGTGTAGTGGGCCGGCTCTGACGTGAAGCCTATTGTTCCAGTGCGGAGCTCCATTGTGGAGGGGAAGGAACAGCAGCAAAAACAAAAAACACCCACGGAAGGAGCTGAGAGGAGGGAGGGAGGACAAGATGTCTGAGCTATTTCTGTAAAGAGGCTCCTTCCCCAAGAGTGGTGGCTTCGCTGATGAGATACGGCGGCTCTTGCGTGTTTGGCCGCAGAGTTTATCGCTTCAATCTATCTCTGGAGTCTGCCATGTTAAAAGCTGACGCACAAATTCAAAAATACATGTGACTCATGAGAATGGAGGATCTGATGTCCGTGGAAACATCAAAACGTGTGTGTGTGTTCGATGAAAGCCTTACTGTACGCAAGCAGTGTCTTTTCCGCTCTGTGGTCAAAGGCAGAAATCCCTGCTGGAAAAACCAGGTCACACCAGCTTAAAGTGTTCAGGCTGTTTGTGAATTGGTGAAATGCAAAACTGCAGATTTTAAAAACGGACTATCAATTGTTGTTGAACGAGACTTGTTTATCTAATGTTCAGACACCTTTGAAAGAGCAGTTGAAAATCATTTTTAACTTGACATAACTACGCTGTTTAAACAACATTGCATGATGTAATGAAGCAATGATTCTGAATGTTCGTTTGTAGTGATGTGCGAGCTGATATTAGTTGGGTTTCCAACACCCTCTGCTAATGCTCATTTTGAAGTATAAGTAACTAGTGATAGAAATGCAATATTTCAAATAAAAATACCGTAATTTGTGAAAGTTTTTACACTTGGTTGAGAGGGTTAATGTGAATAATGGGAGATCCAACACATTTCCAAAATTCTGATGTCTCCATCAAGACTGATTTATTCTTTTGCATAGTACATGTCTGCGTAGTACAGCCTTACCCCTCACTGTGGCTGATGCCGACGGTAACGTCGACGGTGAGGCACACCTTTCAAACAATGTAACTACACATCACGACAACGCGTAGTGCAAGCTCAGCTCAGCTCAACATAAAAACCCACTGCCATCTAGAATTTTAGAAGTTTCATTGCAGAGCAACACAAACAGAAAGCAGAAGTATAAATGCATGACTCTGCGCAAGACATGCGTCGTGGGTAATGGCAGTCATTCGACTCAAGAAATGTAATTCAGCCTTTATGCTTGGCTTGTTTACTGTTGGTTATTATGCAACACTACATCAGCTGCTGATCTAATGACTCAATCAAAATACACAGTTTGTCAACAAATTTTACTTTTCTAGTTTGCATTTGGAATTTTAATTTTTTATTTTTTGTGAACTTTGAAAACATTCACGTTAGGATCCAAAGCAGGCTATTAAGTATTATTATTAACATTGCAAGCAAGTTTTATGACTCTAAAAGCATTGATTAATCCTATTAGAATCGATTTAGGATAACTCTCCTGTATTAAACACCAAGTAAATCCTTTATGGGTTTTGTATTATGTAAAAGATATATGACTTGGTAAATTCATATCACACAAGCAAGAGTGAAGATGAGCATGAACTCAAATGTGATATTGATTTCGTACAGCAGTTCAATAGATACAAGTTAATACTGAGTAAATATTCTGTTTTCTTTTTTTCTGTTCTGTAATGAAAATAGTTCAACATTTGTGCTTCTCCAATCATAGCAGTCTTTCGTTCCTGAAAAAAAAAATTTTTTTTGATTCTATTATTCTAGTCAGTGATATTTAACTATGACTGTACTGCTACAGTACTACTGTAAGTTCTCACTAGAAATGACATAAGTGGGAAAAAGTTTACATGCAAAATTCAACTTTCAAATAGATTTTTATTTTTATGGTTAACTGACATGAAAGGAACTCAAAAGATTGTGGGATATCAAAGGAAGAAAAGGATACATCTGTGCTGCCTTTTCAATATCAATCTGTTGGTTTCTTAGGAGACAGATAGTACAGCTATGGGATTCAGACAGATTCTGTGTCTGAAGGATGTAATGTATCTTTTAAACTAAAGCCGCATTTTTTAGATTTTGGACACAGCCTTCCTTTGTTTCTAAAAGTATCAGTCATTTTGAACGGTTTATGTTAATAATACAATCAATAATTCTTTAGGACAGGGACTTTCTGCCACCCACTGGCAGTTTTAGTCTCCTATAAATTACATTATTAACCAATAAAACTCATGTCATAATATTGCTATTTTATTTTATTTTTTATTACTCATTTATTTTCTTTTCGGCTTAGTCTCTTTATTAATCTGGGGTCGCCACAGTGGAATGAATCACCAACTTATCCAGCAAATGTTTTCACGCAGCGGATGCCCTTCCAGCCATACCTGCCAACACTCCCCGGGAGTCTCCCGTATTTTAGACCCATCTCCCATTTTGTTCTGTCTCCCGGAAAACTCACAGAATTTCATCACCAGATTAAAGCTTTATTTTAATTCACACAAGATGATCTTTTGTTTCTGAGTGGGTTAAGATGCTCTTAGTTTAGACTTTGGGAATGCAAAAAGCATCAATAATATTCCCACACTTGTAATGGAAAGCACTTATAACTCCACTGTATACTTAAAGTATTATTTTATCAAGATGTTAAGTTTTCTCCCTGAATTATTCAGTCTTATATAATAAATAGTTTATCATATTCAACACATTTAATATTATTTCTCTCTTTTTTTTACCTTCTAAAGACTTGATAAGAATTGTTTATTGTCTCATTTCTTTAACTATTGTGTGTGTGTGCGTGCGTGTGTTTTTTTGTATATGTATATGTAGCAGTTCCACCTGATAGAACATACTGAGAGTCAGATGATGAGCATCATAAAAGTTTAAGCCAACCTGTCACCTCACCATCACTATTACCCCCCTCCCCAACACCGAAACCAGAACAGTCATAAGACATTACTGTTAATATATAATAGTAACATATTGTTAATAAGCTGAGTTTTTTTTTTTTTTTTTTTGATAGTATATTTCACATTTCTTGTTTGTAAAGGCTAAATACTAATAAAAGTGAAAATGATTTTTTTTGTAGTATTTTTATTTAAAATAAATGTTTTGGCAGTTTTTTCTTGGCTTTTTAATAGTGTCCATATTGATATTGGACTTATATCGTACCCACTGACATTAAGAAATATATCCTGATATCAGTTTTTGCCTTATCAATCAGCCCTAGTTTCAGTGCAATAACAATTGGAAATCAATCATTTTTCTTTCTAACACAAGACATCCCTCATAAATATTTGGAAACTACTCAGCCCTTAAAAAAAGCAAAAAAACTAATGTACTATTCCAGTCTATATCCTTTATTGTGTATAAAATGAGCCTGTAGTCTTTATTATTGACCATGTAATTTTGTCATTTAAAAGTCAACTGAAGTCTAACCCTGGTAAGACCAGGTCAAAAGGTATTTTCAGCTGATCCTGGTACAGCACATGAGGCAATTGGCAAGATAATTTAATCTGGGTAAAGTTTAAAAAGTTTAGGGTGATGGAAAGTCAAACACGCATTCATTATGCAACCTCACATTGTACATATTTAGTTACAACATAGCAGTGACATAAGGGTGAGCAGATTAATTCTGAAGTGTCATTTCTGCACAAACAAGACCACAAAAAGATGATGTAAAGATCCAAAAACAAATAATAATGCACTGCCTCTCTGTCTTGTTTGGAGATGTTTGGAAACAGTCATTAGTGGTGTTTGTTGTCTGTGAGTTTCCAATATAGTGTTTACCTTTGCTGCTGGATTTTAATTTATTAGAATATCAACACATAGTATGGCCATGGATTGCATAAAACATGTATGGGTTGTAATTCCTGTAGAAATAGGTTTATTTATATTTAATGTCATTAAAGTACTATATTGATAAAATGTTTTTTAGTTATTCTGCTCAGCTCAACTCTATATTAATATTCAGTGGGATGCATTTTAATATTAAATTAGGTTAATATTTTACGTTTTTACAAATTTACAAGGATTGTCCCAAAACATTCTGCTATTTCAGCTCATTTGAACAAACAGCAAACGTCATTTTTTAAGTGCAGTTTTCATAATATAAATAACCTTATCAACTGTTTTCAGCATTTATAGCAGGGTTTAACGCTAAGGATTTTTTTACTGGCCCGATTGAGGCAGTGGATTAGATTTTTACTTGCCCTGGCAAAATTTTCACTGGCCGCACCAAAAAAAATAAAATAATAATAGCTATTTTTATATTTTAAATAACATAACTGTATACATACACCTTTTTATTCAGCATAACTTTTTTTTTAATAATATTTGGATTTTTTAAAAACTACAGTTGTAATGTAACAAAATTGCAAATATAAATATATATACATACATACTGTACATATAGGGCTTGAAATAAACCCTTTTGCTTAGTAGCTCTCATATCCAGACCTTTACAATTACACGGCTGTAGCTCTCTGTCATATACATGGTCGGTTAGGCAAGGCAGGGCAAGTTTATTTATATAACATTTCATACACGTTAGTTAGTTAGTTAGTTAGTTAGTTAGTTAGTTAGTTAGTTAGTTAGTTAAAAAATTGCAGGATTCCTTACAATTATTCATGTTGTCCCAGCACAAATAAGTTAAAAGGTTTTGAACAATTTAAGTGCATTGAACAAAACAACATAGTTGTCCCAAAGAATTGTTTTGTTTTAGCGCATTCTAAATAAGTAGTTTGTATAATTATGTTTGATGGATGGATGGATGGATGGATGGATGGATGGATGGATGGATGGATGGATGGATGGATAGACAGACAGACAGGCAGACAGACAGACAGACAGACAGACAGACAGACAGACAGACAGACAGACAGATAGATAGATAGATAGATAGATAGATAGATAGATAGATAGATAGATAGATAGATAGATAGATAGATAGATAGATAGATAGATAGATAGATAGATAGATTGATTGATTTATGTATTTTATGTAAAAAGTATTCCTGTAAAAAAACTGTCATACCTTTTCATTGGTATTGTACCATCTTAAAAAAAAAACTGAATTGTTATTAAAGTATTATTAGCATTAACTAACTTTTTTGCACGCTTTTTTAAAACAACTCCTGTTTTTCTTCCAGGTTTCCCAAAAAAGCGAGCAGGTGAGTTGAGTGCCTCCTTCCTGTTGCTCTTCCCTTGTGAACAGCCCTCATTGAGGCCCAGAGACTGATAGATAGCTAATGGTGGTTTTCTTCAGACGGGTTAAGCATAGACACAACACTGATGCTCCCGCTGATATCAGCATGTGATGCAACACTCAGATTTTGATTTATTAAAAATCATACACAAAATATCATTAACAAAAAAATAAATAAATAAAAATTTCAACATGGTCGAAAATGGAGTGGGATGAAGCACAAGCTTATTATTTTCCCACCCTATTACCACATTCATCATTCGTCTAATACTTAAACTTATGTCTTCTTCAACTTATCTCTTCTTTTTACATGAGACAATTGTTGTTCTTTTGGCATCTTTGACATTATATGTTTGATTCCATTTGTACATTTACATTTTGTAACATAGACCCCATATAACATAGAGAAAAAAAACAAAAATAGTACTGCAATATACTTTTAAAACTTTTTAAAACACAACATCAACGTTTTGAAGGATAGACTGTGTATGTGTATCTGTCAACCAAAACAGAAAAAAAAGAAATCACAGGATGTTCACTTTTCATGTCCAATGAGAAAATGAAGACTTGAGAAATATATATATATATTTTTTATTAAAATAATTATGAATAATGAAACATAAAAAAATACATTGGTAACACTTTTCAATAAGGTTGTATTAGTTAATGTTAGCTAATATATTTACTAACATAAACAAACAACAACACATTTATTACATAGTTGTTCATTGTTAGTTCATGTTAACTCACAGTGCATTAACTAATGTTAGGAACTTAAGCATGAATTGTATTTTAATAATGCGTTAGGAAATGTTGAACAATGATTAATAAATGCTGCACAAGTATTGATCATCCTTAGTTCATGTAAGTAAATACATTAACTAATGAAATCCTGTTGTAAAGTGTGACCAATGTGTTTTCTTTTGCAGTTTTTTTCAAATTAAACCAGAATTTTTGAAGGGTTTTTGTTGTAAAGATGCTTGTTTCTCTGTGTAGAGATGTAAATGAAACAGCATCATTCATTCACAAAGAACCTGCAGACTTCAGACTATGTTTCCCTCTATGTTTTCAAAATCACATGACCAGTGCTTCCCATACATAGACTTGGGCGGGCAGCCCAATTATATTAACCGTCGCCCAAGTATATCTGGTGACATTTTTTTACTATTATTTTTTTTTTTTTACACTTTTTTTGTATCGGCCTAATAGCCAAACATTCACACTCGATTAACTAGTAAAAAATCTCTCATCCTACTTGTTTCCTACTTGTTGTGTATGCACAAAAAAACTGTCAACACTCCCACAGACAATCAAACAGGCTCTGCAGAGACCCACAGGACCCACAGATACATGCCTTTTTGGGACTTGCGTCCGGGGTTTTCTTGTGCGCTCTCAAATAAATGCTGCTGAAGTGCGCTTTAGTGCGTTTATGTAACAAGTATCTCTCCAACATTTATTAGATTTGTTAGGAATATTTGAATGCCTCTATTAGACCTACAGAATGGCATTGATGCATCCTGAAGTAAAGTTAAACAGGTATAAACTCCAGCAAGACAAAGTCATTGTTTGCATGAACCATAGACCTTTATCTATTAATAAAGTATAATCATGGAAACTGTGTTCATCATAACTGAAAGCTACATCGTGTTTGCTGGCCTCACGCATCCGGCAGCCCTGTCAGTCAGTCATTCAGCATGTCACCTTAAAGGGTTAAAGAAATAACGCACAGCACTACTATGATTAAAGAAAAGTTCATGCTGTTATAATTACCTTATATTTTAATACATTTTGGTGCGATTAAAATCTGCCATAAAAAAAAACAAAAAACGTTTTGAATGAGAAGCTGTAATGTTGCTGTGGCAGGATGAATTTTGGTGTGGAGCCCCGCCAAGGAAGAACGAATGTAGCAGAAACTATGCTTTTCTATATACTCGGAGAGAACGAAATTACTTCTAAACTGGCTGAAAAATATGTATACACTGTTAGAAATGCTTAATTAACTCATTTGACCTATTTAAATAATCTACACGTGTGATTCTTGCAATTATTATACTTTTAAGAGATATTGTCAATTTTTTTTGCTTTGTCATTTATTTATCATTGCTATACTTTTGTAATTTTATTATGATATTTTTATTATTTTATACATATCTAACATGCTTTGACAATACTGTACAAAATGTCAGCAGCAGGTTTTACCTGCCAGTAGGGCTGCAACAACGAATCAATTAAATAAATATAAAATCTGTTACTAAAAGCATTGACAACGAATAACATAATTAATTTGTCAGAAACGTTTGATTATTAAAAAAACTTTAGTTACCAGTCCAAACATCTAAAAAAATCCTAAATCAAGAACAGACAAGAAAAATGTCATGAGTAAATTAAGTGTTGCTTAAAACTTCTGTTTGAGATTATATCTCACTTAGATTTTTTTTCTTACCCTATTGGCAAACAATAAAGTTTTAAACAAACAAGAAATAAAGGTCACTAAATTAGGGTCACTTAATTTCTTATGCTATTTCATGTGTCTAGTATGTATCTTGAATATTTTATGTTAGATATTTGGATTAAAGACAGGACAAAACTACTAAGTTAGTTTTTTAATATTATTATTGTTTTTATTCTTATTCTTCTTCTTATTATTATAACTGCTCAGGGATGTTTAAGGACAACATGTGTGTGCCCTTTCTAAAGATTTTAGTTTTGTTTGTGAATAAAGGATTGGAAATTAATACTTTTCTTTCTTTTTTTTATTTGATTTATCAATTAATCGAAAAAAATTATCAACAGATTAATCGATTATTAAAATAATCTTTAGTTATCCCTTTCTGACAGTGGATGGACATGGCTCCTGAATAGAATAAAAGTAAAACAAATAGTTTCTTTGTTTTGTTATAACAGTGTCATAATAAATAAAAATATTGTTAAAAATCACTTTTTTTGTCGCATGTAGGTAACCATGTGTTGTGGGTAAAAGGTGTGTTTTAATCCGGCTACGAACGCAAGTATATATCAAACCCGTGGGAAGCACTGCATGACCATAATTTTTAAGTAATGATGAGCTTTATATTTTTTCAGAACAGCTAAATGATTGCAGTCATCTGGCCACCAGTAGTATTTATTTCAAATAAATGCTAAATAGTATTTATTTTTCAGTTTGCAAGCACTGTACATTATTAGCAAGCCACTCTATGAAGTGTCATCTACTGTATAAAATCATCTTAAAAGGTACTGTACAGTATTATAGCTACTCAACCCAAAATAATTTGAGAAACGACCAGTTGACCATACCTAGTAAAAAAGGCTCTTCACAATCATCAAACTTATTTATCATTTCATTAAGCAGAAATGTTTTGTCTACTCTTTCTGGGCCTGTTTTTGGACAAGGGGCATGAGTGTGACCCCTTGTAAGTGGATCCACATTTCCTGTCTAGTTTTTGTGTGCTGTTGGATAAGAATAGCATGATGTGGCGGTAATGGTGACCCTTTTCCCATTTGTGTTTACACAGGACAGGAAGTATTCTCAGCAAGGACCATCCCCCAGATAAAAAGGCCAAAAGCGACAAGGCGTCAGTCCCCCTCTCGCATGAGTTTGACCCCACAGGTAAGAACACGCCTGTTTGTCTTCTTTTAACGTGCAGCTGTTAGGCTTTTTCAGATATTACCCTCAGTGCAGTGTGTAATGTTGCTATTAAGGTATTTAAAAACTGAAGTCTGACTTTTTTTATATGTGTTTTTTCAGATTCATATCCTAAAAATTTGTCTGATGCGTATTCATTATTACACTGTGAAAAAAATAACCATGAAACAATTCCGAATCAATTCAAGCAGTGATGCTTTTGTTCTTCTCTCTTCTTTAAAAAGGAAAAAGAGAGAGATCATTATGTCAGCATTATTCCATATTTCGAAAGTTATTTCTGTTTATTTTATTAACTGTATACTGCAGCCACGTCACAAATGTCCATAAACTAAATAATCCTGAACAGAGAATAGCACCCCATTCACACAGGGCTATAGCGTCAACGTTTGACTGAAGTTGGGGCTAAAGCGATCGTTATAGCAGCTTTAGCCAATGAAATTCAGTCAGCAATAGGCTACTGTCTAGGAGGTGTATTTGCATACAGCACTCTGATTGGCTGACGCTTCCGTCAGCGCTTGAAAAGTTGATCTAGTCCCAACTTCTACAGCGAGCAACAAGTGGTGCTCACTGCAGAGCCATTTGGGCAGAGCTGAGCTCTAGCGAGGGGGAGCTTGAGCTCTTGCTCCTCCTTTCTTGCACTTCTTCTACGAGTGATGTCACTGGGGGTACGCAGTGTGTAAATGTGATTGAGACAAAGGTGAGTTTGAGTATTTTTATACATGCAAAAATGTTTATGTATATTTCGGACTTTAATGTGAAACGTTTGCAAGTTTCATAATAGTTTTAATAACTAATTTTCTCATAACTGATTTATTTTGTCTTTGCCAAGATGACAGTTAATAATATTTGACTAGATATTTTTCAAGCCACTTCTATACAGTTTAAAGTGACATGTAAAGGCTTAACTAGGTTAATTAGGTTAACTAGGCAGGTTAGGGTAATTAGGCAAGTTATTGTATAATGATTGTTTGTTCTGTTGACTATTGAAATAATAGTCCACAATAATAATAATTTTGTCCTTAAAATACAAACACATGCGTGTTGATGAATCTGAAGAGAAGCCCTTAGCGGATGTACCATGCTGTAATTTAATTCAAGTTCAGTTCAGTGTGGTTTAATAGTCACTACACAGAGTCCAAACACTGAAGAGCAATCCACAGATGCGCAGCTCTACAGATCCTGAACCATGCAAGCCAGTGGTGACAGCGGTGAGGAAAAAACTTCACCAATTGAAGAAAGTGAAGAATTAAAAAACGTCGAGAGAAACCAGGCTCAGTTGAGTACTACCATTTCTCCTCTGGCCTAATGTCTTTCAGGGGTAGCATGTATATTGTAAACATTAAAGGGCCTAAAACTGATCCTTGAGGCACCCCATACTTTACTGTGCTAACTTGTGAAGGCTGTCCAGTAATATTCACAAACTGGTAACGGTCAGCTAAGTATAACTTAAACCATTGTAGAGCCTGTCTCTGGACACTTGTAGAATTTAAGAGATTTATGAGGATATTGTGGTCAATGGTGTCAAATATCGCACTAAGATCAAGTAAAACTAATAGGGAGATGCACCCTTGGTCAGCAGCTAAGAGTAAATCGTTGATTATTTTCACTAAGGCGGTTTCTGTACTGTGATGAGCCCTGAAACCTGACTGAAACATTTCATAAACATTGTTCGTCTGCAGAAATAAACATATTTGGGCAGAAACAACTTTTTCTAGTATTTTAGACATAAATGGAAGATTTGAAATAGGCATATAACTAGCTAAGTTGCTGGGGTCCAGTTGTAATTTCTTAATAATAGGCTTTATACAAGTAGCTTGTAAGGACTTGGAACATGGCCTAATATAAAGAAGAGTTGATAACATTGAGAAGAAGTTCTCCTATAACAGGTAGCAACTCTTTCAGTAATTTTGTTGGAATTGGGTCCAACATACATGTGGCTGGTTTAGAGCTATTTATAATTTTAGCTCTTCCTGTTCTATGATTTAGAATTGGTGTTTAAAAAATTAATAGCTCCTTTTATTCTAGCCAAAATAAAACAAATGGACATTATTCCCAGAAGAAAAAATATTATCAGACATAATGTGAAACTTTCCTTACCCTGTTAAACATAATTTGAGAAATATTTAAAAAAGACAAAAAAAAATTCTAAGGGCGGCTAATAATTATTCTAACTTATGTGTGTTTATATATATAAAAATACACCCTCTGTAACATATTTGCATTATTCTGACCTATACTGTAACAAAAGGCTGAGTGGTTCCACACCATTGCTTCATGTTTTCGCAACAAAATTAATTACGTTAACTCAATAACTTTTATAAATTTATAAGTTATCAATAAAAATTTATAAGAATGCAATATATTGCGTTGTATAATTGTATTGTTTCAACTCATTTTAAATAAATAGTTTAAACAATCACCAATAGTCTTTTTGTTTGAGTGTACACTCTTCAGTGGCTGCCTGAAAACATGCCTGACCCTCCAACACTGTAGCTGGGTTTGTCTGCATCTTGTCACGGGTAAGCATTTATTTTTTATTTTAAATTGATATAGTTATATCAAGTTATAGTGATAGTTCATCCAAAAATGTAAATTTAATCATTATTTACTCATCCTTGTGTGATTTCAGATGATTATAAGTTTTCTTTTTATTTATTTTTTTTTTTTATTGAATATATTTTGAATAAAACTGAAAACCTGTAACCATTGACTTCATTAGTAGGAAAACACTATGGAATACAATACTATTGAAGTCTGTGGTTACAGGTTTTTAGCTTTCTTCTAAATATCTTCTGTTGTGCTCAACAGTAAGAAAGCTAAATATACCTTAAACAAGTGAAGTGTAAGTAAACGATAACAGAATTTTGAATTGGATTGACTATCCCATTAAGAGTAACTATCTACAGTCTTTGATGCCAAGTGAAGGAAACTGCTGCATATTTGATAATTGGCTTTCATTTCCAACATTTATTATAAGCAGTTGACCAATCACAACAGACTAAACTGTCTAACCAATCAAAGAATGAAAATTGAATGAGTCTTTGAAAAATTAAATGACCTTACATGTAAGTTATGAGAAAACGAAACTGATTCTATCCAAACCCATTGTGGGAGATTTTCAAAACAAAAAGATAAAAACAGGACTATATGGGTACTTTAAAAGTGCTTTAATCCTTTTCTCGCTTTGATATATTGTTTAAACAATACCATTTAGTCTTTTAAAGTTTAAAAACTGAGTAATTGGCTAATTAAATCAGGTTATTTATAGTGAAAAGGGAATATCCCTATTGTGACAGCTTTGATGGTGTGCAGATCTTGTGCGCGTTGCTCTAAAGAGCAGTGAACTACATGTCTGTGGATTTATAGTGGCTGAGAGATTGAACGCAGACCCACTGTGTGCTGTTGGACTGCCTCAGTGTGTATGTGGATGTTTGCATCAGGAACATGTCAAGCTGTGACATCAGAGGGACCACATGGACCTCAATCATCATTTGAATGCTGAAGTAGCACCTTATTTAAAGGCTTAACACTGACTTTGACTTTTAGCCACCACTGAGTAATGTTAGTGGTTTAGAGGCAGTGCTGCAGCCCTTATCGACATGAACTTCTGCAAAAACAGGCTCATTAATAAAGACGTGCAAAGATTTGAGGTCAAAATCAGGATGTTTGTTAAAGCAATACTAATAAAAACGAAATTATTTTACTTGTTTTTTTTTTTTTACTAAACCTTATCTTGTATTCATGAACAATGAATAGGCCTGTCACAATAATTAATGTCTTGACTTATCGCACAACACATGGACATGACCTCAATTATTTCTGGTGATGGAATATACACTAACCGGCCACTTTATTAGGTACACCTTACTAGTACTGTGTTGGACCCACTTTAATTCTTCATGGCAAAGATTTAACAAGGTACTGGAAATATTCTTCAGAGATTTCGGTCCTATTGAAATGATAGCATCATGCGGTTCTTGCAGATTTTTTCGCTGTACATCCATTATGCGAATCTCCCGTTCTACCACATCCCAAAGGTGCTCTATTGGATTGAATCTGGTGACTTTGGAGGCCATTTGAGTACAGAGAACTCATTGTCATGTTCTAGACACCAGTCTGTTATGAATCATGCTTTATTGCATTATCTTGCTGGAAGTAGCCAAGATGGGTACACTGTGGTCATAAAGGGATGGACATGGTCAGCAACAATACTCAGGTAGGCTGTGGTGTTGATACGATGCTCATTTGGTACTAATGACCCAAAGTGAGTGGTACTAATGACCCAAATTCGGTGTGGTCTTCTGCTGCTGTAGCCCATCTGCCTCAAGGTTGAACATGTTGTGCATCTGCAGCAACTGTGTAATGCTATTATGTCAATATGGACCAAAATCTCTGAAGAATATTTCCTTCTTGACAATATGCCAAAAAGCGGCAAAAGGGTTCCAACCTGGTACTTGTAAGGTGTACCTAATGAACTGTCCGGTGAGTGTATCATCCACATTGTCGTTAGATGGTCAATTGCTTAGTCTGAATGTTTATATCAGTGTGCATTTGCTTCCAGTTGTACATTCAAAATAATGATGTAAAAACCTTCTTATAATATGACTTAGTGCAAATTGGTTGTTCATGACCAAATTTTATTATTCTGCAGTAAAAAATGCACACACATCTGTGTTTAAACCTGGATTTGAAGTCATGACTCATTTATAATCTTTCTTGGGATTAACTAGACATGACTGAAGTGATCAAATCAAGCACATCGGAGCCCATGTTGCTATGCGGTATGGAAGTTTAACTCTTGAATTACCAGAGTGCTGGACTTTAGCAGCCTGGTTCAGCCATTATGTGGGAGGCCCGTCTCTCTTCCCAAGCTCCGGATGTTGTCACAGGGCTGTAATACTGTCTCTGCCTTCCTGCCGCAGAGACGCACAGCTGTTTGGCCACCAGAGAGGGAGATCTCATTTGAGGATGGAGGTTTATTTTAGTAAGGGATCTAGCCGAGTCATCAAGGAGGATATGCAGGGTGCGTCTCAGATGAGCTTGAGTCATCGTTTTATAAATTGATTCAGCAGGAAAAGGAAGTGGTGTCTGTTGGTCATAGATATACTGACTCAAATTTTGTGAAAGTGTCACTGATTTTTATAAAGTCGTGTAGGGCTGCTTAATATTGGTGAAGTGAAATGCGAGAATGTTGACATGAGTTGCTGTATCTGGAAGAAGTTCTAAAATAAAATGATTTTTGAAAATATTTTCCTTTTATTCCATAAACATCTACCTAATGTTGATTCATGCGAGTCCTCACACTTGGGTTTACTATTTATAAGAACTAAACTTAGTTCAGTAATAGTATTGCAAAAATGTTTTAAATAAAATATCTCTTCTGAGTTTACAAAATAATCATTCCTACTTGTTTTAACATATTCTAAATGGAATAATAATATTAATGGTAATATTAGTAGTATTAATAATAATAATAACATATTTATTATTAGTAGTAGTATTAGTATTTAAAAATTCTATATTTAATTAAATAAAAGTTCTATTGCAATACTGTAACCAGATAAGCACCTATACTAACTAGAGACGCTCATAATAACCGATTAACCTTTTACCAAAAGGGTGAGTTTTTCTGCATGAATGTGCAACACACATTTGCGGGATGGTAAGATGTGCAACCACATGTGCCTACAGACATATTTTGCCAAAGAAGAAAAATTAAAGATATTTTAAAAAGCCTCAAATATACATGATGTTGTCCAACAGCTGCAATATTTGTCAAACTGTAGTCCTCTGCTTGCCAGTCGTGTCGTCGGAGTAATACACAAGAGTGAAGAGGCTGTATGAGTTCTGATATTGCAGAATATTGCATAGCTATCAGCCAATCAGCAAGAACTGTTGTGTATATATATATTATATAAATAATTTTTGCTGTGAATTATAAATTAAATTAAATAACTAAAACATTGATCATAGTTTATTTTTTACAACTGCACTATACTAAAATTTATATCCTAATTTGTACATTTAAAAAAAAAAAAAATTCCGTTAATTTACATTCTAGGATGCATTGAATTCAATAAATTTGTCATATTTTGACGTTTTCTTCTATAAAATGCCTTTTTATCAGGTTTTTTTGTTTCATAATCGTATTATTTCTCTTGCTGTTTCCTGCTGTGTGTGTGTCTGTGCCTGCTTCATGTCAGATCTCTCTGTTCAAAGTATAGTAGGCGACGAGAGGCCAGAGTCATTGGTCACTGCTGCTGCTCTGGGTTTTGGTGTGGCGTTTATGTGTGTTTGAGCCTCTTACTGATGCCTGTTACTGACCATACTCGACCCACACTGATCCCTAAGCATGTCTTTGTGAAGGCAGGGAAATTGGATTCCCTCAAAGACATGTTTAGTCATCAGCCATCCTCAATCTTGTTCATTATTGAAGTGGTGTGGTGTGTCTTGTACTCACACACCTTAACCTGCATGTCTCTGTGTACGCACGCACCTTAACTTTAAAAATTATTCAAATTTTGCTGGAGGGCTTATAATTTTGCCTTCAATAGTAAGCAATTTATAAAAATCATATTTGTAGGTTTTTGATCCCTATTACAACCAATTATGACCTGAATTTTCTTGTAAAGGACTCTTTCCTTTTTTTTCTTTGGTAAAATTCATTTGTATGGTTTTGTTATATTAAATTAACATTTTAATAATATTACCATTATAATACTATTATTCAATTACTATTACTTTTTCTTCATATTGTGTCATCAACCTCTGACACATTTATACTGTGTAAATATGTTTAACAGCGCAGTATTTCTTAAACTATTTGTAGAACTTTTTTTTTTTTTCATTTTGATTAACGGGAATGAGGTCAATAGTATTAACCAATTTTATATTTATATATATATATATATATATATATATATATATATATATATATATACACACACACACACACACACACACACACACACACACACACACACACACACACACTGTTGTATAAACGCAATATCGCGTGAAGCAATGAGGCCTCGAGCCAACACACTCCTGCTCCCACCAGTGCCGACATACAGCCAAATCTCACAGTTACTAATGTGATATTGCTTACATATATATGTATATATGTGTGTGTGTGTGTGTGTATATATATATATATATATATATATATATATATATATATATATATATATATATATATATATATATATATATATATATATATATATATATATATATATATATATATACCAGTGCGATATGGCTGTATTTCGGCACTGGTGGGAAGAGTGTGTTGGCTCGAGGCTGCATTGCTTCTCATGATATTGCGTTTTTTTCAAGAGTTTGAAGGCACAATTGTGTAAAATCCCTTTTGCACTAGGAACTGTTTTCTTCCTTTGTTCATACACATCTACAGCTGACGTCAGAACAGCTGAAGCTGTTGCTACTTCACAGATGTCAGTTCAGAGCTAGTATTTGAATGATTCTCTACCGCATTGTCTAAAATGATGACAAAACAGGTGATTTTGCTCACATTTAACACTTTAAAGCTGTAGAACATGAAATGTCTTTAGTCTAGAGAAATGTCTCAGTAATACTCTGTTGAAATAGATCAAAATTATTGCAGGCGATTACAATAATTAACCCTGAAAAAGCCAGAGCAAAGCAGACACTACCAGATTACTATGGTATACAGTATGTACAGCACTACAAAATACATAAGAGAGAGTTTGACTTAGAATGTCATTTACCTGTTCTGTTGTGATTTGGTCAGCTGTAGTTTGCTAGGTGTGCTAAAATGCAATTTTTCTTCTCTAAGAGCTTTTTATAGGGTCTCTGTTGGCATTGTAGTGGAATGGCAACCGTCTGCTTAGTATGACAGGCTGATGGCCACCAACGCTTGTCTTAGAAATTATGAATTTTCTTAAATAGGCACTATTCTTATAAATATACTGCATAGTTGCTATCTAAACAACTACATTCTCCCCTTAAAAAGCTTCAAAAGTATATTATGTTGTCCGACTGCAATATTTGTCAAACTGTGGTGAGTTTATTGATCTGCTGTCACTCTATGTGGGCGGAATAATACATACGTATAAAGAAGTTAAAGTAGACCATCTAATTTTCGCAGTATTACCTATAATATTTGGAGAACTGTTGGCTGGAAGGAAAGCAATTTATAATTGAAAGAAAAAATATCTATCCAATGGTTAACTTATTAAACTACTTAACCTAATGGACTCTTTTCACAAAACGTGTTTATGACGCGTATCATATTCTTAAATCCTTGAAAGGTTTTATTATATTTATTTTCAAAATAATGTATTAACATTTATATGCATTTATCAGCATGTAATGTACTCAGTTTAGATAGTATTTAGTCCCTCTTTAAATTTAGTTAATGTTTCTCAAGTTAATGAGACAACAAAAAGGTTAATAGGGTGATAAAAATCTCAGCAGAGGATCAAATCGAACAATAAGCAACTCCACAAACAGCAGCTTTACTTATCACCAACCTGTTTGCCCTTATTTAAACAGGGACCAAATACTCTCTAAACTGAGTAAATTGTACTCAGAGGATTTTGCTGTGTGCTATATCTTCTTTGCATCAAGTTACAAAAAAACAAATTACCGCTCATGTATCTAAAGCTGCGTCTATTGGGCTAAGAGTACATTTTATGTTACTCTCTCTCTGGCTGTCGTTATTGGTCTCACAATTTTTTTTCTTTTTCTGAAAGTATTGATAACACCATTGTGCAGTTTTTCTTTAATTATTTCAGCAAATATGATTGTAAAAAAAATTTAGTTGTAATCTCCGATTCATTGCGCTTTAAGTTTACCCAACCATGACGCCTTCCGCTACTGAGAAACCCTGAAATGTAAAAAGGGTCTAATAACATAGTTAAGCTATTAATGGACTAAGCTGAATACTAATATCTTGCAAAATAAGTAGTAATGTTATGAACCGTCATCATGGCAAAGACAAAATAAAATAATTATTAGAAATTAGATATAAATGTTAAAATCTTTTAAAAACGAACTGTTAAACTGCATTTGGGCTAGAGTGTCACTTATTGTATCACTGTAACTATCCCTATTAAACACATGCTTTTGTGAAAGCACTCAAGTTCAAATTAGACACAATCCAAATATCAGTTAGGAAGGTGAATACTGTCAGTACAACACAGGATGTTTTAGTACATGAGAATGAGGAGGAATCTTTCTAACAGCTTCCAGGAGGTTTGATAGAAGCATTCCTAGAATTTATAGATCACATTTATAAAAAAAGCTAGTGTTGTTTTATTAAGTGTGCTTGTCAGACTTTTGGAGTCCATGGCTCTGTGATGTCTAGTATAATGACTCCACTCGGTCCAGGTGCGTGTGTGATGTTGTGTGCTTTTGTGTTCGAAGCACAAATGGAGGAAGATGCACTTTGTAGGTATCACACACATGAATGACTTCTGAGTGTTCCCTCTAAACACATTGCAGACAGATCCAGTCTGGTCAGATGCTTCTTATCTGTTGTTGTTTTGCCCCAATTTTTACAAAAGCAACAGTAAAAAAAAGTGTTACAGGACTGTTTGCTGAGGTGGAAAACATACTGTACATTGGCGTTAATGGAAGATGAATGACCATAAACCATAAAATGCTATTATTCATGCCTAATGGCTTTTTAATTTTTTTTAAATTATTACACAAGGGTTTTTGTATGTCCACAAAGCTTGTGCAATAACATTCAGTATGGGGGCATGCAAGAGATCTCCAGAGTGGATGGCAACATCAACAGCCTGAGGTATCAAGGCATTAGTGCTACCTATTACATTGCAAACCACCGGAGAGGGCAAATTCCTCACCAAGATAGCGCTCCTTCTCATACTTTAGCATCCACATCAAAGTTCCTGAAAGCAGAGAAGGTCAAGGTGTTCCTGGATTGGCCAGCCCAGTCACCAGGCATGAACATTATTGAGCATGTGTGGGGTAAGATTGAGGAGGAGGTATTAAAGATGAATCCAAAGAATCTTGATGAACTGGTAGTCCTGCGAAAACGCTACTTTGCCATTCCATATGACTTTATTAATAAGTTATTTGAGTCATTACAGAGATGTGTGGATGTAGTCCTCCAAGACTATTGCAGTCATACACAAAATTCTTTTCCCACTGCACCATGACTTTATATTCTATACTGTACATTATTTCTGTTCAGTGACGACTTTTGTCTAAGCAAAGTCGAACCTTACTGTCCTTATTAAATAGTTTGGTGAAATAAACATAATCTAGAGACATTTGCCTTTCATATAAGCCACTTCTGATACCTAATGGTACTTGAAGTCAAGTTATTATTTGTTGGATAGGCAACAAGACTTTTGTCAGGGTAGTATTATTGTTTAAGACTTGAGTGCTAATAGTTGAGGCATTTACTCATTTCTTGTTATGCAAACATGACAGTCATAGTCTATAAAATATCTCTTTTTTTAGAATATTTTTGCTTTTGACAATGATTGGATTTTTACATACACAATACATTTTAAATGTGTGGGGTCAGGGAGTACGAACCTTTTTTTCCTTTTTGTTTTTGAGGCATCATGTTCACCAAAGCTTTATGTAAATATAAATATAAATAATTTAATAAAATGCATCAAAACATAAGTATCTTAAAATATTATAGTTTATACATAATATTATTTTAAGTTTAAAGAAATCAATTGTTTGCCTGGAATTTCTGTATTTGTTTTAAAAAATGATAAAATAAATAAAAACATATGAATAAAATATCTTTCACCCCAGCCCCCATATATATTCATTTATTTTTTATTAGGGTTGTCAAAATTAATTGTTTTTTTCAGTTCACTGTGATGCAGATGCAGACAATTTGGTATCGGTTCAGTAATAGATCCTAACCGGTTATGTACTGACATCATTTATCTCATTCGCTATGTCGCGGTAGAATACTATAGCGTGGGAGGCGAGCATGAGTAATTAAAACACAGAAACTCAGCACAATTCACTGCGTGTGTTTGCTGGACAGTCTTTCACTGACACTGAAGTTACAGCAGAAGCCCCTATTTCACTGCAATTGAGAAACTCAATTTCTCTCTCTCACTGTGTCCCCATTGACCCGATGGCGTGACATTTCCTCTCCTCTCGACTGTTGTAGCGATATTTGTAGATCCTGACACAAGCGTGTCTTCAGAGCAAGTTATCTCCACCGTGTCTGTCATTGATCAGCTGTGAGCGCCACGTCCCTTTATCGAGTCTAACGAGTTTAACAACTCGATCGACAACGTTTAAATAGTGGGTTAATATTTCTGCTTGTTTGTTTGCTTTAAATGCTCATGTTGTTTTGTGCATGCACTTGAGTTTTTTTTTTTTTTTTTGATGGATTCAAAAAGTGTTTTCTGTGAGCAGGTAAAATTAAAGGTACAGTTCACATATCTGACTGCTTGTATTAAAGGACAACATTGTATAACAAATCCATATAAAATGTATTTTTAAAAAAATATACATTTTAATACAAGAATTGTGGTGCTGTAAAGTAAAATATCAAATTGTGTATAAAAGCATCGTCAATGCACTGTGATTCACAGAGATATCCAATTGTACTGAATCGATGGCTTGATAATCATAACCGAACCGTAAGACTAGAGTAGGTTCACACCTCTTTTTTTATACAACATAATATTTTTCATTTCATTTATTTTTATGAACTATTTATTTGATATTTATGGATTAAAATTATTTTTTGAATGTCATTTTTGACCCGCATGATTAATCTATGTGGAATAAAAGTACTAATTTGATAAAGAAAAAAAAAATCCCCATGACCCTAATCACTTTCAATACAGCCCTTATCACAACATTACTGTGTTCAGCTACTGTCCATCAACCATTACACACACAATCACTACACTGTGTGTGAGCAGGAATAGCACAGTCATCTTTATTTGAATCCTCGAGTACTACTTACCAAGTCGTCAACCTTTTCGAGTACTCCGTATCTGTCCATTGCTTTATCCTTGTTTCTCTCTCTCTTTCTGTGTGTGTGTGTGTCTCTCAGGGCTTGTGCAGCGTTGTGTTATCATCCAGAAAGATGAGAATGGCTTTGGGCTGACAGTGAGCGGCGATAACCCTGTGTTTGTACAGCTTGTAAAAGAGGGTAAGAATTCAATCAACATTGTTCATTATTATCCCTGTTTCATCTTTAATTTACAACTTTTTCACATGTGGCTTAAACACACACTTGTCTTCTTAAACTAGCTTGTCATCGATAATTATCTGGTTGTGTAACACCACACTACTGTATAATTGCGACACTGAAGGTGCTAAATACAGTACATAGTCGCTTTTTACAGTGACCAAAGTGTTTATTCAAGCTACATTTAATTGCACTCGCTTGCCTTAAATACTGTACATAAATTCAACAGTTTTATACAAATCTCATGTGTAGAATTTTTTTTCCAGAAAATAGTTATTTACTGAGTAACCAAGTTACTTTTCAGACAAAGTAATTTAATGATGCAATTAGCAATATATTACTTTTTAAAAAGCAACTTTTTAATTTCAGTTTGCTTCATTTTTTTTGCATGTAGATGGAGCTGCCATGCGAGCTGGTGTTCAGACTGGTGACCGGATCATAAAGGTGATGGTTTGATGAAATTCAGACTTATCAGAGTTTAATATGAATTTATTTCGTGTTCTGAGATTTAAAATGACAGCAGTTTTTTGACCAGTCTGTAAAACTGTTGATCAGGGATTTGAGGCTACAATGCACAGAATCTAACAGACTCACCTAATGCTGGCAGAATGCCACGTTCTGCCACCTGCTGGCTAAGAGCAGAAGTATAGATGTGTATTTTTAAATGAGTTCAGAAATCCAATTAGGGTATGGCGTAAATATTCATTTAAAAGTTTGGAGTCAGGTCCAATTTTTTAAATTTTTCTAAAGAAGCATTTATTTAATCTAAATGGCTATATTTTTATAGCAATAGTAGTATTATATGGAAATATATCTATTTTTAACATCATTTGAAGTGCATATCAAAGTGGTTGACAGAAATAAAAACATCATGTAAATCAAAAATGGTTTTGGGTTTAATAATCATAAAATATGGGAATTAAAATATAAATTTTTTTTTTTCAGATTTTGAATTGGAAAAAATGACAGTTTTATTGTTTTAAATAAATATAAGTATTGAAAGTGGTGTGCTTGGATGTAGAAATGCAAACAATAAACAGGTAAAGTATGCTGTTATAAATTATATATGCAGTGAATTATATATAATTGTATATAATAATAAAATATATATAAAATTATACAGCAGTGAAGTACTGCTTTATGTTTAGTATACAACCCTACCATATTAGTCAAACATTTTTTTATTTTAATATGATTAATATATACTATATATATATATATATATATATATATATATATATATATATATATATATATATATATATATATATATATATATATATGTATTATCATATCCTAATAAAGGTCTGAGCCCCTTAAATAAAAATCCTAGAATCGGCCCTGGTGTAATATATGATCAGTCATCCTTAGACGATATGATATTCTTAAAAACAAGATGTTCATCAAGATCAAATGTTTTGAATCAAAACACAAAGATTACAATCAAAAGTGTAGTAGACTTAGACATTCTTTTTCTCCAAAAAAAAAAAAAAGAAAAAGCTTGTAACACATTCATTTAAATTTGGGTGGTAATAGTGCCTTGCAGTGTTGCTCTTAATATTTCAATCTAACGTTTAAAGGGGACCAATTATGCAAATATTACTTTTATTAGGCTTTTTAACAGTTGTGTGATAACAGTCTGTGAATATAACCATCTTCTCATAGTAACAATATATTAATTAACTTTTTTATATTCACACTTTATAAAAACAATCTGCCAAAACACTTCGATTGACATTCTCCCTTTGTACATGTCATCAGAGTGGAAAAGCCCCACCCACTAGTGACTATTTCTACCTCATTAGGACATTAGTCTTTTATTGAATCTGCCACTATGCTGACACATTGTAGCTCTGCCCTGGGAGCCCAATCTCATTTAAATTTAAAGCGACAGTCACCAAAACAGCATAATTAGGATCAAAGCCTAAAAGGGGCAGATTCAAAGAGTTCTGAAACTTCACATACACACTCTAGGAACACCAGAGACTTGTTTTACATCTTGTAAAAATGGTCTACTATTGACACATTCTGATTTAAGCATCATCTATTAATTTATTGTGTGTGCGCATGTTTATTTATTTTTACATACAGGTCAATGGGACGTTAGTTACACATTCAAATCATGTAGAAGTTGTAAAGCTAATAAAATGTAAGTATGCTGCGTCTTTCATGTTTGATCATTTAACAAAATTTTACACGTTTACTTTAAAAAAATGCTGCGCAGTTGTTGATTTCTTTGCACTAAAAAGCTAAATTTTTGTTCAGCGGGCTCGTATGTGGCCCTGACGGTGCTGGGGAGACCGCCTGGCTTGCCTCAGATTCCCCTGTCAGACGGCGAGGGGGAAGAAGGGTCTCCGTTCTCGCTCAGTTCTCCTCACTCCCCAGGGCCCATCGGACCAGAGCGCTCCTGTTCCTCCCCCAGCCCCTCAGAGCGAAAAGCAGCCTCTCTGCCTGTATGGGTAAGAGATCTCTGATAAGTAGCTTTGATCTTCATCAGTCTTTCATAGCTCTTTATGCCTTTTACTACAGTATCTTTTTATGGGTTTCACTGGTTGTGTTTGAGTCGTCACAGCAGCAAAACTCCAGCAGTCACATGCTTGCATACATGTAACAAAACAGTCGATTTATTTAAAACAAAAGGTGATTTCTGGGTGACTAGATTAAGTATTTGGGTTAATAATTGTTTGACTTGTACACTACAATGTTAGTAAGACTTAATTTACTGTTGTTCAGCTGGAAATTCCTACAGAATTCATTGATATGATGCAGTATGTTAAATTGAAGAGTTTAGATGCAAAAAAAAAAACTCTAAATGCCATCTGAAATTTTTCTCTGGCTGTTGTGTGTAGGTTCAGTAATTTTACTCTTATAGCAAATAATAATGAGAAATAACAGATCATAAACATAAAAGGCTGAGAAAAATGCTTATTTGCTACAAAAAATTCAGACAGTACTTAGAGGTTTTTGAATTCTAGCTCTCTTTTAACTCTTCTCTGATATCTACATAGGATGTATGTAACATATTGCAGGTGCAAACATTCTGCAAACATATCTAATTACAACCCTAGAAGGTTTTTTAGAGTCTTCAATTCATACAAATTCATTTACATTGCATTTACATTTAGTCATTTAGCAGACACTTTTTTTTCCAAAGCTACTTCCAATTGAGGAGACATTCAGAAATTCAACTAATTCAATTTCAATAAGAATTTTGGCCTCTAAATAATCCAAATGTAGGCATTTCCAGCAGTCCACGTTCTCCACAAAGCACAATTTTATGTGATAAAAAAAAATCATGTAACATAACGTTTGCAGCATGCGACGTTTTGCGCGTTCATGTGAAGGGGTAGGGGTGTTTCAATTTTCTTTAGCTTGAAGGCGTAGGGCTAAGGGGAGGGGCCAGATAGCTCTTGAAACTGAGATAAAACAAAAAAGCAAAAAAAAAAAAAAACTGGCAACAGAACTGCCAACAAAAGTGATTTAATGTACAAAAGTGAAAACCAGAATAATGCCTATATATATTTATATATATAGGCATTATATATATATATATATATATATATATATATATATATATATATATATATATATATATATATATATATATATATATATATATATATATACATATATATATATATATATACATATATATATACACACACACACACACACACAAAAAAAGAGAAATTTTTACAATAAAAATTTTGGCCCAGCTCTTTCCCATTTATACTGAGCTATATCTCATCAAGTTCACTCTTTTCTCAGAGTAAGGTGGATAGAGAAGATATCTTACGATTTCCATTTTGCAAACACATAGGAAATTTGTTGCTAAAAACACCAGGTAAGAGGTGGATGGCATCTAAAGACTCTTGTTTTATTTTCATATGTTTCTTTCGAGGTGAGGGGTTATTCATGAGTAGGGTTGTAACAATATACCGGTATGACGGTTTACCACGATTTGAACGTGCACGATTATCATACCATGAACAATTGCATATCAACGGTTTTAACCCTTAAAGACCGAGACAGCCGCCCGCGGCTAAAAATAAGTATTGCTCTTAAATGTTTAATAACTTTTGATCCGCTGATCCGATTCATACAATTCAAAGATTGGCATAAAGAAGAGAATCTCAGCTTTCCAGTGCTGTATCACATAACATTCGCGGACTTTCAGAGGCTCCGGAATCAGTGCGGTTACGTCATCAACATTTGACAACGCTGATTTGACAAAGAAACGCTCGTCACTGTGTCTCCGGACAAATCAAACATGATACATTGATGCATAGTCCCTCCTCCATGCCCAGATTGGTTCAAACTCGCTATATCACAACCAATAAGTATAGGTTTCGCTTTTGTTTGTGGACCAAGCTTTTTGAACAACACGGAATGAGAGATAGGCATACATTTATGCGCGGCTAAATAAAACGCAAAAAAAAAAGTTTTTCATGAAATAATTCTCATACTAAGTACTTTTGCATCCACAGCAGCACAGAAACATGACAAAACAGTGACACAGCAAAGACGAACTGCTGCTCTTGCTGTTTTCAAAAGACGCAAATGAAGATGCAGCTGTTTGTCTGCATTGCAGACAACCATATCCAAATCCATATCGATAGACAACCATATCCATGCTGGCACATAAAACCTAAGGATGTTCCATATTGAATCTAGTTTCGTTATGTAACTATTTATAGTATAGTAAATATTTATATCTATTTTTTACTGAGGATTTGCACCATGTTTATTTGGACTTTTTTTGGACTTTGACACATTATTTATTATTTTCTTATTTTTATTTGTTCATTGTAAGTGGTGTTGTTTATAGTAACTAAAATATATTATTTGGAAAAAGTCAAATTTGCTTCACTGTTCTATTATTTTGTAACATTTGTAACATACCGTATACCGCGAAACCGTCAAACCGTGGTATTGTTTTAGACGATTATCATACCGTGAAAAATTCATACCGTTACAACCCTATTCATGAGCTAGAATTGTTTTGTTATATTTCTTTCTTTTTTTTGGCTTCACTATCGTCCTCTTACTCCGGAGAAAAGATTGAACTTAATGAGATATAGCTCAGTATAGAGGGAAAAGATCTGGGCCAAAAAGTAACAAACAAATCAAACAAAATATAAATGTACAAATATCACAAAATTCTCAAAGTGGGCAAAAGTAATGCAAAATAATTTTACCCAAACAAAGTTAATCAAAAACAATGAAAAACAAAATCATGTCTGCAAAAACACACAAAAGCTAGATCAAAGGAGAAATGCGCTCTCCCCTTCGCCCTTCCTGTTGTCCTTTTTATGTTACTGCGCCACATCGCTCAATGATGATGGACCGGTCTCCTGTCCAATCAGCTGTTGTGAAGGTGAACCTAACAGAAATGACAGGCACTGAGAAAGCGAAAGAGAAGGAAAGAGAGAACGGGAGACAAAAACACAATCAATATACAGCCATAACAACCACACTCGAAACCATGTACAAAAGATCAGATGTACAAAATATCCAAGAATACACCATCTACAACGACAATGTTGCTGCACACGGGAGTCAGGAGATGCATAAACTTTGTCATTATTACGAATTTTTACTGCAAACAAGCATATGTTTTAATACATTCAAAACAATGTTCATGTTTTACTGTCATGCTTAAAAAAAAAAAACTAAACTAAAATAAAAACCGCTAGTAACTAGTAATGTTAATGTTATTTTCTTGTATTTACATTGATGAATATGGTCACGGTGTAAATGCACAGTACAGTTACAATCTTATTGCAGCATTATATTGTTATGATAACATGATATCATTGCCTTCAGTGATTTCCTGAAGATAAATATAAACAAAATAACGCAACTGGAATAACTACAGCAGTGACGATCGTTGATCTCATATGAAGAAATTGCTATGACATATGATGATTTGTGCAGGTGTTGTAGTGGTTTCCCATTTCTTAAGGGTAAATTTTAAAGCTCTTTACCTTCATGGCCCGTTTCCACTGAGTGGTACGGTATGCTTTTATGGCCGTTTCCACTGTCAAAAGGAGTACCGAATCGTTACCATACCACTTTTTGGTCACCCTATGCAAAGGGTACCAAAAGGCAGAGCTAGAGGCACAGCTGAACGGTATTGTTTTACAGAGATACGTCATTCGCTCGCACAACAAGCCCCAAGCTCAACCAAACCTTGTCATTGTCGTGATAAACAGCCACAAAGCCAAGAAAAACAAAATCTGCTGTGCCCTGTTGTTGTTTTATGAACCCGTCTAAAAGTGCTAGCGGTTTCACTTTGTACAGAGAGCTTGCGATCACTTCTATATTTAAAATAACAAATTTTTTGAGCTCATATTAATAGCGTGTTCGTGATCATTGAAGTGCTTTGATATCCAATCCTGTCAGAAGGAGACAATTGTGAGAGTGAAGCATGAAAAAACGAAGGAGAAGCTGGAAAAAACAGCAGCAAATGATGCGTCTGCAACCTAAAACATGGACAAACTGCCATGTTTAACTATTATCATCACCTTTTGGACTATTATGAACTCAGAAAGATGGAATTACTTTCTAATAAGAGGCTACATGTGCAGCTGTAGATTACAGACACGTATGAGTGGTTTGCATTGACTGTGGGCTATATTTCATGTTGTTTTTGAACCTAAATAAGGACTAAATGTATGCTGTGTGTAGTTTTTCTGTAAGTGGTAACATATCGGAGACTGTAAGGGTCTGTATTTGTTCATATATGCTGCATTTACTTATTTATTTTATATAACTGCAGACGTTACAGTAGGCTATTTTGTCATTGATCTGCAGTTTTAATCAAATCATGTTCATAGAAAAGTTACTAATGGACATTTATACAGAAGTATTTATGTGTATAAAGCATCTGTTTTATGAGAAGTGCTTCTCATATGTGAACGTACAGCATTTTCTCGAGCGAAAACGATGTTGACTGAAACTGTCTGTCCTGTACACCATGCCCACCAAAAGAGTACCATTGGTACCCTTTTAGCAGTGGAAACGCAAGCCTGATAAAGGTGACCCATACCGACCCGTACCGTACTGTACCACTCAGTGGAAACGGGCCATCACACTCTGTTTCAAGGGGGAAGGCATATGGGTACAAAATAAAATTCTTGTTTTTAAAAGTAGGAAAGAGAACTTGTGCTGTTCTGTGAATGCACTCAGCTTCATAGATGGAACAGAACACAGTAATACAAAGTAATCTCAAGTTGTATGCGTACATGCAAAAATATGTAAAAAAAAAAAAATAAAAAAAAAAAATATATATATATATATATATATATATATATATATATATATATATATATATATATATATATATATGTGTGTGTGTGTGTGTGAGCAATATCACACGAGTAGTAGTTTGGTATGGCTGTATATTGGCACTGGTGGGAGGCCGAGTGCCTTAGTGCCCCCACCAGTGCCGATATACAGCCATAGCGCACTGCTACGAGTGTAATATTGCGTTTATACAACAGTTTGACTGCATAATTGTGTATAAAAAAACAAAATCAAACATGGAGAGTCTCAAAAACCCTTTTGTATGAGGAACTACTTTATTCCGGATTCAAATCATAAGCTGACAGTTAAACAGTTGAGTATGCATCTTTTAAACTTTAGATCTGTAGTGTCTGCTTTTTGCTGAATGTATGTGGGCGGAGTAATACACAAAGGGTAAAGAGGCTGTAGGAGTTCTGATATTGCAGAATATCGCACGGCTATCAGCCAATCAGATTTGAGAACCAGACAGAACTGTTCTATAAATATATATATACATATATATATACGTCACTTACAATTATTCAAATAAACTCTGGATTATGTAATAAATGAACATACAGAGTAACAGTAAATGGGAGCTGTGCGGCTTTGTGACAGTAGTCTATATTCCTTCTGCTGACTGTGCTTATCATTATTAATCACAACAAAAAACAAGGACAAAGTCAATCACTGCTCTTGGCTGAACAACTATTGATAAGACTAGCTTTAATGAGATGCAAATCAAGTTTATTTCTTACAGTGAAGTATTCTTAAAGCACAGTTGGTTTGATTTGTATGTTTTTAGTTTATTGTGTATAGACTGAGTTGAATAAACTAAAGCATCCGCTGTATAAAACATATGCTGGCTAAATTGGCGGTTCATTCCACTGTGGCGACCCCAGTTAAATTAAAGCGACTAGGCTTAAGGAAAATTAATTAATGAATGAATGCGTATAGACTTTTTTTGTTGTTGTTTTTTAACTTTTTTTATCTATTAACTAAAAAACTTAACTTAAAACTTAATTAACTTAAACAAATCTGTTATTATTTTAAATAACTTTACCTACAATATGGACCAAAATTATTGTAATTATCCTATTATTATCATATAATTTTTCCGTAACTGCAGCCCTGAAATGGTCTATTTTTACTTTATTTGGAAGGGTCATGAATATTAATTTCACTAATAATCATACATCAGTTGTTAAATTTAATTCATTGAAACGTTTAATTTCTACTTTATTAATAATCTTTGGTTTCACTTTTGACTTTGATGATAATAAGAAAGGCATAGAAAGCAAGAAATCAGACACTGGAAGGATTTCTGAGGGGTAATTTTATAGTGGACACTTTAAAATGTGTTTAAAATGGGATAGTTCCTCCAAAAATGAAAATTCTGTCATCATTTACTCACCCTTTGCTAGTTCAAAACCTGTTTGAGTTTCTTTCCTCTCCCAAACACAAAAGAAGATAATTTGAAGAACTCTTTAAACCTGTAACCATTGACTTTTATAGTCATTGTTTTTCCTACTGTGGAAGTTGATGGTTACAGGTTTTCAGCTTTCTTCACAACTTCTTCTTTTGTTTTCAACAGAATAAAGAAGCTCAGTTTGAAACCACACCAAAGTGAGTAAATGGTGGGTTAATTTTCATTTTTGGACAATGTATCCCTTTAAAATCAAAAAAAGTAATTTAATATTGGCATAATTATGTTGTCATTATATCATAATACTATTTTAATCATAGTACTATTTAATTATGTTGTAATTATATCATAAAACTTTTTTTAATTAAAAGTAAATGTTGCTTTTGGTGAGCATTTTCTTTTAGGGCAGTTCATAATTTTACTTCTCCAAAAAAAGTAGTACTGAATGTTATGGTGCGTATGTTTACTGTTTATTTTCGTCATTGTCCAAGTAGTTTTGAGAACTGAAACTCCCCCTAATAATGCTGAAATCATGTAGAGCTTACACATGCGCTGTGAATACTGCTATTTGGTGATGTGTTAAATTAGTTTAGAACATGAGGAAACTATTTTTTTTATAATTTGCAGAACTGAAGCTATTATTATCGACAGAATCATGCGATGTTAGGACTGAGCTCATACACATCATAACTGTACATGTAGCAACCACGACGGAAGACGTGTAAATAACCAGAGCCACTGTGATGTTTGATCAATTACAGGGCATAACAGAGGACTACAGAAACCCTACATCTAAACTACTGAAGGAAATCCAGGACATTCCACAGAACCAGAACCAAGAGCAGCTCAGCAAACCCACTGGACAGGTACATACATCGCTGTGTTCAGACATTTCGTCACTTTAGAATTATAAGGTTCTTTCTGACATTTTTGTCAAAATTTAATTATTGACATATTTTTTAAATGACATCTTATTTAAATCATGCGGTGTTTTTTATAAGTTGTTTACATTTTAAGACTTTTTATTAAAAAAAACAAATGTCACACATAATATTTGCTATATGTAATGCAAAAACTCTGAAGCTCATTATCTCAAAATCATTCAGAATGCAAATAGAACCTTATAATTCCAAGGTGATGATTTACTGAAAAAGTTTTTTGCATTACGCTAATGGTTCAGGGTTAAATGTGTTTTTTATACATTTTATAAAAATCTTTCATCTATAAATGTCAGTTCATCAAACTAGAAGCAAAGTAGAGTTCAGTACGGGTCACCTTTATCAGTCTTGTGTCTCCACTGCCAGAGGGTACCAAAATCTCACACAGCATACATTTAGGCCTAATTTGGGTTCAGAAACAGCCTGCAACATATAGCCTACAGTTAGTGCAAACCTTTCATCTGTGTCTTTAATCTTCGCCAGCACATGTAACCTCTGTTAGAGAGTAATTACGTCATTTCGAGTTCATAAAAGTCCAAAAGGCGATAATAGTTAAACATGGCATTTTGTTAATGTTTTAGGTTGCTGAAAGAATCATTTGCTCCTTTATTTTTTTCGGCTTCTCTTTTGTTTTTTGCGATTCACTCTCCCGTTTGTCCGTTTCTAAAAGGATTGGATGTCAGAAGCACTTCAATAATCACGCATTATTATCATCAGCTCAAGAAGTTTGTTATTTCAAATATAGACGCGTGGCAAGTGCTCACTAGAGAAAGTGAAACCACTCATGCTTTTAGACGCCTCATAAACAACAGGACACGCAGATTCTACTCTTCTTCTTGACTTTGTGGCTGTTCTTCAAGATGATGACAAGCTAGGGTTGACCATGGCTCATTATTATATGTGTATATTGTACCGGTGTAATGTCTCGGCTATGTATTTAAAAATGGCACTTTATTTGTTTTTATTTTTCCGGCTTGTGTACACGCTAGTGGCACATCTCTGTAAACCAATAGCGTTCAGCTTTTCCTTTTGGTACCATTTTGTTGTGCTAGGTATCCTTTGGAAAGGGTACCTAATAAGTGGTACGGTACGATTTGCTTTTAGGTACCTTTTGACAATGGAAAAGGCCATAAAAGCGTACCGAACCGTACCGCACCACTCAGTGGAAATGGGCCTTTAGATTATTTTTTTTCAGCAAAGCACTGTTATCAAGATTGTGTTATCTTTAGTTTGTGACATAATTGCTAATATCTACAATCAGTAATGCTTATAATGTAAAATGTTATTTGTATTATTAAAATATGTGGAATTTTAGACATACTGTGAAAATGTCCTTGCTCTGTTAAACATCATTTGGGAAATATTTAAAAAGAAAAAAATAAATAAATGGGGCTAATAATTCTGACTTCAGCTGTATGTCTTTAAAGCCATAGTTCATTCGAAAATGAACATTTAAATACATTAGCACATACAAAAACAGTCTCAGCTACCTGTATGCAGTAGAAAACAAATAGAACATTTACAAACCAGTAAACAGGATAATACGGTCAGGCTGGGAGTTAAAATATACACCATAGAATAGTAATCAGGTTGAATTATTAATGTTAGGCCAAAAAGGTGTCCTTAGCTGCTAAAGGTTATCTGAATTTTTATGTATGTCATAGCTGAGTTTGTCCTCAAGTGGTTTTAAATCTTTATGAGTTTCTTTCTTTTGTTGAACACATGAAGTAAGATATTTTGAAGAATGCTGAAAACCTGTAACCATTGACTTCCATAGTAGGAAACACAATTATTGTGGAAGTCAGTGGTAACAGATTTTTAGTTTTCTTAATATATATATATATAAATTTTTTATAATATTTTTAATTAACAGAAATAAGAAAATAAGGCAGGTTTGAAACAAGCGAAGGTTTACTCTCAAACAATGACAGAATTTTGGGTAGCACATATTAAACAGGAACTAGTGAAACTGTAAATAAACTATAAATAGGATTTATAATATGAAGTAAATATTAAGTATGAACTTAAATAAGCAACAAATCTGGTTTTAACCAAATAACTTAGACTTAATAAAACCTATATTTAAAAACTAATACAAATGACAAAGAAATTGTTTATAATGATCCAATTTTTAAATTAGATCGGAATGAAATAAATATAAAAGCCTAACCAAACATGATGGGATGCGAGTCCAGTCGTGACAAATTTGACACCATTAAATCAACTGCAAACGAGATCGTGGGTGAGTTATTTCTCTACAGGCACACTGCTGTCTTGATATAAATTGGATAAGTAGATAATTAAATTACTGCAAATTATACAATTTTAAAATTATACACAGACAGTTGCTGAGCTGTCAGACATGAAACCATTTCAAAAACAAAATCCATTGTTGCTAGTCGGGTCTAATCTGGTAAATATAAAAGCATAAAATGAAAGAGACACCTTTTACACCACGTCGCAGTATTGCATCATGTTTAATCTAGGACACTGTTTGTTTTGGTTTTCTCAGTCAGTTTTTCTATTTGACTTGTTTTACTTTCAATCCAGTTTTCTTGTAATCGTACGTTACAAAAGAATTTAAAGTAAATGTTGCATAAGATGAATTTTTATTATTTTTGTTTTTTACATTCAGTTGCATCAACAAATGAAGGCAGAAAATAGATAAAACCTGGCCTCTCTGGGCTTCAGTTATTATTTTTTACACTTCTGTTCATTAACCACTAGTGGTGCCGACTTTTCACTTCACTTTCTGGAAATATGTCATGATGCAACAGTCAAAACAAATGTTTGTTTATGTTGTAGGATGAATCCATATCTCCGAGACCAGGTGAAGGAGAGCTGGAGGATTTTAGTGGAGATGTGGATCGACCCCCTTCCTGGCAGGGTGATGCTGGGACGGAGCCATTATGGACCAACAATAACATGACTCCAGTCAGTACACCTCCTAAATATTTGATCTTACCACTAAGAGTTCTCCTAAAAAGCAGTAAAAGTTTTTGGATAAGAGGTTTCTCTTAAAACCTATTCACAGACAAACTTTTACCAAGGGAGAAATCAGAGAGAAGTCTTGGGTTACCGAACGCATTTCCTAAACTGCTTTTCGATTGGTCAGAATTAACGTGTGGGAAAATGCCAATGGAACTCCCACAAGTAAACAAGCCTGCAGACACAAAATGTCTGTTTTTACTATGGAGGGACGACTGCGCTGGACGATTGTATCCCTGGTCATAGTATACTATATAGTTTGTATACATCACTTTAGACAAACTATACATTTCGAGAATGAAGCGCTGCTGCAGCTGGAAAACAATGTTCTAATGCATTGCAAACGGCGAAGGTGCATTGCAAGTCACTTCAGGAGGCGTGAGTTAATTTTGCGAAACTGAGACATGGTCATCCTGCGAAAATATTGGTCTAAAGATATGTGGTATACAGGTAAATAGGGTAAGCTAAAATTGTCCTTAGTGTATGTGTGTGATTGAGAGTGTATATGTGTTCCCCAGAGATGGGTTGCAGCTGGAAGGGCATTCGCTGCGAAAAACATATGCTGGATAAGTTGGTGGTTCATTCCGCTGTGGTGACTGAGGATTAATAAAGGGACTAAGACGAAAAGAAAATGAATGAATGAACTATAATATGCAGACCCTTCAGGATTTTACGATTATCCAAAATATTTTTTTAATTTGCTGCAAATTTTCCACATATTTTAGACAGTCTGGACACTTCAAACTTCTGCTGTGCCACAGAGCAACATCTATGTAGTGTTACTTTAAAAAACATAGTTTTCACAAATAAAATAGTCTTGCCAAGTGTGCAAAGCATGGAGTTGTTAATACACGTTCATCATCTATTGTGTGATTCGCGTCATGTCGCAAAACGCATTTAAAGCCTGATTGAACTAGGGCATGTGAGTTGTATCACCTGCTAAACTTCTACATATTTTATATATGCATCCTGTTGTCATATGTGTTGTGTTGTCCCTCTCACACACACACACACACACACATTGTAAGCTTGCATGCTCTACATCATGTCCCGCAACATATTCAAATAGCCGTCAAACCACACTGAAGCATTATTTTTAAACAGTTGGTTTCATTTTCAAATGATGAAAAAGTCAAGGTTTTAAAAATGTCAAGGTTTTAAAACCGCCAAAATTTTCTGCTATACCGCTCAATGTTTCCTTTAGGATTATTTTTCAGCTGTGTCGGTAGACTCTGTTGGGCCTTTTACACAGATCTACCAACTAACTGGCGTAATTTTAATGTCAAATGTCCTGAGCGCAGTCGAGATCGCATTTATGTAATACAAGCTTGCGAATCTCTTTGCTTGCGCCCCGATTTCCTCTCTTCAAGCTCAAAACGTCTTGCATACCCTCAAATAGGCTATACACTGCTCAAGTGCAGATTTTCTTGTGCGCTCTCAAATAAACATTCATCTAAAGGGTTAAACAAATAACGCACAGCACATCTACGATTGCAGAAAAGTTTAAACTTATAATTCACTTACCTTTCTAAATGTTTTGGTGTGATTATAACCGGCCAATAAACAAAAAAATGACTGAATGTTTTAAATTTAAAGTTTAAAATTTCTCATTTAATTTCTCATTAAATTTCTCTGTAATGTAGCTGTGGCGGGATGAATTTTGGTGTGGCGCCCTGCCATAGAGTATTCAATGTAGCGGAAGCCATGCTGTTCCTACGGTACAGCAGGATATGTATGATTTTGTTTTGTTTTATTTTTTAGGACAACAGTATCTCCAGCAGAAGAATGTAAATGCTGTTTAAAATGATAAATAAATCAGTGTTTTTGAAGCTAAAAAAGACAGCAGAAGTCAATGATTAATTTGAATTATTTAGCCTGACATATTTACTGTTCCAAAATGTTTTAAATGTTTCTCAAAATAAAATATTTTGTTTTTAAAAATGGAAAAACGATTTTTTGTTTTTTACCCAGACAATTAAAAAGGCTATATTTTAGAGCAGGAATCATGATAACGTTATGTTTTTATCCAACGTTATTATATTGTCCGAATCTTATACCAGCCCATTCCTAATATAAATTACAGAAATCAATGATTGTTAAGGTTACAATATTAAACAAGTTTTAACGTGCACATTTGTGTATATTTTACAGCAAAACAATAAAATAAATTCCACAAATTTAGCAAAAGCTTTCCACATCAGGCACTAACTAACACATACTAATGAGAATTTAAGGTTACCTATTGTATTGTATCATCCTTTTTATTTTAATATTTTAATTTATATATTTTAAGTATTTACAGCCTTTGCCGTGAAGCTGTAAGTTGAGCTAAGGTACATTCTGTTTCCACTGATCATTCTTGAATGTTTCAGCAGCTTATTTGGAGTTCACCTGTGGTAAATTCAGTTGATTGGACATGATTTGAAAAGGGATACACCTGTCTATATAAGGTCCCAGGTCCCAACTGGAAGGCTAGTGAGGATAGAAGGAAAGATGAATACAGCAATGTACAGAGACATCCTAAATGAAAACCTGCTTCAAAGTGCTCTTGACCTTAAAATGGGGCGACAGTTAATCTTCCAGCAGGACCCAAGCAATGACCCAAAGCACACTGCCAAAATATCAATGAAGTAGCTTCACAACAACTCAGTGAATGTCCTTGAGTGGCCCAGCCAGAGCATATGCCTAAATCCTATTGAACATATCGAGAGAGATCTGAAAATCTCTCACCGTCACACACCGTCACTTCCCATCAAACCTGAGAGAGCTTGAGAGGTACTGTTATGGGCAAAAATTTCCAAAGCCAGATGTGCCAGGCTTGTGGCATCATATTCAAAAAGACTTGAGGCTGTAATTGCTGCCAAAGGTACATCAACAAAGTATTAAGCAAAGGCGGTGAATACTTATGTAATTGCTATTTTTTCAGGCTTTTTTTATTATTAATTCGCATTAATTTCAAAAAATCTTTTTTTCACATTGTCATTATTGGGTATTGTGTGTAGAATTTAGAGGAAATTAATGGATTCAATCCATTTTGGAATAAGGCTGTAACAAAAAATGTGGGAAAAGTGAAGCTCTATGAATACTTGCTGGATGCACTGTATATTTTGAAGTAAACCATCGAGGACAAAAACACAATAAAGCCATTGGTTTGATTCCTTTGTGGTCCTCGCGGTTAATAACAAAGTGTTGCTGCAAAGTACAGTTAATGCATAAACAGTACCTCCACATTTTAAAACTGGAACAAAAATTATTCATAATTCATGCTATAAATAAAAAAAGTAATAATTAATTAAAATGCAGATGTCTGCTGCTTTTGTTGAGTTGACATTTGCTGCCCTTTGCTCCCTGCAGGTTACTCCTTGTCTTTTCCCAGAGAGCCCATGCCAAAGAGAGACCCCCTGCCACAGCCCAAAGACCACACCTCGAGACAGCCTCAACTCCTGTCCCTCGCCGGATGCAGAAGACACACCTGACCTAGTGAGACATCTTTAAACTTCTTGACTTAATGGGTCGTTTCTCTGCACTCTGCTTAAATTGTGTATTTCTCATGTAGGATTCTCAGTCAAGTGTAGGGAGCCCTTGCTCTCGTCCTGTAGCACATATCATCGGTGCTGAGGATGAAGACTTTGGCAAAGAGCAGGAACAGGTTAGTGTGACACTGGCTTGGTTGTAGTGTGTGCTTTTTGTCCCCGCAGGATCTACTCTTAAGAACTGTATCATACACCCGGCGTAATGCGGCACAAGGCGCGATGCAATTGTTGTTTGCTAGTTTCAGCTTGGCGCAAGAGTAGTTTTGATGCTTTGCACCACACTGTTTAAATAGCAAATGCATTTGCGCTCATATGTGCGCCCATAGCTGTTGTGGTCTAAAAGAGGAGGCGTGTTATGGCGCGTTGCTATTTTGAGGATCTAAAATAAACTGTTCAATAGATCAGATCAAAGCTGGTCTAAAGTCCAGCGCAGAGCGTGTTATTTGTGTGCCTCGCTTGCACACTGCTTAATACACAGGGTGTACAGCAATACACAAAAATCTTTACAAATGCAAAATAATTAATAAAATAATAAAAGATAAATATAATGTATAAAACTATACTTTTTTTGTATTACTTTATAATACCCAAACGTCTGATTAGCTTTTCATATAAAAGGACATTGCACAGATATTGATATATCTTGATGTTTTTACACTACACATTATTTGATTCTAACAGGCTTAGTTTACAGTATTTGCTATGTTTACATTGTTCTACTTGCATTAAATCTAAATCCCAAATTTCAGAAATGACAACAGATTATTAAGATTAAGATAATGTAAATTTTATTTTATTGATTAAAGCACTTACATCCATTCATTTTCCTTCTGCTTTTTCCCTGGTTTATCACAGTGGAATGAACCACCACTTACATGAAAGATTTATGTATTTTTAATTTTAGGTGGTGTGTGTATTGTGTTTGCATCTTTAGTGATTTTCAACTAATTACAATGTCTTGTCCCGATAGGTAGATTTAGAGGTTTTTGCAAAAACAGCACAAGTGGATTTAGCTGGTTTTGACGCAAAAGAAAATCTAACTTGTTAAAAACCAAAAAATTGTCTAAAGTGACATTTCAAAAAAAAAAATTTATTTTATTTACTAGCTAAGAACCTTATCATTACATAAAAAATGAAACTTCTGAACCTAATTATAGGAGCCTGATAGAAAATGCTAATTTACAAGAAAAGAGGTCTAATATATTTAGAGGGTTTTGCATCTAAACTCTTCAAATATTAGATCACAACATTCCCACATCTTATCTGGAACACACAATGGCTCTAATAAAGCACCGACGATCATTCTGGCAGCCAGGAACAGTGAATAAAAATGTTCTGGAAAGCAATTTTTATTTTTGAAAGTGATTTTGTGTATATCCATTGTTTTAGAGGGGATGTATAATCATAAGAGCCAGGAAGAGGAGGGAGTTCTGTTTGCATACATCAATGTTTTGAACTTGATGTAGGCTGTTTGTTGTTACAGAGAGGTGTGACCAATGCCGAATCAATACAATTAACATAGTTGAACTATGCCTGAACCAATACTTCAAAAAAATAAAATAAAAATGCACAAAACATTATTGGTAAAGTTTAAAATAGGCATATATATATATATATATATATATATATATATATATATATATATATGATATATATGTTTAAAAAAATGTGAGTTAGAAATACAGGAGCATCCGATTAACAATAAAAAAATTAAATCCGCCAAGGTTTTGCCAAAAACACATATACACAAATTGAAACATCTGTTATTAATTACTTACTCTCATGTCATTCCAATTCCGAAATTTTTGTTTATCTTTGGAACGCAAATTAAGATATTTAGATACTTTTGTAAAAGTATTTGTATAGTGTTTTAGAGATCTGATCTCTCTATCCATCATCATGAAGAACAATAATAATACACAAATTTGTGCTTGTACTGTAAATAACTTTGTCTGTCTTCAGATGAATGGCCAGTGTAGCTGTTTTCAGAGCATAGACCTCCTGAAATCTCGACCTGCTCACCTGGCAGCTTTCATCCATCACGTAGTCTCTCAGTTTGACCCTGCACCGCTGGTGAGATCCATCACCCCTCTTACTCACAAACCTGAAATTTCCAGGCATATAACAGAAATGTTTATAAATGTTCCACAAATCACTCTTGCATGCTTATGGTTTGGTCTCGGATCAGATGAGTCACTTAAACGGTCTCTTCTCGCTCTGCAGCTCTGCTACCTCTACGCTGATCTTTACAAACAATCCAGCACCAAAGAGACACGACGAATCCTCATGGATACCTTCTTCATAGACAAAACAGCTGTGAGGGAACTTACGACAGCATCAGCTTGTTTTGAATGTCATAGATGATGTGGTTTCTGAACAGCTGTGTTTTTGTTTTGTTTTTTCGTACAGAATTTGAAAGTAACAGTACCTGAATCCATCATCGCTGACCTGGGTAAGTTGAGTCTTTTAAAGACTTTTTCTGTCAGTTAAATAAAAGATGTTTAATAATGGAATTGAACGCTTTATAATGATGTTTTGTCATCCTAAAACTTGACTTTCAACATAAACTGAGTCTTACAATGCATCCGGTAGGTATTCATAGCACTTCACTTTTTTCACATTTTATGTTACAGTCTTAATGCAAAATTGATTAATATAATTAATTTTCTCAGAATTCTACACACAATACCCCATAATGACAATGTGAAAAAAAGATTTTGAAAGATTTTGAAATTTCTGCAAATGTATTAAATATAAAAAAAACTAAAAAATCATGTGTACATAAGTATTTACAACCTTTGCCATGAAGCTTTAAGTTGAGCTCAGGTACATTCTGTTTCCACTTATAATGTTTTAGATGTTTCAGCAGCTTAATCGGAGTTCACCTGTGGTAAATTCAGTTGACTGGACATGACTTGAAAAGGCATACACCTGTCTATATAAGGTCCCAGGGTTGATGGTGCTTGTCAAAGCTCAAACCAAGCATAAAGGCAAAGGAATTGTCTGTAGGAAGCTGGGGAAGGTTACAGAAAAAATTCTGCTGCTCCAGTGGGCACAGTGGCCTCCATCATCCGTAGGTGGAAGATGTTTGGAAGCACCAGGACTCTTCCTAGAGCTGGCCGGCAATCTAAGCTGAGTGATTGGGGGAGAAGGGTAATCAATAATCCGATGGTCACTGTGTCTGAGCTCCAGCGTTCTTCTGTGGAGAGAGGAGAACCTTACAGAAGGACAACCATCTGTGCAGCAATCCACCAATCAGGCCTGTATGATAGAATGGCCAGACGGAAGGCATTCCTTGCCTGGAATTTACCAAAATCCATCTGAAGGACTCTCAGACCATAAGAAACAAAATTCTCTCGTCTGATGAGACTAAAATTTAACTCTTTGGAGTGAATTCCAGGCATTCCATTTGGAGAAAACCAGACACGGCTCATAACCAGGCTAATACTATCTCTACAGTGAAGCATGGTGGTGGCAGCATCATGCTGTGGGGATGTTTTTAACAGCAGGAACTGAAAGGCTAGACAGGATAGAAGGAAAGATGAATGCAGCAATGTACAGAGACATCCTCAATGAAAACTTGCTTCAGAGTGCTCTTGACCTCAAACTGGGGTGACGGTTCATGTTCCAACAGGACAATGACCCAAAGCACACTGCCAAAATATTAATGCAGTGGCTTCACAACAACTCGGTATATGTCCTTGAGTGACCCAGCTAAAGCCCAGGCCTTAATCCTATTGAACATCTCTGGAGAGATCTGAAAAAGGCCGTACACCGTCACTTCTCATCCAGCCTGATAGAGCTTTAGAGCTTGAAAAGACATGAGGCTGTAATTGCTGCCAAAGGTGCATCAACAAAGTATTGAGCAAAGGCTTTGAATACTTATGTACATGTGATGTTTCAGGTTGTTTATTTTTATTAAGTTTTATTACAATTTAAAAAAATCATTTTTCACATTGTCATTGTGGTGTACTGTGTGTAGAACTTTGAGGAACTAAATCAATTTAATCCAATGTTAAAATAAGGTTGTAACATAATAAAATGTGGAAAAAGTGAAGTGCTATGAATACTTTCGGGATGCACTGTAAAAATGTTTTCATCACACCAGACAAGACTGTTGATCCAGTAATATTCCCTACTTCGGATGATATGTGGATGTCTGTCGTGAATCTGACATGAATCTAATAAAAAACTTTTGTATAGGATCTGCTCGTGTTGAATCTTTGGCTGATACAGATAGGCTGATGATTATTTTCTTATTGTTATTTATATTATCATTGATATTAGTGCAAACAGTAATTGGTATGAGTGAAATATAATTCATGACACCACTAATAATTATAATTATCTATTGCCATATACGATCATAAATGCAATATAAATCCTAAAAAGACTGAAGCATAATCCAGCATACACAATATGCATCAGTACTATATTGGTTATCAGCTGATATTATTTGTGACCTTTGTTATTTTGTTTAATGCATTGGTATTCTCTAATTAGTAAATCAAGTGCAAGTATGGTGCTGATATAAGTATCGTGTAACTTATTTTAAGACAATCATCTCTTTTCAGTTGCATCAGTGTAACTTTTCATATGCATATGTTTGTGTGACCATAGAGAGGACCGCACACTCAACCAATGCAGAGCGGAAGAGGCCGGAGCAAATGTCTGAAGATGTACACCGACAATATGTGCAACAACTGCAGGACACTCTTCTAACTGACGTTCAGAAGAACCTAGAAGACTTTAGGTGACATGCACTCATCTAATACACATACACTGTTAGATTAAGGGCTCTGTATACTCTCTACTACTGTATGTACCAGTAAAAGTGAAACATTTTCCTGTAGGGATGCTCCGATCGTTCAGCCGAAAGTCACATTTCATGACTCGATCGGTACAATCTGGCCGATTCCATGAACCAAAAAGTTTTTTTTTTCTAATTTACAAGCTGAAGATGCATGTGCGCTCCCACATATTATACATAGCCTACAGCAGCCACAACACATGTGCATGTAAATGATGCGTGGGGGTGTGAGAGATCGATGCGCTCGCGTCACAACAGATAAAATATATACAGATGCGGTGCGACCTGTTTATAAAGTCTATTTTTGTGACTCGCGTAAGGGTCTTGCAAGTGCAAGTTGCAGTTCAACATGACAGGAAATTGGTAATCGTTTGCAAAAATCCTGATTGGAGCATCTCAATTTTCCTGTATGTTTTCTCATGTGTTTTTTTATGTTTCAGGCACAAGCGCAGTATGGGTCTGACATTGGCTGAAGCTGAACTGGCCCGTCTGGATACAGAGAGAATGAGAGATCGTGTGGCTTTGGAAAAAGAGCGATCCTGTGCAGAGCACATCCTTTCTAAGATAGAAGAAGTCCTGTAAGTGGACATGCCTGTGCTGGCTTGTTTATAAATATTCTTGCAGATAGTGAGACTTGTCCTTTATCTGTCACTTTAAGTACTCTTCTAACTCAGGGTGTCCCTCAAGGCTCGGTTCTTCATCCTCTTCATTTCAAAAGTTCAAGGTTTTTCCCAACAGATTATTAAAATAAAAGATAAAGTAAAGATAAAAGAAGAACATGTAAAATAAAGAGAAAAAAGAGAGTTCATTTTCTAAACTAAATGACTTTCAGAAGAATTTTGTTGTTATTTACGCAAAAGTATTGCACTATTTTGTCAGTTATTTACACACACAGAACGTGTGTTCCTGTTTGACTTATAAATAGGATTTATATGACGCTTTTTATATTTAGCTTTTGATATGATTTAAATTTTGGATTAAACTTTAATTATAATATTAATATTTTAAAATGTATATTTAACTAACCAGGTAACACACAGTCTCACTAGTAGCTACCTGTAGGTGCCTATTAGCATTCCTGTAAACTTAAGCATATTGACTGTTATTATAAATGACAATTTCTGCATAATCATATTTTACATCCTTAATCCTACCTTATATCTGAACTTAAACGGCGCCTCTGATGAAAATCATCTTTTGTAAGCTGTTTGGACAGAACTGTGTGTAGGTATTGTGTGTCATATTGGGATGTTATGAAGACAATAAGTCACTTTTTTATTTCCTGACATTAAAATAGGATCCAAATCTCTCCTATTTTGAGGCCCACCGCAATGTAATGTAGGAGTGCGGTTTCCCCACCCACCGAATTGATTGACAGCAGCGTAATAACATGTCTCCATAGTAATGCATGTTATCAAATCAACAAGACAGGACGTGTGCAAAGCAACTGGCAACTTAAGCAACTTAATAATCCGTTCAGCTCTCTGTGATCATCGATCATCATCAAATGTGATCAAAAATGAGTTTTACAAGTTTAAAACGGTGCATGTTTGTAATAAATTACAGCGATTTTACTGTTTTTGTCACCACAGCTGTATGTCAGTACAATTATAAAAGAAAACACTTCAATCCCAGTTTGTAGACATTAAATCAGGTTTATTTTGTACATGAACATAATGGATATCTATACAGTAGTGGATATTAACGTGTTTCCTGTCACATTTGTCATGCAAAAACAAAGTTAAACATGCAGACTGTGTGTTTTTATCTGTTGTGTGTGCGTTAACTGTGTAACAACATTGAGTGTGACTCATTGAAAGGCTTGAATTAACTCCACAACAAATTAATCAAATAATCATTGGTAAAGTTCTTACTGTAGTATTTCCCGCAAACGTTACGTGGGATCTGCTTCCTTTATGTCTGTCACTGTGCTGTTTATCTGATGCAGCTGAGAGGGGGAAATGAGGCATACTCTATCAGGCACGTGGGAACTGTGTGCGATGAGATCTAGCATTAAAGGCACAGGCAACAAAAATAATGAACACAGTGTGTTCAGAGCAGACAATTTCCAATATTCGGAAAGGTAAAATAAATAATCTGATTTGTGTTTTGAGCTGAAATTTTGCAGACACATTCTGGAGACACAAAAGACATATCCAGGGTGTCTGCGAGGTCTTAAAATGACTTAAATCTCAATAGCAAAATTTAAAGCATTAAATTCTTAAATCGACTGATGTTCTGTTGTAGATTTAAAATATTTTTTTAACAGTTCTTCATTTTCTGTAAATTTTTTTAATTTAATTTTTATTGTAGAATGAAGTCATTGACAGCTATGTTTTGTTCTATTCATGGTAAGGGTTTTAAGGTTTGTGAATGGATATATATATATATATATATATATATATATATATATATATATATATATATATATATATATATATATATATATATATATATATTTCTTTCTTTTTTTCCTATTGAAAAAGCTAAATTATTTAATTGTGTTAATACATTTTAATCATTTTTGATAGGGCAAGTGAAAATCTTTTCTAACTGGGATATTTCCCAAAAAAATCCTAAGCGTTTAGCCCTGTATTAGTTAAAACATTTTTATTCATAATGGTCTTAAAACAGTCTTAAAGTCTTACATTTAACTTAGTGAAACCTGCAGAAACCCTGTTATCTTAAATCTTGAAAAAGGGGTAAAATATTTGCCATTTACATACTACTTTTCTAACAACTAATAAGCAGCAAATTAGAGATTTATTGAGGAAAAGGTCATATTAAAAGTCAATAATTGAACCTTAAAGCATGACCAACTGTTTCTTATAGAAACATCTTTTAAATTTTAACCATAATGGACAAATAATATTTGCAGATTACTCCATTCAGATGAGCAGTAAATGTCACTTAAAGTTGTCTGTCTTTCTCACTTAAATAAACTTCAACTTGTGTTTCGTTTCAGATTGACGTCACAAGCCACAGAGGAAGATAAGTGGTAAGGGGAATTCTCATGTCCACTCCCTCTATAAACGACATGTTATATCACCCCAGATTAACCCCTGAAACACTGTCCAGCCTTATGTATTGAAACTAATTCCTATGTCATAGTGACAGTGTGAATATTTCATTAAATACAAATGTTTTTCAATGTCTTTTAAAGCAGAAAAAGAAAATCCCTATGTACTGAAAACTATCATTAAGCTTTAAATGCAGAACGAAAAGAAACAAATGGCACCAGCTGTACTTTCCTTCCCGGTTTTAGTTGCAGTCTTGTGAGTAGTGTGTAGTAGCAGCAGCATATGATCGGTCAGGAGCCCATATGGGCGGCAGCAGCAGGGACTGAGGCGTTGTGTGTCCGCCCAGATGGCGCGCAAAAGACTGGAGCCTCATGAAGCCTCTGACAGGAGCTTGTGAGGGCTATTTCTGCTCTGGCACTGACTACGGTTACACATTGTACAAGTCATCTGTTTGGCTTGTAAGTGTTTGTGAGAAAAGCTTTGTAAGTTCTTCGGATGGGGTCCTAGCTGTCAGAATAATTTTCTGCACACTGTAAAAGATTTCAGCATAGACTGAACTGTGATCTTGCTCCCCCTGGTGGAAATGACAAGTAAAGTTTTCTACAAGTAGTCTGTTTTAAGCACAGTTTAAGTCCGAAACAGGATTGGATCAAAAGATAAAAGAGCTTGTCTATTTTGTCTGAATTAATAATGTCTGGGTATACAGTGCATCCAGAAAATTTTTATAGCGCTTCACTTTTTCCATTTTTCCAACATTTTTTTAATGCTACAGCCTTATTCCAAAATGGATTAAATTCCTTTATTTCCTCAAAATTCTTCACACAATATCCCATAATGTCAATGTGAATAAAGATTTTTTGAAATTGCTGCAAAAAAACAACAAAAAAAACAACAACTGAAAAACTACGTGTACATAATTATTTACAGCTTTTGCCATGAAGCTCTACGTTGAGCTCAGATACATTGTTTTCACTGATCATTCATGAGATGTTTCAGCAGCTTTGTCAGGCCTTAGTCAGGGAGGTGATCAATACCTAATGGTCACTCTGTCTGAGTTCCAGTGTTCTTCTGTGAAGAGAGGAGAACCTTAGAGAAGGACAACCATCTGTGCAACAATCCACCAATAAGGGCCTGTATGATAGACTGGCCAGATGGAAGCCACTCCCCACCTGGAATTTACCAAAAGGCATCTGACCAAAAGGCAAACAAATTTCTCTGGTCTGATGAGACTGAAATTTAACTCTTTGGAGTGAATGCCAGGCATTACGTTTGTAGAAAACCAGACACCGCACATCACCAATTAATACCATCCCTACGGTAAATCATGGTGGTGGCAGCATCATGCTGTGGGGATGTTTTTCAGCAGCAGGAACTGGAAGGCTACACAGCATAGAGGGAAAGATGAATGCAGCAATGTACAGAGACATCCTGAATGAAAACCTGCTTCAGAGTGCTCTTGACTTCAGACTGAGAGGACGGTTCATCTTCAAGCAGGACAGTGACCCACAGCACACTGCCAAAATATCAATGGAGTGACTTCATAACAACTCGGTGAATGTCCTTAAGTGGTCCAGCCAGAGCCCAGACCTAAATCTGATTGAACATCTCTGGAGAGATCTGAAAATGGTAGTACACTGTGATATCCCATCCAACCTGATAGAGCTTGAGTGGTACTGGAATGGGCAAAAATTCCCAAAGACAGCTGTGCCAAGCTTGTGGCATCATATTCAATAAGACATGAGGCTGTAATTGCTGCCAAAGGTGCATCAACAAAGTATTGAGCTAAGGCTGTGAATACTTATCTACATGTGATTTTTCAGGTTTTTTATTTTTTAATAAATTTGCAACAATTTCAAAAAATCTTTTTTCACATTGTAATTATGGGGTATTGTGTGTAGAATTTTGAGGAAAAAAATGAATTTAATCCATTTTGGAATAAGGCTATAACATAAAATAATTTAGAAAAAGTGATGCGCTATAAATACTTTTCAGATGCATTGTTTGACTGTCAACATTTTGTCTCAAAAAATGTGTTTTGGTGTCTTGTGATCCTTTAAATAATATGTTTCAAATCAACGTTTTCTATTTTTTAAATATATATTCACACATGAATTTGGAAATTTTCTATGGGAAATTTAATGTAATACGATTCGATCTATTTAACTTCAGCCCACAGCCCTCAATCAAGTTTGGTTTTTGGCTTTTTATAAGAACAGGTTTGGGCATTACTTTTCTAGAGATTAAAAATACTTTCATTTATGCAAAATTATTACACAACATTTATGAATGACTCGATTAATAACTACAATTAATCTTAGAACTGGTAATCTGGTAATACACCAATTCTCACTATTACTTAGTTGCCTATAAGCATGAATGTAAACATTTTTCATTTTCATCTTTCTCACAGTAGCACCATGCAATTTGTGATACTATCGTATATGAAACAGCTCGGTGTGAAAGTGAAGGAGTTGCGAGGGCTGGACCACAAACCCAAGTTAATGAATCCATTCCACAAAATAAAGGTACAAACTCTAAGCAAACATCCTCACTTAGTCTTTAAAGGACATTAGTTAGACTAAAGAAACCAAACCAATGTCTCTCTGCTCCCTATACAGAAAAGTATGAAGCCTGAGAAGGATGGAATTGAGGAGAAAGCGAAGAAAACACGATTTCCTAATGTCTTTCCTCAGAGACGACCAAGCAAGATTGACGCTTTATCACGTAAGTTGATTATTCATTTCATTACGCCAATTGTTCCCAACATTTTTGACGAGGCAGATATTTTTTCTATCATTTCTTCTGCAATTAATAGACATTTACAAGTTTATCTTGAACAACTGGGAATTCTAAAATATGAATGAGTTGCAGTTCATTTTGTGACGCCAGATCTCATTTATTATGTTTATTTATTCCTCTTTTTTTTTTCATTTCAATTAAAACTTTTTCAATTATGAGGTATAGGCTCTGAATGAGAATCTCTGGATTCCACCAAAAAATGTATCTTTGTAGTTAAACTGTCATACACTCATAGACCAAACACAATGTTATGGAACACTAGATTCACGTTGGACTTAATAATATCAATAATTATCTGTGTTATCTTAATCTATCTGTCTCTGTCAAATTATTGTTGAATTTCAATGTCAGTACAACGTTAGAAACTGCTAGCTTATGTAAAAAAAATATTAGACTTAATCAAGTAAATAAGATCTACCAGTGGTATTTAGACAGGAAATTAGATAAGCTAAATAAAAAAACCTGCATAGCCTTTACTAAAACATAGTCAAATTTATTAGCCCTCCTGTAAGTTTTTTTTTTCCAAATGATTGTAGCAAAAAAAATTTCACAGTATTTCCTATAATATTTTTTTTCTTCTGGTGAAAGTCTCATTTGTTTTATTTAGGCTAGAGTAAAAGCAGTTTTTACATTTTTAAACCATTTTAGGATCAATATTATTAGCCTCCTTAAGCATTTTTTTCAGTGGTCTACAGAACAAGTGATTTTACAATACAGTGATTTTCCTAATAACCATAATTTGATCTGATTAACCTAATTACAACTTTAAATGACTCTTTAAGTTGAATACTAGTATCTTAAAAAATATCCAGTAAAATATTATTTACTGTCATCATGTCAAAGATCAAATAAATCAGTTATTAGAAATGAGTTATTAAAACTATTCTAAAAAAATCTTCTCTCCGTTAAACAGAAATTGGGGTAAAAATATAAAAGGGGTGTATTAATTCAGGAGGGCTAATAATTCTGACTTCATTTGTATATTAAGATGTACCCTTCAATCCCATCAGCCACAGTTCACAAAGTCTTTCAAGCTGACCATCAGCCATATTGTCAAGCCCTGACTCTCATTTTTATTTTATTTTTATTTTTTTGTCACACTCTAGAGCCGAAGCAGCGTACGCCAAAGCCTCAGCTGCCTCTGGGAACTGGAGAGCAGGCAGACGGGTCGTCTCTTCCTGTACGGAGCAGTCAGTCCAGCGAGGGCTCAGATGGCACCAATGCCCTGATCACATCACCGCCTTACAGCGCTCCAGCAGGACAGGGCACAGACGCCATCAGCCGAGAGACTGAGACTGGTGAGACACGCTTCACAAATCATTGCTCACAAGTGTCTGTGGTCCACTTTTTCAAGTTTTCCTCCTTTAAATCTTATTTATGCCTTTGTACACAATATGCTGACTATTAGCAAGCATGTAAGGATCAGATGAGAAAAAATATCCTATAAGTCTACATGGATGTGCTGACTTGTTTATAAATATTATTATTATTAAATGTTTGTTTATTAAAATATTTTTTTTTTTTTTGTAAATGTGTATAGTAGTTGGTTTGATTGTTTAAATCTTAGCTCACTGATTTCTGCTACTGTAAAACTCTTCTCAAACCTGACTATTGATAATCATTAACGAGTTCTACTAATAATGAGATTTGTAATAATCCTATACAATTGTAGCGTGTCAGAAACTGCACAAACATGATTTCCAGGCTACACTGTCAGATCTCATTTATCATAGGCCGCGTTTACACTGCACTGTTCAAGTGTTTCAATTCCGATTTTTTTGCTCCCATGTGGCACAAATCGGATATGGCCCATGTACGTGTAAGCAGGAACAAATCACATGGATTCCGATTTACTCAAATCAGATTCAGGCCTTGATCATATGTGGAAATTTATCCGATATGAATTGGATCTGTGTTCTTGTGTCTGCAGTGTAAGCAGGTAGATCAGATTTTCACCTGTCAATGCAAGTCACGCGTCATTAAAAACTGTAGCGATTGACGTCAAGTTTGACTCTTTCATTTTAGAACAGACATCAGCAGAGTCCCACACCTTAAATCTCATACACGAGGACTTAAACAGCTTTAATATTGTCATATAGCAGAGGTATTATAGCATGTTAGCGAGAGCGAGAGAGTGCAATGTCCGCCACGTAACCAATATAAACATATAAAACTAGTGCATAGCTACATCCCGTGCATAAACCACGCCATGGACATTACAGTAAGATTCCTAAAGGTTTAAAAAAAGCCTGTAGATCAAAAGAAGATGGACAAATGAGAACCTTTCTGTCATAAACTATAGTAAAACAGCTTGTCAATAGCTGCAAACAGATTACATACAGCAATAGAGAAAAGAGCACTCTTTAATTATCAGCTGTTAGTCAGCGCCTGCTCTTTTTTTTCCTAGTCGTAGTGCCTTCGCCGTGTGCTGTGTAAATGCAGATGATCGGATATGAGTTACTTTTAAAAGATGATGTAAGCAGGTCATCAAAAACGGATACAGTCACAAAATCGGAATTGACCATCAAAATTTGCAGTGTAAATGCAGCCACAATGTCACACTGAGGCCCTATTTACACTAATACATTTTAGTTTTAAAACGCATTAGTTTTGCTATGGTTGCGCCTTCCGTTCACATTACCCCAGAGTTTTCAAGCTCAGAAAGATGAGCATTTTGAAAACGCTGAAGAGGCCATTTTTATTTTAAACCTCTTCTGCTCCATATCAGTGTGGATGGGGGAAAATGGAGACAACTGATTGGGGCTTTTACCTCAATATTAGGCTAATGCACAAAGTTCAGTTTTGCATCCTTTCCTTGTAAGTTCAAACTTTGCAAGTTTGATATGGAAAACAAACTTTACAATCTCATTTACATTACCATGGCTATGCCGTTTCACTTAACAATAAAATAAAAACATAAAAAATTTATTTTGATATTAACAACTTAACAGACACCAAAAACGTTGAGGCGTTGTGTAGCTGCTTATTTATATGACCATGATCTTTACTGTATGCATATTTATAACAAAACGGAGCCTATGACATTAATGCCTCCTTTCATTCACATTAAAAAATATGAAACTTACCATGTCTCTTGCTGAATAGCAGTTTTAATAATCAATATTGGCCATTCTAAACGTATAATGTACAAAAAAATTATAGGCTACAATATAGGCAAGCAATCGGTCAAATTGGCAGAATCAGAGCGGTTACATAAATTTAAATATATTACCTTATCTATGCGCTATGCCAAAGAGTCGTTAAATAGAAAGAAGATTATTTAAATTAAATATCACGTTTAACAACTATAGTGGATTAAAATCTAGCGAAAGATCCTTGGTGAACTGTCCAACGTCCGTGACTCTCATCTGGGGAGGTGTGCTCAAAGCAGCCGCTGACTCCCTGGGGCATACGCTGCAGCACATGACTGTGTGTGTGTGCTCGCGTAATGTGCATTTTCAGCAGTGTAGTGTGGACGAAGAGCTGTTTAGAAATGCTTGGTGAAATGCCAGAGTGAACATGGATCGTTTTTGTGTAAACAGGCCTGAATGACTATCAAAATCCAGCCAGAGTTTAACATAATCTATCCGTGACTTATTCAATAAACCTGTTTTGAAACAATTTCTCACAGCAAACATGAACAATCTGTAGCTTTAATTTGTTTGCAGAAAAATCTTCTGCAAACACCACAAGAACTTCATTGAAGTGATTTATTATTTTTTGGCCAATAAGGGGCTGTCCGTGAACATCTCAAACCAATTATCAAAGACTACAAATTTTATCCTAGGACTATAGAAATCTTTTTAGGACTTTTCAAATTTGTCTCAAACGACCAAATCGTGGCTGAATTTACATTGTGTCCCTCGGGGCTCTGTAATTGTTCCTTGTTTTTTAACATTTTGAACCTTTCCCAACTGATTAATATAATTCAATTTAAAGATTAAAAGATGAAAAAGAGGATCCATTTAATAAACATTGAGGGCTCTATTTTGACGGTCCATGCGCAGAGCGCAAAACGCGCGCTTTCAGGGCGTCAGGACGCGTTTTTGCTAATTTAAGGACGGGATATCTGCCCTGCGCTGTGGTGCATGGTCTAAAAGGGTTGAGTTTATTTTCTTAAAGAGTTATCTCCCATCACCTTTATTAGTCAGCTGCGTCGCGCCAAGAGCGCATTCGCTATTTACAGGATGCAAAGTAAGTCTAAGTGGAAAAAATTAGCATTTCACAAGCAAACAGTTTACAGTTTTTTAACAGAAAACTGTTAAACAGAGCATCTACTGCGTGAGAATGAGAGATAATGGAACTACTTTCACATTCGCTCTTGGATAGGGAAACCTTTCCGCACAGACATCAATTAGTCTATAAGTAAATACTTTTGTTTGTTAAGCGCAAATATTAGTTTCAAAACTATTTCTAAATTCAGTTCTAATTTCCAGCAAACGAATAAATGAATAATAATTACAAAATGTGCTCAAAAACCGGAGTTATATCGTAAAACACATGCTGTGCCTCATATGGTCTAAAACCTGACAGGTGGGCAAATCCAAGCTTGTTTTTAATAAAACAAATATAAATGTGGATATAATAATTAATATTGCTAATAATAATAGCATTATACAAAAGCAAATTGTTATGAATGAACTGAAAAAGCCTCCGGAGATGAAGAAGACATAAAAGCAGTGATTTTTCATATTTATGTAGGCTAGAAAATAATATGTTTTGTAATATTTTAATCCTTTATATTTATATCCTATATCTATTCTTATTATATCCTATATATATCCTTAATATAAAATTTTTTTCATATGTAAAGATATTTGCCTATTGCTCTCTTGTGCATATTAAGCAGTGTGTAAGCGAGGCGCAACTCTGCGCCGGAGTTTAGACCGGGTTTGTTTTGGTCTAATAAAAAATCTATTATATTTTCTCAAAATATCGACGCGCCAGCGGTCCACCTCAGAACGCCTTCCTTTTTAGACCAGAACGCCTATGGGCGCACAAATGAGCGCTAATGCATTTGCTATTTAACAAGCGTAGCGCAACGCCTCAAAACGACTCTTGCGCCATGCTGAAACTTCCAAAAGACTATTGCCCCGCGCCTTGCGCCACACTGCGCCGGGTGTATGATAGGGCCCTGAGACTTCATAAAGGATTATGATGTACTTTTGTCTAAACACTTTAGAAAGGGGTGATGATTGACCTATGACATTGGCCAATTTTATCATCACTTACACACATGGGACACAGCTGGTTCTTATTTGACAAAACGTTGACTAGGAATAAATTAAGGAGTAATATGATAACATTAAAATTAAAGTATTTGTAATAGGAATATTTTTAAAGTTAATATAATTTTAAGTATTTTTGATCCTTTTCATTTTAAAGTAGATAAACCGCCCAGTTCAGTGTTATAGTTACTAGGGTCTGGGATCTACTGATTGATAATTTTTTAAATGATCAAATTTACTTGAAATGTGCCTTTTAATTGAAGATTTTCAGAGTGTATCCACATTTGGAGGATGTATGTATGTTTTTTGTGAGAAAAACTTTTCATTGTGTGCATAATTGAACTTTTTGGATTTTTGTAATATATATTTATTATTTTGATGTAGTGTTTATTGTCAAAACTAATTAGCAGATGTCAGTATTTAAGAAGCCTCTTCTGTCCAGCACTGATTTCAAGAGTTTTATTTTTTTATTATTATTTTTTTTTTTTTCTAACTGAAGTATATGTCTCTGGTTGTGGATTAGGGGGACTTCCCTCTTCTGCCCTGCCCAAATTGGGAGAGGGTACTGTCTCAGGGGATTTGCAGGACTCCTCATCTACAAACACTCACTTTGACTTCAGCAATTGCATGCTGGAGCATTTACAGGAGGAAGAAGCTGAGACTGAAAAGTGAGTAAAGCCATTACAGTCCAGACTCACTTTAAAGAAAATCACTTTTGACACCGCACACAATCTGTGTTTATTAAATGTATTTTTGCTTAGTCAGGAAATGACTGGGTTTGTTCAAGCTGAATAAATTTTTCATATGATCAGAAATAAAACTTTATGCATCTTTTTAATTTTATAATACAAAAATCTAAACTTCAGAGTCTTAACTGCAATCAAAAGTTTGGATCCAAAAGCTGTTCTTTAAAAAATACATTTTATTTTATTAACATAGATGATCATAAATACATTAGTATTGTTTGATGTACATATACAGTGGGGAAAATAAGTATTCAACGTGTCACCATTTTTCTCAGAAAACATATTTCTAGGTGCCGTTGACTTGAAATTTTCACTAGATGTTGGCAACAACCTAATAAATCCATATATGAAAAGAAAATAAAGCTAATTAGTTTACAAATTAAGTTACATGTAATAAAATGAAATGACAGAGTCCAACATCTACATTAAAAGGATGAGAAAAATGAAACCAGAGTGGACATTTCAGCAAGACAATGATCCAAAACACAACCAAGGAAACTCTTAAATGCTTTCAGAGAAAGAAAACGGAGCTTTAGAATGGCCCAGCCAATCACCTGACTTGAATGCAATACAAAATATAAAATAATGATCAGTTTGGATAGACGGGACCCACAGAACCATCAAAATCAAAATTTTCACACTTTGTTGAAGTCTGTGAGAAAACTTACACCTGAGCAATTCATATGACTTCATTCTCCATATAGGAGGCATCTTTAAGCTGCCAGCACCAAGAAAGCCTTTATTATAAAGTGTTACATACATTTCAGTACTTCCATTGTTATTACACACAACATTTTTTTTAGCTTTCATTGTTTTGTTTTATTTTTATGTTTGTATTGTTTAGGTTTTTACCAAAATCTGGTTAAATTTCATGTCAACAGCTTTTTTAGAAATTTTATTCCTAGAAAAAAAACATGACGTGTTCAATATTTCTGTTTCCCCACTGTATTTAATAGCTAAGGAAAAAAAGGAAAAGTTTTTGATATGGTAATTAGTTTGAGTTTAAAAAATCAGTTTGATTTTTTTTTTATTAAGTGATGCACTTTAGAGCTTTTCTGTTAATGGAAGAAAAAAAAACGTATCTCGCATTGTTTTCTCAAAAAATGATCAGCACAGCACTGATAATTAAAAGCATGTTACTTAAGCACTAAATCAGAATAATAAAATGATTTCTGAAGGATCGTATGATGCTGAAGACATGAGTAATAATGCTAAAAAATCAGCTTTGCATCACAGTAAAATATTAAAATTCAAAATATTACAATTGTAAACCATCATTTTAAATTTTAATTACATTTAATGGGGAAATTAAGCTCTCATTCAAGTTTACATTATATTGTACATTGGATTCCATTTTAATAGAAATATATTAAACAAACTTGATTAATGTATTCCTTTAATTTTAAGCGACATGTTTTACTATAGCTTTTAGATCCAGAGCACCGCCATCTTGGAATAATTTTGTCTGAAATCACGTGGTTCCATTCCCTCAGCTGAACAGATACAGTGGAAGTAATGGACTGAACACAGAGACTGCAAAGCCTTATTTAACCCAATGAGTGAATTTGTGGATGTAGAGCTGATGTAGATACAAGCATCAGATGTGTGTTTAATTTAAAAAAATATTGATTCTATTTTTCTTTTTTCCCCATTAAATTACCGATCATAACGGACTGAACACGGAGACTGAATAGCCTAATTTAACCCAATGCATAAAGTTGTGGACGTGCATCGCAGAGCTGGTGCAAATACAACAAATACAAATATTGAAGTGTCTTAAGTTGTGTATTTTTCTTGTGTTAATACCTTTCATGCACTGTAGTCCACTGTCTCTTGGTGCTCCATTGCTGCCTGACGAGGGGATTTACATTCAGACTAATGCAACAATTAAAATGATACATGACTTCACGCTATTCTGAGTGATTAATTTCCCCTTTAATAATTTAAATATGTTGTAATAAAAAATAGAGCTTTTTACAAAAAAATCTTATTTTCTAAGATGTCTGGATTGTAGTGCATAATATAATTTTTTATAAATCTTATAAAAGTTATATGAATCCTCTATTAAATCCCACAACATTCATCTGCATTAAAGATGGAGTTTTGTTCAAGGAGATGTTGAGCAGACTCTGTTTTATAATCGGGCTGTTCAGAGTAAGAGTGGTCCGTCTGTCTCAGTTGCCACATTTCAGGCCTCACAGCTATTTTTGTTCTTAATGTCTCTAGTGATGATGCTCATGCAGCGTCTGAAACAAAGCTTGGCTCTGTGGAGCAGTTCTCTGTAAATCATCCTGCTGGGACAGACAGAGATTAAAGTGCGTCATCACTGGGGAAAAAAGCAGTGCTGATGACATGTGCCTTTTAAGATATTGGGATGTTAGTAATGTGTGATAATTAATAGGAATGTGGTTTACCTTTACAGGACGCAGGACTCTGGCACCCCCAGGCCTGACAGGAGGTAAGAATTCAATGCTTTCATGATCATTCATTTTCTTGTCAGCTTAGTCCCTTTATTAATCCGGGGTCGCCACAGCGGAATGAACCGCCAACTTATCCAGCAAGTTTTTACGCAAAAAAAACTTGCGCCACTGCCTCGCCGCTTTCATGATCAGCCAGTGTTTTTTCTTTTTTTTTTTTCAGTAAATAATACTGATGTCTTTTGGCTATTGTGGACATTGATGTGGACAATACTCCTAAGACATTTTCAGTATATATATATATATAATCTAAACATACTGTATATCAAACCTGACAAAACTATATTCCAATCATTACAAGTACTGCAGAAGACCTATTGGAACCCTCATGGACCCAAAATTCTCACAGAAATCAGTCAGTTATGCGGAAGGAAAAATCATGGTTTAAGGTTACATTAAGTATGGGGGCATGCAAGAAATCCGCTGGGTGGATGGCAACATCAACTGCCTATAGTATCAAGATATTTGTGCTGCCCATTACATTACAAACCACAGGAGAGGGCAAATTCTTCAGCAGGATGTTGCTCCATCTCATACTTCAGCCTTCACATCAAAGTTTGTGAATGCAAAGACGGTCATGGTGCTCTAGGATTGGCCAGCCCAGTCACCAGGCATGAACATTTTTGAGCATGTCTGGGATAAGATGAAGGAGGGATTGAAGATGATTCCAAAGAATCTTGATGAACTCAGCAATGGTTTCTTTGTCATTCCAGATGACTTTATTAATAAGTTATTTGAGTATTTTCTCTATTTTTGGCTCGTGGAGTCATACACAATATTAATTCTTTTTCCACTGCACCATGACTTTGTATTCTATATTGTGCTGTATTTCTGTTAAGTGACAAGACTTTTGTCAAAGCAAAGTCAGACCTTACTGTCCTAATTGAATAATTAAAACTCAAGGCATGATAAAAATTTTATTAGCATGATCAATGATCAGGCATGATCAAAATTTTTATTTTGGTAAATTAATTTATAGGCCTTTGCCTTTAATTTAAGCCACTTCTGATGCCAAATAATCAACTAGAAGTCGAGTTATTATTTGTTGTTCCTAAAACTTGGATAGGTGACAAGACTTTTGTCAGGTAGTGTATACTTGCATAATAGCCAAGAACATTATTTGTAGTTTAATGAAGTACAATAAAATGTATTGCACTTATATTGATTATAAAAATCTATATAAAAAAATATTAATTAAATGGTGCTCTTAGCTAGCATCCATGTGACATCTCTTACAGTTTGTTTTAGTTAGTTTAATGGACACTTGGTCTGTTTTTGTAACGAGATGATTACTTTGTCAAATCTTTAAAAAATATTATTGCAAAAAAATTTTAAGTGATGAACAATATCTGTGTTAGGTGATATTCCTTAAAATTATAATTTAATGAATAGTGAAATTTTATTTGAATTTGTTTATTTACGTAGTAATATGCGCTACTGATAATACTACTAATATTAATAGTTTAATTATAACAATAATAATTATTATAGTATATGCAATGTTTAGTTAAATTAATATATTTTCATTCATTATTTAATGTATTAATAAACAAATATATAAAAAAATAGTTTGGAAAAGTAAAACAATATATATATATATATATATATATATATATATATATATATATATATATATATATATATATATATATATTAAGGGTGGATCCGAACCCGAATACGGTATTCGGAAAGGCACGAATAGCGTGTTTTTACGAATACTTATTTCGAACAAATACTTGAAAAAATATTTGTATTCGGGAGCAAGAAAAGCATTACATCAAAAAGCTGCGTTTCCTCCTGAGACCACAGTGTGTGAGTGAGAGAGAGAGCGAGAGAGAGAGAGCGAGAGAGAGAGAGGCGCTCAGTCGGAGGGCGGGGCGGAGGTAAAAGGTCTCTCTCTGGCACAAGCTTCTCCACAGCAGCAGACAGAGAAGGCTCGGCTGAGCGAAAAAAATACATCTCTGCATCACTATTTTTGTTAAATAGATTTTTGTACCTTAATTGGGTTCCAGATGCAGTTTATAAACTTGTAGCGGAGATTGTTCGGGATTTTCCATTACGCTGCATTTTTGACCTTTGCAACCGGGTGCTCTTTTTACGCAACATTAGCTCTGTTAGCGCGGTAATTTAGACAATAGACTGTTGACAGAGTAACGTTAACGTTCGTTTATAAAGGTTAAAACGATGCTTTTGCAGTTGTGTCAAATAGTATATACTTATGGGAGTTATATGGTACGTCTAAATAACTCTTTTGCAGACAGCAAGATATATGCTATAGGCTAGTTAACCTTAGCATAGCTTCCCGTCACTTTTTATAAACTTGAAACTCCTCAAATACATTTGGGCACCATGAAAAAGAGTGAGACTGCTGCTGAGCCATTTCTTGGTCCTCCACCAGTAAAAAAAATAAAACTTCATGTTCTTTGTGAAAGCATCTTACAGTCAGTGGTGCTGCAGATAAAACAAACAGATACTGTATAATGTGTGCAAAAGTGAAATCAGCAGAGGCAGAGATATTAAACATCTGTCAACATCTTCTATGCATAATCTGATTAAATCATTCATTTTCTTTTCAGCTAAGTCCCTTTATCAATCTGGGGTTGCCACAGTGGAATGAACCACCAATTTATCCAGCATATGATTTACGCAGTGGCTGCCCTTCCAGCTGCTACCCAGCACTGGGAAACATCCATACACTCTCTCTCACACACATACAATAGGGATAATTTAGCTTAACCAATTCACCTGTATTGCATGTGTTTGGACTGTGGGGGAAATCGGAGCACCCGGAAGAAACCCACGCCAACATGGGGAGAACCCAGTCGGGGCTCGAACCAGCAACCTTCTTGCTGTGAGGTGACAGTGCTACTCACTGTGCCACAGCGCAACTTTCTATGTAATGTATTATCACATGCACTAAAAGCATCCTCTCCTGATACTGTCTGTGAACACCCCACAATCATCAATCCCGTCAATCAGCACAGCTATGTTCTGCTAAATCCTCCACAAGCACCAAACCATCAACACAGCCACATTCTGCCCCAGCAAGTCAGTTTCAAACATAAAAACAAAAAAAACAAACAAACTTTGTGTCTGTTTTGTGGCAGGCAGATGACAATAGCAGTGCTGTATCTTTTAGTATTATATAGAATACTTTTGTTCTGCCAGATCTCCCAGGCAGGGTTTTATTTAGATTTATTTAGTTAATTTTAGTTTTTGGAATTCTGTGCATTGGAAAAAAGTTCTTTCAGGAGAAGAACAGTTTTTTTGAAGTATTATTTGTTTTTATTCTGTCTATTCAGTGTCCTTCAACAGGAACGGTGGTGGTGGGGTTCATAATATTCACAATGGTATTTTATTAGTTGTTGGTTTAACCATGGATGAGATAATGGCTTCTATGTTATTTTCTTTTCAATGACGTTTCTTGTCACATGTTCAATAACAACAACCAATATTGCATATCTATAATTTATATAATGGGTATAATTAAACAATACTTTCACTATAATGTAAATTAGAAGTGTAATAGAAAAAATATATATTTTTGCGCCATTTTGAATTTTACTTGAATACAAATACAAATACAAATACTTTTCCCCCCTCAAAAAATACAAATACAAATACCGGCTGCTCCGCACATCCCTAATAGATATATATATATATATATATATATATATATATATATATATATATATATATATATATATATATACATTTTTAAAGATTAAATAAAGTGTGATTAAAGTTTTATTAATTAATTTGAACAGTTTTTTTTATTAATCATAAAACACAAGAAAATTAGAACAAAATACAGAATATTGTGAAAAAACTGCATGAAATTTGGTTTGGACATTTGGCTTTTTTTGTTCACATGCTAATAAGTTATGTTGAAGTTTTCTACATTGCGTTAGGCCTGTTTTAATCAATTTGTGGTGTGTTTGAGCAGCAGGATGGATCCGCTGGGCTCTGGAGAGGTGCAGAGTGAAGATGATCAGTGTGTTGAAGCCGAACTCGAGCCTCCAAACTGGCAGACACTAGTGAGCAGAGACGTCCTGTCCACACTCACTCCTCAGGAAATTAAGAGACAAGAAGTCATCAATGGTGAGCAACTTTCTGAAATATTTAGTTTAGATTTGATTTATGTATAATTTTATATAATGTTACATAACATTTTATATAGACAACCATATATGGTGTACCCGCTTCATAATATGAACTATATTTTAGTTTATCTTTGTTCTTTATAAATGTCTACATGAAATCAAAATTCACCGTGTTCATTTTACTATCTGTGCAAGTAAGTTCACTGAATTTATTTATTTTTTCAGCGCTTAAATCAAAATCTTATCAGTGGCAGTAATCTTCTGATGATGTCAGTTTGACGGCTAGGGCGAAATATTCTTAGACACACCCCTCCAGCCATTAGTTTGCTGCGAATTAAAAATAAGAGGAGGTGCTCCGAAATAGCCCCGCCCTTACTCAATATTCCATCTCAGCTGGAAATGCGTCATCATACTTAAATGAAGATCTGCAGTATATCCGGTTCACACTGGAAAATCTTTAAATATGAGATTGCGTTATCCAATATTTGCCACAACATTCATGCTTATAATTAGTTTCATTTTTGTAGCTTTTTTTTTTTTAATTAACATTTTTTAGTGCTATTACAGAGTAAGTATATTTTAAAAGTGTATTTCAAATAAAGTGTTATAAATATTAGTACACTAACATAATGAACTTTGTCTTATTTAAGAATTCTATAAATTTCAATGGCATTTAAAGATGATCAAATTCTTTTTGCATACATGTGATCTCAAATAGTTTGTCTGACTTAATATAAGATGCATCTGGTCTGTTTTCATACCTCTGGCTCTATGATTTCATCTTCAGTTGTTGTTATTGTAGAATTCATCAGAATTGTTTTGTAAATTCCATAATTGCAAATGTGTGCCTTATTTGTTTTTGTGTTTATTTAAATATCAATTTATTGTTACGTATATTTTAATTAAACTGAAAAACTGTCTCTGTAATATCTCCCTCAGAGCTGTTCTACACGGAGCGAGCACACCTTCGAATGATGAAGGTTCTGGAGAATTTATTTTACCAGCCGCTGATCAGAGATGCCATCCTTCCTCCTGCAGACATCAAAAACATCTTCAGCAACCTGGAGGAGATCGTTCAGCTGCACTGTAAATCTTCTCAGAACACCGAAAATCAGTGAACATCTGAAACAAACACTCCTTCCTAACACAGTCTTCCTTCTTTTCTCACCTCAGTGTCTTTAACCGAACAAATGGCCGCCGTACGGAAGAAGAACGAGACCGCTCTCATTGACTCAATAGGAGATGATCTGCTTTCCTGGGTAAGACGGCAGAGAAACTGCAGCAAATATGTGTTAAAGAGAGATCCATGATGCAAAAAAAAAAGTTTTTTTGGACATGTCATATATTCTATGAACTGAATTAAGTAATGCAAACAGTAAAATAACTGTGTTTGCGCGAGCAAAAGAAAGCAGGTGAATACCGAATGAGAGGATGATGAGAGTATGACTGTGTACGTGATCATCCTTTCATTATGACTCACGGTATGTTTTTCACCTGCTTTCTCTTGCTTGCAGTTATTTTATTTTTGTAATATGGTTTAATTATTTTTTTTACAATAACATTGCTTTAATATGAGATTAACTCCTCATTTTTGTGTAGTAAACTGGTAATCTGGGAACTTTAGCCTGCTGAACAGATTGCTGTGCTTTTTTAATTGTAATTTTTTTAAGAAAAAGAGCATGTATACAGCTATATTTTGCTTGTTTTGACATATTTAAAATTTGTGCCTCAGAAATAATTATTTATTTTTGGTGTGGTCAGAGATACATTTGGTAAATCCTTAATTTTGAGCGCTGAAAAGTCATGTGAATTAAAAACTAATTGCAATATGACACATTTGCTCATGCACATTGAGCAAGCTGAAACACAACACACACAAAAAGTGTAATGAATGAGGGGGCATGTCTACATAACAAAATCTAAATCAAGTCATTTTTAGCATGCCTAAGTTTAATTTATGCATATAAAATATATTTTCCTAACAACAAAATTGTGGCTAGTAAAAATTGCGAGTGGCTAGTAATGTTAGAAATCTACTAGCTACAGTGGCTGGTGATCAAAAAAGTTAATGATGATAAATATTATGAAATAAATTGTTTTATGGGATAGTTCACTCAAAAATAAAAATGTACTCTCTCTCAAGTGGTTTTAAACCTTTATGAGTTACTTTGTTTTTCTTTTAAACTCAAACAAACCTTTTGAACAATGTTAGAAATCAGTAACTGCTGACTTCCATAGTAGGAAAAACATATATATAATGGAACTCTGGTTTTTAACATTTTTCAAAATGTCAGCCTTTGTGTTGAGAAAAGAATCGGAAAAAAAAACTACTTAAAAAAAAAACAATAGCAAACATGGTGTGTTCAAATACATGAAATAATAATACCTGTCTCCACATATCTCTTTATTTATTAAATACTAATTATTTTTATTGCACCACTAAAGTTCTTTGTGCTCTCCTTAAATTATCTTTTAAATTGCGAGTGAATGAACTTCTTACAGACAGCATGAGCATCATACTCGACTAAAACCAGTTAGCATTAGTTTCACATTCACCTATGTCTTTATCCACAGTTCAGTGAAGAAGAGGAGGATAAGATCAAGAGAGCGGTGGGCACCTACTGCAGTAACCAGCCCTTCGCCCTGGAGCTCATCAAGAGCAAACAGAAGAAAGACCAGCGCTTCAATGCCTTCATACAGGTCAGATGATGCTGGTTTAATTATCCTTGTGTTTCCTATCTAGCCATTATATCTTTAATGTCGAAGTGTTTTATTGTAGGAGACAGAGAGCAACCGTCATTGTCGCAGGCTGCAGTTGAAAGACATTATTCCTGTGGAGACGTTACGACTCACAAAGTATCCTCTTCTGCTGGAGAACATCGCCAAATACACAGGTTCATCAGCTTTATTTAGCACTCATTTGAACTTGTGTTATATTAAAAAATGTTGGTACATTTGTTGTTTAGTGTGACATTAATACAAGAGATTATAATTATTCATTTCATTTTCTAATATTGAAATGTCTCTAATTGTGGCAGATTTATTTTACGATGTTGTTTTTTCCATCAGTAAAAAATACACTTAATTATTAATAATATTTTATATATTATATGTGTTCGTTTTTTCCACTTTTTAAATAAGTTACACATAAATTTAAATATTGAAATCTCTGCTTAATTGAACTCTAGATTGAATCCTATACAGTGTTGTTTATTTATCTCAGCTAAAATGAATATTACAATTAATAATATTATTTGAAATATTACAGTGTAAATCTGTAATTCTGATAAAATAACAATTTTGTTTTGGATCCTATTTGAAATAATATTTCAAGCATTGATATATCTGCTACATTAACAACTATTTACTGCTGTCTTTTGATGATCACAAATACATCATTTAAGTAATGAAATATGTTCAAATATTACAGCATCTGTACATTTCTTAAATGTCTTTAAATAATATTAATAATAATAACAACAATTAATATGCTGAGATATTTTCCCAGAGATGGGTTGCGGCTTGAAGGGCATCCGCTGCGTAAAAACGTGCTGGATAAGTTGGCGGTTCATTCCGCTGTGGCGACCTCGGATTAATAAAGGGACTAAGCCGACAAGAAAATGAATGAATGATGAGATATGTGCTAAATTAACAACTATTATTGACCATGTCCTCAAAAAATAAAATGAGTAAAATTGCATAATTTGTTAAACTGACAAACTTCCTTCACGCTTTTGTCGTTTTCATCAGTAAAAATACAAATAATAAACATATTATAAAATATTAATATTGTCCCCAGTTTAATTTCATTTTCATTATGACTACATTATAATACATACTAATAATATATATATATATATATATATATATATATATATATATATATATGTGTATATATATATATATATATATATATATATATATATATATATATATATATATATATATATAAAATACAATTTTTGCATTATAATAAATAATATACACTATACTACTATATTATATTATTAAATAAAATATTTGATATATTTTAATCAAATCTGACATATTTTATTTACCATTTAAATCAGTTTTATGAGGAAAAAATGCATGGTGCCATATGAGTCTCTAAAACTAAAACTCGTCTTCTATTACAGTGACAGCACAGATGTCTGTATCGCGGTCTGTTTTTGCCAGATTGATCTTAAGACCCTTTTCACACATCCTGCATCACACATTCGCAGAAGTACTGATTCTAGTTGCCTTCAGAGGAAAAACTTTGCTAGTGTGACTGTGTAAGGAAAGACTTGAGGACATAAACATAACACATAACAGCCACCCATCATACAACTGTCATTTAAAGCTGTCTGGTAATACAAAGAACATGAAATAAAAAGAGAACAGATTCAAGAGCCATGTATATAAAATGTTAGATGCAATAATGCAAATTCCATCACAAACTTTAGTTTGTCACAATTTGTGCTAATAACTACTAGCTTATTACCTGCCCATTATTAAGATATAAACTGTTTAGTAATATTTATAAAGTATGATCTTAATCTACATCCCCAATCCTGCCGATTACCTAAACCCAACTACCACATTACTAACTATAAATTAGCAGCAAATTAGTAGTTTATTGAGCTAATAGTCTTAGTTAATGGTTTGTTAATAGTGTGAATTGTGACTTAAGATAAAGTGTTACCTAACATTGCGTACTGTTGAATGAAAGTATTCGATTGTGGATTTAAAACTTTTTAGACAGATTGATGTAATAAACTGATTGTGTAATAATGGTGGCAGGCTAAATGACAGAAATATTTAGCTGTGTAAGTCTGTAATCCTTCAATGATTCTTGTTGTTGGATGGCAGAGGACTCTGAGGAGAGAAGTAAAGTGAAACGGGCTGGCGAATGCTGTAGAAAGATCCTCACTCACGTCAACCAGGAGGTGAAGGAAGCCGAAAACAAGCAGGTTAGCAGATAATACAGTGGAAAACCTGACTTTAGCTCAGTCCACACAATCTGACACAATCAAACCATGATTCTGACTTTCTGCTGCCCCCAGAGGCTGGAGGACTACCAGAGAAGACTGGACCTGTCCTCACTGAAGCAGAGCGAAAACCCCATGATAGCAGAGTTCAAGGTCAGAGCACGCTTATTAACCTAGAACCTATAAAAAAAAAAAAAAATGTACAATAAGGTGCACAAGTGTTCTCCTATCAACACAATAATAAATAATAAATAATTATCTTTAAATATTAAGATATTTGTAAATTTTACCAAATTGTTGACTATACGACATATTTTTCTACCATGTTACTTTATTTTTGTGTTTTCATTAGCAAAAATACAAATATTATATCAGTAGTAATATTTTACATATTAATATCTACTGATCTGGCAAATATTATTTATTCTTTGTCTACAACTTACAGACAATAAGACTAAACTTAGTTATTTATATATTTATTTTTTTTTAAATATCAGTTTACATTTCCAAACATTAGCTTTGAAATTACCTACAGTGGGTGACACTTTAAAATGACCATTAACGCCACGGTATTAAGGGATTATGAATGTGTTTTAAGGTATAAAAGCAGTTTGCGACTATGCCGTCAGTGTGCACAAAGGGACGGGATGCGAATGGACAGAAATATACAGTAGCTGTATACACTCGTACTTGTAAATGAAAATGAAATAATGAAATAAAGCATTACAATTCCTTCATTAATCATTAAAACTTGTTAACAAGCTTTATTATCATTGTAAACTGTGCAATGTGCAATGAGGGTTATATTTGAAAATTAAAGCTAAAGAAATAAAAGACGTCTAAAATAAAAGTACAAACATGCAAACATACACAAATAAATAAATAAATAAATAAAGCTGGGTTTTAGCCTAATATAGAAAGATGTACGGTGTTTGTTAATTTAAAGTGATAGGACTAAGACAGCCAATAAATAAGCTTTTTCATTTACAGTTTTCATTTACTTATATTTTCTGTTGATTTTTATTTTTCTCATTTTTTGTCTTAATGATTGTACATAAATAAATAATTAAATAGGCCTAAATAATTATTTATTTAAAGACATTACCAGCAAAACACAGAGCAATGGTCCTTTGCATGGTCCAAAGGGCGCTTAAATTAAAAGCATGAAAATAAATTGACCTTTCTCAAGCAGATCACTAAAATAATAATAGAAATAATTTAGCTCCAGGACGTAAATTAACTCTAGCAAGTTTATTTGTAATTTAGTTTCAGTTCAGTTTTTTTTAAACGTCAATGTCTTCCTTCGAATTATAATTTTTTTTTTTTTTTTTTTTTTTTACTTTTTAAACTATTATTGTTCCAGTATCTTTTGTGTTTTAGGGTGTTTTCACACCTAGATTTTTGTTTCAGAACCTGTCTCAACTGCCCAGTTACCGCGGTTTGTTTGGCATATGTGAATCCAGCAATTGCACTCAGATCCCTGCCAAAACAATCACTTCGAGATCGCCTGAATGAAGTGGTCTCGGCTCCATTAAAGCGAACTCTGGAGCAGATCGATTGTAGGAAAAAAGTAATGCGATACGATCCGAGCCCTGCTATATCACAGTGTATTAGGAACATGTAATAGGCATATATACGGCTATATAAAGAGAAAATGATGAGTAGGGCGGAATGTCATTTCTACCGGTAATTGTGCGTTTCGTGTAAAATACGATAGTCAAAGCATGCTGAGCTATTAACGAGAGCTGTTTATCCGTTGACCTAAATTGCAGTAGTTTATCTGTTATTTCTCTCTAAAATGTAAAGCCTATAATGCATAAACCAATTGCTATGTATGAAAAAAGTCTTACCTCTTCTCTATATTGAGTGACTTTAGGCAAGGGTTGTATGTGCAAAATGTGGTCATACCAAATGTTGATTTGATTTAGTTAATATAAGTTTGTAATGAAGTTAGATGATCACTTGGCCATCACAAAGAAGGAGCTCTGATGAACTATTAAATAATTTATTAATAAAAAATAAAACAAACATGGAGACAAACATCTCCTCGTGGAGACTTGCGCCAACTAAAAGCAAATGTAAAACAAAGTGTCCAGGCCTGATCCTCTCTCGTCATTCACTGCAGTCTCTCTTCCTTTTAAGATCCAGAGCTACTCCGTGAGACTTGAGTTAGGTGATGTGTGCAGGTGTTGTTAATTAGCACTCACACCACCTGCCCGTGTGCCCTCACGCTACAAAGTTAATTGATAAATAAAATGTGTTTTCGCATTGTTTTTGAAAGCATCATCATTTTACAGCATTTGAACAGTACTGTTGCTTTACAGGTAGGTTTTTTTAAAGCATCTTAGAGATGTCACCAAAGTTCTTCTGGATTGATTTTGTCTTAGTTTGTTGTTTTTTCATGTCATTCCAGACAGACAAGATGATGGTCAGAACACATCTTTGGCTGTTGTCAGACTCCTTGTGCAGACAATAATCTCGCTTTATAATTACAATTAATGACAAAACTAATGTTTGAAATTGTAAATTGATATTTCAAACTGACATGCCACAGAAAAATATAGAAATAACTGACTTTTTTTTTAACTGCCCTGTACAGTTTAATTACAACTCTGCTCCAACACATATAGCTGTAGGTTTCAAACGAGCCTAAAGTACTAAGTACAATTACTATGATCAGGTGTGTTTACTTAGAGTTGGAACTAAACTGTGCAGAGCTGCGGCCCTCCAGGAACAGAGTTTGACTCCCCTGATTTAGAATGTTAATTGTTCTCCTCCTGTTCAAATTCTACATTGAATGGCGCATACAACATATATACATATTCAAATATGTGTATATAGCGGTAATACGGTAATATGGTATACTGTGGGATCTAAAAATAGCAACGGTGTCAGTTTCAATACCGTGATACCGTCATAAAAAGCAGTGCTCTTATAGGAGACAACCACTAAATATAATTTATTTAATGCCAACAAATGCGTATGCGTGATTGTCATCACGGTACAGTGTGGAGGAGAGAGAGAGAGAGAGAGGTGAGGTAAGATGGTGAGTCGCGCACCAAGCAGTGTGTGTGTGTCTGTTTGTGTGTGTAAATAAGAGAGCATGCTGTGTGTCTGGTGCTCTCTCTTTCTGTGTGTGTGTGTGTGTGTGTGTGTGTGTGTGTGTGTGTGTGTGTGTGTGTGTGTGTGTGTGTGTGTGTGTGTGTGTGTGTGTGTGTGTGTAAATGAGAGAGAGAGAGACAGCACCAAGCGACGCACGATTGTTAGACTGCGCGACTGCTCTCTTTCAAGTTACTGACTGCTCCTGCGCTTTATTTGGAAAAACCCAAACATACACACACACACGCACAGAGAGAGAGAGACGGTGGAGAGAGAGAGAGCATCCCACGCAGATCTCTAAAATGAACAAGACACACAGGTGAACGCAAAGGTCGCATATCCGGTATTCAGTTTCTGAATGGTTTAGGCACAAGCCAACAGTTTGGTGACGCTGTTTGAGCCTTACATCATATATTTTTTTATTATGCATGGTAATACCGGACACCAGGGTAAAATAGGGAGGAGGTTTGGCGGTATCAAAATTTGGATACTGCCCAAGCCTAGTTTGTATAGGACAATGTTAACAAGGTTACATGCATGAAACTATTTAGAAAAATGTCGTTGCACAAACAGGTTGAAAAGTGTTTTCTTATTAGCTTTTCTAAGCAAATTACTTTTTTATTGATACTTTTCAGAAGCCACCTGCTAACAGTAAAATAGCATAAAAACTATGTAAAAACTAACTAACAATAGTTATTATACCCTTTTATGTGTTGCAGGCATATTTAAATGTTAAGACATCTGCTAATTTAACAAATATCATTTACCATTTTATATCTATTTCATGATTTTTTTTTTCTCTCCATGTCCAGAGCTTGGACTTGACCAAGAGGAAGATGGTGCACGAGGGGCCGCTGTCCTGGAAGGTCAACAAAGACAAAACCATTGGTGGGTGTGACTTTTTTACAGAATTAATATATATAGACCAAACTCACAGTAGGTCAATATCCTAAAGATCTCTTACAGGTGCAGTAATTCTGAAGAAGAAAATCACTTTTGACTGTGTTTGCCACAAAGCGACATCAAGGCAAAACCGAATGCTGTGAACAAGTGATGTCTTGTAATGTCATTGTGAAATGATTTCATGTGCGTGTGTGTTTTCAGAGCTGTACACGTTGCTGCTGGAGGATATATTGGTGCTACTTCAAAGGCAGGATGAGAAGCTGATCTTAAAATGCCACAGTAAGAATCTGGCGGGCACCGCTGAGACCAAACACATCTTCAGCCCCATCATCAAGCTCAGCACTGTGATGGTGCGCTCCGTTGCCACCGGTACGATAACAGAGATGTTAAAATCTGACAATGTGAATGCTTAAAGCTGTAGTTCACCCCAAAATGAAATATGACTCATTTGTCAAAAATGCACAGTGTAGTAATTTACAATTAAATCAAAGGTTTCTGTTAACGGAACAATTTTTCAAATGATCTTATAATTATCAAAAAACAGAGAAATATTCTGTAGCATTTTTTTTAAAGGTGCAGTAGGTGATCTGCCAGAATGCTAGCGTTAGCATAATAGCTTACGTCCCTTCACTGCCATCAAATACCATGGAACCCGCACCGAATAGATGATGAACTGATGATGATAGACAACCTTATATAGCTCTAGACCATGTCATTCACCAGTTAGAAAAATCTTTGAAGACACACACTTTGTCCAGCATAGTTGTTGACAGCCCGGGGGGTGCAGGAAATGTATTTCCCCAAAACTGGCATTGGGGTAAAGTTGGTTTTATATTGGCACAATTACAATAATATCAATTCGGAAAAGTATTGTTTGCAAACTCTACATAGTGAAATCATATAATCAGCCAATGACTATAAAATACAACATCGTTTACTGTCAATAGTGCTAATGGTGTTTAGAAGCCATTCGTATACACTATTTCAGACCCAATATTCAAAGTAGCGTTATAGTGAGAGCTTGTCACAAGAATGTGCAAGGATAAATCAAACTACACCTCAGTAAAGCTGGTTAGGCGGAAGAGCACATTTACTTCTGTTTTGTTAATTAACTAAATAAAAATCAGATCTGAAAAAAATGAGTTCTAAAAACAGAAATACCCTGTCATCTTTTTACATTACATTGACGTCAAGACAACGAGTGACTTTTTATTTTGAATTGTGCTCACTGCACAAAATCTCCTTTTACACTTGAACAACTAAATGAATGCTTAGATCTATCAATTATTGTTGCTGTAAAAGATACTCCATGAACTTAAACATAGTTGATCTTTCACCGGATGTTTTCAGCCACTTAAATGGCATAACGTCATTTCCCTCCAGCGTACAAAAGTATCTTTAACATTGATTCAAGATTTAGAAAAATTTTGAATTTGCATTTTGGGCAGAAGCCCTTTTAAAAAACAATGTTTTCATGGATACAAGGTCACGTTGGTCTTTCAGAAAGAAGTTCAGGTTGATGCTTGCTGAGTTTACCTGATGTCACTCTCTGTCAGCTGTAGATCTGACAGCATGACGGGCTGCACAGAAACGGTTTGAGTTACCTGTCATAATTGAGTTATTTGTCGGCCCGACAATATTTAATTGGATGAACAGTTTTTAGTTCTATGCCTTAACCAGAATATTAAAAATACAAATAAACACATTTAGATTATTTACTTTAATCATTACTATAAGAATGTGAAGAGACTTTTAACCAGCACAACAAAAAATGTTTCTGAAGACAATCTCCTACTGCTCCTTTAATTCAGCATGAATACATATTAATAGTAATATTTTATGTATATTATTACTGCAGATCTTACTAATAGTCTTGGTAATAATAATAAAATAATAATAATAATAATAGGAAGAAGAAGAAAAATAGGCTCTGTATTACTATATTATGTATGTATGTTATGCATATGTATTTAGTTTTACTGTTTGTCCTTTTCATACTAAATTATATGTTTGTATTTCTGACCTTTTTTTTTGCCATCATATGCTCCATTCATTTATAATGAATTTATGAATTTGTGGTTTCTTTTCTCTGTTCAACAAAATTTATTTTGGGAAATATTTGACCGACAAATACCATGAAAAATACCATGGAAGTCAATAGTAGTCAACATTCTTCTAAATATCATCTTTTGAGTTTAGTAGAGGAAAGAAACTCAAAAGGATTTAGAGCCACTTAAGGGTGAGGAAATGGTGACAGAACTTACTTTGTGGGTGAACTATTCCTTTAAGAAGGGTCAAGTCTTTTTTTCTGAATCATGTTATGTATGAAATTTGTTCTTGATGAAGATAAAGTTAAACTAGCATGAAATGACTGTGTTACAGACAACAGGTCGTTCTTTGTGCTGTCGATGTCTGATAATGGAGCCCAGATCTATGAGCTGATGGCCCAGACCGTATCAGAGCAAAAGACGTAAGTGTTGAACGTAAAATTTTCATCTGCCAGGTTCAGAATGCAACAGTTCACTGTAAACAGCAAAAGTCAGTCCGAGGCACTCAAAAAATGTGGAGAAAATATTAAAAAGCCTTCTTGACATGGATTTTCCTTCTAATAGCCATGTCAATAAAGGCTTTTTAATATTTTTCCACATTTTTTGAGTGCCTTAGACTGACTTTTGCTGTTTATTCTGATGAATCTCTGACACAAAGAGCAGCAACACATTAATTAAGCTATCCCTGAGCACTTTTTGAATGATTTTGGATTGACCTCACTATGTTTAGCCTGTAAAACATGATTAATAGAGAATATCTGAATGCATATGTATGTTTAACCGTGTTATTTTTTATATATGTATTATTATAGTAAATATTTTTTATTTGATGACACTATTTAAGTATCACAAAGCAGCAACAAAATAAATGTGCCGCTATCTTTCAATTCTGTTTGTTGGCCATTTGTCAGCAAGAAAGTAATCTTAAAATAAAACGAATTTGATCGAAAAATTATTACTTATTGAAATATTTTTTTACTTAAAGGTGTAGTAGGTGATTGTCTTCAGGAAAAAAATTTGTTGTGCTGGTTGAAAGTCTCATTTCATTGCAAAAGTAATGATTAAAGTAAATGATCTAAATGTTTTTACATGTATTTTTATATTCTGGGTAAGGCATAAAACTAAAAAATGTCTGTCAGCAAATGCAAATTTGAACTACTGCGCACCAGTTTATATGCAGCTCTGCCGTTTGTACGTACACGCGCTGCGAGTGAGAGAGAGAGCGAGAGGGAGAAAGAGAAAGATTATATTATGTATACTTTTTTTTTTAATACTACTATTTACTTTGTTTACTGTGTTTTTTAATAAATATGTATGTTCTTTTATTTTTATGTAAACTTTATAAATGCTTTGGCAATACATTTGTAACATTTGTCAAATTAAATTTTATAAATTATATTAAAATTAATTGAATTGAGAGAGAGAGAGAGAGAGAGAGAGATAGAGAGAGAGAGACAGAGAGAGAGAGACAGAGAGAGAGAGTTAGTTTTGCATGCTAGAAGAAGGAAGACACCATGGCTGAAGTATTTCTTTTAGACAGGTAATGTTGTGTTTTAAAACTATTTTAGCTTCACGCAAAGCTGTTGTACATTGTTATGAATGGGTTATATGCACTGAAGTGTTGTTCAGCCACTGAAATCTTTCATCGATAAATTGATGTGACTATTTTCAGTTTCATAAGGTCCTTTTACAGCATCGATAATGTAGATTTATATTTAGTTTAACAACAAAACATCAGTAAATAACGCTATTTCGCCTAGCCTGCTTTACTGAGCTAAAGTTGGTTTTATATTTACGTCACATTGGTTCATTTTTGAACAATGACAACCAGTGGCTCGTTCCCTATATTGTTTACCATGCTGCTCTGAATATTCGGTCAGAAATAGCATGTAATTATGGCTTAGTAATAAGTGTAATTCCTGCACGCCGCTGGCCAACCACTAGTTGCTTTAGCTCAACACATAAGAGAGGGTTCTGCTGTCATCTTTAAGGTGCACACGCTCGTGTTTCAAGACACGTGGCTTTGGACGACAGAGGAGGGATTGTGTTTCAGAGTTTTATGCTAACCGATTAGCATTGTGGCAGATCGCCTACTGCACCTTTAATATTTTGGTATTTAAAAAAAATTAGAGGTCTCAGTAAATGTGTTGTGTTTTATTTTTACATAAATAATATATTAAAATAAAAAATATATTTGTTATCCTGAATGACGATAGATCATTATTTCCATTTATTTTTCAATATTGGATTTTAGTTTTGAAACATTAACATGCTTACATTGCATGTGCTTTGTATGTGAATAAAGCCAAGTTGTTTATTTGGTAATGTAGACAACAAAATATAAGTTAAACATCTTTCATTTTATGTGCTTTTGTGATTTTTATTAGTTCTTGAATTTGTAATATTTCTATAGGTTTGTAGATGTTATATAAAGTATATTATAGAATATTTTAATTGTATTTTTATTGTTGTTGGTGTTTACATTTCTAATCAAAGTTTTCCATTAAATATGTATTTGTAACTTTATTTTAACTTGTTTTTGTTTATTTTTTATTAAATGTTTTACTTTTAGCTATATTACAAGCATGAACAGATTTTTTAAATAGCTTTAATTTTACTTGTTTGTAAAATAGTCTGTTGTTCGCTGCAGGTTTTGATCATTTGTGATTTTCTTCTCACTAGGTGGCAGTGTCTAATCACACAAAGAGCAGACTGCATGAAGACCAAACTACACAACATCATTCCATTACCTCAGACCGAGTGAGTTAAAGCTTTCAGGTATTACCAGAGAGGTACTGTAGTATTGCTTTGTAGGCAATAAGGTGATGTTATAAAACATGTTTTACAGTGGGGAACGTGAAGAGGTGGAGATGATCAACTCTGGTGTTCAGAAGCTAAGCAAAGACACTGAACCGATTACTTTAGCGAGCATCCAGTCTCCAGGTAAACATTTGCCTTCATTTGTTTTTATTAAAGGATGTTTGAGCAAATATTAAGCAGGTAATCTGGAAATAAAGTACTTCATATACATACACTACAGAAAATATTAATAGATCACTTAAAAATAATTAAACATGATTTTAATTTATTATGACATTTCCTCAAATTTAAATAAAAAATGTTTTCATTCGTTGTTGCCTAAAATAAAAAAGAGCTTTTGGACTTGTTTAATAAGTGTTGATGATTGAACATTTTATTTTAAAATGGGAAGAAATGGAATCAGTAGTTTACAGAATAAACAAAAATACACTTAATTATATGCAAATAAATGCTCTAAATGACAGTTAATTTACATAATATGATGATCTTAATAAATCTAATAATGAATATAATGTTTTAGTGTACAGCTCTCATTCAGTTTAACAGATATAGAATATTTATGTAAAAATAAGACAGCATTTATCACTTATTAAACATAAAAGCATGGTATATTTTGTGTTATTCTATGCTACATGCCTACAGCAATATCACCCTGTAGCTCAAGACTGGTAACTCACTGAAGCTAAGCAGAGTTCAGTCCTAATGGCCCAGTAAAGCAATAGGGACACTATGAGACGTTAAACTGAGGTCCTAAAAGTCCCATGACACTTCTCTTATAGGGGTTGTAACCCCAGTGTCCCAGCACTTAGTAATCATAGCCTCCCAATCATGTCCATCCAATTGGCTCTATCTCTATCTTTCCACTCCACCTATAGCTGAAGTGTGGTGAGCGCAATGGCACTGTTGGTGTGTGGAGAGACCCCCTCTCATGATTGTGATGGTTGTATGCCCATACATGATTAATGCGCTATATAAATACACATTCCTTAAATAAACAAAACTTTTTTATTTTAAACTGGGAAGAAATTAAATCAGTAATTTACAGAATTTAAAAACAATTACATTTAATTATTCAATACTCTAAATACTCTAAAAAATACTCAAAAAATGACAATGTTAATTGACATTGATGTTCATAATATAATAATGAATATAAAAGATAAAATGATAAAAAAATGTTCGGCCATCATTCAGCATAACAGATATATGTATGTAAAAATAAAACATCACTTATGTTTATTATTAGGCAACATTATACAAATCTAGCACTTAAGAAATCAAGCAAATGCAAACATTAATCTGACCAGCTGTCATTTTCTGGGAGAAAACCCCTCACTGAATGACAGTACCTACTAAAGAAGTGTCACCAGACTTTTATAGAATAAAACAAATATTACAATTCTCACATTTTTATTTATTTATTTTACAACAGATACCTAATAAATCCAGAGAACATTTTCTAATGGTCTCTATTTTTACTATAGTACTTGTTTAACTGGATGTAGCTTTGGCACTAGCAAAACATACATTATCCATCCTCAAAAACATTATAAAAAAATTAAAAAGTGAGTTTCATTCTATATTTTCAGTAGAAAAAGACGACACTGAGGTCATCCCAACCCCAATACCCAGCACCAACCCCTTTGAGAACAAATCTGATGAGGAGGCTGAAGAAGAGGAGGAAAACTCTCTACAGGACCAGGCTGAAGACGATGAAGCGTTTGTTGTGGCAGATCTGAGCGATCGACTGACGTTCCTGAAACAGCGCTCCAGACTCGGCATCGCCATCGATGAGGACGAGGCCGAAGTCTTCGAGCTGCAGCCGCTCATAGCTGATGAAGCTCTCAGGACATGTGAGTAGAAAACACTGCTGTTGTCTAACTATGAGCTTTCCTGTCATCGTACTGATAATCAGATACAAACATTACAATTGAATATAAAAAAAATTTATACTGTTGAAATGGTGGTCCTTGATAACTCATAAAATGCACATCAGTGGCTTCCAGCACTGTCAGAAATAAAGCAAAAACATTATTGACGTTACCTTTCACGTATGAGCGGGTGCAGCCATCGGAATCACTTTGTCTTGAGATTTCCAGTTTCATTCACTTCCATTGACTTTTAGACGTTAAAAACAGCTCGTTATGCTGCTTGATGTTGCAAACTAATATTATCTCATTATATTATTCAAGCCTTCAAAAATGGTGCACTTTTTATCAAATCACTTCTATTGTCACATCAGCAGCAGCACGTATGCTATGATGAGTGAAAAGCTTAGGTGCTGGCTCCAGACGGTACAAAATACAACGACATGCAACAGCATACTCCCACAAAAAACAGGACAGTGTAAAATCGGTCATGTTGACAGCAATACGTACAATGAATAAGTGTACACATAGTTGTAGGCAATATTGTAAGTATGGATTGGTTAAAGTGCAGTGCATGCTACATCTTGATGGTGTGCAGTGAGGGTATGGAAGAGTTTGTGTGGGGTGTGTTAAGTGTTCATCAGCCTGATAGTCTGAGGGAAGAAACTTTCCCTCAGTCGGCTGGTGCATGACCAGATGCTGCGGAACAGTCTGCCTGAGGGCAGCAGAGAGAAAAGTCTATGGCTTGGGTGGCTGGAGTTGCTGATGACCCCAAAAAATACTGTTTTAGATTTCATCTCTTATATATTTATTGCAGTTGATGTATTTTTATTGTTCTATTTTTATTATTATTATTATAGAAAAAGTGATAGTTATAAAATGCTTTAAGTATGATCATGATTGATGGTTTTGCCATGAAATGGTCAGAGAAGCTGAAATGGCAGTGAATTCAAAACTCTCTATATTATATTCTTTTTATGTATAGTCATGAACACACGTTTGCAGAGCAAGTAGTCTGACCATTTTTCTGCTGTTTTATTTTCCTATTCATTTCTAAAGTTCTGAAATAATCATAAAAACAAAGTCAATAGGCATACCTGTCAACACTGGAATGCGAAAACAAGGGATATGCCCACCATAATAAGGGATACCCCCCCAAAAAAATCCCCAAATTAGTATCATTAATATGTTTTAATATTAATATTTGCTATATACATATATATATATATATATATATATATATATATATATATATATATATATATATATATATATAGTATACATTAGCAGCAAATAAATTAACAAACAGTTCAGCTTATTAAAATAATAGCTATTAAAAAGAAATAGAATTAAGTTATTAAGTCTTTTCTGCACTGTATAACCTACACAATGCACACATCTAACATTATGCATGATGCAAGCATTTGATTGCTTTCCTAACTCATTTAGGACAAAATTAGTTGTGTTTGGAAAAAAACCCTCCAAGTTCGACATCTTTAGATGTTATCATTATTAATTATGTGTATATGTCTGTTCAAACATGTACCCAAAACCCAGACTTTCGCTCTGCTTCAAATCGCGTGTACATAATCTAGCATCTATTCATCCCTATGGAGTGCGTCAGCTGACACTCATGCACCGCTATATGATGGTTTTGAGAGTGCATATGAGGGGCAACAGCACCTGTCATGTAAAGCAAAGGAATCCTGCCATTTTTATATTTCTTTCAAAGTGTTTTCTTGCCTAAATAAAATGAAAGCATTGAACAGACTCACATTTAAGAGCAACCTGGTGGTTCGGCGGTATGGGTTGCATATAAGGAGGATTGACTCTTTTTTGCCACCTTCATAGAAAGATTAAAAATACAGAAGAAATGCGGGAAAACACCTTTACGGGATGATAGTAAAGGTGTAAACTAGATAGAACTGTAAAATACAGGAGAATCACAGGAAAAACGGGAGAGTTGACAGGTATGTCAATAGGTGCAGTATGTAGGATTGACAACTAGTGGTTGAGCAAGGTATTGCAAAACATTGGAGAGGGTTTTTTTTTTTTCACCCAGCCCCTCCTCCTACAACTCAAAGCCGGTTGCCAGATTTACAACACAAACAGGAGTGAGCATGCCTGATGATTGAGCCTCACCATGCAATCTGCTCAGCTCCCCCTTCTGGAGTTTTGTTTCTCTGAATCTGTGTTTTATTTTGGAGGCTGCTGCTGACATTTTTGGATGTGCCCACACTTACTGAGACTGACTGAAATGAAATACGATATGTTTTCCACCAAGGCAACCTGAAGTGCTGAAATATAATTCTGGCTATAGGTGAAGTTACTCAGACCTAAACAAAGACCACCAAATCTTTAATCAAAGTCTGACCATTTACTTTTGCGTTTGGAGCGGCGGTTCCTCTCTGATGATGTCATTTTGACAGCTTCAGTCACCATTAACCACGCCCCTCTTACCATTAGTTTGCTATTAGTAAATGATGTGCACAAAGAAAGCCCCACCCACCTCATACTCCCATCAGTATACTGAAATAAAAGTCTTAGCACTTTCCGGTTCATGCAGACTTTAAATAAAAAAAAAATATATATATATTAAACTTGATCTGTAACCGTATAAATCCTCTTCATTTCTGTCTTTCAGTGGCGACATTGAGGCAACTCCTGATCAACCAGTTTTCCGGTCAGGAGGACACAGACAGAGAGAACAAGAGTGAAGATCAACAGGAGCATATAGAGATGACGTGCCCTCAGCAGGGCTCAGACGACAGCGCTGCCATCCAGTCTCCGCTTGAGAACGGCTCAGACAGAGGAGAGAATCCACAGGAACTACCATCCGGGGACACCGGCTTCTTTGAGACGTCTGAAGATTGTGGTGCGTGTTTGGCCTGTTTCTTTAAAAATACTTTCCTTTATTCTACAATAATGCCACCCCGACCCTCTAATACCCTGTTTGTTACATTACTGTTTGACCAGTTAAGAAGTGGATCATTTAGTAACATGAATAGAATGGCTGCGTCTGTAGTATGTCTAAATTCATAGTACTTGAAAAACATTAGGCAAGATGACCAACGACTTCCGGTAAGGTTTTGTAGTGTGCATGCACTGGATTCTACAGTATAATATCCCATAATGCCATGTGAGATTCGTGAATGGGAGTCAAATGACCCAACTATTGTGTAGTAAATTCAAATGTAGTACCTACTTGAGCGATTTCAAACACAGCCAATGACTGCAGAATACAATAAGGCACATGACATTAGCATGTATTTACGGTCTTGGACAACCATCAAGTATAAAGTATAATGGTCATGTTAAAAAAAAAAAAAAGATTTTGAGAAAGATGTGTATACATGTGGTAAACCATATTATAACATGGCTCTCTGAAAAACTTCATTCTGATTGGTCAATTGTGACATTACAAGGTATGCTATTCCTCGATTACAACTAATTACACGGGCTCTTCCGGGGACTTTAAATGGTTCAGTGGTTGCCCCTTTCTGATTCCTTAGTTTTTTGCATGTTTGCCACGCTTTACTGTTTCAGAGCATCAAACAAATTGAAATACTAGTTAAAGATAACAAAAGTAATCCCATCATGAAGATTTCGAATTAAGGTTTTTGTTATTATAAAAAAATCAGAAACTACATAACCCTGTATGAACAATAATGTTTGCTTCTCTTGAAAACTGACGTCTGGTTTATGTAAACCTTAACTTCCGGTTTATCTTGGTGGATAGTTTAAGCAGAGGTTTTCTTACTATAGGGAGGTGAAAATATCTGCATCACCAACAACACTACTACATGCTCAGGCATTGTTGTGTGTTGGTTTTGAATTGCCTTTAATCTACACTCCTCTAAACATGTACTGTACGCACAAGACAGGCATTTTCATAGACTCTTGTTTTGGGGTGTTTACACTCGCTACGCTTCCAGCCACCTTTTTTTTGCGGATTTTGGATATGCACATAAAACAACAGTTGATAGAAAAATGCCAAGATGTGCATGTAAAACATCTGAAATGTTGTTTTGGTAATTCTAAAATGCCTTAATCATTTCAGTATTGGTGTTATTATATTATTAATGACTTCCAGAATAGTCAAGAGTGTCTGAGCTTCAAACGCCAACACGTGTACATTGCACAACAGTCATTTATTAAATAAAGAAAAGACTGTTGCAGCTTCTACTACCACAGCAAATTGTGGTTTTACATTTAATATTTGGGGACAGTTTATCAGCAAGTGACCATTTTATTCTCTTTGACTTCTTGGAAGGAAACTAATTTATTTGCACGTCTTTTATGCAATATTCCAGTTTTGCGCATTAATTTAATTAGCATCTTTGGATGATAACAGCTACAGACACAATAGCGACAGCATTTTCCTGAAACTTTCAGATGCATTTTCTGTAAAAAAAAATAAAAATCACATGGTTGTTGTGCAACCAAACAGGCAAAATGAATAAAAAGTTCAGTTTTTGGCTGAAAAATTGTCTAAACGGCCCGTAGGCTGGATAGTGATTTTAGACATGGTATAACCCTTAGAGGACAATTTCCTTACTGTGGGCAAGTGAAAATGTCTGTATTCCCAACGCTACCTCACGGCAAGTTTTTGATTTTTGGGCTAATTCGCATACATTTTTGCAATCTTATTTGTTCAATTGGCTCATCCACTTATGATGATTGCGTTTAGGGGTGGGGTTTGGTGCCACACCTTCTATTAAAAATCTTACTGATCGAAAGAACTAAACTGACAAAAGGTAAAATAGTTACGTTTCCTCATAAAATTAGGCTGATATTCCCAAAGACTATAGAATACAAAAGATGTATCACTTGTATAATTTTAAATGGGGAAAAGTGTAACGATCAATGTGGCGAATGAAGCCCCACCTGATAGTACAGGAGCCAATTGTTGATTTCTATAGACTGATTTTGAGGGGCTTGGACCAGACGTAATGTTTAGAAATGAAACTGAAGAGACGGTCGTTGTTTAATCTTATTGGTGATTCCTAATATGAACTTTAATCATAAGCTTAGCAAGCAATTTTGGAGAATAAAATGTTTCCTCATTCAAACAGAATGCCCAATCATACTGCCCGAAAGGCGCTTCAGAGATGGCCGCCATGTGAAATGTCTTGCCTTAAAACAGATTTTAGTATTACTTGCCATTGGACAAGCCATAACTCTAACTTTAGTCACAGTATGCATGTTTTAGCCAATCACAAAGCAGCTTCTAGTGTCCCTCCCCATTATATGCGTACTGCCATAAAAGCCACATTAGCATTCGCCTTTATTCTTTTTAGGCTAATTTCACCAAAGACTTGAGTTTGTAGCATGTTTGTGAGGTGTCGCTGTTGTTGTGTCAGTGTCTGCAGGCAGTTATATGGTGCTGGAGGTGTTTGCGGGCTCAGGAGAGAGCAGCACAGATGACGATGCGCAGGGCTGCAGTGTGGAGCCTGTGGCTGGTGGAGATTCAGGCATCGACTTGAAGAAGCTCCTGTCTTCATCTTCTCAAAGCACTGGAGGACCCAACATCAACAGACAGATCATGACACACTTACGTCTACTACAGGGCAACCTGCAGCAGCTGAAGGTGACGCTTCACCACCAACACAACTCACAAAATATTTTTATGCAGTGACCAAGAAGTATTCAGGCACTTACAATGTATCAGGGTTCATACACATTTGTTCTTCTGAAATTCCATGACTTTTAAAAGTAAAAGTACATTTCCATGACCTAATGATTCATGTAATGTCTTCACACACGTGGTAAATAATAAGAAAAACAATTCAGCTTCAAATTTATTAAAGCATTTTATAAAAAAATTTCTAAAACTTGTTTTTTTCAACTTCAGAAGAAATAAGGCAAAATTAAAAAGTTTTTCCATAAAACAAGTCAAATTATCTGCCAGTGTTATAAATTAATCTTATTTTATGTAGATTTTACTAGAAACAAGACAAAAATTCTAAATTCTAAGTAAGAAAAACTTTTTTCCCTTTTGCATAAATCACATACAGTTGAATTATTAGCCCCCCCTTTAAAAAATTTTTTTATTTATATATTTCCCAAATTATGTGTAACAGAGCAAGGACATTTTCACAGTATGTCTGATAATATATACTTTTTTTGTCTAGAGAAAGTCTTATTTGTTTCATTTCGGCTAGACTAAAAGTAGTTTTTAATTTTTTTTTTTTAAATTTAAGGTCAAAATTGTAACCCCTTTAAGCAGATTTTTTATTATTATTATTATTATTTTGATAGTCTACAGAACAAACCATTGTTATACAATAACTTGCCTAATTATCCAGACCTGCCTAGTTAACCTAATTAAGCTTTTAAATGTCACTTTAAGCTGTATAGAAGTGTCTTGTAAAATATTATGTGCTGTCATCATGGCAAAGATCAAATAAATTAGTTATTAGAAATGAGTTTGTTAAAACAATTGTGTTTAGAAATGTGTTGAAAAAATCTCTCTGTTAAACAGTAATTGGAAAAAAATAAACAGGGTGCTTAACAAATCTGACTTTAACTGTAAATGCAATAATTAAATACAATTCTTTAGCTCTTGGTCAACTATAATCCAGACTCAAAATGCTGAAACGATATATTGTGCAGCCCTAATATATATATACAGCTTGAGAGCCACGTATTTTTGGACAAAGCATGATAGATAGGTTCCGTACCACTGTGCTAGATCTTTTACGTTTCAGTTAACAGATGGTAAAAAAAAAAAAATAAGATGTACTTGCTGAAAGGATCGTGTGAAGTTTTCCCGGTGCTGTTCTAGGTACTCTAGTAGTAAGTTCGAAGCATTTATTATAAAAAAGAAGCAGAAAAACAAAAAAATCCAAAGCACTTTGTCTTATCCAAAAGAGCGAGCTAAAAAGCCTTGATTCATATTCTTATAAATAGGCAATGTAGGAATATTACAAGCTTAACACATCTTTATTAAATCTGCTTGTATTAATATTAATATTGTATTTCTATTAATATTATGTTAATAGAGGATTCCTGAAGAGGTTGAGACAGAACATATGAATAGAGAATAACATTTAACAAAACATAATAGTATTAAGTAAAAAATAGTTTACTGTAGTTTATTTACCATGGCTCTATTTGAATTTATATTTCTTAGAAGACAAGTCATTTTAGAAAGAACTTCAAATGGCAGACACTAATGTTCTATTAATGTATATGTGCTGGTATTAGCTATTAATCACATGTTCTTGTTTTTTCTCCAGGAGACCGAAATCAAGTATAACCAGCTACGCCAAAGGCTATCAGAGGAAACAGCTACTGACACAGAGGAAAACAAAGGTAGAGCAGCTTTTGTTCTGCCATGAAACACCAAAGTACAACAGAGATTTAACAGGCCAGCAAACAATTGTTTAATAGACGTCTAATAGACATCTAAATGTAGACAGCTTGGCTAAAACAAGGCTAAACTTGGGCTGTCAGTGAAAATCTAATAGACCAAAACTAGACTAGTCGTCAAATAGACAGATTAAACAGACTTTATATGTGTAGTCTTTCATTTATTTGATGACTAGTCTAGTTTTGACTATTCTAAGACGTCTATTAGATTTTTATTGACAGCCCAAATTTAGCCTTGTTTTACCCAAGCTGTCTACGCTTAGACGTCTATTAAAAACAAAAAATACTTGCTGGGAGCAATCATCGCTAACTGTGTTCTTGCCTCCGTAGGTGCATAAAAGCCTGTACCAATACACACCACATTGACTAGCAGTGAAAGAAAATATCTCTTTATCTGTGTCAATATATCCATATTATTGTTTTGATTGGTATAAACAGTCCATATTAATATATTTCTTTTTAATAGTATCAAGTTTAACTCATTATTATTTGTTTGTTGTGTTTTTATCTCTTTTTTCTCATTATCACAGATTATTTTATGAACATTATTATTAGTAGTAGTACCTGGCCACTGTGAATTCTTCCTTAATATTCCTGCAGGCTACATTTATTATACAACATAACAGACATGCTTGTGTAAACACTGTTATTTTTATCAATTAACAAAACATGCCATGCAATGGAACTCGTGTTTAATTTGCGTAGTATTATTTGCGTAGAGCAGCAGAGTCGAGAAATGATTGCAGACGTGCAACACGTTAAGGGCATTTAAACAGAATAGACTTATAATAATATTGTTATTACACTTCATGATTATAATACATTTACATGTAGTCCCTCACTCTATATATTTAGCATAGTTTCTGACTTGTGCAAAATAGGTTTGTTACATGTATCATTTAGATTATGAAGAATGTAGGTCCTACTTTTGCTTTAATGAATACTGTTTAATAAAATACTGTGCGTTTACTGCTTCTAATCTAGGATTGCCTCTTATGCCGAATAAGCAGAAAAAATAAGTTAACTCATGAAAACAGATTTTGTCATGTCGATATAAAAAGAAAACAACTTTTATTATGTTAGGGTTAGAAAATTTAAGATGCGATCACAGTGGGCTTTCCTCCCATAGACTTCCATTCATACACACGCGAATGTAGTGTAATGAGTGTAATGTTCGTGACTGGTTTTACCACCTTGACTTCTATTACAATGACATTTTTTGATTGCAAAGCTATGACAGCAAATAATCATCCATTCTTGATTGTTGCTGGTTTTCCTATTGGGAAGAGGTTAAATTGGCAATTTTTACAGTTGATCATTAGTTGATATGTCTAAGAAAAACTAAATAAGCAGCTCAGCTGTCACAACATGGTAAACTTAGTAAGTGTATTTATGCACACACACTATAATCTGCCCTTTTACTCCACAGAACTCCATTTAAAATTTCAGAAACTTTTTTGCACAACCGCTGAAGAGTCAATGCTGCCAACTGATGATCAACAGTAAAAAAAAATACTCAATTTACCTCTTACCAACAGGGAAAACCACCTACAATCAAGAATGCATGATTATATGCTGTTGTGGCTTTGGAATTCAATAGGCCACAAAAATAACAAAAGGTTACACAAGGTTTAACATACAAAAAAAAAAAAGAAAATAAAGCTTTACAATCACTTGAGGGTGTTTTAAATTGAGTAAATGCAGGGTTTCTGCAGATATCATAATGTCAAATTTAAGACTTTTTAAGACCATTAGGTATTAAATTTAAGACCTATATCACAACGTCATTTCCCAGAGATTTTGCTGTGTAAAAATGTGCTGGATAAGTTGGTGGTTCATTCTGCTGTGGTGACCCCAGATAAATAAAGGGACTATGGCGAAAAGAAAATGAATGAATGAATCACAACATCAAAAAAAAAAAAAAAGCGCATACACATAAAGAGAAAATGCAAAAATCAAATTAGTGATTAGAAAAATTAATTCAAATTGAACAGTACTGGAGACAGGTTAGAACATCTTAAGGCTTATTTATACTTTCGCCTGAAGCTGCATCAGCTCTTTAAAATGACAGGGGCGGTAAAAAGAAAGCCACCGTAAAGTCAGACGGATAAACAGAAGTGAAAATTTCCAGAACTACATCATATTAATATCCTTCAATATTTTTTAACTGATTATTTTTTACAATTTTTTATAATGACTAAAAAGATTTTTATAACATTCAAGATTTTTTTAATAAAACTTTGATGCATCACTTGCTTTTGTTCATACCTCAGACAGTTTTACCTATTAATATTAAATATTAATGGCAACAGAACATGGGTTGCTCTACAATTATATTTTTTATTATGGCAAGAATAAAAGCAAAAAAAGTACTCTTACTAAAAAATACTGATGTTTTTTTTATTTTGCTCACTCAACTATTCTCACATTACTGGCTGGTTAGTTTCTGCCCTCTAATTATAAGCTAAAAAGGCAATGGACATCGGAAAAATAAAACCTGTGCAAAAATATTTAAGACCTAGAACAGCGAATTTAAGACTTTTTAAAACCCAGATATGTCATTATCATTGTAAAGGCTTGGCTTGCCAGAGCCTTGAATTTTCTAACTTTCTGTTCTTTTCTTTATTTCAGATAAAAGTTAGTGAAGCGAAGCTGTCCTTCTGTTTATTGAGATTGGAGGACACACAGAGACACTCAGCTTCTCCTCCAACTGCAGACAGACAGACTGAGACTGAAAGACCTGGAGATCTAGAGTTTGTTCGCTCCAAACATCTGTCCATCTGCACACCAGCATAGAGATGAGCGCATATCATGCTGCTCACAGAAACAAGTTTCATCGCCTCTCACTTCACATTCAGAGGATAAAGAAGAAAAAAATAGTGCTGTCCTGATGAAGCAGGCTGAATGGAGAAGAAAAGCACAGCATTTGAGGGCAAACTTGAGCATTGATCTGTAAAACTCCCCAGTTGAATGATTGTTTTTCCTGAAGTTTGATTGGGTGGCATTAATCATTATTAGCCAATGAAAGTCCAGCATGAGTGGTTGGTAAGGTAGTGCCACAGATCTCACAAGCAGTTAGTTCACATAAACTGAATGCCAGACTAGTGTTAGGCATGCGGTGTATGTGACGGTGCCTGATTTGACAGGTGCGGCGAGTGGTGTTGAAAGTCCTGTAATGCTAGAAAAGGTGATTAAATGCATGTGGAGAATACTAACGGCGAATGAAACTAGCGCGAGGATGATTGTGGTGGTGTCTCTCCTCATTCCTCCTCTCTTAATAAACCACATGCTATTTAATGAAGCTACTGAAAGCGTTTTCTCGGGCTTGTGGCCATGGGAAAAAGCAGACCTTTTGTAATGTCGTCGGGTTGGGGCTGATGTGACACTTTCAGCTCTGCCCGTCTTTCAGATTTACTTGGTTTTTAAGAATGAAGTTAAATAGAAAGAAGCTTCAGTGCAGGAACTTGATGAAGACCCTTAACGGTCAATTTTAAATGTAATGTTTTGTACAATTATGACCAACACTGCATCTCTTACAGAGACTCAATTTATTATTTTGTTTTCTTCTTTTGCATCTAAAGCGTTCAGTCATGTATTATTTTAACAGAAACTACTAAAAAAAAGAAAGGAGAAATAAAAGACTGCAAGGTATCCTTTAATATTAATGTAATCTGTATTTTTATTCTGTCTAGACGTTTGAGGTATTTTATTATATTATTGAACATTAATATGGTCTTGGCTTTCTGTTGAGAACATGAAATAGCTCTAATAGACAAGATTCTATTCAATTTGACTGAACTGATGGATTGTTCAAAATGGAAAGAAGATATTGCACATTGTGTCTACATTTTATCACATTTACCTTTTGCGGAGAGTGGGAAGGATGTTTTGGATTTTTGACCAAAAAGGAAATTACACAAACATCTGTAGCAAAAATGTATTCAATAAACTGGAAACACAAACAGTGCGTTTCATTTTTTTTCTTCTCACAAGAACACTAACCTACCTTAAATAGTCCTGGTTTTTAATTGAGGCGAGTTGAAAAGTCTCAATATGAGAAAGACAGTGCATGCTGTTTAAGTCCCCCCTACTGGCGATGTAGACTTCATTTCTCTCCGTTAGTGAGGTCTTTTGGCTTCTTTGTGAATTTCCCATCATCTCTCCTCTTCCTCTTTCCTTTAGTGTTTGCCTCTTCTTCTCTGAACTGATGCCTGAGGAGAAAAAAAAAGGGTCTACATGGGCATCAAATTGATGGTGTTAACTGAATCAGTTGACATACATTAGCCTGCGCATATTGATAAATGCATTAAACTGCTAGCTGGATATTTTCATGTGGCTGCTTAATAAACAACAAGCCTTAAATTTAATAAAATGTCATTCAAGACTATTAAATGTTAAATTGTAATGAATTTATAATGTGCATACAAAGAAAGCACGTGTGCAGAATGTTTCCAAATTAAAACCAGTATTTCCATTTTCAAACAAATAACATGGTTTAAAAAAACATTTCAACTAAACTTTATCTATCAAATTATTTATCGTCCACATATAGAAAGAAATGCTTAACTTGCACACATAGTCTTTATGTATGTTACATTTATTCAGATTTATATTTACAAACAATGAATAGGAATGTTTAGAAAACAAACACATATTTGAATAGGATTATAACGTTTAGTACATGTAAAAGATTTTGCTATCGGATTTAATCCATTTCACAAACTGGTGCATGTAAACACAGCCAATGAAAACTACATCAGGGTATCCAGTCCTGCTCCTGGGATCTGTTCTTCATACTTGGATCTTTTAATCTTGATAGCTGATCTTTGGCTAAATTAGTTCTTCAAACAAGTTTGTGAATCAGATTAAAATGTCTGGATGAACTGATCTGAGATTGCTGCGTGTGTTGTAAAGGACTGATCTATCAATCTTCGGCAGAGCAGTGTAATGACATCATTGATTAATATTCAATTATCCATGTTAGCAAAATTACATAAAATTGGTAGTAAATTAATTTTATGTAATACACAATAACTTTACACCTTTGTTGTGAGCTGCAGGCTTTACACTTTCACATGTCAAGTAACTCATAGTAATTTATTTAGTTTTACATTTAGAGCAGATTTTTTATTATAGTAGCCTAGCTATTCAAGTTTCTTAATATATGGTTGCCCCCGTGACAAACGAGATATTGAATGAGAGTATGAACTGCTGGAAGAGTGTTGTTTTAATGGATTTTAAATTTAGTGATTTGTGTGTGTGTGTGGTCCTTCACTGACTTGGTAGGTGCAGAGAAACAGCTGTGTGTGTATAAACTATTCTGTCCAAATGCGGCGAAAAATCCTACACGACGCTAGTAGTTTGATTGCGGCGTTTACATGTTTGTAAAGCACTTCAGTAATGCGACTAAACAGAAATCGAATTAAGACATGTAGAGTATGATGATTTTAGTTCCATTAAGGCCTTAATCAAATATCACTGTTTACATGGTAGACTCTTAATCAGAGTATTGTCTTTATCGTATTAAAATCAGATTATTGGTGTCCCTATAAACCTCCTCAATGTTTACCACCAAAATGTTTCAATTAAACTCTGTTGAAAAGAGGCCTTCAGGATCAGGTCTACACACCCCCAGAACTAATAGATAAAGCTGCTCTAGAGCTCACCGAGACTGCCAGCGCCTGCCGCTGTTCCACACTCGTCCAAAAGATGGCAGCCAGTTGGCATCAGTATGCGAGCTATGGTCGAAGTTTGCACCCACACGATTAGGCGGAAGCTTTTTTAGTTTCTCCTGCTCCTCTGTGAATCCAGAGCATTTGTAACACTCAGTTATATACAGAACACTTGCAAGAAAACAAAATACATGAACAAAAATTGCACTAAAGAGCTAGCTGTCACCCTCATGTCATTCCTATCCCGAGACCTTCATTCATCTTTGGAATTTAAAGTTTATATATTTTAGATGCAATCCAAGAGCTCTCTGATCCTCCATATACAGCATGCTTAAAACTGTATGGATTAAGTAGCTAGTAGTGTATACTCCACATTATTCAATGATCAGAAAGACACTATTGAAATAACTGTTTTCTTCTACATGTGAAAAGGGTTTATTATGGGCAATTTGATACCTGTGTGTAGTGCTTCTGATTTTAACTGTTACCCATAGTAAATATATAATATTAAATAGTGACCCATAGTAAACGCAAACCCTTAGCTGTCATAGAGGGTAAGACAAAAGTTAAAGCAGCTGTTGTTTTTTTGCTTCGTATGATTACAGTTGAACCACTGGAAGCTATGGAAGATTTAATCCAAATAATCTTCATTTGTGTCCTGAAGATGAAGGTCTCAGGGAATGGAAACAGCATGATCCTAATTAATTTGGGTGAAGAAACCTTTTTATTTGATTTGTTTACTTGTTAGCCAGCTAACAATGAAAAACCCTTGTTTATGTGTTAGATTCTTAAGGGTGTTGTCTTACAGCAATTGTGTTAATACCAGAATATTGTCATGCACTTTAACATACTGATTGATAGAGAATGGTTTGATGGTGAGGCTGAAACACATACTGTGTTTGATAAACTCCTGCACTGAGGGCTTCATCTCCTGCTGTCCTTCTGAAGCTTCATCACCAGGGTCATCCAGCAGCCACGGCGGTACTGCTCCTACAGTTCAACACAACCACCTCTCCAAGTTAATTTAGCTTATTTCTACAGTGTTTTAACTAAAGCCATGTTTCTATCCATTTATGATTACAGACATTTTGGAATGCTGCATAAAAAAAGCTTTATGAAAACGGCAAGATGCGCGTAAATTTTGAAAATGTGCATAAAGAAACATGGGCACAATAGAGTAGGATACACTTTATCTGTGTTTATTCCTGTCATTTTTCTCATTTTTTAATACAATATCCTAGGCTGCAACATGTGATGCGTCAGCCATTTGCTATTAAAGGAAGGTGCAGCAGAGACTATTATGTATGGGACTTTGTCAGTAACTGTTACAGTTCACATGGACCAGTTTCTTCTTCCTCCGGATCAAAATTGTTGCCTTGTTTTCTGTAGCTTGCACATTATGTATATAATTGTGTGTTGTAACTTCCAATCACTTATATATTTTAGATCATTTGGCTCTCACTCTGTGCTACTTCATAGCCGTTTCTCTCTGTCTCACACTAAACCCAGTCAACCAATCACAATAGACTGGGTCATCGCAGATTAGCCTCACACAAAGGAGAGGTTTGGGTACAAATAAAAATCGCAGAAGAATTCATATGGGAGTCGTTGGGATAATTAAATAAAAATAAATGCATATTATAAGACAAAAAAAGTGTTTTTGACCATGCATGCATATCAGCCTGTTTTGGAGACCCCCAAAACCAAAATATGATCTTTGCATAATAGGGGCTCTTTAAGTAAATCCGTCATCTTAGTGGTTCCGCATTATTACCTCCAAGAACAATCTTGAGCAAAAGAGCTCCTAAAGAACAATCTTACGCCTCCAAAAGCCACTGCACATTCACTATTTTGCTCCTTAGTTATCTGAGGTGCAACTAATTAATTATAGTAAAAAAGGCCCACAGTGACTTCTCCTAATGCCGTAAATGGTGACAGTTTATCAATAAGTGACAATTTTATTCTCTTAGTCTGGTGCTTAGCAAATATTTTATGCACTATTCACGTTATAAATATATAAATATAATTTGGATAGAAACAGTTAATGTCAATAATGTCAAATCTACTTTACATAAATGAACAGAAAAAGAACAAAAGCCATAACAATATTTCAGATTATGGACCATACTCTGCATGAGGCAGGAAGCGGAGTACATGCACTTTACCTCCTTAAAGATTAAAAGCAGAATTTTTTCATTTACCTGTATGAACATTTCCACTGCTGGAAGAGTCCTGCAAACAGACACCAAACAAAGATGATGCTTATCTTTGTTTATGTATCTACTCAATAGCTGTTGCCTGTATAAAGTGTTAAACTGATCACCTGGTAGCCAACGAAAGTTAAGCCGAGTCCTGGTTTCCTCCACTGACTGTGCAGATCCTCATGGCTCGGTCCGGCCTGTGCCTCTGGTTCATAAGAGCCTCTGTGGGAACTTCTTACCAAACATCAAAACTCATACATTAGACATTACAAGCCCTATGAAAAAAAAATTACAACACCAGCATTTAATCACAAAGTATTTCTGCTCATCAGTACTGGAAAAGTAAACATTAGTGCCAGCCAGAAGTTGACATATGCATATCTATAAATGTATCACTCCGAAAACAATAACTATGAAGAAAACAGAAATTGAAACAAAAATAGAGACATTTAGACATTTGGTTGGTACCCTTTTGTTAACAACAAGTAGGGGGATGCACAAATCATTAAATAAAAATGATAGACTGATCCATTCTGCAAAGTCTAACAAATATCAAATACAGAAATCTACTGAACATGCCAGAGATTCTAAATCATTCAAGTCTTATATGGAAAATGTATTATGTCTTTCATTGATTCTAAGTTTTTTATATATATATATATATATATATATATATATATATATATATATATATATATATATATATATATATATATATATATATATATTTATCACACAAGTCTCTCTGCCAACTAGGTCTGAAATGACAATGAAAAATACAGTAAAGCAATGGTTCTCAAACTTTTTTTATCAAGTACCACCTGAGATGACTCTCCAAGTACCACCATAATGACCAGTATTAAATTACGTAGTGTAGCAGGCCCAGTAAAGCAGCAACAGCTCTGCACAGTTTAAAAACGTGGCAGATTAACTACTATTATTAAGAATATATATTATTATCAGTCACTTTAAACATTATAAATAGTTTGAACATTAACATTGTACTGTGCTTATATGTAAAAAGACAAACAAACAAAATCAAACGTTAATTTTTAAATTAAAAATTGCTTTTATAAATTCATTAAAAATGGCAGGCTACTATACCATATACTATACCTATTAATGGTATAGCGTGGACTGAGATCTGTTCAAAAACGTTAGGTGAAACGCCAGTGTGGATGTGGATCATTCTTGTTCTAAAATACGGTTTTAAAACTAAAACATATTTGTATAAACGGGGCCTAAAATAGCAGTTATTCTGTGATTGACAGCCTGGGTTAGAGATACGCAATAGATTTTAACCTAAACACACTGAAATAAATCGTCACCTTAGAATTATAAGGTTCTATCTGACATTTTTGTCAAAATTGAGTTTATTGACATTCTTATAAAATGACAACTTATTTACATTATGGGATGGGTTTTTTTAAGTTTACATTTTAAGACTTTTTATTTAAAAAACTCATCATCTCAAAATCATTTAGAATGCAGATAGAACCCTGTAATTCCAAGGTGACGAAGTGTCTGCAGCAACTACCAGTTCACACACAATTTAATATTTTGAAATATTATTACAATTTCACTAGTCTTCAGAGTCACACAATCCTTCATAAATCATTCTTACATTCTGATCCAATGCTTAAAGTATTTTTTTCCACAAACTTACCATTTATCAATTTCACAAACTGTTAAAATTTCATCTGAAGAATTTGGTAATATAAAAAAATGCCATTGCTGTTACTTTTGATGATTTTAAATGATTACTGTTGTATAAGAAGCATTCATTTGTTTAATTGTATATACATATTCTTTAAACTTCCTAAACTGTCTGCAGACTTGCTATAAATGTTGGAGAATGTTTAAAATTATAGGAGTATTGGTGCATCCCTAAACTCAGGATAGCATTGATAATTCTAACATAGATTTTACCTGGATGTGTGTGCATTGCTGTAGTGCTCCAGTTCAGCAGGTTGCTCCAGTTCTGGATCAGGCTAAGTTTGATTCAGGAAAAGTCAACAGTAATGGTCCATTTGTCTTTTTAAGAATTACTCTATCAAACATGCACTCTTTTTTTAAAAATAGCAGAGCCTAAAAATAAACATTTCTCCATCAAAATAAACCAAAAGAGAAGATTAGTGAGATGTGGATACGCTTGGAGCATCGCAGGAAAACAAACCTCTGATAGTGATTGGAGGAGCTCCAGCCTGTGCTGCTCCTGAGAGCGAATCACCACAGCCTGCTAAAGATCAAGAAGAGTACAAACTTTTACTTATACATTAACCTTTACTGTTCACAATGTGCACAACAACAGCTCTCTTTGTTTCAGCAGCACATTATTCTGGGTTAATATGCTTCAAATTACATCAATGCTTTTCTTAAGCAATGGCAAAAATGCTCAAATGGACCATGCAACTTTTACTGCAGAAAATTCAAACATATTTTCATTCTTGTTGAGTAAATTTTACTAAAGAAAATGCTTTTACAGTGAGTATTGGTTAAATGAATAATGAGCTGATTTATTACAGTACGGAAGGGTTTTTTTTTCGACTGTGGACAGAAAAAACATAGTTTTTTTTTTTTTTTTAATGATCAATCATTGGTAAATGTAAATACAAATTAAGACTTTAAATTTAATTTAAAATATGAAATTAAAGGAACAGTTCACACAATGATCAGAATAATTTGAACACAAAGGATATTATGAACAACTTTGGTAAATGACAGCCATTGGGCTAAATCATATACCCAGCGCAATAAGGCGCAAGACGCGTTTCTTTGACTTGTTGCTATTTTTAGACCATAATTTTCCCGTTTTCCCCCACGTTGTTTTAAATTGCAAATCCATTTGCACCACTTTGTGGACTAATGGGATAAGAGGCGTGTTAAGGCGCATTGCTGGCACCTTAAAATAGCAAAAGTCGATTCAAACACGCCCTTAATGCTTTTGCGCCCTGCGCTTTGTGCCTAGGTCGTTAAATAGAGCTTATTGACTCTTTTTATTTACTACTGTGAAAGTTAATGGCTACCGGTTTCAGATAAAGACAAATACGAAAGATTGGAAGGTGAGTAACTCAAGTACTCACTTTAGAGTGAGAAAACTGAATGAATTTTCAATTTAGGGTGAAATATCTTGTTAACAATAATGTAAAGCTAAACATTGATTAGAAGAGCAGTGTGGAAACGTTTGAAAAATCTTTACCTGTTTAATAAAAACATCCTCTTTTTCCTCAAACTGTTTAAGAGCTTTGGAAACCTCAGACTTGAATCTATAAAAAAAGAATGCCCCATTAATTTAGATTTTACAACATAATTTACAATATCAATTTATGAAAGCATTGTTTTCAAACACAAACTACCTCTCAGTGTCCTCTTGTGTTATGATAAACTTGTCTCGTAGTTTGGGATCTGCTTTATTGTCCCACCAGAACTTGTGTGTGTTTTTGCGGTGCTCTGGGCTGGAATGAGAAGCGCTTGGTGAAATCTCTGCAGAGTCTGTATGTGTTTTTTCAGTATTTTCAGGCATGATCTTACGTGCTCATGTGTTCTAGCAGTCCTCCATAAAGCACAGTGATGTTACTGTCAGTCACGTGTTTCTGAACCTCCAGCGTGCAGCAGTAACACCAGAACTTCACGTCATGATGAGGACCGTACTTCTCCACCTGAGGACTTTTAATAGTCCGCCTTGCTTCTTTGACCTGGAACAACATCAGATAGTGTTGAATACATTTTGGGGGTAAAAAAAAAAACATGAGAGATCACATTAAAATTACTGTCGGCTCTCTAGATTTAAATGAATAGGTATGTCATATGTGTTTTGAGTAAAGTGTTAACTTGTGTTAGATTTAATATATATATATGACAACATGTATTCAAAATGTCAAATAAGAATAGTATCATTTAGATCATTTTAATTATAGACATAATTTTGTATTAAACAAAAATGAAATTATTCAGTAATAGGTTTCAGTAACCAATATTAGGTATGTGTTTTAGACAAAACTCTAGAAAAGTATTTGTAACTGACATTTAATAGAAATGTTATCATGCCTTTATAGAATTCATATCTAATAAATTTAAAGAAGTGATAATGAAGAACAGTTGCTGTTATTTAGAGCCGTTTATTAATAAAATAACAAGAGTTACTTTGTTTTCTGAGGTGCTATTCATTATTACATGATACAACTAATGTCACTTTATTACAAAAAAAAAAAAAGAGTTTTTTTTATAATTAATAAAGTCTGAAACTATGGAATTTTATATTGACCTATCGTCATATTAGACAGTGGCTCCAAATAGATTCATTAGTTAATTTGTCCAATTTATAGTTAATGTGTCTTTAGCAAAGGGAAAAGGTCCGTGTACGTTTTGTTCATTTGTTTTCCATTTTCAAACGGAATAAAGGAAATGGAGAAAACGGCCTTACGAGAAAACGAAAAAACGAGATTTTGGCTGGATTTTCGTTTTTTGGTTTAGGGTAGGACAACGGATAAACGACTTTAAATTTCATTTTACACATGTAGGCGGTGCTGAAACGCCCACTTTCCTCTAATTGGTCAACCAAATCTGCACTCGTGACGTCGTCCTCAAAATAACAGCCTTACACGCAGGCTTTTAATTATTATTATTTAATTATATATATAAACAAAGTTTACATATTCTATCATTTGAACCACACACAGCTAGCTGGCTTACATTCATTGCGTATGTATAAATTAAATAAAAACGTAAATTAGCAGTATTCTTAGACATTTGTCATTAAAATAAGGTCATAGTTCACTGCCAAGCTTCTTGCTGCTGTGCACCAGATGCTGAGCAAAGATGGCCGTTTCCGAGCAGCACCTGCTTACATGATTGTTTCAGAGCTATTGTAGGCCTAAATAATAGCCTACTCTGTATAAAATAATAATTTATTATTATTATTATTTACTTAGTTATTGGTTGTAAGAACACATTGGACCCTGCATGGGGCTAAAATAAATGGTACCATTTGTTTCTATTGGATTTTCTCCTATTTTAATTTAATATATGCCTTTAGCCTATTGTAAATATTTATTTGATAATTAATACTTTTTTATTGCAACGTCAAAGTAGGCCTGCTTATTATTATTATTTTTTGTTATTATTTTGTTGTTGTTGTTGCTGTTGTTGGTGTTATTATTATTGTAGCAGGCACATAGCCACAGGTGTGGCAGAGTGTGCTGGTGCCACCCAAAGTGGCATCTTACACCTGAAAATAGATGCCTTTGCGCTCAAGCGCGCGCAAAAAAACTTGCACAGGCAAAAGTAATGATGAATGTGTTGAAGGAAAAAAAACATTCAAATTATTTGTTAATAAAATAGTGCAACATTATTCTCAGTCAGTGTAGGCTGAAAAAATTAAGATCGCCAGCATTTCAAGGGTGGTTTTATTTTCAGTTCATTGCTGTGACGCGCTATATTTAACTAAGGCTGCATGAGACTGCGCATCTTGCTTATTTTCTCTATTTTACATACAGAACATATCATACAGTCCAGGTTCTACCGTTCTAGTGAGTGTGGGGCATTGCTTTACAGTGGTAAAGTGGATTATTTCTTGGCAAATTCATAATGATTCACTTTGTTTAGTAATAAATTTCATAGTTATAAAATAACTAAATTTTTTCAAGAATATGTTAACACTTTCAACTATTTAGGATTATTTATTGCATCAAAAGTAATTTCAAAGTAACATTAAATATACGTATAAACTGCTTAATTTGTGTGTAAACACCTAAGATGCAAAAGGCTTATTTAGACCAGAATAGGCCCACTAAATGCAACGTGCAAAGTATGTAAACTTATGACTTGAAATGTCTTAAATGACTAAATGTAAGTTAAGTTTTTAAATAACTTAAGTTTAACTTAAATTATTTAACTTAAACTTTAAACTTCAAATTAACAGAGTATGGCAAATAAAGTGTTTATTAAATGGAGATCAGGTGTCTATCTTAATTATAATTATTAAATTATTAGATATTATGACACTATAATTCAGTGGTGTATTGGAGAGTATGCAGGCAACCTTTTAATTAATTAATTTTAAATAAGTGGTTTATCCTAAATAAAATACAATGGGATCGGTGGATGTGCAATGAATAGTTTGAAAACCCCTGGTTCAGACTAACAGAAAAGTTAGCTGTCTGTGCGCTTCGCTAATAACTTGCCATTTGCTCTTTTTGGTGCTGCCAGATGCATTTATATTGCATAAAAAAATAATAAAAAAGGTAATTCGGTAAAGCGCGCGATGTGCGCAGAAATAAGCGCACTATATGCATATGTCGAATTGAGTTCTCTTTTTCTTTAATCAAGACTTTTCCATTCGAGGAATTACAGTTATTAATAGCTTAGTCCTTATAAACGATCAGTTTATAAAATACACAATTTACGGATCAAGCCTAATGAAGAATAAGAAGAATATGCAACGCATTATGATCCTTGAATGATCAGAGCGCATTTATATAAACTATATATTTTATATAATCCATAAATATTAAAAAATATTATACATTTAAAGTAATGGAACATTATATGTTATAAAATCTAAACTATTATTTAGGCTACAGGCTAAATAAAGGCGCCTTTTCGGGGCCGTCAGCGCGTGCGTCAAAGAAAAGACATGACACAATCTCAATAAAAACTTGTTGTTTATTTACAATATCTAAAGGGATATAAAACATCTAACATGCATCTCCATTGTCAACGAGTTTCTGTGTTCTGCATCCTTCACAGACCGAGGTCTTATTCCGAGGTAATCTGTAAATATTCTCATTTGGTTCTGGCACATTCTTGATTAAAGATGAAACTGACCGGCGCAACGGATGATTTGTCATTTAGAGTGAATACAGTTATAATACAGGTTATGGAACTATGAATATTTCACTTTAATTTCACATTATTATTTTATTAAACAAACAAACCAGTTTGTGTTTTGGCGCTGCATGCAGCGTATTGTGGATCTTATTTTGAAGCATTGCACTTCAAATGTTATTCCTTCTTTTTATTTTTATTGTATTTTTAATATTTTTAATTATACAAAACAAAATTGGTTCTAAACAGATACATTTTCCTATAGGCTATGATGAAGTGTATATTTTTGTTCACACAGGTCCTATACAAAACTGTGTGGATGGATGATTTGTTTCTCTGTGAAAATCACTCATTTAATAAGCAAAACAGGCCAAAATGTTGTTTAGCTTGCGTCAAACTGGATGGACAATTTACAATATATTGAATACAAAGGCTGGTTATTTTATGCAATGAGGGACAATAGGCCTATTACAAATTAAAGAAAATTATTTGCATATTAAAACGAAAATATATAATACAACAACAGATCCTACCTCGTAAGAAATGACTTCAGATAATGAAAATAAGCATCAAGTTTTTTTGAGATTGTGTCCTCTAATTCAGTAGTGTAGTGCATTCGCGTGAGTTTCCTCCGGGTGCTCCGGTTTCCCCCATAGTCCAAAGACATGTGGTACAGGTGAATTGGGTAGGCTAAATTGTCCGTAGTGTATAAGTGTGGGTGTGTATGTGTGGATGTTTACCAGAGATGGGTTGTGGCTGGAAGGGCATCCGCTGCGTAAAAACAAAAGTTGGCGGTTTATTCCGCTGTGGCGACCCCAGATTAATAAAGGGACTAAGCCTACAAGAAAATGAATAAATAATGTGCAATACTATTTTAAAATACGTATCAATAACCTTATATGTGAAATAGCAGGGCCCGCTGTAGAACTTTCTCAAGAAGAGCAAATGTCAAATTATTAGCACAACGCACATGCAGCAAGCTCATCTATTGTGTTGGTTTGTCGGAACTACTAGACACTATTTTTTATCAACTATAATGTGTTTAATTAGTTAATTTGAAATTAATTTAATTATTCCAGCAATAATTGTTGAGTGAAAGAACAGGCTTATTGCACTTAAACTTTTTTAGGTTCGGCTCTCAAATTAGTAAGGTTATGAGTAAATGTGATTTAAAATATTTTGCAAAGCCTGCCATGTAGCCTACAATAACAATAACAGCAAATTACAAAAAATAATTAAACAGGTCTTTGGCGTTGCAATAAAATAGCATTATTTATAAAATAAATAATTACAATATATAATTAAAATAGGAAGAAATAAAATAAAAACAAATGGTACCCTTTGTTTTTATAGCAGGGCCCAATGTGTTCTTATTCTGGTTCTGCTAACAACTATTAAAAAGAAAAAAAAAACGAAACAATAAAAACACTAGTAAGTGATAATAATAATAATAATAATAATAATAATAATAATAATAATAATAATTGTTATTATTATTATTATAGTAATAATAATAATAATTATTATTATAAAGCCCTTGCTCTGAAACAATCATACAAACCAGGTGCTGCTCGGAAATGGCTTTCTTTGCTCAGCATCAGGTGCACAGCAGCAAGAAGCTTGGCAGTGAACTATGACCTTATTTTAATGACAAATGTCTAAGAATACTGCTAATTTACGTTTTTATTTAATTTATACATACGCAATGAATGTAAGCCTGCTAACTGTGCGTGGTTCAAATGATAGAATATGTAAACTTTGTTTATATATATAATTAAATAATAATAATTAAAAGCCTGCGTGTAAGGCTTTTATTTTAAGGACGACGTCACGAGCGCAGATTTGGTTAACCAATTAGAGGAAAGTGGGCGTTTCAGCACCGCCTACATGTGTAAAATGAAATTTAAAGTCGTTTATCCGTTTTCCTACCCTAAACCAAAAAACGAAAATCCAGCCAAAATCTCGTTTTTTCGTTTTCTCGTAAGCAAAAGAAAAACGGCCGTTTTCTCCATTTCCTTTATTCCGTTTGAAAATGGAAAACAAATGAACAAAACGTACACGGACCAGAAAAAGAAGCATTAAGCGTCGTCACCAGCGCCAAACCATTTCTTGTGAAATAAATCACTTACCCGACCTCGCATAGACACAATCATCAAAAATAACTGTTATGTTGCTTAATGCCCGTCAGAATTGGGAAAATAAACGCTACCGTTAAGTTGAAATTGTTTAGAGCCACTGTGGCTGCATCTTTAGCTAATAGCTGGCAGATTAGCACACTCACCTTCTCTGTGAATTTGACAAGAATTATTTTAAGTTTGCTCTGGTGGCTTTTCCCATAAATGTGTCCTTTTCCGGAAAAGTCCGTTTTTCCGCAGATTGAGCAATAAAATGGACCCATTTGTCTGCAAAGAGTTCGTTTCTTCAGCGAAAGCCCACGCTAACATTCGCGTTGTGTTTTCCAAACAGCGACGTAATGTGCCGTTCAGTCTGTAATAGCGCCATCTGGTGGTTGGGATGAAAAAATGCATTTTCCCCTTCAAGGGAGAAGGGTAATCCTGCACAACTGGAGTGGCTGCACTCTCAGGACCGCATTTTTAGGACCGCATCTTTAGGACCCTATTTTTTTGTGACAGCGCCAACTGTCGGATTGGATCAAGGATGCGCTAATGGACGACACGGATGACAAGGAAAGTGTAAGTACCGATTTTCTATTAAGTTTTATTTTAAACTGTTAAAGTATGTGTTTATTTTGTAATGCTGCTGTTTTATACTGTAAAGTTATGCAGAAATGCCTGCATTTACCCCAAGGGTCTGGGGACTGGGACAAAAATGTTACGTGACGAGTTTTTTTTTTCCAGAAGAATAAAATATGATAATAATAATTATGGATAATTTTACACAGCCAGAGTAAGAGCTGCTATAACTGTTAATAATTTTCTAGAGTTCGTTTTCTAGTTTGATTAAATGCTACGACGATCGTAGTTCGTGACAATGGTTTATTGAAACATTGTTGATTTAGGCTTGTTGACTTAACGGCGGTCTAATACGCTTAGTGACACATGCATTAAACTAAGATGGTAAAAGCACGTTGATGTGAGAGTTTCAGATTTATCTATATTTTGCTATATTCGTGTAAAAACCATTACTCAACGTTGTATTACATTAGCACATTAAAAATTGTGCTGACTGCCTGTTAGCCCCACAATGTGTTATTAGCCTGATGTTTTGTCATCGTTTTACAGTGATGAATGAGATGTTTGACGGTTTTAAAAGTTAGGCTTATTCTGCAGGCCTTAACCATATAAAGTCTCATATCTTTAATGTATATCAGGTATGTTTTACCTGGCGAATAAGAAGTGATGGCCAATGTGATTGGATTGCCTAGGCCCATTGTAGGAAGAAAAGAAAACAAACTACAGGAATATTTTCATTGAGGTTATCTCAAACTGTTGAGTAACACTTTATAACATCTGCATACTATAAATAATTTATTAAGCATTTAATAACTAGTTAATTTATTAATATTTTATTTGTTTAGCATTAACTCTACATTTAATAGACATTGATAAGCAGTTTATAAATACAGTTACAAATGCTAGCTGTGTTCTTGAGTTTATAGCATATCTATGAAGAAGTGCAGCTTATCTGTGGTGTTCATTTTCCAGAGGAATGTCTGGCCAAATAAGTATATAAACTGCATGGTGGGTGCTACTCATTTATGAACCCAAGTAAAATGATTTGCTGTTCTGTGGTGGTATTTTAGTCCATATTTAAATGATTTTATTTTATTTGTTTCATAGGACATCGTACATGCTCTGGGTGTCTTGAGGAGCTGGTCTTTGGATGATGCTGAGCAGGTCTTTCTTTCTGGTAACGGCTATCATTACAGGTCAGAATATGGTTAATTTTGCACAATGCTCAAAGAGCCTTTTTGTTACTGGTATATATGTTAACTCAACAGTGATTGTTCTCCATTGCAGTGAAGTAAAAGAATTTAACAGACAGATTGACAAACAACTGACGAAAGAAGAGAGACCATTCAATAGGTGGGTATTGCTCTTATATACTAAAAAATATGGAGTTGGCAGTAAGGTTTCCTGTTTGGTTCTCCCAACAGTGCATATATATATATATATATATATATATATATATATATATATATATATATATATATATATATATATATATATATATATATATATATATATCTCTGTGTGTATATATATGTGTGTGTGTGTGTATATATATTATAGCTAACACTGTAAAGCAAATGTTTGTTATTATACCACTTATATTAAATATTAATCTAAATTTAATTGCATAACAATTGATTAACCTTTTGAGTTTATATACATGATTTTACATATTCAAGAATATCTATATACATTCATTTTTCTTTTCGACTTAGTCCCTTTATTTATCAGGGGTTGCCACAGCAGAATGAACCGCCAACTTATGCAGCATATGTTTTACACAGTGGATACTCTTCCAGGCGCAACCCAGTACTGGGAAACACCCATTTACACTTATATACTTGAACATGGGGAGAACATGCAAACTCCACACAGAAATGACCACTGGCCCAGCCGGGGCTTGAACCAGCAACCTTCTTGCTGTGAGGCGACGGTGCTAACCACTGTGCTGCCCCATGTGCTCTATGCGGGTGAGTGGGATTGACAAACCACCTGGAGGACACACTCTTGCTGTCTTAATGCACCAGACATTTTGTTATAAATAATCATGTGCGTTTCATGTTTATTTATAAAACTGCTATTTTATCTCATAGCACTTCATTTTTGTCTTGATATTTAATATCTTTTGTTTAAATACACTCTGAACAGCAGCTGCGCTAATTATTTTCCTTGTTCCCTATTTCCACCTGGGGATATTTATCTAGAGGCCTCTAGAGATCGTGACCTGTGAAGAGATGATGCCACCATAGAGGACTTCTAGATGTATCCATAATCCTGGACCAGACCGTATCATGAGCAGATGCAGTGGTGGTCATGGAGAAGTGGAGAGCATGATACTGATTAATGAAAGACCCCAGCGACAGATGAGTGCCCACATTGATCCTGTGGTCCAGCCTGAAAACCCGCTGGTGCCCTACTCACACCAGCAGCTTCTCCACGATGGATGCCCAGTGTTCTTCAGCCTCCAGCGCTTAGACTGCAGCTCTACACGTGAAGTGTGGCCAGAAGAGAAATGGTTGTGCCCAACTGAGCCTGGTTTCTCTCAAGGTTTATTCCTTCACTTTCATCAATTGGTAAAGTTTTGTTCCTCCACTGTCGCCATTGGTTTGCTTGGTTTAGGACTTGTGGAACTGTGCATCGATGGATTTGCTTTTCAGTGTTTGGACTTTCAGCAGTGAAAACTAAACCACACTGAACTGAACTGAATTTAATAAATGTTAAGCTGCTTTGACACAATCTACATTGTAAAAGTGCTTTAGAAATAAAGATGAAATTAATTGAAATTGAATTGAATATTCAACACGTTTCCATTTTTCTCAGAAAACATATTTATAAAGGTGCTGTTGACATGAAATTTTCACCAGATGTTGATAACAATTTGTAAAGTAATTAGATTTGTTTTCTATTCATATATTTTTTTCTTTGGTTTTCAGGTCAATAGCACCTTTAGAAATATGTTTTCTGAGACAATTGGAAATGTGTTGAATATTTATTTACCCTACTGTGTGTATGTATGTATATATATATACATATATATATATATATATATATATATATATATATATATATATATATATATATATACATACATACATACATATACTTGAACTCTCTTCTTCTCTCTCATTCACAGGAATAAAAAATTGAATGCAGCAACTGAATAAACAGTGGGGTCATTTTTGTGGTTGAATTGCATTAATACAGAAAGACTGTGTGGATATTTATATAAATGTACATTCTTGAATCATTCTTGTGTCTTGACTCTCTACAACCTTTACAACCTGGTATTAAATTAGTAACTGCAAATGCTGATCCCATTTGATTTCAATTTATTTTCCCTAATACTGAGCCAATTAGTTCAATGTAACGGGTTCATCAATATACAGTATTTTTCAAGGAATTTAAGACTTTTAAGGCACTAAACTCTATTTATTCATTTATATTTTAGGTGTAAATTCATTTGTTTCATTTTAAAATTGTTATTTAAAGCAGGCGTTTTACACTTTAACCTCTGGAAAAAATGCCTGAAAACGGGTCCTAGAAATGCAGTTTCACTATGTCATCCAATCCGGTAGGTGGCGCTTCCGCAAAAAACTAGGGTCCTAAAAATGCGGTCCTAAAAATGCGGTCCTGAGAGTGCAGCTACTCCAGTTGTGCAGGATCATACTATTGGCTTCAAGGATACTATTGCCTAATAAAAAAATAATAATAATAAAATAAAAAATAATTTTTTTTTACCTACATCTATATTCTTTTAAATCCTGTTAATTAATCCTGTTTTCCTTAGATATTTTACTAAACTATCATTGTTATCGTTTCCAAGTATAATTTTTACGCTGATTTCTGAAAAGTTTTGTTTTATAATTTCTTTCTTTAATATTTCTCTTTCTATTATGAATTTCTTGCAGCAACATAAAACATGTTCAACTGATTCCTCCTCCTGACAATCATCACACAATCCAGTTGGATGTTTTCCTATTAAATGTAATGTTTTATTTAAGCCTGTGTGTCCCATTTTTAACTGTGTTATTATTCCTTCTATTTTATTATTTCCTTTACCTTTCCTCCAATTTCCTACTTTCTCTTGTAATCTATAGTAATGTCTACCCGTTATATCCCTATCCCAATTATACTGCCACTGTTTTAATATATTCTTCTTCACTATAACTTTTGCTTCTGTTTTACTTAACAAGATATTCATAATTTCGTCTAGTTTGCATGCTTCCTTAGCTAAAAAATCTGCTGTTTCATTTCCTTTAATTCCTATATGTGCTGGAATCCACATAAATACTGTTCTAATATTTGCTCTCTGAAGTCTAAATAAAATTTCATATATTTCATATATGCAATCCTGTCTGTTCTTTGATGTCATTGACTTGATTGATCTTAATGCTGAATAGGAATCTGAACATATAACTACTTTCTTTAATCCACTTTCCTCTATCCAATAAAGCGCAGCAATTATAGCCATCAGTTCTACTGTATATATTGTTAGGTAATTGGTTGTTCTTTTCTTAATTGATATGTCTAATTTTGGTACAAATACACCAAACCCTGTTCTGCCCAAATCCAAATTTACTGACCCATCTGTGTATATTTCTGTATATTTTTTATATTTTGTCATAATTTTATCTTCAATTATTCCAGACATATTAGCGATGTTTCTATAGTCCTGGCTATTGCTAAGTAATTCCAAATCAACTAATCCTAAAGGATATAACCATGGTGGTGTTGTTGCTATTGGTACTGTTTTGTTAAAGCCTTTATCAATTAATTCCATCTCTTTAGCTACTTCCATGCTATCTCTTCCAAAAAAGAGAGTTTTGTTTTTTTCATATTCCCATCTTGGAATAAGAATTCTTTTTGCTGGATTACTATTTATTTCCTGCCCTTGTAGATTTATCCAATAATTCATCATTATTTGTTTCCTTCTTAGCTCCAGTGGTATTTCTCCCATTTCTACATGAAGTGCTGAGATTGGAGTAGTTTTATAAGCTCCACAACATATTCTTAATGCCTGGGCTTGTATAACTTCTATTTTTTGCAGATTAGACTTAGAAGCTCTTCCATATATGAAACACCCATAGTCTAATACTGATCGAACCAATGCTACATATATGTTTCTTAACGCATTTCTACTCGCTCCCTATTCAGTTCCAGACAGACACCTCATTATATTTAATACTTTTTTGCATTTGTTAACTAGCTGGTTAATATGTTCATTCCAAGTTAGTTTTGTATCAAGCCACATTCCCAAAAATTTAAATGACTTTACCTGCTCCAGTTTCTGTCCATACATATTAATTTCTATGTCGCAGATTTTTTTCCTAGTAAATAATACAGTTTTTGTCTTTTCAACTGATAACTTGAAACCCCATGAATATGACCATTCCTCCACTAACTTTACAGCTTCTTGTATCTTTTGTTTAACATGTTTAACATTCCTTCCTCTCTTCCACAGAGCTCCGTCATCTGCAAACAGTGACCGTCCGATATCACTTTGAATATTGGAAAATATGTCATTTATCATTATTGTAAAGAGAATTGGGCTTATTACACTCCCTTGTGGGGTTCCATTCTCTACCACATATCTTTTTGATAATACCTTACCTATTCTAACTTGAATAATTCTTCCAAATAAAGTCTTTTATCCAGTTAAATATTCTTCCTGTAATTCCTAATTTGTTTAATTTAATCAATACTCCTTCTTTCCATACCATATCATATGCCTTCTCTATATATCAATAAATACTGCCAATACTACCTCTTTGTTTACCTGAGCTTTTCTAATTTCTGTTTCTAAATAAACTATAGGATCCATAGTACTTCTTCCTCTTCTGAATCCACTTTGATACATTGATATAAAACCTCTGCTTTCTACATAATGGTTTAGTCTTTCTGTTATCATTCTTTCCATAATTTTTCCAATGTGAGAAGTAAGTGCTATTGGTCTATAATTACTTGGATTTGTAGCGTCCTTTCCTGGTTTTCTAATAGGAATAATAATAGCCTCTTTCCAGCTCATAGGAATTTTTCCTTCCTCCCATACCTTATTATACAATCCTAGCAACTTACTCATAGCTAATACATCTAAATGTTTTACCATCTCATAGCATATATTATCTTTACCTGGTGCTGTTGCCTGAAATGTTTCTAATGCCCTCTTCAGTTCTCCTAAAGTAAACGGAGCATCCATTGAACTATCTGTTTTCTCTTTTTTATCACTTATGCCTGGATATTTTGCTTTTGTTCTTTTTCTACTTCTCAGTCCCTTTTCTGTCAAATTATTTGAACTATATACTTTAACAATTTCTTTTGCAATCATTTCTGCTTTTCCTTCTTCTGTACTCGCTAATTCCTCCCCTGCTTTTAACACTGGATATTGCCATTGTTTTTTAATTCCTCGCAGGAGTTTTGGCCATTTCCAGGCTGGTTTCCAGCCATTTCCAGCCTGGTCTTAGCTGGTCAGGCTGGGAGATGACCAGCTAAAACCAGCTTGACCTGCCTAGCCAAGCTGGGAGTCCAGCCAAAACCAGCTATATCCAGCTTAAACCAGGCCGGTCAAGCTGGCTTCAGCTTGATTTGGCTGGTAATTTTCCAGCCTGACCAGCTAAGACCAGGCTGGAAATGGCTGGAAACCAGCCTGAAAATGGCCAAAACCCCTCTAAAACCAGCCTGGTCAACCAGCTAAAACCAGCCAACCAGCCTAGGCTGGTTTAAGCTGGATTTTTCAGCAGGGAGCTCTGCAGTGTTTAGTTTGAACACACACTTACTAAATAATTCAGCAGGCTTGTTGAAAACCTACAGGTAAAGCTGCGGTCACATATACTGCACTGTTCTCCCCATAGACTTCAGTATCAAAACATGACCTCTCTGTACAGAAATTAAAAAAATGAAGCAATCGCTCACTTTTTTTAAATGTCTAATCATCTTGTTTTTTTGTGTTTTTTTTTTTTTTGAGGAAAAACAATACTGGCATTTAACTATCGATATTTATTTATTTTAACTCATTAATTTGACATGTTTATTGGTGCTTATATTTTCTATAATTTAAACCATACAACAGTACATTGGACAGCTACAGTGCCAGTAAAGCTTTCAAATAAAAGTCCAAAAAAGTAAAGGAAGATTTGACTTTCTTTGGTGATGGCCGACATCACATGCCGAAACTGTCCTTCAGGTGGTATAGCCGGCATTAAAACAAGCCTTCTGGCTTGACTGAAATGCAGTTATTTCCTTGTCGTTATTGACAGTTTGTGTTTCATTAATATAGGATGTTGTGGATTGTGGACATCGATGATGTTAAGCATGTGTTTATTCAATGTGCAGCAGAAAAAAAAGTCTTTCAGTAGTGCATGTAGCTGTTGGTAAAGTTCTCGCCCAGATCAGAGCGAGTTTTTGTGCCAAATACAGCGCTGCATGCAATAAACTCACACTCAGTCAGGCAAAGTAAAGGTCTTATTGCCTAGGATATTAATCAAATTAATCAAGCTCTAGCCACAAATAAAATAGGCTATTTTATTATTTTAAGATTTTAGATAACGGGTTAATAATTTTTTATTATATATAGTTTTATCCAAGTCAATGAAATAACTTTAATAAATAAAATATGTTCATAAGAATGTGGTGGGCCAGTGAGACTGCTCTATGGTTTCAAAACCCTTTTTAAACTGTATTGTTTAGACCTGTATAATTTTTTATATTAAATTTTGTGTTGTTCACTTGTGGATGTCTGATAACTAGCGCGCTTCCGCTAAGCTAGCTGTGGTAGCTTGGCAACAGAGCCACGACGTCAACACACAGGATCTGTTGGCAAAGTTCAGCACGGAAAATTCCAGGCCGAGAATGGTTTGCAATCGTAACATGCCGTTCCAGGGTCAGTGGAGAAACAACCATAACCATACCGAACTGTTCTTAGAATGATTTTGGCATGATAGTGGAAAAGCAGGCAGCTGTAGTGTATCCTGTATAATAATCTATTTAAATTGTGTCTTAAATAAATAAATAAAAAGCGGCATTAATTCTAGCCCTCTCAGGGTAGGTACACACAGTGCGTACAGCTGTAAAGCTGCCAATAGTATCTGGATGCAGCCTTTATGATGCAAGCTGCATCACTACCCATAGACTCCCATATAACACACACAACTGCGTCAAACCGGAAACGCAAGCTTGTGCAACAAGTTTTGCAGTTTGCTGCGTTGCAAAGTTCAAACTTGGTGAACTCTGACCTGCGAAATCACATCACTTGACTGCATGAGACCAATCGAGGATCAAAACATGACCTCTCTGGACAAAAATTTAAAATATAGAACAATAGCTCACTTTTAAAAAGTCTAATTATCTTGTTTAATTTTCCCCGTTTCGCAGCGACATATGCAGAATTATGCAATCTAAGAAGCAGCTAGGGTTGGATCGGTTTAGGGCTGCGGCCCTCCAGGAACTGGCTTTGACACCCGTGAACTAACACATAGAATATCAGGAAGTGGCACAATCATCCCCATTGGAAAATTAGTCCAACATTAGAACCGATAACTCCTCCCCTTCATCATCAGCTTCTTTGTGAGCAAATCTGCAACTGTTGTGAGCAAAAATGCTCAATAATCCACACATTTTAAATTTTAAGTGTGAATGCACTACTTACTGTATTCCATTTATACTACAAAATGGTGAAGAATAGTGCATAAGTACAGAGTTTGGGACACAGCTCTTGTTTTGTGTTTATTTAGAAGAAAAAAAATCATAAAGTTTAGATCTACTGATTTCAATTAAATAAGGAACTTTTCGGGTGAACTATTCTATTTGAAACTTAAACACTACCTTCAAACAGCGCATCTACATTCCACACACACACACACACACACACACACACACACACACACACACACAAGCTTTTGGAAATCATTATATCTGGTTTGATGCTCTGGAAAAATATTATTATTATCAGCAATAACTAAATCAAAAGTGACAGAAACAACAGGTATAAAAGTTAAAGACACTAAATCCTAAGAACACATTAATAAAACACACACATATGCACATAGACCACTCCTTTTTGGCTACATTAACAAAACACAAACTACAATAACATGTTGATGCATTTATATTTATTTTATAAGGCATTTAAATCACAGAGGAAATGAAAACAGACACAAAAAAAAATTACATAACAATAATAGTAATAATAATAATAATAATAATAATAATAATAATAATAATAATAATAGAGGAAAAGATGCAAACATTCACAAGCTTGTGAAGGGGAAAAAAACGTTGGCAGGTTCAGTTCTCCAGCCTGATGATGTGATTGGTGGATCACAGCTCTAACAAGGCTGGAATCATATCTGTAAGACAGAGATTGTGTGTAGAGTGAAATGAGTTCAGCATCAGCTGTGTGCTTGTGTGTGTGTGTGTGTGTGTGTGTGTGTGTGTGTGTGTGTGTGTGTGTGTGTGTGTGTGTGTGTGTGTGTGTGTGTGTGTGTGTGTGTGTGTGTGTTTGCTAAAGACTGACCGGGGTAGTTCATACTCCTCCTGAGTAACCTAAAGGAGTCCTCAGTCAGAGTGTGGATCTCGTCTCTCAGTCTCTGCCGGCCATCCAGCGTCAGGTGCCACAGACAGGACTTCCTCTTTCCATCTCCAGAGACCTGCTGCGGTGTCTTCTTGAAGCTGTTGCTGAAGCAAAGATTATGGCGGATTGTGTTCTTCCACCCGTCCGGAGCAGTCAGAAAAAAGGGGAAGTGCTCTCTAGAAAGACAGAGCAGAAAAAAAGAATGATCAGAGGCAGGGAATTAATTGGTGATTTTTTTTTATAACAATTTTTTGTGTTTTTACACTGTATTAAAAATGAAATTTAAATAAATGATGATTAAAACTATTTATGCACACCCACAACTTGTACAACTGTTACATTTTATCTGTATTGATTGTTTAATTCATATGAATTGTATTTTATATTCATTTACTTACCTATTTAAATATTAGTATAGTAATAATATCCTATTTTAATATATTAGTATAGTAATAGTATTATATTTAAATAATAATTAATATAAAATAAGACCAAATACATTTCTCAACTATCCTACAAATAAGGTTAAATAATAATTTAATAATAATAATAATAATAATAATAATAATAAATATTATTAAAAATACAAAGTTATTTATTTTTAAAGTATGTTTGTCCTCCTTTAAAAAAGTATTATGAAACGGAATTGTTTTATTTGAATTAAAATTAACCAAACATTTGGTTTTAATTATTATAATAATTTTATTAAATATATTAACATAAATATAAAAAAACATAAATAAAGTAAAATCCAAAGTGAATTTATTAATTATAATGTACACATTTCATTCTTTTCAAAAGATTGAGTTTTTATTTTATTATAATATGAAACATTATAATAAATATTAAATATTGTAATATTATATTATATTAATTGGGGGACCAGTTAAAATGCTTAAATGGCAAATTATTTTTAAATAAATAAATAAAAGAACAAACAATTGAATAAACTACAACAACAACATATTTTACAAATTAGAAATAATAATAAATTGATTTAACTTAACTTTGATTATTGTTTGATTCGAATACAAATATAATAAATGATCTAAATATAAAAAACGTGAAAGGTTTTCTTCAATTATTATTCACACACACACTCCACTGTACCCTGGATCTCTGTTTAATCCCCTTAGTTTAGTGTTTATGTGTAAGCATATGTGTGTGTTTGTGTATGGAGCGCTCGGAGACCTGGTGAAGTTGTAGATCTGCTGGACGTTGAGGCTGCCGCTGCGGCTGCTGCTGAGGGCCATGGCGATGAGGATGCAGTAGTTGACAGGAGGTCGAGGCCAGACGCCGCTCTTCAGGCTCATGCTGTCCTGCAGGGCTCTCTGGAGACGTCGGCTCTGAGTCAAACCCAGCCTACGAGTGTTTGCCTTCGGGGTCCTTCCCTTACGAGTGCCCTTCACCTTCCGGCAGATTGGCACATCCACAGACGAAGCGTCATCTTCATCTGTCAGCTGAGGTGACATAGTGGGGATGCATTATAGACTAGCTACACTGTGATTCCACATAATTCCTTTATGTTGTCTTAACCAACCTATTAAGTTAGCTTGACTGCTTTTAAATGAATGGAACATAAAACAATTAAGTTGTCCTTCTTCTTTTCGGCTTAGTTCCTTTATTAATCAGTGGTTGCCACAGCGGAATGAACCGCCAACTTATCCAGCAAATGTTTTACGCAGCGGATGCCCTTCTAGCTGCAACCCGTCAATGGGAAACACCCATATACTATACAGCCAATTTAGCTTACCCAATTCACCTATACAACATGTCTTTGGTATTGTGGGGGAAACCTGGAGGAAACGCATGTGAACATAGGGAGAACATGCAAACTCCACACAGAAATGCCAACTGACCCAGCCGGGACTCGAACCAGCAACCTCCTTGCTGTGAGGTGACAGCGCTACCCACTGCGACACTACGTCCCCACATAATAATAATAATAATAATAATAATAATAATAATAATATTGATAATAATAATAAAGGGCAGTTCATTCCGCTGTGGTGACCCCTAGATGAATAAAGGGACTAAACCAAAGAAAAATAAATGAATGAATAAATGAATGAATTATAGAATTATAATATTAGAGAAACACATATATGCAAAAAAAGAAAATAAAACCAAATCAAATGAGTAAAATAAGCAAAACTAAACAATTCAAAATATAATTAAATAAAACAAATGAAATGAATAGAAATGCTAATTTCAGAAATAAAATATAATAAATAATATTATCAATAGCTAAAATATAATTATTTAAAAAATCAAACTCTAAACTCTAAATATAAAACAAAATCGAAATAAATACTAAATTTGAACTATAAAATCAAACTAAATAGAGGCAAGTGTGTAAACAAGCCTTCTAAAAAATTATACTAAATACATTTTAAAAAATCCACACTACTCATTATCTAATAAATCCATTATTTTTACAATGCAGTATTGGGCAAGTTACTGCCAAACTGTAATATTAATAGTTACTGTCAAATTAATTAGCTACTTTACAAAATTACAGTCTCGGAATAATGTAAAATAAATAAATAAATAAATATAAGCTTTTTGTCAGTGAACGAGTGTAATGTAGTGATGGCTGTGTTTACGGTTTCACCGCACAGTAACATTTATTCAGCATCGAGGGTGATTTGAAACCTGTATTTTCTTTATTGTTTGCAACTGAAAGAATGGATTGTTAAAAGTATTAAGTTGAAAGAAAGATTGTATTATTTATTGAGATTATTTGATTTAATCTCCAAAACATAATATCAACATGACCTTATTTTCTGGGGGGTAAACAATTATGTGGAATGAAAATATGTGCAACTACAATTCAATCCTTATCATGTTTTAAAAGAATACCTAGTGGTATCATTTTATTTCACTTTAAAGTATTTTACTTCATCCTTGACACAATCTGCATAAAACAAAACTTTAAACTGATCTAACCTTTTTACAAACAAAATTGAAAATGTACAACTTACTTATAAAAATTAGTACCAAACCATTAAATAAAGCTGTAATGATAAAAACAATAACTAACATAAAGCCTGGCAAGTTAAATAATTATGATTTATTATTAAAATATTTTAAACATGGTTTACTTGTGATTTATTGATTTGCAGTTGAAGTCAAAATTATTAGCCCTCCTGAATTATCAGTCCCTCTGTTTATTTTTCCCCCAGTTTCTGTTTAATGGAAAGATTTTTTTTCAACATTTCTAAACATAATAGTTTTAATAACTCATTTCTAATAACGTGATTTTTTGCATCTTTGCCATGATGACAGTAAATAATATTTTTCAAGACACTTCTATTCCAACGCACGTGCAATTTAAAGGTTAATAAGTTTAACTAGGCAAATTAGGGTAATTAGGCAAGCCACAATGATTTTTTCTGTAGAAAGAAAAAAAGATTGCTTAAGGGAGCAAATAATATAGACCTTAAAATAGCTTAAAAACCCATTAAAAACTGCTTTCATCCTAGCTGAAATAAAACAAATAAGACTTTCTACAGAGGAAAAAATATTATCGAAAATACTGTTTTTAATTCTTTGCTCTGTCCAATTTTAATGTGGAAATATTTAAAGAAAAAGACATTTACAGGAGGCAAATCATTTTTAATTCAGCTATATGGTTATTTCAAGAAGCTGATTTTATGGAGTTCTGGGTGTGTTTGTGCATTTAAAAACACACCTGGTATTCGCTGGAGACAGAGGTGTCCTGCACAGACTCATTCAGACAGGTCTCGTCAGGCAGCAGCGGCGGGTCGGAAACAGGTGTGCTGCTTCTTGGCACTGCTGGTTTTGGTGGGGTTGTCATTTTTGGTAGGTTACTAGGGTATTTTATGGGGCAAGCTAAACTAGGATTCACCATCAACCATAGATTTGGCTGGATTTCAGGATCTTTAGAGGACAAAAATGGCAAGAAACAATGAAAATACAATGTTTGAAGTGCACAGTAACAAGATGTTTAGGGGGATTAAACAAAACTAGAAAATGTGCAAACAGCATTCTTATATTCTTTCTTAGAGAATCCAGTGCGATTTTACAGGATAATTTGTAATTCTTGAAGGCCTAAAACAGAGTTTTATACATATAGTTTATAGTTTACAGCTAACCAAAATATTTACAAATGATAAAAATAAAATAGGAAACAACAACAACAAAACTAAATAAATGAAATACATAAATATAACACAACTAAATAAGTATAAAAATAAACTAAAGTTAATTAATACAATTTAAAACCATATTATTACATATACAAAAAAATAAAGCATTTAAACAATAACTGATTTTTTTAAGTAATATATTTATAAAGCTCGTTTCAAACTAAATGACCAAAATAAAAACACTCAAATAAAAGCTAAAATATATAAATAGAATTCAAATAGAAACAAACAAATTGAACACTCACAGATTAAATTCACTACAAAATATAGAAACTTTCAAAGAAAAATTAAATATTTATTAATTAAAAGCCTAAATAAATAAACAATCTTCGTAAGTGAACCATCATATTTGCGCCTCATTATAAAAATTAAATCCTCTGACATAAGGAAGAAATTGCTTTGGGTGATTTGTGTATGATAAACTGCAGAGGTGGTGCAGTGATTTTAGCCAACAGACACACACCTCTGTGGGGGAGTTCGAGGCTCCTGTGCGCGGCTGGTAAAGAGGATCTTCTCGAGATTCTGGCGTAATGCCACTGCGCCAAATACTGGTCAGTCCGCTTCTCATCTGACAAGGCCACACACTTCATTCAGACAACTGGAAATCACACACACTTCTAACGCAATCACTCAATGGGTTAATTTACCGTGGTAAAATTGATCGGTCGTCGTCGTCAGCTTTATTTCCTCATTCATATCCCAGTCGTGTAAGCCGCTGGTTAAATGAAGTTCGAGAAACTTGCTTTTAGACTGAAGTTGTAAAAACATTTTATCGACTATGAAAAAACATTCAGCAAAACGTTCGCTAACTTATAATCTCTTTTATCCAACGATATATGGTTATTATAGTATTAAGAAAGATATGCGATGTTGTGGTTAATTTCCACAGGTGGTAATCATTAAGCTTCATTAGGATTCAACAGTATTCGACAAGCTTTCGCTGATCACAACGATTCAAAAATTTCTCATAGTGTTTGTAAGATGTTTTTTTGTATTATTATTTTTGGATTATTTTAGTACTAGGTGTGTTATAAAACGACCAGCTTTTTTGTGGTGATTTGCACTGGTTTTGCCTACTCCTAAGAGTTAGAAAACATGGCAAAATGTAACTCGTCATGAAGCCGATTCGCATGGTCCATATTACTCTTTTAGAAAACAATGGCAGCTTTAAAAATCTTTGGCAGCTTAACTTGTTGCCTTGTTTTTAGGCAGTGCCTTTGCAGGCAGCATGAAGGCACCAGGCTCAAACTGATTTTAGACAGACTTCTGAGGCAGCATAACTCAGGTCAGATTGCATTTTTTTTACTGAGTTTTTGTGGTACAGCAAAAAGTTAAGACTTTATTTTACAAAGATTGAAAGCATAATACGTTATGGATTTACTGCCTGGTATGGAAATAGTTCAATCTAAAGCCAATCTTTGAAGGTTTGGTGGTTTTGAAGTCAGCAATGAGAATCATTGGGAAAAGGTAATCATTGGAATTGTCCTATGAGCTATCAATTCTTGATGAAACTATTCAAATGTTATTTGTCAGTTAGACTTTTAAATATGTAATATTTGTGTTGATTAAATGTTTGTGTCGTCTGTTTTTGTTCGGTGTATGCAAATGTGGGCCTAGGGTCCAAGACAAATTTCCCCATTGGGGACAATAAAACGTGTAAACAAACAAACAAACAAACAAACTAACAATACAATTTAATTATGTTCTTTTCAGCTGTAGAGACTTTCGTGATAACTAAGGGAATATATTCTCACTACAAAACTAATTACAGCTACTAATTATTACTACTAATTTTTAGGTCAACTGTCAGAAAAGATCAAACTTTATTTTGATGGTTCGTTTGTTGAATTTAAGTTACATTGCATTTACATGCCAACTAATTCTCAATAGATTATAATTAAACTGTTAGGTTGGGGTTAGGGTTAGTGTATGTTGACATGTACTTGCAAAGTTTCTTATAGCCAGTTAAATGTGTGTTGAAGGATCGTTATCAACAGATATTAGGCATACAGTCTACTAATACTCAAATGGACAATCAAAATAAAGTGTTACCGAAAAGAAATTCACTGGATTGTGGGATATGAAAAGCAGTGAAGGACATATGATAACTTCTAAATTCAATCAAAAGAAAAAAGCTCCAGTGATTTAAGTGGTGCAGTATTTGGATTCTGACCCTTTATTGACGCCTTCCTCCCTTTGAATGCTGTCTCTGAAGGCAAAGTATTTAATGTAATCAATGAGCAAGTTTTTTTTTTTTTTTTTCTCGTTGCTATATATTTTTAGCTGAAAGAGTAAAAAAAAAAATACTCTGTGTGGGTTCATAAAAGATTTGGAGCCCTGCTGCATGAAATCAAAGTCATAATCTCTATATTTAAAACTTAATTGGATTGTGTCCCTTTTCGCTGAACGACTTCTAACTGAATGTGCTGGAAATTTGACTTTATATTTTCCTCACTACCTGCATCTCTTTGTTTTACACCAGTGTTTCTCAATGTGGGTCCTCATGCCCAGGATTGAGAACCTTTGTTTTACACAAATGCTATTTTTCTAGTTAGCAGACAAACAACATTTTTTGTGACCTGTAAAAATGATGAAAATGACTTGTGAAACTCACTAATTTTTTAAGCTTTGTGTTGTATATACCATGATTTACCTACAATAGCCATATTTTTAATGTAAAACCATGATTTCTTTAAATAAACTGTCTCTCCTGTACAGATAAACTTTTCAGTTCAAATTATTTTGCCAGTTATGGCATAGAAATGCATTTATGTGTAAAAAAAAACAAGTCTTGAAATCTATATCAAACAACATGATTTATTTAATTAAAATGTGTCGCAGCATTAGAATTCTGTGGTTGTCCTGTCTCTGAGATTTCAGTTTATTTGAAATACATGTCTATTCTTAAAAAAAAAGAAATAACTTGATAAAATATTGATCATGTTCAGCTCAGCCAGAGAAGAAGAAGAAGACGAGAATAATGCCAACCAGGAGGAACACCATGGCCAGAGACAGGATGACAGTGATCACCACCATTGCTCCACTGCGTGCCCGAAGACCAGTGTCAATCTGCTGGTAATCATTGACTGAAAAAAAAAAAGACTAATTAAATTACTATCATAGGCCTATATTACAAGACACTTATTTAAAATCTTTTTTATTAATGCAAAGCCCTTACCATTGGTAGTTGTATTAGTCAAAACTGAGCTTGTGTCATTTCCAATTTTATAAGACATGCTGAAGGAGAATAACATTTGAGTTTATTGGTTAATCTTCAAGTAACTGCTCTGATATAATGAGACAAACAGATATAAACAGATATAAATCTCATATGGGTTTTTATACTAATGTTTTTTTAAATAGTGGATCCCTATAAAGTCTCCATAGAAGCTAGTTTCTATCTATTTTTAAGCTTTGAAATTGTGAGAAAAATAAATTCCAGAAACAACTATACACTCACAGTTCTGACTTTTGCCTAATATAAATGTATATCTATATTTATCTATAGAGTTTGTCATATTAATATTTTTTAAAACATAGAATCAAAATTGCAACAAAACATTTGTTGCCAGAAAGTTTATGAAAGCCCACATCATTTTCTAAAAACAACGATACACATAAAAATGCCAAATTAAAATAAAAATATATACACACTTGTAAAAAATAGTTGCAGTCCTGACTATTTCTAATAATTCTAAGTTTTATATCTAGTGCAAGGGTGTCCAAACTCTGTCCTGGAGGGCCAGTGTCCAACATATTTTAGTTACAACCTCAATTAAACACACCTGAACCAGCTAATCAAGCTCTTCCTTGGTATACTAAAACTTCCAGGTCAGTGTGTTGAAGGAAGTTGGAGCTAAGCTATGCAGGATACCGGCCCTCCAGGACCAAGATTGGACACCCCTGCTCTAGCGACTGTGATTTCATATTTCACAATATCTCTGACAGTTTGTCTTGTAAGTCTGACTCACAATTCTCATGATATTTCAGTATATAGAATCAGAATAGATTCACAATTATGACTCTTTCAGTTTATATCTCACAAATGATACTTTTTAAAACAAATATGCATTAACGCTGTGTTTTCCCTCCAATTCTGCCTTTTCTTTAAGTTGTAAGTTCACGTGTTAATGTTAATTTATGCATTTGCTCTGAATTGAATGAAACTTGTGAATTCTAAGAATTGTCAACGTCCAGGTTTGAGATAATTTAAGCTACCTGTATTTTTAAATGTCTTATACTCAGGGATGGCAGTATTTATGATACATGTATTTGAAATAGTTATTTTAAATGCAAAATAGTATTTTGTAATTTAGATTTGATGGGGTTAATGAAAGTGGGTTAATATTTTGTAATAAAATTAGTAGTGGGCCGTTATCAGCGTTACCGTGCTGTGTTAACTCGAGACTTATCGCGGGATTAAAAAAAAAAATCTATTTTATTCGTTAATCTATTCTCAAAGTTCGGTTCGGAGCTGGGTCTATTCTATGCAAGCTATGATGACTTTCACCTTGATATTTTAGCACGGATGTATACCTGATCGGTGAGCCGTCTAACAAAAAAAAGTGTCCTTCTGAATCAAATCAGCAAGATGTCCTTCTGGATCTTTCACTTACTTCTGACTTTGTTTACATGGACATCTGTTATCTAGTTATTTGCCTTATTGGCAATTATATAATTAAGGTGTTTACGTGAAGTGCTTTCATGTAAGAGTTTCCTGTCATTTTGGCTGACTTAACTACAGTTTAGCAGTTTCACTTTAACTCATGAACATTTCATTCATGCCCTGTGACAAACTTGGGTATTAGACGCAATGAGGAGTAAGGTAAGGACTGGTGAGAGTGTTATGGAATTTAATAACACGTCAAATGGAAAGAAAAAAACTTCTGCATTTCGCGTTTTTGTGCGGTCCTTTACTGACAGCCGCATGTATGGATCTTGTTGGAAAATACAGTGAAAACTCCTACATGACGGTACTAGTATGACTGCGGTGTTTACTTTAATAATGTCACTATACTATATGCCCACTCCACATCTTAATTCCATTTCTGTTTAGTTCAGTTTTGACTTTAGTTATCAAAAATCGCTGTTTTGAGCTTATGTAGGCCTACAGTTTAAAATTAATGTTTAAATGAATAAACCGTTAGTAAAAACAAGTACATCTTATTGAACATCCCCAATTATCATAGTAGAACAGTTTCTCAAGCAATTTGTGATGCATTTTGGAAACAGGAGATGAGCCCCTGTCCTAATGCGGCACCAGGCACACATATTCTTAATGCCTTTTGCAGAATTTAAATGAGCCATTTTAATCTAGATTAATGTAGATTAATTTCAAGATTACAGTGAGATTCATCTAGATTTAAAACATTATCAATACCCACCTATAATCAAAATACTTTAGTGTCTTGTATTTTTGTATTTTGAAAATAATGGAAATACTGGAAAATAATGGAAAATACTTTGTAAGAAGTCTACATGATGACAAATACTGTATGCGGCCTCTAATTGGAGCTTTTTCAGTTATTTGCCAAGAATTAGATCAAAACAGAAAATTGATTTATATTAAAGAAGGTGGATAATGCTTAGACTATGGAAGGAAATTATGCATCACATCATGGCGATACTTACAATAATTCACAGCTGTTTAAATTGGCAGTGGTATAGTCAATAAAGAGGAAATCTGCCTAAAGGTGTTAAAGGGACTATGTATGATGCACTAATATTTAATAATACAGCAATTTAGTCTATACAGACTAGTCAGACTCCGGTTATATAGCATGAGCAGGATATATATGAAGAGTTTATTTACAAAAAGTGATAACTCAATTTTTTGTACTTTTGAGATTCCATGTTTTTATGTTGAGGGAAGTAAACAAAACAAAGGTGCATACTCATCCTGTGTTTAACTGCCGCCACCACAACAATGATATACTACTGTGTTTGATGTGAGTTTGCACACGCACAACATCTCTGTGCTATTTGTTATTAAACTGTGTTTAATAAAAATACTGCAAATGGATCCCTCTGTGTCAGCCACTTCACTACAGAAGACTTCGCCAGACATGGATCCCGCAGCCCTGCAGGTCCTTTCCAACGAACTCACAACCCAAGCTCAAGTTCTAGCGACCCACCAGCAACAGCTTGCTCATCTCACGCAGCTAACGGAGGAACTTGTGAGTACCATGCGAAATTTGAAAGTTTTTACCCCAGCGCAACCCACCGCCAGTTAATCAACTCATCAACCTCCGGTAACCTTTACTCCTCATCATACCAGTCCCCGTCTGGCATTCCCTGACAAGTTCTATGGTAACCCTTCCAATTGTAAAGGTTTTTTGCTCCAGGGCAAGCTGTTTGTCGCACAACAACCCCATATTTTTACTGATGAAAACAGCAAGATCGCCTTTGTTTGCTCGTTGCTCTCTGGAAAAGCCCTGGATTGGGCTACTGCAGTCTGGCCGAATAACACCCCCACTTTCCCAACATTCAAAGAGTTTCTCCAGCGATTTTGTGTGGTCTTCGATCATCCCGAGGGAGGTCGAAACGCAGGCGAAGAATTCTTATCTATCCAGCAAAATTATCAACCAGCGGCGGAGTACAGTCCTCAATTTTCACACTTTGGCTGCACAAATTGGCTGGGCTGACGATCCTTTAAAGACTCTCTACCGCATAGCATTGAACCCTGAATTACAGACCGAATTAGCGTGCAGAGATGATGGCAAATCACTCGACCAACTTATTAAACTTTCAATCAGGCTGGATAATCTGCTTCGCACCCAAAAACACTCACCTGTCGCTCTCTCCTGTCCCAGCCAGGAATCCACTCCAGTTTCCTCCAGTTCAGGTGAACCCATGCAACTGGGTCGAGCCCATCTGTCCCCGGAAGAGCGTGAGAGATGCATTAAGAGTAACCTCTGCCTGTATTGCGGTCTTGGTGGTCATACGAAGCTCAAATGTCCAATAAGCCTCCTTCCAAACCAGAATCGGTTAGTGCAACCTCAGTTCTTGCCATTAATAAAAGCGCTATGGTTGTCCACATTGTGATATGTTACAGGAACACCAATATTAACACTGTCGTCTTAGTTGACTCAGCTTCATGGATGAGGCTTTCGCTCACAATAACAACATCCCACTAACTTCCTGTGATTTTTACCCCTAGCAGTCACGGCAGTAGCCGACGCCCCCTAGGGGATGGAAAGATCACTTACCGCACAGTTCCTCTATCATTACAAACTGGCTCTCTTCATAAGGAAGAATTGGATCTGCTAGTCACCAAATCCCCGCAACATCCCATTATTCTTGGTTTACCGTGGCTGCAGGCACATAACCCATTCATTTCATGGAAAACTGGTGAGATCACAAAATAGAGCGATTCATGTATTGAAAATTGTTTGTGTTCTATCGTGCCTGTTCAGCTCAATAATATGGTTACCTGCCCTGATACCTCTGAGATTTCTATGATTCCCGATGAGTACAAGGCCCATGCATCGACTACAGAGGTTTGAACGAAATAACAGTGAAGTACAGGTATCCTTTGCCTCTAGTCCCTGCTGCTCTGGAACAATTACGCTCAGCCAAATACTTTACCAAGCTTGATCTTCGCAGTGCTTATAACCTCATACGCATCAGGCGGGGCGACGAGAGGAAAACCGGGTTTTCAACGACCACCGGGCACTATGAATACTGGATGATGCTCTTCGGCCTGGCAACGAGGTATTTCAGGACATGTTGAATCAATGGGTCATTGTGCATATTGATGACATTCTAGTCTACTCAGAGACGCTTGAAGACCACCATAATCACGTGCGAGCTGTCCTCCAGAGGCTAATCAAGAACCAGCTTTATGCCAAGTTATGCAAATGCGAGTTTCACCAGACGTGCACATCCTTCCTGGGGTACATAATTAGCACAGATGGAGTCGCTATGGATGAAAGCAAGGTAAATGCTGTGTTGAATTGTCCAAGATTGAAAACTGTGAAAGAGATGCATCGCTTCCTGGGATTAGCGAATTTTTATAGAAGGTTCATTCGCAACTTCAGTTCAGTAGCTGCACCACTCACCTCCCTGGTTAAATCAAGCAACCCCAGACTCAAGTGGAATCCAGATGCCGAAAGAGCATTTAATCTCCTGAAGACCCGATTATCCTCAGCACCCATCCTCTGTCACCCTGATCCAAAGCTCCCTTTCACCCTTGAAATTGACGCCTCCAATACAGGCATAGGCGCTGTATTATCTCAGAAGCAAGCCACATCCAACAAGCTTCACCCGTGTGCTTTCTTTTCCCGAAAGTTAAACTCAGCCGAAAGAAACTACGATGTAGGAAATCGAGAACTTTTGGTTATAAAGTCAGTCTGAAGAGGATCCCAAAATTGAAGATGAGCAACCCATTATACTCGACTCTATGATTTTCGCACCCATCTCTTGTGATATAGAGGCTAAAATCGCTCAATCCACAGCTGAACATCCTCTTCCGTCCAACTGTCCAGCTGATAAGGTCTTCGTCCCACCACCACTCAGGTGCAAACTAGTTGAAAAGGTTCATACTAACCCCAGTTCCGGTCATCCAGGCATCGCAGGCAACCTTGATCTCATTCTCAATCACTACTGGTGGCCCGACGTGAGAAAGGGCGTTATTAACTTTGTGAAGAATTGTACACCCGTAACATGAACAGGCACTCCCGTCAAAGTCCAGCCGGCCTTCTACAGCCTCTTGAGGTTCCCCGTCGCCCTTGGTCACACATCGCCATTGACTTTATCACCGATCTTTCCCTTTTATGGGTCACACTACCATACTCTCCGTTATCGATTGCTTTTCCAAGGCTTGCAGGCTGATCCCCATACCTAAGCTTCCCACAGCATTAGAAACCGCTGAGCTCCTATGCAACCAAGTTTTTCGATTCTATAGACTTCCAAAAGATATCGTGTCTGACAGAGGTCCCCAATTTACCTCAAGAGTATGGTCTGCATTCTTCAAAAACCTTGACGTCAATATCAGCCTAACTTCCGGCTATCATCCCAGTCCAATGGTCAGGTAGAGCGGCTGGATCAGCAAATTGGAAGATTCCTAAGAACTTACTGACATCAACATCAAGCAAATTGGTGTCGTTTTCTGATGTGGGCTGAATACGCCCAAAACTCCTTGTGGAAAGCAGCCACTGGCCTAACGCCCTTTCAAGTCATCCTAGGCTTTTAACCCCCCCTGTTCCCATGGTCTGGCGAACTATCCGAACTCCCAGCCCTCAATCACTGGTTTCAACAGTGTGAGACAACTTAGATCGCAGCCCATACACATCTCTCCCATGCTGTTCGAAGATTTAAGGAGCAGGCCAACTGTCATCGCCGCCCCAGTCCCACTTACACTCCTGGACAATGGGTTTGGCTATCCACTAAAGACCTTCGTCTTAAACTCCCCTGCAAAAAGCTCAGTCCAAGGTACGTTGGTCCATTCACGATTGATTGTCAAATTACACCTGTATCCTATAGACAAAACCTGCCTAATCAATATCGCATCTCTCCTACCTTCCATGTATCACTGCTCAAGCCAGCTGCTGGTCCAGCCGAGGTGGATAGGGAGGTGGCAGCCGGTGATCAGGGTCCCCAACCAATCATCATCGATGGAGAGGGGGCGTACCAGATCCGTGTGATCCTGAGGTCCAGACGCCAGGGGGGACATCTACAAGACCTAATCGACTGGGAGGGGTACGGCCCGGAGGAACAATCGTGGATCAACCGCAAGGACATCCTTGACCCAACTCTGCTAAGTGAGTTTCATCGTCTACATACGGAAATGCCGGCCTCTCGTCCCCGTGGTAGTTCCCGGCATCGTGACGCCCCTCACTTCAGGAGCCGTTCGCAGGAAGGGGGCTCTGTCACCGACTCGGTCCCAGTCGTTCCCCTCACTGGCCAGCAGAGGTCATCATCACCGGACTATTGACATTACGTCATCCACTTACACTGATTGCAGACACACCTGAAGCGCATCCAGTAATCACTCCCCACACACATATAAGCAGCACACACACGCTGCTTCATTGCAAAGTCTTGTTCTGCCCCAGCTAACACTACTGAGCGTTTCTCATCCTTGTCTGCCTTCCCGTTGTGATCCTGCTTCGTTTACTCACCCAGTCCTGCCTGTCGCCTGCCTTGTACTTCAGCCTGTATCACGACTTTGATCCTCGCCGCCTGCCTCTGAACTCTAGCCTGCTTACCGACTCTGATACTAGCCGCCTGCCTCTGATCCATGCCTGCATACTCATCCTGTGTTTACCTGGCGCCAGCCCAACAACGATATACTACTGTGTTTGATGCGAGTTTGCACATGCACAACATCTGTGTGCTATTTGTTATTAAACTGTGTTTAATAAAAATACTGCAAATGGATCCCTCTGTGTCAGCCACTTCGTTACACTTTCTCAGAGATGGGTTGCGGCTAGAAGGGCATCCGCTTACTGGATAAGTTGGCGGTTCATTCCGCTGTGGCGACCCTGGATTAATAAAGGGACTAAGCTGAAAAGAAAATGAATGAATGAATTTCTATAGCTCTCAAGAATCTAAAAAGAGCCGTATATTGATAAATAATACACGATAGCGGTTTTAACATTGAGTTATAAAATAGCTTGATAACAAGCAGGAAATGTTCATGGGCCAATGACATGACCACATCGAAATGGTCTATATGGAAATTACTAAAACTGGAATTTCTAGTTTTCAGAAATCATGAATTACGTTAAGTAGGCTTATTGAATAGTTCCATAAAACTAGATTTACGAAAGATTTTGTAAAAAATAAAAATGTATTAACACTTTATACATATTTTTTAAATATTTAATTTTTTAAGAGGTTGAAAAATTCTTTTACCAAGATTATATCAGTTTTCACAATGGGTGGAAACATAATCAACAGATAAAATACTACATTCTAACTTACTATCTGCGTTAAACAGGGCTTTCTGTATGTTTTTTTTTTCACAAAAAATATACCTAATAAACAAAAACAAGTAAAAAATGTGCAGATGGCTACTCATGTACAGGAGCAGAGATGAACGAGGTGGCAGAGAATCTGTTAAACTTGCTCAGAGAAAAGCTGTTGCTATCAAATTTGCTACACGTTTATCAGGAACAAGGGATTGATAGAATAGGCCTATTCATGGAAGGTTTGGGAAAAAGGTTCATGCATACTTGTAAAAGTATTTTGTAGCATTTTCATAATACAAAAATACCGAACTTTATTTAAATAAATTTGTGGCTGCTGTAATTTTAGTTTATTTTGATACACCTAAAAAGGAGGTATGTGGTATTTTATTTTAACATTTCAATGCATTTTGGCCCATCCCTGCACATATTACAGTTAATTAACCCCCCCCCCCCCCCCCCCAAACACACAAACACACACACACACACACACACATATATATTCTTACCTGTATGTTGTGCCATTTTTGAGGTTTCCCAGAAGGTACCACGACTGACTAACAGGACAAGGCTGAACGGTGAAATTCACTGTATCTGCACAACAAGCAAATCATGATGCTGTCATGAGGCTATATAACCACTGGAATATTACAAAACACAATCAGTATACAAAGTGATGCATACTGTTTAGATTGGTGGGCGCTTCTGTGTACAGCAGTAAAACACTTTGGTTTCCATAAATTGAGCAGTCAGGCATTTGGAGTAGAAAAGAGTTGGGGAATGTACTCGCCAGCACCCCATCAGTGTTGGGATTCAGCAAACTGATTGGTATTTCTAAAAAAAAAAAAAGAAATTAATAATAATAAATAAATATATCTATATCTATCTATCTATCTATCTATCTATCTATCTATCTATCTATCTATCTATCTATCTATCTATCTATCTATCTATCTATCTATCTATCTATCTATCTATCTATCTATCTATATATATATATATATATATATATATATATATATATATATATATATATATATATATAATTGTAACATGCATGCCAACATAATTTATTGCACAAATTTAGGTGATGTACAGAAAAAAATATTCTTTTTACCTGCAAAGGTTAGGGGACACAACACCCCCAAGATGAAAAGTAAGGCCAGCATTTTGTCCTTTAGAATTCCCTTGTATGAATGAAGAGTGTTCTATATGTAACTGTTGCATGGGAAATTATAAAATAACAGTAAAGCTGAAACCAGACAATCAGGAATGAACTGAATGATTGAGCCAATCACTGGGCACACATAACCGGTTTATCTAGGCGCTTATAAAATAACAGCCCTTCCCTGTGATACACCTTTGGGAGGTCCTCAATCAGGAATGTGTGCTCTAACTGACAAGGTAAATCCTTTTATATTAGGAGTAGGTGAGGAACAATGACTAAAGTTTGGCTAACATTCATGCTTTCCAAACCTATTTGACTTTCCTTCTTACTTCTTTTCTTTTTCATGTTTTTGAAACACAAATGTGCTGTCTATTTTTTAAAGAAACCATTAAAGACAAGCAGTTATGTATAAAATGTTTAATTTACATTTTATTATTCTTTGAAAACAAGATGTAAATAACCTTGGACAGGATGTAAATTTATAAACTTTTGAATTACTGTACTGTTCTGCTACTTTTTTATTCTTTCTCCTTTATATTATGTATTTGTTCCCGTTCTCATTTTAAAACACATTATGCTATTGTACAATCTTCACTCACTCTTCAAGTTGGTTGATTACTGATATAAGCATTCATTCATTCATTCATTCATTCATTCATTCTTTCATTCTTTCATTCATTGATTCATTCATTTGTACATTCATTTGTACATTCATCGATTTTCTTGTCGGCTTATTCCACACACACATTCACACACACACTCTTACACTACGGACAATTTAGCCTACCTGTACCGCATGTCTTTTTCCACACAGAAACGCCAACTGAGCCGAGGTTCGAACCAGCGACCCAGTGACCTTCTTGCTGTGAGGCGACAGCACTACCTACTGCGCCACTGCCTCGCCAGATATAAGTATTAAAAGTGTAATTTGCAAATGATTTGGACTCTACATGTCTGTTGCCACCTACTGGACTTATTTGAAATCTAATTTAACAACCTTCCGATATTCTTCATGGCATCGTTTCATTCATTCATTCATTCATTCAATCATTCATTTTCTTGTTGGCTTAGTCCCTTTATTAATCAGGGGTCGCCACAGCGGAATGAACCACCAACTTATCTAGCACATTTTTACGCAGCGGAATCGGATGCCCTTCCAGCTGCAACCTATCTCTGGGAAACATCCACACACACATTCACACATGCACTCATACACTACGGACAAATTAGCCTACCCAATTCACCTGTACCGCATGTCTTTGGATTTTGGGGGAAACCGGAGCACCCGGAGGGAACCGGAGCACCCGGAGGGAACCCTCGCGAACACAGAGAGAACATGCAAACTCCACACAGAAATGCCAACTAAGCTGAGGTTCGAACCAGCAACCCAGCAACCTTCTTGCTGTGAGGCAACAGCACTACCTACTGTGCCACTGCTTCGCCATGTCCAAATCAATAAAAGTGAAAACAGAATGAAAATGGTTTACATATTATTTAGACCTTTAAGTTCTGCAGTCTGAAAATGTGGCTGGTAGAGAAAACAGACAGATTTTATGCGTCCACAACCTACAGTATGCAACTAAAGACTTTGCAACTTCTGCAAAAACACAGACGTCAACATCATCCACTTGTTTCCAACCTTTATGAATTTTTTCTTCTGCTGAACACAAATAAAATACGCAATATAAAGTAAGTATATACATGATATTTTCCACACTATGAATGTCAATAACTTAATGTTGCTTTGAGGATTATCAGTCTGTTCCTACTCCAACTGTCCTGGTTATTTTCAAGTAGTGTTTGGATATTTTGAGTTATGTGTTGTCTAAAATGCTGCTATACTGTCTACTTTTCAGGTGTTAAAAAGTATTTGAAAATTAAACTTTTAATTACAAGTACTAACTATTTTATGGATTGTCTATATAGAGAGAGAGCATGTCAATAAGCATATCTGTCACCTAAGGGTCTGGGATAATAGAGGTGAGGATCCACATCCAGTTTTATTAAGAACAGTAGTCAGGCAGGCAACGGTCAAACAGGTAGCAAACAGAAGCATAAAGGTCATCCTAAATTGTAGTCAAAAACACATATAAGATCATGTGGAAAAGAATCAATAAAAACGATAAAACAAGGCAAGGGTCAAAACACAGCTAAATAAAGCAAGGAAACCGCTTACGAGATGCTCTGAAACAAAAACAAAAAAATAAAATACTGAACAATGTGTCAATGTGAGCAGTTTATATAGTCTGTGTAATTAGTCCTTGTGCAGCTCCCAGCTCTGTGTGTGTAATCAAATGAGAACTGGAACCACTGTGTGTATGGTGCATGACAGAATTTGTAGTTTCTATTGGCCCGTTTCCACTGAGTGGTACAGTACAGTACGGGTCAGTTCGGGTCACCTTTATTGGGCTTGCATTTCCACTGCTAAAAGGGTACCAGTGGTACTCTTTTGGTGGGCGTGGTGTACGAGAGAAAGTTTTAGACAATGCCATTTTCACTTGAGGAAATGTCTACAGTAGAGCTGCACATGTCATTACCATATCATATGAGAAGCACTTCTCACAAAACAGATGCTTTATACACTTAAATACTTCTGTACAAATGTTTATTACTAACTTTTTTATAATCATGATTAGATTATAACTGCAGATCAATGACAGTGTGAAATACTGTAACGTCTGCAATTAAATGAAATAAATAAATGCAACATATATGAACACATACAGACTTACAGTCTCCAATACCTTACCAATTACAGATAAACTACACAAAGCATACATTTAGTCCTTATTTAGGTTCAAAAATAACATCCAACATAGCCCACAGTAATTGCAAACCTTTCATATATGTCTTTAATCTTCAGCAGCACATGTAACATCTTGTTAGAAGGTAATTCCATCTTCTGAGTTCATAATAGTCCAAAATGTGATGATAATAGTTAAACATGGCAGCTTGTTCATGTTTTAGGTTGCAGACACATCATTTGCTGCTGTTTTTTCCGGCTTCTCCTTTGTTTTTTCATGCTTCACTCTTGCGTTTGTCTCTTTCTGACAGGATCGGATATCAGAGTGCTTCAATGATAATGAGCACATTATTAATATGAACTCAAAAAGTTAGTTATTTCAAATATAGACACGATCGCAAGCTCTCTGGTCAGAGTGAAACTTCTTGCACTTTTAGACCCAGTCGTAAAACAACAACAGGGCACAAGAGATTTTGTTTTTCTTTGCTTTGTGGCTGTTCATCAAGACAACGATAAGATTTGGTTGAGCTCAGGTCAATCTTTAAAATTTTTAAAATATGACGGTTCCTTTGATTTCATTCTGGCTATTTGCTCGAACAAATGACGTATCTCTGTAAACCAATAGCATTAAGTTGTGCGTCTAGCTCCGCCTTTTGGTACCCTTGATATCCTTTGCAAAGGGTGCTGCAAAACTTGCTCGGTACGGTTTGGTTCGATACGCCTTTTTACAGTAGAAATATCTATAAAAGCGTACCAAGCCATACCGTACCGTACCACTCAGTAGAATTGGGCCATATGGTGACAGTATTGTAGTCTATCTATAAGGGTTAGATTGCTGGTGTTTCACATTTGACTAATGTCGGTGTAAACAATCTAGCAGTTTTTAATTTTAATTTAAGGCAAAAACACCATCTTTTTAATGAACCTGTCACGAAAATACCCTCAAAGATCATTGCAGAAATCTGAGTGTGCTACAAACAGGTCAGTGGGCTTAACAAACCACATGTAGGAAACACATTCTTTCCTCTCTATACCCTTTCCCTCTATACCCTGTCCCTTTTTTTGTTAAAGAAGTACATTATATTGTATAACTGCAGATTATATTTAAATATGTACACCAATGATGGCTGTACTGAGCACCCTATGCATGCCTTAACTTTTTCTGAGTTTGATTGTGACGTAGTACACAATCTGCACCTTTTGTAAATCTGCTTATGAACCATATATAAATATATATATATATATATATATATATATATATATATATATATATATATATATATATATATATATATATATATATATATATATATATGTATATATATATATGTATATATATATATATGTATATATATATATATGTATATATATATATATATATATATATATATATATATATATATATATATATATATATATATATATGGTTCATAAGCAGATTTACAAAAGGTGCAGATTGTGTACTACATCACTATAAAATTGTAAATCACTATAGAATTAAACAACAATTATGAACCTCACTTTATCCAAAGTTCGAAGTTTATGCAAATTGGTGCAAATTTAATGAGATAATAGCTTATTTCTTTAGTTTGTACCTTCAACTACATTGTTTAGACTGTAGTACCTACAGTGCACAGCATAATTGAGAACACCCTATTAAAAATTGATTTTTTTTTATCTATTTCTCAGTGAATAAAGGTGATGCATTTTGGTGCATTTAAACAGCAGATTTATTAAACAGACATATTTATTAAAATAATATTTTAGTCTACAAACATCTTTAGAAATTGAAAGATAATACAATTAAATTTAAGCAAAATATTGCAAAAAAAATCTACTAAATTTTCCATTTTTTGCTTCTCTTGATTTTTCCTCTTTTTTCAAAATTTGTATTTAATGTTTTTCTATAATATATAAATTTTGATGTACTAGTTTTTGGAACGTTATCAAAAGTTATTTTTGTTACATAAGCTCCAGATTGTTTCCTATTAAAAATATGAATTTAAAAGATAGATTTGTGAGGGGTGTGCGTATATATATATTGAGCACTGTATAAACTATGAAGAAATGAATGCTTTTTAACTTCCTAAAGATATTCCGTCACACGCATTTCTACTAAAAAAATTCATACTCAGGGGTGTACATTGGTTAACACAAAATGGTTTGACTTTGTGAAATTAAGTTACATATATCCCATTCATTCATTCATTCATTCATTCATTCATTCATTCATTCATTCATTCATTCATTCATTCATTTTCTTGCCAGCTTAGTCCCTTTATTAATCAGGGGTTGCCACAGCGGAATTAACCGCCAACTTATCCAGCACATTCTTATGCAGGGAATGCCCTTCCAGCCGCAACCCATCTCTGGGATACATCCACAGACACATTCACACACACACACTACGGACAATTTAGCCTACCCAATTCACCTGTACCGCATGTCTTTGGACTGCGAGGAAACCCACGCGAACACAGGGAGAACATGTGAAAGAACATGTGAGAACTCAGAAACGTCAACTGAGCCGAGGCTCGAACCAGCGACCCGGCGACCTTCTTGCTGTGAGGCGACAGCACTACCTACTGGACCACTGCATCGCCCTACATAAATCCCACCTTCAGAAAAAAGACTGGCTAAATCATTCTCTGCCAGTAGGTGATGCTGACAGACCTGTTAAAAACTATGACAATCATTGAGCTGTTCAATCACAGGTGCCATATTACGTTTCAAATATAAACACATTTTGCAGCACATTAGATCAATTCAGCTGAAGTACAATTATATTGAGTTAAGCCAACTATATACTATATATATACTTACTGTGACTTTAGATGAGATTACATCCTGCTATTTTTTCAGACTTTCTGAAGTATGAAAACCCAAATTTGCCTAAACTCGAGTTAAAAACTGCTGTTATAGGCTATTTAATGTTGAAACCAGGTTCAGTTAGATTACATTATCTAATGTTCCCTGTCTAATGTATTAATTGTATTTAATATTTTATACAAAATTATGAGCAAGAGTTGGACATTTCCATTTTTGAGCAATGTAGGGGTTCTTACCGTTAGTACGTTAAGCAAACTCGCAATGGATTCAGAGTGTATTTGAAAATAAAGTTGTAAAATATGCTAATTCTAAACAATTTATTATGATCACGTTAGATATAAGTGTTTTGTAATTAAGCGTTGAACACTGGGGTGATCTCTGATGGTTACCTCCTGCCTAACTTATCCCTCTGCAAACTACGCATTTGGTTGTATTAGTTTTGGCCAAATTAGACTATTGAACATGGAAGAAAGACAAAGATCAACAAAATAGATGATTTTCATTATTTGTTCATTAATTTTGTTTATTTATTAAATTATTTTGGTTAATGTATACATGTTGAGTTCCTGGAACATGTACCACGTTCTAAAACAGTTCGAGAAGTGTTTCTGCAAAGCGAGTGGTCATTTTCACAGCTTGATGTAACTATGTGGTTAAGGTAAGGAAATTGCAGTTTATCTGTCGTTTTTATGTATATTTTAATGTTTACGGCTTTGTATATTGCAAATTTGACCACTTTTATTTGGAGATTCAAGAACTAAGGTAAAAATAAATTATCGTTCAGTCATTTTGAATATTACTATCAGTTGGTCGATCTAAGCTTTTCAGTTGTGTTTGCTTCCTTTAACCAGCTTCTCAAATCAAGCTGTGACCTAAAGGAAAATAGCATCAAGCAGTTCACGTTTCACAAGCTTATATCTTTTCACTGTAATACAATTTTTGTAGTTTACAATATAGTCATAAATTTGCTGAATGTGCAAGACAGAAGAGGATGGGCTCCATCCCTCTGGTAAGTGTGGTTCCTCTGAGCCCAAACTGCAAGCCCAAGGAGAGTGGCTGGCCCCTGGGGCAGCTCGCTGGGCCAGAGAGCCTTGGGGTGAAGAGCAAGGGGCACTCAAGAGCCAAGATTGCAAGACTAGGGAACGTGGCTGGCCCTTAAGGACCCAAACAGTAAGCCCAGAGAGAGTGTCTGACCCCAGGGACAGCTTGATGGGTCAGAGGACCTCAGAAGCCAAGAATGTAAGCCCAGGGAGAGTGTCTGGCCCCTGGGGCAGCCCACTGCAGTCAGAGACCCTGGAGCTGGAGTGCAAGGGAGAGTGTCTGGTCCCAGAGAAAGCTTGGTGGGGTCAGAGAGCCTTGGAGGGCAAGGGGCCCTCTTAAGAACAGAGTGCAAACCCAGGAAGAGTAACTGGCCTCTGGGGCAGCTTGCTGGGGACAGAGACCATTGAGCTGGAGGGCTCAATGGTCCAAACTGAAGAGGCCCCTGAAGAGACCAAACTACAAGCCCAGGGATAGTGACAGATCCCTGGGAAAGCTTGCTGGCGTCAGAGAGCCTAGAAGTGGAGAGCAAGGGGCCCACTGAAACCCAAACTGCAAGTCCAGGGAGTTCGGGTGGCCCCTGGGACAGCTTGCTGGCCCAGAGACCCCGGAGGTGGAAAGCAAGGGGCACTCAAGAGCAAAAACTGCAAGCCCAGGGAGAGTGGCTGTCCCCAGGGGCAGCTCGCTTGGCCAGAGAACCTTGAGCTGGAGGGCAAGGGGCCCTTAAGGACCCAGATTGCAAGCCCAAAGGGAGTGTCTGACTCCAGGGACAGCTTGATGGGGTCACAGGACCTGTAGGTGGAAGGCAAAGGGGCCCTCAAGAGCCCAGACTGCAAGCCCTGGGAGAGTGGCTGTCTCCTGGGGCAACCCACTGGGGTCAGAGACCCTGCAGCTGGAGTGCAAGAGACCATAAAGTGCCCAAACTTCAACCCAAGGAGAGTGGCTAGCCCCTGGGGCAACCTGCTTGGGTCAGAGACCCTGAATCTGGATGGCAAGGGGCCCTCAAGAGCCCTAGCTGCAAGCCCAAGGAGAGTGGCTGACCCCAAGAACAACTCGCTGGACCAGAGAGCCTTGAGGTGGAGGGCAAGTGGCACTCAACAGACTGGACAGCAAGCCCAAGGAGAGTTTCTGTTCCCTGGGGCAACCCGCTGGGGTCTGGGATACTGGACCTGGGGGGCAAGGGGCCATCAAGAGCTCAGCGTGCAAGCCCATGAAGAGTGCCTGGACAATGGACAGCTTGCTGAGCCAGAGAACCTTGAGTTGGAGGGCAAGGGTCGCTTAAGAGCCCAGACTGCAAACACAGGGAGAGTGTCTGGTCCCGGGAATGCTTGCTGGGGTGAGAGAGTCTGGAAAAGGAGGGCTAGGGGCCATCTAAAGCCCAGAGTGCAAGCCCAGGGAGAGTGGCTGGCCCCTGGGGTAGCCCACTGGGGTCAAAGACCATGGAGCTGGAGGGCAAGGGGCCCTATAGAGCCCAAACTGCTAGCCCAGAGAGAGTGACTGAACCCTGGGAAAGCTTGCTGGGTTCAGAGAGCCTGTAGAAATAGAGCAAGGGGCCCTCTGAAGCCCAAACTGCAAGTCCAGGGAAAGTGGCTGTCCCCAGGAGACCCTGGGCAAGGGACCATAAAGTGCCCAAACTACAACCCATGGAGAGTGGCTGGCCCCTGGGGCAACCTGCTGGGGTCAGAGACCCTGCAGCTGGATGGCAAGGGGCCCTCAAGAGCCAAAACTGCAAGCCTATGGAGAGTGGCTGGCCCCAGAGACAGCTTGATGGGCCGGAGAAGCTTGAGGTGGAGGGCAAGAGGCAATCAACAGATCAGACTGTAAGCCCAAGGAGAGTGGCTGGCCCTTGGGGCAACCAGCTGGGGTCAGGGACACTGGAGCTGGAGGGCAAGGGGCCATCAAGAGCCCAAACTGCAAACTCTGGGAGAGTGGCAGGCCTCTGGGGCAGCTCGCTGGGCCAGAGAGCCTTGAGGTGGAGGGCAATGGGCACTCAAGAGAACTGACTGCAAGCCTAGGGAGAGTCGCTGGGCCCCGGTACAGCTCTCTGAGTAAGAGGGCCTGTAGTTGGAAGGCAAGGGTCTCTCAGGAGCTCAGACTACAATCCAGGAAAAATGGCCGGCCCCTGGGGCAACCCGCTGGGGTCAAAGACCTTGCAGCTGGAGGGCAAGGGGCCCTCAAAAACCCAGACTGCAAGGCCAGGGAGAGTGGGTAGCCCCAGCGACAGCTCGCTAGGCCGGAGAGCCATGAGGTGGAGGCCAAGGGCCCCTCTTGAGCCTAGGAGTGGCTGGCCCCAGGGACAGCTTGCTGGGGCCAGAGGCCCTGTAGCTGGAAGGTAAGAAGCCCACAGGAGCCCAAACTGCAAGCTCAGAGAGAGTGGATGGCTCCCAGCAAGCTTTTCTTGCAGTCTTGGCTCCTGAGGGCCCCTTTCCATCAACCCACAAGGCCTCCGACCAAAGCAAGCTCTCCCTGGGGCCAGCCACTCTTCCTGGACTTGCTGTTTGAGCTCATAAGGTCCCCTTGCCCTCCAGTTGCAAGGTCTCTGACCCCAGTAGGTTGCCTCAAGGGTCATCCACTATCCCAAGGCTTGCAGTTTTGCTCTTAAGGGGGTCCATTGCCCTCCAGCTAGAGGGTCTCTGATCCCAGTGGGTTGCTAGCTACCCTGGAGCCAACCTCTTTCCATACCCAGAGGCCAACCTTTCTACCAGGATTTGCAGTCAGGGCCCCAGAGGACCCCTTGCCCTCCACCAAAAGGGTCCCTCACTCCCTCATGTTACCCTGGGGCCAACCTCTCTCCCTGGACCTGCAGTTTTGGCCCCAGAGGGCCCACTTGCCCTCCACCAAATGGGTCTCTGACCCAGCAAGCTACCCAGAGGCCAACCTCTCTCCCGGGACTTGCAGTTTGGGCTCCTTAGGGCCCTGTTTCCCTCCACCCAAGGGATCCCTGACCCCAGAAAGCTACCCTGGGGCCAACCTCTCTCCCTGGACTTGCAATCTGGGCCCCATAGCGCCCATTACCCTCCACATAAAGGGGCCCTCATGAGGGCACTGACCGAGGACCCAGTCCCACAGGGCGCTTAATGGGGCTTGGCGGATGGCTTGTCTCAGACCACAGCAAGCTACCCAGGGCCCCACCTCTCTCCCTGGACTTGCTGTCAGGGCACCAGAGGACTCCTTGCCCTCCACCTAGGAGGTTGCGGACCCCAGCAAGGTACCCAGAGGCTAACCTCTCTCTCAGGACTTGCAGTCTGGGCCCCATAGCGCCCCTTACCCTCAAACTACGGGGTCCCTTATAAGGGCACCGACCGAGGAATCAGTCACACAGGGCGCTTAATAGGGGCTAGGAGGACTGCTTGTCCCTGACACCAGCAAGCTACCCAGGGGCCCACCTCTCTCCCTAGACTTGCAGTCTGGGCCCCAGAGGGGCCCCTTGCTCTCCAACTAGGGGTCTCTGACCCCAGCTAGCTACCCAGGGGAAAACCTTACTCCTTGGACTTGTCTGGGCCCCAAAGGGCCCCCTTGCCCTCCACCCATGTGCCTCTGACCCCAAGCAAGCTACCCAGGGGTCCACCTCTCTCCCTGGACTTGCTGTAAAGGCCCCAGTGTGCCCCCTTGGCATCCGTCTAGGGGCCTCTGACCACAGCAAGCTAACAAGGGTCCACTTCTCTCCCTGGACTTGCAGTAGAGGCCCCAGGGTGCCCCCTGGCCCTCCACCTAGGGGCGTCATACCCCAGCAAGCTACCCAGGGGTCAACCTCTCTCCCTGGACTTGCAGGATAGGCCCCAGGGTGCCCCCTGGCCCTCCACCTAGGGGCCTCTGACCTCAGGAAGCTACCCAGGGGTCCACGTCTCTCCCTGGACTTGCAGTATAGGCCCCAGGGTACCCCCTGTCCCTCCACCTAGTTGCCTCTGACCTTAGGAAGCTACCCAGGGGTCCACCTCTCTCCCTAGACTTGCAGTGTAGACCCTAGGGTGCCCCCTGGCCCTCCACCTAGTTGCCTCTGACCCCAGCAAGCCAACCAGGGGTCGACCTCTCTCCCTGGACTTGCAGTAGAGGCCCTAGGGTACCTCCTGGCCCTCCACCTAGGGGACTCTGACCCCAGGAAGCTACCCAGGGGTCCACCTCTCTCCCTGGACTTGCAGTAGAGGCCCTAGGGTACCCCCTGGCCCTCCACCTAGGGGCCTCGTACCCCAGCAAGCTACACAAGGGTCCACAAGTCTCCCTGGGATTGCAGTAGAGGCCCCAGGGTGCCCCCTTGCCCTCCACCTAGGGGCCTCTGACCCCAGGAAGCTACCCAGGGGTCCACCTCTCTTTCTGGACTTGTAGTATAGGCCCCAGAGTGCCCCTTGGCCCTCCACCTAGAGGCCTCTGACCCCAGCAAGCTACCCAGGGGTCCACCTCTCTCCCTGGATTTGCAGTAGAGGCCCCAGGGTGCCCCCTCGTCCTCCACCTAGGTGCCTCGTACCCAAGCAAGCTACCCAGAGGTCCACCTCTCTCCCTGGACTTGCAGGATAGGCCCCAGGGTGCCCCCTGACCCTCCACCTAGGGGCCTCTGACCCCAGCAAGCTACACAGGGGTCCACCTTTCTCCTTGGACTTGCAGTTGAGGCCCCAGGAAGCCCCCTGGCACTTAACCTAGGGGCCTTCGATCCCAGTCAGCTACCCAGGGGTCCACCTCTCTTCCTGGAATTGCAGTAGAGGCCCCAGGGTGCCCCCTGGCCCTCCACCTAGGGGCCTCGTACCCCAGCAAGCTACCCAGGGGTCCACATCTCTCCCTGGACTTGCAGGATAGGCCCCAGGGTGCCCCCTGGCCCTCCACCTAGTTGCCTCCGACCCCAGGAAGCTACCCAAGGGTCCACCTCTCTCCCTGGACTTGCAGTAGAGGCCCTAGGGTACCTCCTGACCCTCCACCTAGGGGACTCTGACCCCGGGAAGCTACCCAGGGGTCCACCTGTCTCCCTGGATTTGCAGTAGAGGCCACACGGAGCCCCCTGGCCCTCCACCTAGGGGCCTTCGATCCCAGTCAGCTACCCAGGGGTCCACCTCTCTTCCTGGAATTGCAGTAGAGGCCCTAGGGTACCTCCTGACCCTCCACCTAGGGGACTCTGACCCCAGGAAGCTACCCAGGGGTCCACCTGTCTCCCTGGATTTGCAGTAGAGGCCACACGGAGCCCCCTGGCCCTCCACCTAGGGGCCTTCGATCCCAGTCAGCTACCCAGGGGTCCACCTCTCTTCCTGGAATTGCAGTAGAGGCCCCAGGGTGCCCCCTGGCCCTCCACCTAGGGGCCTCATACCCCAGCAAGCTACCCAGGGGTCCACATCTCTCCCTGGACTTGCAGGATAGGCCCCAGGGTGTCCCCTGGCCCTCCACCTAGTTGCCTCCGACCCCAGCATGCTACCCAGGGGTCCACTTCTCTCCCTGGACTGGCAGTAGAGGCCCCGGGGTGTCCCCTTGCCCTCCACCTAGGGGCCTCAGACCCCAGGAATCTACCCAGGGGTCCACCTCTCTCTCTGGACTTGCAGTATAGGCCCCAGGGTGCCCCTTGGCCCTCAACCCAGGGGCCTCTGACCCCAGGAAGTTACACAAGGGTCCACAACTCTCCCTGGGATTGCAGTAGAGGCCCCAGGGTGCCCCCTTGACCTCCACCTAGGGGCCTCTGACCCAAGCAAGCTACCAAGGGGTCCACCTTTCTCCCTGGACTTGCAGTAGAGGCCCCAGGGTGCCCCCTGGCCCTCCACTAAGGGGCCTCTTACCCCAGCAAGCTACCCAGGGGTCCACCTCTCTCCCTGGACTTGCAGTAGAGGCCCTAGGGTACCTCCTGGCCCTCCATCTAGGGGACTCTGACCCCAGGAAGCTACCCAGGGGTCCACCTCTCTCCCTGGACTTGCAGTAGAGGCCCCACGAAGCCCCCTGGCCCTCCACTAAGGGGCTTCCGACCCCAGCAAGCTAACCAGGGGCCCACCTCTCTCCCTGGGCTTGCAGTAGAGGCCCCAGGGTGCCCCCTGGCCCTCCAACTAGGGGCCTCGTACCCCAGCAAGCTACCCAGGGGTCCACCTCTCTCCTTGGACTTGCAGGATAGGCTCCAGGGTGCCCCCTGGCCCTCCACCTAGGGGCCTTTGACCTGAGGAAGCTACCCAGGGGTCCACTTCTCTCCCTGGACTTGCAGTGTAGAACCTAGGGTGCCCCCTGGCCCTCCACCTATTTTCCTCTGACCCCAGGAAGCTACCCAGGGGTCCACCTCTCTCCCTGGACTTGCAGTAGAGGCCCTAGGGTACATCCTGACCCTCCACATAGGGGACTCTGACCCCAGGAAGCTACCCAGGGGTCCACCTGTCTCCCTGGATTTGCAGTAGAGGCCCCACGGAGCCCCCTGGCCCTCCACCTAGGGGCCTTCGATCCCAGTCAGCTACCCAGGGGTCCACCTCTCTTCCTGGAATTGCAGTAGAGGCCCCAGGGTGCCCCCTGGCCCTCCACCTAGGGGCCTCGTACCCCAGCAAGCTACCCAGGGGTCCACATCTCTCCCTGGACTTGCAGGATAGGCCCCAGGGTGCCCCCTGGCCCTCCACCTAGGGGCCTCTGACCTTAGGAAGCTACCCAGGGGTCCACCTCTCTCCCTGGACTTGCAGTGTAGACCCTAGGGTGCCCCCTGGCCCTCCACCTAGTTGCCTCTGACCCCAGCAAGCTACCCAGGGGTCCACCTTTCTCCCTTGACTTGCAGTAGAAGCCCCAGGGTGCCCCTTGGCCCTCCAACTAGGGGCCTCGTACCCCAGCAAGCTACCCAGGGGTCCACCTCTCTCCCTGGACTTGCAGGATAGGCCCCAGGGTGCCCCCTGGCCCTCCACCTAGGGTTCTCTGACCTTAGGAAGCTACCCAGGGGTCCACCTCTCTCCCTGGACTTGCAGTATAGGCCCCAGGGTACCCCCTGGCCCTCCACCTATGGGCTACAGACCCCAGCAAGCTACCCAGGGGTCCACCTCTCTCCCTGGACTTGCAGTATAGGCCCCAGGGTGCCCCTTGGCCCTCCACCTAGAGGCCTCTGACCACAGCAAGCTACCCAGGGGTCCACCTCTCTCCCTGGGCTTGCAGTAGAGGCCCCAGGGTGCCCCCTCGCCCTCCACCTAGGGGCCTCGTACCCCAGCAAGCTACCCAGAGGTCCATCTCTCTCCCTGGACTTGCAGGATAGGCCCCAGGGTGCCCCCTGACCCTCCACCTAGGGGCCTCTGACCCCAGCAAGCTACACAGGGGTCCACCTTTCTCCTTGGACTTGCAGTTGAGGCCCCAGGAAGCCCTCTGGCACTAAACCTAGGGGCTTCTGACCCCAACAAGCTACCCAGGGGTCCACCTCTCTCCCTGGACTTGCAGGATAGGCCCCAGGGTGCCCCCTGGCCCTCCACCTAGGGGCCTCTGACCTCAGGAAGCTATCCAGGGGTCCACCTCTCTCCCTGGACTTGCAGTATAGGCCCCAGGGTACCCCCTGTCCCTCCACCTAGTTGCCTCTGACACCAGCAAGCTACCCAGGGGTCCACCTCTCTTCCTGGACTTGCAGTAGAGGCCCCAGGGTGCCCCTGGCCCTCCACCTAGGGGCATCTGACCCCAGTAAGCTACCCATGGGTCCACCTCTCTCCATGGACTTGTAGTATAGGCCCCAGGGTGCCCCCTGGCCTTCCACCAAGGGGCTTCCGACCCCAGAAAGCTAACCAGGGGCCCACCTCTCTCCCTGGGCATGCAGTAGAGGCCCCAGGGTGCCCCCTGGCCCTCCAACTAGGGGCCTCGTACCCCAGCAAGCTACCCAGGGGTCCACCTCTCTCCTTGGACTTGCAGGATAGGCTCCAGGGTGCCCCCTGGCTCTCCACCTAGGGGCCTTTGACCTGAGGAAGCTACCCAGGGGTCCACCTCTCTCCCTGGACTTGCAGTGTAGACCCTAGGGTGCCCCCTGGCCCTCCACCTATTTTCCTCTGACCCCAGCAAGCTACCCAGGGGTCCACCTCTCTCCCTGGACTTGCAGTAGAGGCCCTAGGGTACCTCCTGACCCTCCACCTAGGGGACTCTGACCCCAGGAAGCTACCCAGGGGTCCACCTGTCTCCCTGGATTTGCAGTAGAGGCCCCACGGAGCCCCCTGGCCCTCCACCTAGGGGCCTTCGATCCCAGTCAGCTACCCAGGGGTCCACCTCTCTTCCTGGAATTGCAGTAGAGGCCCCAGAGTGCCCCCTGGCCCTCCACCTAGGGGCCTCGTACCCCAGCAAGCTACCCAGGGGTCCACATCTCTCCCTGGACTTGCAGGATAGGCCCCAGGGTGCCCCCTGGCCCTCCACCTAGGGGCCTCTGACCTTAGGAAGCTACCCAGGGGTCCACCTCTCTCCCTGGACTTGCAGTGTAGACCCTAGGGTGCCCCCTGGCCCTCCACCTAGTTGCCTCTGACCCCAGCAAGCTACCCAGGGGTCCACCTTTCTCCCTGGACATGCAGTAGAGGCCCCAGGGTGCCCCCTGGCCCTCCACCTAGGGGCCTCGTACCCCAGCAAGCTACCCAGGGGTCCACCTCTCTCCCTGGACTTGCAGGATAGGCCCCAGGGTGCCCCCTGGCCCTCCACCTAGGGGCCTCTGACCTTAGGAAGCTACCCAGGGGTCCACCTCTCTCCCTGGACTTGCAGTATAGGCCCCAGGGTACCCCCTGGCCCTCCACCTATGGGCTACAGACCCCAGTAAGCTACCCAGGGGTCCACCTCTCTCCCTGGACTTGCAGTATAGGCCCCAGGGTGCCCCTTGGCCCTCCACCTAGAGGCCTCTGACCACAGCAAGCTACCCAGGGGTCCACCTCTCTCCCTGGGCTTGCAGTAGAGGCCCCAGGGTGCCCCCTCGCCCTCCAACTAGGGGCCTTGTACCCCAGCAAGCTACCCAGAGGTCCACCTCTCTCCCTGGACTTGCAGGATAGGCCCCAGGGTGCCCCCTGACCCTCCACCTAGGGGCCTCTGACCCCAGCAAGCTACACAGGGGTCCACCTTTCTCCTTGGACTTGCAGTTGAGGCCCCAGGAAGCCCCCTGGCACTAAACCTAGGGGCTTCTGACCCCAACAAGCTATCCAGGGGTCCACCTCTCTCCCTGGACTTGCAGTAAAGGCCCCAGGGTGTCCCTTGGCCCTCCACCTAGTTGCCTCCGACCCCAGCATGCTACCCAGGGGTCCACCTCTCTCCCTGGACTTGCAGTAGAGGCCCCAGGGTGCCCCCTTGCCCTCCACCTATGGGCCTCTGACCCCAGGAAGCTACCCAGGGGTCCACCTCTCTCTCTGGACTTGCAGTATAGGCCCCAGGGTGCCCCTTGGCCCTCCACCCTTTGGCCTCTGACCCCAGCAAGCTACACAAGGGTCCACAACTCTCCCTGGGATTGCAGTAGAGGCCCCAGGGTGCCCCCTTGACCTCCACCTAGGGGCCTCTGTCCCAAGCAAGCTACCCGGGGGTCCACCTTTTTCCCTGGACTTGCAGTAGAGGCCCCAGGAAGCCTCCTGTCCCTCCGCCTAGGGGCCTCTGACCCCAGCAAACTACCCATGGGTCCACCGCTCTCCCTAGACTTGCAGTAGAGGCCCCAGGGTGCCCCCTGGCCATCCACCTAGGGGTCTCTAACCCCAGCAAGCTACCAAGGGGTCCACCTCTCTCCCTGGCCTTGCAGTAGAGGCCCCAGGGTGCCCCCTGGCCCTCCACCTAGGGGCCTTGTACCCCAGCAAGCTACCCAGGGGTCCACCTCTCTCCCTGGACTTGCAGGATAGGCCCCAGGGTGCCCCCTGGCCCTCCACCTAGGGGCCTCTAACCTTAGGAAGCTACCCAGGGGTCCACCTCTCTCCATGGACTTGCAGTATAGGCCCTAGGGTACTCCCTGGCCCTCCACCTATGGGCTTCAGACCCCAGCAAGCTACCCAGGGGTCCACCTCTCTCCCTGGACTTGCAGTAGAGGCCCCAGGGTGCCCCCTGGCTCTCCACCTAGAGGCCTCTGACCCCAGCAAGCTACCCAGGGGTCCACCTCTCTCCCTGGACTTGCAGTAGAGGCCCCAGGGTGCCCCCTGGCCCTCCAATTAGGGGCCTCTGACCCCTGCAAGCTACCCAGGGGTCCACCTCTCTCCCTGGACTTGCAGTAGAGGCCCCAGGGTGCCCCCTGGCCCTCCACCTAGGGGCCTCGTACCCCAGCAAGCTATCCAGGGGTCCACCTCTCTCTCTGGACTTGCAGGATAGGCCCCAGGGTGCCCCCTGGCCCTCCACCAAGGGGCCTTCGATCCCAGTCAGCTACCCAGGGGTCCACCTCTCTTCCTGGAATTGCAGTAGAGGCCCCAGGGTGCCCCCTGGCCCTCCACCTAGGGGCCTCATACCCCAGCAAGCTACCCAGGGGTCCACATCTCTCCCTGGACTTGCAGGATAGGCCCCAGGGTGTCCCCTGGCCCTCCACCTAGTTGCCTCCGACCCCAGCATGCTACCCATGGGTCCACTTCTCTCCCTGGACTGGCAGTAGAGGCCCCGGGGTGTCCCCTTGCCCTCCACCTAGGGGCCTCAGACCCCAGGAAGCTACCCAGGGGTCCACCACTCTCTCTGGACTTGCAGTATAGGCCCCAGAGTGCCCCTTGGCCCTGCACCCAGGGGCCTCTGACCCCAGGAAGCTACACAAGGGTCCACAACTCTCCCTGGGATTGCAGTAGAGGCCCCAGGGTGCCCCCTTGACCTCCACCTAGGGGCCTCTGACCCAAGCAAGCTGCCAAGGGGTCCACCTTTCTCCCTGGACTTGCAGTAGAGGCCCCAGGGTGCCCCCTGGCCCTCCACTAAGGGGCCTCTTACCCCAGCAAGCTACCCAGGGGTCCACCTCTCTCCCTGAACTTGCAGTAGAGGCCCTAGGGTACCTCCTGGCCCTCCATCTAGGGGACTCTGACCCCAGGAAGCTACCCAGGGGTCCACCTCTCTCCCTGGACTTGCAGTAGAGGCCCCAGGGTGCCCCCTGGCCCTCCACCTAGGGGCGTCAAACCCCAGCAAGCTTCCCAGGGGTCAACCTCTCTCCCTGGACTTGCAGGATAGGCCCCAGGGTGCCCCCTGGCCCTCCACCTAGGGGCCTCTGACCTTAGGAAGCTACCCAGGGGTCCACCTCTCTCCCTGGACTTGCAGGATAGGCCCCAGGGTGCCCCCTGGCCCTCCACCTAGGGGCCTCTGACCTTAGGAAGCTACCCAGGGGTCCACCTCTCTCCCTGGACTTGCAGTAGAGGCCCCAGGGTGCCCCCTGGCCCTCCACCTAGGGGCGTCAAACCCCAGCAAGCTTCCCAGGGGTCAACCTCTCTCCCTGGACTTGCAGGATAGGCCCCAGGGTGCCCCCTGGCCCTCCACCTAGGGGCCTCTGACCTTAGGAAGCTACCCAGGGGTCCACCTCTCTCCCTGGACTTGCAGTGTAGACCCTAGGGTGCCCCCTGGCCCTCCACCTAGTTGCCTCTGACCCCAGCAAGCTACCCAGGGGTCCACCTTTCTCCCTGGACATGCAGTAGAGGCCCCAGGGTGCCCCCTGGCCCTCCACCTAGGGGCCTCGTACCCCAGCAAGCTACCCAGGGGTCCACCTCTCTCCCTGGACTTGCAGGATAGGCCCCAGGGTGCCCCCTGGCCCTCCACCTAGGGGCCTCTGACCTTAGGAAGCTACCCAGGGGTCCACCTCTCTCCCTGGACTTGCAGGATAGGCCCCAGGGTGCCCCCTGGCCCTCCACCTAGGGGCCTCTGACCTGAGGAAGCTACCCAGGGGTCCACTTCTCTCCCTGGACTTGCAGTGTAGACCCTAGGGTGCCCCCTGGCCCTCCACCTAGTTGCCTCTGACCCCAGCAAGCTACCCAGGGGTCCACCTTTCTCCCTGGACTTGCAGTAGAGGCCCCAGGGTGCCCCCTGGCCCTCCACCTAGGGGCCTTCGATCCCAGTCAGCTACCCAGGGGTCCACCTCTCTTCCTGGAATTGCAGTATAGGCCCCAGGGTGCCCCCTGGCCCTCCACCTAGGGGCCTCATACCCCAGCAAGCTACCCAGGGGTCTACATCTCTCCCTGGACTTGCAGGATAGGCCCCAGGGTGCCCCCTGGCCCTCCACCTAGGGGCCTCTGACCTTAGGAAGCTACCCAGGGGTCCACCTCTCTCCCTGGACTTGCAGTGTAGACCCTAGGGTGCCCCCTGGCCCTCCACCTAGTTGCCTCTGACCCCAGCAAGCTACCCAGGGGTCCACCTTTCTCCCTGGACTTGCAGTAGAGGCCCCAGGGTGCCCCCTGGCCCTCCACCTAGAGGCCTCGTACCCCAGCAAGCTACCCAGGGGTCCACCTCTCTCCCTGGACTTGCAGGATAGGCCCCAGGGTGCCCCCTGGCCCTCCACCTAGGGGCCTCTGACCTTAGGAAGCTACCCAGGGGTCCACCTCTCTCCCTGGACTTGCAGTATAGGCCCCAGCGTACCCCCTGGCCCTCCATCTATGGGCTACAGACCCCAGCAAGCTACCCAGGGGTCCACCTCTCTCCCTGGACTTGCAGTATAGGCCCCAGGGTGCCCCTTGGCCCTCCACCTAGAGGCCTCTGACCACAGCAAGCTACCCAGGGGTCCACCTCTCTCCCTGGGCTTGCAGTAGAGGCCCCAGGGTGCCCCCTCGCCCTCCACCTAGGGGCCTCGTACCCCAGCAAGCTACCCAGAGGTCCACCTTTCTCCCTGGACTTGCAGGATAGGCCCCAGGGTGCCCCCTGACCCTCCACCTAGGGGCCTCTGACCCCAGCAATCTACACAGGGGTCCACCTTTCTCCTTGGACTTGCAGTTGAGGCCCCAGGAAGTCCCCTGGCACTAAACCTAGGGGCTTCTGACCCCAACAAGCTACCCAGGGGTCCACCTCTCTCCCTGGACTTGCAGGATAGGCCCCAGGGTGCCCCCTGGCCCTCCACCTAGGGGCCTCTGACCTTAATAAGCTACCCAGGGGTCCACCTCTCTCCCTGGACTTGCAGTGTAGACCCTAGGGTGCCCCTGGCCCTCCACCTAGTTGCCTCTGACCCCAGCAAGCTACCCAGGGGTCCACCTTTCTCCCTGGACTTGCAGTAGAGGCCCCAGGGTGCCCCCTGGCCCTCCACCTAGGGACCTCGTACCCCAGCAAGCTACCCAGGGGTCCACCTCTCTCCCTGGACTTGCAGGATAGGCCCCAGGGTGCCCCCTGGCCCTCCACCTAGGGGCCTCTGACCTTAGGAAGCTACCCAGGGGTCCACCTCTCTCCCTGGACTTGCAGTATAGGCCCCAGGGTACCCCCTGGCCCTCCACCTATGGGCTACAGACCCCAGCAAGCTACCCAGGGGTCCACCTCTCTCCCTGGGATTGCAGTATAGGCCCCAGGGTGCCCCTTGGCCCTCCACCTAGAGGCCTCTGACCACAGCAAGCTACCCAGGGGTCCACCTCTCTCCCTGGGCTTGCAGTAGAGGCCCCAGGGTGCCCCCTCGCCCTCCACCTAGGGGCCTCGTACCCCAGCAAGCTACCCAGAGGTCCACCTTTCTCCCTGGACTTGCAGGATAGGCCCCAGGGTGCCCCCTGACCCTCCACCTAGGGGCCTCTGACCCCAGCAATCTACACAGGGGTCCACCTTTCTCCTTGGACTTGCAGTTGAGGCCCCAGGAAGTCCCCTGGCACTAAACCTAGGGGCTTCTGACCCCAACAAGCTACCCAGGGGTCCACCTCTCTCCCTGGACTTGCAGGATAGGCCCCAGGGTGCCCCCTGGCCCTCCACCTAGGGGCCTCTGACCTTAATAAGCTACCCAGGGGTCCACCTCTCTCCCTGGACTTGCAGTGTAGACCCTAGGGTGCCCCTGGCCCTCCACCTAGTTGCCTCTGACCCCAGCAAGCTACCCAGGGGTCCACCTTTCTCCCTGGACTTGCAGTAGAGGCCCCAGGGTGCCCCCTGGCCCTCCACCTAGGGGCCTCGTACCCCAGCAAGCTACCCAGGGGTCCACCTCTCTCCCTGGACTTGCAGGATAGGCCCCAGGGTGCCCCCTGGCCCTCCACCTAGGGGCCTCTGACCTTAGGAAGCTACCCAGGGGTCCACCTCTCTCCCTGGACTTGCAGTATAGGCCCCAGGGTACCCCCTGGCCCTCCACCTATGGGCTACAGACCCCAGCAAGCTACCCAGGGGTCCACCTCTCTCCCTGGACTTGCAGTATAGGCCCCAGGGTGCCCCTTGGCCCTCCACCTAGAGGCCTCTGACCACAGCAAGCTACCCAGGGGTCCACCTCTCTCCCTGGGCTTGCAGTAGAGGCCCCAGGGTGCCCCCTCGCCCTCCACCTAGGGGCCTCGTACCCCAGCAAGCTACCCAGAGGTCCATCTCTCTCCCTGGACTTGCAGGATAGGCCCCAGGGTGCCCCCTGACCCTCCACCTATGGGCCTCTGACCCCAGCAAGCTACACAGAGGTCCACCTTTCTCCTTGGACTTGCAGTTGAGGCCCCAGGAAGCCCCCTGGCACTAAACCTAGGGGCTTCTGACCCCAACAAGCTACCCAGGGGTCCACCTCTCTCCCTGGACTTGCAGTATAGGCCCCAGGGTGTCCCTTGGCCCTCCACCTAGTTGCCTCCGACCCCAGCATGCTACCCAGGGGTCCACCTCTCTCCCTGGACTTGCAGTAGAGGCCCCAGGGTGCCCCCTTGCCCTCCACCTAGGGGCCTCTGACCCCAGGAAGCTACCCAGGGGTCCACCTCTCTCTCTGGACTTGCAGTATAGGCCCCAGGGTGCCCCTTGGCCCTCCACCCTTTGGCCTCTGACCCCAGCAAGCTACACAAGGGTCCACAACTCTCCCTGGGATTGCAGTAGAGGCCCCAGGGTGCCCCCTTGACCTCCACCTAGGGGCCTCTGACCCAAGCAAGCTACCCAGGGGTCCACCTTTTTCCCTGGACTTGCAGTAGAGGCCCCAGGAAGCCTCCTGTCCCTCCGCCTAGGGGCCTCTAACCCCAGCAAACTACCCAGGGGTCCACCTCTCTCCCTGGACTTGCAGCAGAGGCCCCAGGGTGCCCCCTGGCCCTCCACTTAGGGGCCTCTTACCCCAGCTAGCTACCCATGGGTCCACCGCTCTCCCTAGACTTGCAGTAGAGGCCCCAGGGTGCCCCCTGGCCATCCACCTAGGGGTCTCTAACCCCAGCAAGCTACCAAGGTGTCCACCTCTCTCCCTGGCCTTGCAGTAGAGGCCCCAGGGTGCCCCCTGGCCCTCCACCTAGGGGCCTTGTACCTCAGCAAGCTACCCAGGGGTCCACCTCTCTCCCTGGACTTGCAGGATAGGCCCCAGGGTGCCCCCTGGCCCTCCACCTAGGGGCCTCTAACCTTAGGAAGCTACCCACGGGTCCACCTCTCTCCATGGACTTGCAGTATAGGCCCCAGGGTACTCCCTGGCCCTCCACCTATGGGCTTCAGACCCCAGCAAGCTACCCAGGGGTCCACCTCTCTCCCTGGACTTGCAGTAGAGGCCCCAGGGTGCCCCCTGGCTCTCCACCTAGAGGACTCTGACCCCAGCAAGCTACCCAGGGGTCCACCTCTCTCCCTGGACTTGCAGTAGAGGCCCCAGGGTGCCCCCTGGCCCTCCAACTAGGGGCCTCTGACCCCTGCAAGCTACCCAGGGGTCCACCTCTCTCCCTGGACTTGCAGTAGAGGCCCCAGGGTGCCCCCTGGCCCTCCACCTAGGGGCCTCGTACCCCAGCAAGCTACCCAGGGGTCCACCTCTCTCCCTGGACTTGCAGGATAGGCCCCAGGGTGCCCCCTGGCCCTCCACCTAGGGGCCTCGTACCCCAGCAAGCTACCCAGGGGTCCACCTCTCTCCCTGGACTTGCAGTATAGGCCCCAGGGTGCCCCTTGGCCCTCCACCCAGGGGCCTCTTACCCCAGCAAGCTACACAAGGGTCCACAACTCTCCCTGGGACTGCAGTAGAGGCCCCAGGGTGCCCTCTTGACCTCCACATAGGGGCCTCTGACCCAAGCAAGCTACCCAGGGGTCCACCTTTCTCCCTGGACTTGCGGTACAGGCCCCAGGAAGCCCCCTGGCCCTCCACCTAGGGGCCTCTTACCCCAGCTAGCTACCCATGGGTCCACCTCTCTCCCTAGACTTGCAGTTGAGGCCCCAGGGTGCCCCCTGGCCCTCCACCTAGGGGTCTCTGACCCCAGCAAGCTACCAAGGGGTCCACCTCTCTCCCTGGCCTTGCAGTAGAGGCGCCAGGGTGCCCCCTGGCCCTCCACCTTGGGGCCTTGTAGCCCAGCAAGCTAACCAGGGGTCCACCTCTCTCCCTGGACTTGCAGTATAGGCCCCAGGGTACCCGCTGGCCCTCCACCTATGGGCTTTAGACCCCAGCAAGCTACCCAGGGGTCCACCTCTCTCCCTGGACTTGCAGTAGAGGCCCCAGGGTGCCCCCTGGCCCTCCACCTAGAGGCCTCTGACCCCAGCAAGCTACCCAGGGGTCCACCTCTCTCTCTGGACTTGCAGTTGAGGTTCCAGGGTACCCCCTGGCCCTACAACTAGGGGCCTCGTATCCCAGCAAGCTACCTAGGGGTCCACCTCTCTCCTTGGACTTGCAGGAAAAGCCCCAGGATGGCCCCTGGCTGTCCACCTAGGGGCCTTTGACCTCAAGAAGCTACCCAGGGGTCCACCTCTCTCCCTGGACTTGCAGTATTGGCCCCAGGGTACCCCTGTCCTTCCACCTAGTTGCCTCTGACCCCAGCAAGCTACCCAGGGGTCCACCTCTCTCCCTGGACTTGCAGTAGAGGCCCCATGGTGCCCCCTGGCCCTCCACCTAGGGGCCTCGTACCCCAGCAAGCTACCCAGGGGTCCACATCTCTCCCTGGATTTGCAGGATAGGCCCCAGGGTGCCCCCTGGCCCTCCACCTAGGGGCCTCGTACCCCAGCAAGCTACCCAGGGGTCCACCTCTCTCCCTGGACTTGCAGTATAGGCCCCAGGGTGCCCCTTGGCCCTCCACCCAGGGGCCTCTTACCCCAGCAAGCTACACAAGGGTCCACAACTCTCCCTGGGATTGCAGTAGAGGCCCCAGGGTGCCCCCTTGACCTCCACATAGGGGCCTCTGACCCAAGCAAGCTACCCAGGGGTCCACCTTTCTCCCTGGACTTGCGGTACAGGCCCCAGGAAGCCCCCTGGCCCTCCACCTAGGGGCCTCTTACCCCAGCTAGCTACCCATGGGTCCACCTCTCTCCCTAGACTTGCAGTAGAGGCCCCAGGGTGCCCCCTGGCCCTCCACCTAGGGGTCTCTGACCCCAGCAAGCTACCAAGGGGTCCACCTCTCTCCCTGGCCTTGCAGTAGAGGCGCCAGGGTGCCCCCTGGCCCTCCACCTTGGGGCCTTGTAGCCCAGCAAGCTAACCAGGGGTCCACCTCTCTCCCTGGACTTGCAGTATAGGCCCCAGGGTACCCCCTGTCCCTCCACCTATGGGCTTTAGACCCCAGCAAGCTACCCAGGGGTCCACCTCTCTCCCTGGACTTGCAGTAGAGGCCCCAGGGTGCCCCCTGGCCCTCCACCTAGAGGCCTCTGACCCCAGCAAGCTACCCAGGGGTCCACCTCTCTCTCTGGACTTGCAGTTGAGGCCCCAGGGTACCCCCTGGCCCTACAACTAGGGGCCTCGTATCCCAGCAAGCTACCTAGGGGTCCACCTCTCTCCTTGGACTTGCAGGAAAAGCCCCAGGATGGCCCCTGGCTCTCCACCTAGGGGCCTTTGACCTCAGGAAGCTACCCAGGGGTCCACCTCTCTCCCTGGACTTGCAGTATTGGCCCCAGGGTACCTATGTCCTTCCACCTAGTTGCCTCTGACCCCAGCAAGCTACCCAGGGGTCCACCTCTCTCCCTGGACTTGCAGTAGAGGCCCCATGGTGCCCCCTGGCCCTCCACCTAGGGGCCTCGTACCCCAGCAAGCTACCCAGGGGTCCACATCTCTCCCTGGATTTGCAGGATAGGCCCCAGGGTGCCCCCTGGCCCTCCACCTAGGGGCCTCTGACCTTAGGAACCTACCCAGGGGTCCACCTCTCTCCCTGGACTTGCAGTGTAGACCCTATGGTGCCCCCTGGCCCTCCACCTAGTTGTCTCTGACCCCAGCAAGCTACCCTGGGGTCCACCTCTCTCCCTGGACTTGCAGTGTAGACCCTATGGTGCCCCCTGGCCCTCCACCTAGTTGTTTCTGACCCCAGCAAGCTACCCAGGGGTCCACCTCTCTCCCTGGACTTGCAGTAGAGGCCCTAGGGTACCTCCTGGCCCTCCACCTAGGGGACTCTGACCCCAGGAAGCTACCCAGGGGTCCACCTCTCTCCCTGGGCTTGCAGTAGAGGCCCCAGGGTGCCCCCTGGCCCTCCACCTAAGGGCCGCGTACCCCAGCAAGCTACACAAGGGTCCACAACTCTCCCTGGGATTGCAGTAGAGGCCCCAGGGTGCCCCCTTGCCCTCCACCTAGGGGCCTCTGACCCCAGGAAGCTACCCAGGGGTCCACCTCTCTCTCTGGACTTGCAGTATAGGCCCCAGGGTGCCCCTTGGCCCTCCACCTAGAGGCCTCTGACCCCAGCAAGCTACCCAGGGGTCCACCTCTCTCCCTGGACTTGCAGTAGAGGCCCCAGGGTGCCCCCTCGTCCTCCACCTAGGGGCCTCGTACCCAAGCAAGCTACCCAGACGTCCACCTCTCTCCCTGGACTTGCAGGATAGGCCCCAGGGTGCCCCCTGACCCTCCACCTAGGGGCCTCTGACCCCAGCAAGCTACACAGGGGTCCACCTTTCTCCTAGGACTTGCAGTTGAGGCCCCAGGAAGCCCACTGGCACTAAACCTAGGGGCTTCTGACCCCAACAAGCTACCCAGGTGTCCACCTCTCTCCCTGGACTTGCAGTATAGGCCCAAGGGTGTCCCCTGGCCTTCCACCTAGTTGCCTCCGACCCTAGCATGCTACCCAGGGGTCCACTTCTCTCCCTGGACAGGCAGTAGAGGCCCCGGGGTGCCCCCTTGCCCTCCACCTAGGGGCCTCAGACCCCAGGAAGCTACCCAGGGGTCCACCTCTGTCACTGGACTTGCAGTATAGGCCCCAGGGTGCCCCTTGCCCCTCCACCCAGGGGCCTCTGACCCCGGCAAGCTACACAAGAGTCCACAACTCTCCCTGGGATTGCAGTAGAGGCCCCTGGGTGCCCCCTTGACCTCCACCTAGGGGCCTCTGACCCAAGCAAGCTACCAAGGGGTCCACCTTTCTCCCTGGACTTGCAGTAGAGGCCCCAGGAAGCCCCCTGTCCCTCCGCCTAGGGGCCTCTGACCCCCAGCAAACTACCCAGGGGTCCACCTCTCTCCATGGACTTGCAGTAGAGGCCCCAGGGTGCCCCCAGGCCCTCCATCTAGGGGACTCTGACCCCAGGAAGCTACCCAGGGGTCCACCTCTCTCCCTGGTCTTGCAGTAGAGGCCCCGGGGTGCCCCCTTGCCCTCCACCTAGGGGCCTCAGACCCCAGGAAGCTACCCAGGGGTCAACCTCTCTCCCTGGATTTGCAGGATAGGCCCCAGGGTGCCCCCTGGCCCTCCACCTAGGGGCCTCTGACCTCAGGAAGCTACCCAGGGGTCCACCTCTCTCCCAGGACTTGCAGTATAGGCCCCAGGGTACCTCCTGGCCCTCCACCTAGTTGCCTCTGACCCCAGCAAGCTACCCAGGGGTCCACCTTTCTCCCTGGACATGCAGTAGAGGCCCCAGGGTGCCCCCTGGCCCTCCACCTAGGGGCCTCGTACCCCAGCAAGCTACCCAGGGGTCCACCTCTCTCCCTGGACTTGCAGGATAGGCCCCAGGGTGCCCCCTGGCCCTCCACCTAGGGGCCTCTGACCTTAGGAAGCTACCCAGGGGTCCACCTCTCTCCCTGGACTTGCAGGATAGGCCCCAGGGTGCCCCCTGGCCCTCCACCTAGGGGCCTCTGACCTGAGGAAGCTACCCAGGGGTCCACTTCTCTCCCTGGACTTGCAGTGTAGACCCTAGGGTGCCCCCTGGCCCTCCACCTAGTTGCCTCTGACCCCAGCAAGCTACCCAGGGGTCCACCTTTCTCCCTGGACTTGCAGTAGAGGCCCCAGGGTGCCCCCTGGCCCTCCACCTAGGGGCCTTCGATCCCAGTCAGCTACCCAGGGGTCCACCTCTCTTCCTGGAATTGCAGTATAGGCCCCAGGGTGCCCCCTGGCCCTCCACCTAGGGGCCTCATACCCCAGCAAGCTACCCAGGGGTCTACATCTCTCCCTGGACTTGCAGGATAGGCCCCAGGGTGCCCCCTGGCCCTCCACCTAGGGGCCTCTGACCTTAGGAAGCTACCCAGGGGTCCACCTCTCTCCCTGGACTTGCAGTGTAGACCCTAGGGTGCCCCCTGGCCCTCCACCTAGTTGCCTCTGACCCCAGCAAGCTACCCAGGGGTCCACCTTTCTCCCTGGACTTGCAGTAGAGGCCCCAGGGTGCCCCCTGGCCCTCCACCTAGAGGCCTCGTACCCCAGCAAGCTACCCAGGGGTCCACCTCTCTCCCTGGACTTGCAGGATAGGCCCCAGGGTGCCCCCTGGCCCTCCACCTAGGGGCCTCTGACCTTAGGAAGCTACCCAGGGGTCCACCTCTCTCCCTGGACTTGCAGTATAGGCCCCAGCGTACCCCCTGGCCCTCCATCTATGGGCTACAGACCCCAGCAAGCTACCCAGGGGTCCACCTCTCTCCCTGGACTTGCAGTATAGGCCCCAGGGTGCCCCTTGGCCCTCCACCTAGAGGCCTCTGACCACAGCAAGCTACCCAGGGGTCCACCTCTCTCCCTGGGCTTGCAGTAGAGGCCCCAGGGTGCCCCCTCGCCCTCCACCTAGGGGCCTCGTACCCCAGCAAGCTACCCAGAGGTCCACCTTTCTCCCTGGACTTGCAGGATAGGCCCCAGGGTGCCCCCTGACCCTCCACCTAGGGGCCTCTGACCCCAGCAATCTACACAGGGGTCCACCTTTCTCCTTGGACTTGCAGTTGAGGCCCCAGGAAGTCCCCTGGCACTAAACCTAGGGGCTTCTGACCCCAACAAGCTACCCAGGGGTCCACCTCTCTCCCTGGACTTGCAGGATAGGCCCCAGGGTGCCCCCTGGCCCTCCACCTAGGGGCCTCTGACCTTAATAAGCTACCCAGGGGTCCACCTCTCTCCCTGGACTTGCAGTGTAGACCCTAGGGTGCCCCTGGCCCTCCACCTAGTTGCCTCTGACCCCAGCAGGCTACCCAGGGGTCCACCTTTCTCCCTGGACTTGCAGTAGAGGCCCCAGGGTGCCCCCTGGCCCTCCACCTAGGGGCCTCGTACCCCAGCAAGCTACCCAGGGGTCCACCTCTCTCCCTGGACTTGCAGGATAGGCCCCAGGGTGCCCCCTGGCCCTCCACCTAGGGGCCTCTGACCTTAGGAAGCTACCCAGGGGTCCACCTCTCTCCCTGGACTTGCAGTATAGGCCCCAGGGTACCCCCTGGCCCTCCACCTATGGGCTACAGACCCCAGCAAGCTACCCAGGGGTCCACCTCTCTCCCTGGACTTGCAGTATAGGCCCCAGGGTGCCCCTTGGCCCTCCACCTAGAGGCCTCTGACCACAGCAAGCTACCCAGGGGTCCACCTCTCTCCCTGGGCTTGCAGTAGAGGCCCCAGGGTGCCCCCTCGCCCTCCACCTAGGGGCCTCGTACCCCAGCAAGCTACCCAGAGGTCCATCTCTCTCCCTGGACTTGCAGGATAGGCCCCAGGGTGCCCCCTGACCCTCCACCTATGGGCCTCTGACCCCAGCAAGCTACACAGGGGTCCACCTTTCTCCTTGGACTTGCAGTTGAGGCCCCAGGAAGCCCCCTGGCACTAAACCTAGGGGCTTCTGACCCCAACAAGCTACCCAGGGGTCCACCTCTCTCCCTGGACTTGCAGTATAGGCCCCAGGGTGTCCCTTGGCCCTCCACCTAGTTGCCTCCGACCCCAGCATGCTACCCAGGGGTCCACCTCTCTCCCTGGACTTGCAGTAGAGGCCCCAGGGTGCCCCCTTGCCCTCCACCTAGGGGCCTCTGACCCCAGGAAGCTACCCAGGGGTCCACCTCTCTCTCTGGACTTGCAGTATAGGCCCCAGGGTGCCCCTTGGCCCTCCACCCTATGGCCTCTGACCCCATCAAGCTACACAAGGGTCCACAACTCTCCCTGGGATTGCAGTAGAGGCCCCAGGGTGCCCCCTTGACCTCCACCTAGGGGCCTCTGACCCAAGCAAGCTACCCAGGGGTCCACCTTTTTCCCTGGACTTGCAGTAGAGGCCCCAGGAAGCCTCCTGTCCCTCCGCCTAGGGGCCTCTAACCCCAGCAAACTACCCAGGGGTCCACCTCTCTCCCTGGACTTGCAGCAGAGGCCCCAGGGTGCCCCCTGGCCCTCCACTTAGGGGCCTCTTACCCCAGCTAGCTACCCATGGGTCCACCGCTCTCCCTAGACTTGCAGTAGAGGCCCCAGGGTGCCCCCTGGCCATCCACCTAGGGGTCTCTAACCCCAGCAAGCTACCAAGGTGTCCACCTCTCTCCCTGGCCTTGCAGTAGAGGCCCCAGGGTGCCCCCTGGCCCTCCACCTAGGGGCCTTGTACCCCAGCAAGCTACCCAGGGGTCCACCTCTCTCCCTGGACTTGCAGGATAGGCCCCAGGGTGCCCCCTGGCCCTCCACCTAGGGGCCTCTAACCTTAGGAAGCTACCCACGGGTCCACCTCTCTCCATGGACTTGCAGTATAGGCCCCAGGGTACTCCCTGGCCCTCCACCTATGGGCTTCAGACCCCAGCAAGCTACCCAGGGGTCCACCTCTCTCCCTGGACTTGCAGTAGAGGCCCCAGGGTGCCCCCTGGCTCTCCACCTAGAGGACTCTGACCCCAGCAAGCTACCCAGGGGTCCACCTCTCTCCCTGGACTTGCAGTAGAGGCCCCAGGGTGCCCCCTGGCCCTCCAACTAGGGGCCTCTGACCCCTGCAAGCTACCCAGGGGTCCACCTCTCTCCCTGGACTTGCAGTAGAGGCCCCAGGGTGCCCCCTGGCCCTCCACCTAGGGGCCTCGTACCCCAGCAAGCTACCCAGGGGTCCACCTCTCTCCCTGGACTTGCAGGATAGGCCCCAGGGTGCCCCCTGGCCCTCCACCTAGGGGCCTCGTACCCCAGCAAGCTACCCAGGGGTCCACCTCTCTCCCTGGACTTGCAGTATAGGCCCCAGGGTGCCCCTTGGCCCTCCACCCAGGGGCCTCTTACCCCAGCAAGCTACACAAGGGTCCACAACTCTCCCTGGGACTGCAGTAGAGGCCCCAGGGTGCCCCCTTGACCTCCACATAGGGGCCTCTGACCCAAGCAAGCTACCCAGGGGTCCACCTTTCTCCCTGGACTTGCGGTACAGGCCCCAGGAAGCCCCCTGGCCCTCCACCTAGGGGCCTCTTACCCCAGCTAGCTACCCATGGGTCCACCTCTCTCCCTAGACTTGCAGTTGAGGCCCCAGGGTGCCCCCTGGCCCTCCACCTAGGGGTCTCTGACCCCAGCAAGCTACCAAGGGGTCCACCTCTCTCCCTGGCCTTGCAGTAGAGGCGCCAGGGTGCCCCCTGGCCCTCCACCTTGGGGCCTTGTAGCCCAGCAAGCTAACCAGGGGTCCACCTCTCTCCCTGGACTTGCAGTATAGGCCCCAGGGTACCCGCTGGCCCTCCACCTATGGGCTTTAGACCCCAGCAAGCTACCCAGGGGTCCACCTCTCTCCCTGGACTTGCAGTAGAGGCCCCAGGGTGCCCCCTGGCCCTCCACCTAGAGGCCTCTGACCCCAGCAAGCTACCCAGGGGTCCACCTCTCTCCCTGGACTTGCAGTATTGGCCCCAGGGTACCCCTGTCCTTCCACCTAGTTGCCTCTGACCCCAGCAAGCTACCCAGGGGTCCACCTCTCTCCCTGGACTTGCAGTAGAGGCCCCATGGTGCCCCCTGGCCCTCCACCTAGGGGCCTCGTACCCCAGCAAGCTACCCAGGGGTCCACATCTCTCCCTGGATTTGCAGGATAGGCCCCAGGGTGCCCCCTGGCCCTCCACCTAGGGGCCTCTTACCCCAGCAAGCTACCCAGGGGTCCACCTCTCTCCCTGGACTTGCAGTATAGGCCCCAGGGTGCCCCTTGGCCCTCCACCCAGGGGCCTCTTACCCCAGCAAGCTACACAAGGGTCCACAACTCTCCCTGGGATTGCAGTAGAGGCCCCAGGGTGCCCCCTTGACCTCCACATAGGGGCCTCTGACCCAAGCAAGCTACCCAGGGGTCCACCTTTCTCCCTGGACTTGCGGTACAGGCCCCAGGAAGCCCCCTGGCCCTCCACCTAGGGGCCTCTTACCCCAGCTAGCTACCCATGGGTCCACCTCTCTCCCTAGACTTGCAGTAGAGGCCCCAGGGTGCCCCCTGGCCCTCCACCTAGGGGTCTCTGACCCCAGCAAGCTACCAAGGGGTCCACCTCTCTCCCTGGCCTTGCAGTAGAGGCGCCAGGGTGCCCCCTGGCCCTCCACCTTGGGGCCTTGTAGCCCAGCAAGCTAACCAGGGGTCCACCTCTCTCCCTGGACTTGCAGTATAGGCCCCAGGGTACCCCCTGTCCCTCCACCTATGGGCTTTAGACCCCAGCAAGCTACCCAGGGGTCCACCTCTCTCCCTGGACTTGCAGTAGAGGCCCCAGGGTGCCCCCTGGCCCTCCACCTAGAGGCCTATGACCCCAGCAAGCTACCCAGGGGTCCACCTCTCTCTCTGGACTTGCAGTTGAGGCCCCAGGGTACCCCCTGGCCCTACAACTAGGGGCCTCGTATCCCAGCAAGCTACCTAGGGGTCCACCTCTCTCCTTGGACTTGCAGGAAAAGCCCCAGGATGGCCCCTGGCTCTCCACCTAGGGGCCTTTGACCTCAGGAAGCTACCCAGGGGTCCACCTCTCTCCCTGGACTTGCAGTATTGGCCCCAGGGTACCTATGTCCTTCCACCTAGTTGCCTCTGACCCCAGCAAGCTACCCAGGGGTCCACCTCTCTCCCTGGACTTGCAGTAGAGGCCCCATGGTGCCCCCTGGCCCTCCACCTAGGGGCCTCGTACCCCAGCAAGCTACCCAGGGGTCCACATCTCTCCCTGGATTTGCAGGATAGGCCCCAGGGTGCCCCCTGGCCCTCCATCTAGGGGCCTCTGACCTTAGGAACCTACCCAGGGGTCCACCTCTCTCCCTGGACTTGCAGTGTAGACCCTATGGTGCCCCCTGGCCCTCCACCTAGTTGTCTCTGACCCCAGCAAGCTACCCTGGGGTCCACCTCTCTCCCTGGACTTGCAGTGTAGACCCTATGGTGCCCCCTGGCCCTCCACCTAGTTGTTTCTGACCCCAGCAAGCTACCCAGGGGTCCACCTCTCTCCCTGGACTTGCAGTAGAGGCCCTAGGGTACCTCCTGGCCCTCCACCTAGGGGACTCTGACCCCAGGAAGCTACCCAGGGGTCCACCTCTCTCCCTGGGCTTGCAGTAGAGGCCCCAGGGTGCCCCCTGGCCCTCCACCTAAGGGCCTCGTACCCCAGCAAGCTACACAAGGGTCCACAACTCTCCCTGGGATTGCAGTAGAGGCCCCAGGGTGCCCCCTTGCCCTCCACCTAGGGGCCTCTGACCCCAGGAAGCTACCCAGGGGTCCACCTCTCTCTCTGGACTTGCAGTATAGGCCCCAGGGTGCCCCTTGGCCCTCCACCTAGAGGCCTCTGACCCCAGCAAGCTACCCAGGGGTCCACCTCTCTCCCTGGACTTGCAGTAGAGGCCCCAGGGTGCCCCCTCGTCCTCCACCTAGGGGCCTCGTACCCAAGCAAGCTACCCAGACGTCCACCTTTCTCCCTGGACTTGCAGGATAGGCCCCAGGGTGCCCCCTGACCCTCCACCTAGGGGCCTCTGACCCCAGCAAGCTACACAGGGGTCCACCTTTCTCCTAGGACTTGCAGTTGAGGCCCCAGGAAGCCCACTGGCACTAAACCTAGGGGCTTCTGACCCCAACAAGCTACCCAGGTGTCCACCTCTCTCCCTGGACTTGCAGTATAGGCCCAAGGGTGTCCCCTGGCCTTCCACCTAGTTGCCTCCGACCCTAGCATGCTACCCAGGGGTCCACTTCTCTCCCTGGACAGGCAGTAGAGGCCCCGGGGTGCCCCCTTGCCCTCCACCTAGGGGCCTCAGACCCCAGGAAGCTACCCAGGGGTCCACCTCTGTCACTGGACTTGCAGTATAGGCCCCAGGGTGCCCCTTGCCCCTCCACCCAGGGGCCTCTGACCCCGGCAAGCTACACAAGAGTCCACAACTCTCCCTGGGATTGCAGTAGAGGCCCCTGGGTGCCCCCTTGACCTCCACCTAGGGGCCTCTGACCCAAGCAAGCTACCAAGGGGTCCACCTTTCTCCCTGGACTTGCAGTAGAGGCCCCAGGAAGCCCCCTGTCCCTCCGCCTAGGGGCCTCTGACCCCCAGCAAACTACCCAGGGGTCCACCTCTCTCCATGGACTTGCAGTAGAGGCCCCAGGGTGCCCCCAGGCCCTCCATCTAGGGGACTCTGACCCCAGGAAGCTACCCAGGGGTCCACCTCTCTCCCTGGACTTGCAGTAGAGGCCCCGGGGTGCCCCCTTGCCCTCCACCTAGGGGCCTCAGACCCCAGGAAGCTACCCAGGGGTCAACCTCTCTCCCTGGATTTGCAGGATAGGCCCCAGGGTGCCCCCTGGCCCTCCACCTAGGGGCCTCTGACCTCAGGAAGCTACCCAGGGGTCCACCTCTCTCCCAGGACTTGCAGTATAGGCCCCAGGGTACCCCCTGTCCCTCCACCTAGTTGCCTCTGACACCAGCAAGCTACCCAGGGGTCCACCTCTCTTCCTGGACTTGCAGTAGAGGCCCCAGGGTGCCCCTGGCCCTCCACCTAGGGGCATCTGACCCCAGTAAGCTACCCATGGGTCCACCTCTCTCTCTGGACTTGCAGTATAGGCCCCAGGGTGCCCCCTGGCCTTCCACCAAGGGGCTTCCGACCCCAGCAAGCTAACAAGGGGTCCACCTCTGTCCCTGGGCTTGCAGTAGAGGCCCCAGGGTGCCCCCTGGTCCTCCAACTAGGGGCCTTTGACCTGGGGAAGCTACCCAGGGGTCCACCTCTCTCCCTGGACTTGCAGTGTAGACCCTAGGGTGCCCCCTGGCCCTCCACCTATTTGCCTCTGACCCCAGCAAGCTACCCAGGGGTCCACCTCTCTCCCTGGACTTGCAGTAGAGGCCCTAGGGTACCTCCTGACCCTCCACCTAGGGGACTCTGACCCCAGCAAGCTACCCAGGGGTCCACCTGTCTCTCTGGATTTGCAGTAGAGGCCCCACAAAGCCCCCTGGCCCTAGACCTAGGGGCCTTCGATCCCAGTCAGCTACCCAGGGGTCCACCTCTCTCCCTGGACATGCAGGATAGGCCCCAGGGTGCCCCCTGGCCCTCCAACTAGGGGCCTCGTAACCCAGCAAGCTACCCAGGGGTCCACCTCTCTCATTGGACTTGCAGGATAGGCCCCAGGGTGCCCCCTGGTCCTCCACCTAGGGGCCTTTGACCTCAGGAAGCTACCCAGGGGTCCACCTCTCTCCCTGGACTTGCACTATAGGCCCCAGGGTACCCCCTGTCCCTCCACCTAGTTGCCTCTGACCCCAGCAAGCTACCCAGGGGTCCACCTCTCTCCCTGGACTTGCAGTAGATGCCCCAGGGTGCCCCCTGGCCCTCCATCTATTGGCCTCGTACCCCAGCAAGCTACCCAGGGGTCCACCTCTCTCCCTGGACTTGCAGGATAGGCCCCAAGGTGCCCCCTGGCCCTCCACCTACGGCCCTCCGACCTTAGGAAGCTACCCAGGGGTCCACCTCTCTCCCTGGACTAGCAGTATAGGCCCCAGGGTACCCCCTGTCCCTCCACCTATGGGCTACAGACCCCAGCAAGCTACCCCTTGGCCCTCCACCTAGAGGCCTCTGACCCCAGCAAGCTACCCAGGGGTCCACCTCTCTCCCTGGACTTGCAGTAGAGGCCCCAGGGTGCCCCCTCACCCTCCACCTAGGGGCCTCGTACCCCAGCAAGCTACCCAGAGGTCCACTTTTCTCCCTGGACTTGCAGGATAGGCCCCAGGGTGACCCCTGACCCTCCACCTAGGGGCCTCTGACCCCAGCAGGCTACCCAGGGGTCCACCTCTCTCCCAGGGACTTGCAGTATAGGCCCCAGGGTACCCCTGTCCTTCCACCTAGTTGCCTCTGACCCCAGCAAGCTACCCAGGGGTCCACCTCTCTCCCTGGACTTGCAGGATAGGCCCCAGGGTGCCCCCTGGCCCTCCACCTAGGGGCCTCTGACCTTAGGAAAACTACCCAGGGGTACACCTCTCTCCCTGGACTTGCAGTGTAGACCCTAGGGTGCCCCCTGGCCCTCCACCTAGGGGCCTCTGACCTTAGGAAGCTACCCAGGGGTCCACCTCTCTCCCTGGACTTGCAGTGTAGACCCTAGGGTGCCCCCTGGCCCTCCACCTAGGGGCCTCTGACCCCAGCAAGCTACCCAGGGGTCCACCTCTCTCCCTGGACTTGCAGTAGAGGCCCCAGGGTGCCCCTGGCCCTCCACCTAGTGGCCTCTGACCCCAGTAAGCTACCCATGGGTCCACCTCTCTCCCTGGACTTGCAGTATAGGCTCCAGGGTGCCCCCTGGCCTTCCACCAAGGGGCCTCTGACCCCAGCAAGCTACCCAGGGGTCCACCTCTCTCCCTGGACTTGCAGTAGAGGCCTCAAGAAGCCCCCTGGCCCTCCACTTAGCGGCCTCTGACCCCAGCAAGCTACCCAGGGGTCCACCTCTCTCCTTGGACTTGCAGGATAAGCCCCAGGGTGCCCCCTGGCTCTCCACCTAGGGGCCTTTGACCTCTGGAAGCTACCCAGGGGTCCACCTCTCTCCCTGGACTTGCAGTATAGGCCCCAGGGTACCCCTGGCCCTCCAACTAGGGGCCTCGTACCCCAGCAAGCTACCAAGGGGTGCATCTCTCTCCCTGGACTTGCAGTAGAGGCCCCAGGGTGCCCCCTGGCCCTCCACCTAGGGGCCTCGTACTCCAGCAAGCTACCCAGGGGTCCACCTCTCTCCCTGGACTTGCAGGGTAGGCCCCAGGGTACCCCCTGGCCCTCCACCTAGGGGCCTCTGACCTCAGGAAGCTACTCAGGGGTCCACCTCTCTCCCTGGACTTGCAGTATAGGCCCCAGGGTACCCCCTGTCCCTCCACCTAGTTGCCTCTGACACCAGCAAGCTACCCAGGGGTCCACCTCTCTTCCTGGACTTGCAGTAGAGGCCCCAGGGTGCCCCTGGCCCTCCACCTAGGGGCCTCTGTCCCCAGTAAGCTACCCATGGGTCCACCTCTCTCCCTGGACTTGCAGTATAGGCCCCAGGGTGCCCCCTGGCCTTCCACCAAGGGGCTTTCGACCCCAGCAAGCTACCCAGGGGTCCACCTCTCTCCCTGGACTTGCAGTAGAGGCCCCACGAAGCCCCCTGGCCGTCCACGTAGGGGCCTCTGACCCCAGCAAGCTACCCAGGGGTCCACCTCTCTCCCTAGACTTGCAGTAGAAGCCCCAGGAAGCCCCCTGGCCCTCCACCTGGGGGCCCTACGACAACAGCAAGCTACCCAGGGGTCCACTTCTCTCCCTGGACTTGCAGTAGAGGCCCCAAAAAGCCCCTGGCCCTCCACCTAGCGGCCTCTGACCCCAGCAAGCTAACCAGGGGTCCACCTCTCTCCCTGGGCTTGCAGTAGAGGCCCCAGGGTGCCCCCTGGCCCTCCAACTAGGGGCCTCATACCCCAGCAAGCTACCCAGGGGTCCACCTCTCTCCTTGGACTTGCAGGATAGGCCCCAGGGTGCCCCCTGGCTCTCCACTTAGGGGCCTTTGACCTCAGGAAGCTACCCAGGTGTCCACTTCTCTCCCTGGACTTGCAGTATAGGCCCCAGGGTACCCCTGTCCTTCCACCTAGTTGCCTCTGACCCCAGCAAGCTACCCAGGGGTCCACCTCTCTCCCTGGACTTGCAGGATAGGCCCCAGGGTGCCCCCTGGCCCTCCACCTAGGGGCCTCTGACCTTAGGAAAACTACCCAGGGGTACACCTCTCTCCCTGGACTTGCAGTGTAGACCCTAGGGTGCCCCCTGGCCCTCCACCTAGGGGCCTCTGACCTTAGGAAGCTACCCAGGGGTCCACCTCTCTCCCTGGACTTGCAGTGTAGACCCTAGGGTGCCCCCTGGCCCTCCACCTAGTTGCCTCTGACCCCAGCAAGCTACCCAGGGGTCCACCTCTCTCCCTGGACTTGCAGGATAGGCCCCAGGGTGCCCCCTGGCCCTCCACCTAGGGGTCTCTGACCTTAGGAAGCTACCCAGGGGTACACCTCTCTCCCTGGACTTGCAGTAAAGGCCCTAGGGTACCTCCTCGCCCTCCACCTAGGGATCTCTGAACCCAGGAAGCTACCCAGGGGTCCACCTCTCTCCCTGGACTTGCAGTAGAGGCCCCAGGGTGCCCCCTGGCCCTCCACCTAGGGGCCTCGTACCCCAGCAAGCTACCCAGGGGTCCACCTCTCTCCCTGGACTTGCAGGATAGGGCCCAGGGTGCCCCCTGGCCCTCCACCCAGGGGCCTCTGACCTTAGGAAGCTACCCAGGGGTCCACCTCTCTCCCTGGACTTGCAGTATAGGCCCCAGGGTACCCCCTGGCCCTCCACCTATGGGCTACACACCCCAGCAAGCTACCCAGGGGTCCACCTCTCTCCCTGGACTTGCAGTATAGGCCCCAGGGTGCTCCTTGGCCCTCCACCTAGAGGCCTCTGACCCCAGCAAGCTACCTAGGGGTCCACCGCTCTCCCTGGACTTGTAGTAGATGCCCCAGGGTGCCCCCTCGCCCTCCACCTAGGGGCCTCCTTCCCCAGCAAGCTACCCAGAGGTCCACTTCTCTCCCTGGACTTGCAGGATAGGCCCCAGGGTGCCCCACTGACCCTCCATTTAGGGGCCTCTGACCCCAGCAAGCTACACAGGGGTCCACCTTTCTCCTTGGACTTGCAGTTGAGGCTCCAGGATGCCCCCTGGCACTAAACCTAGGGGCTTCTAACCCCAACAACCTATCCAGGTGTCCACCTCTCTCCCTGGACTTGCAGTATAGGCCCCAGGGTGTCCCCTGGCCCTCCACCTAGTTGCCTCCGACCCCAGCATGCTACCCTGGGGTCCACCTCTCTCCCTGGACTTGCAGTAGAGGCCCCAGGGTGCCCCCTTGCCCTCCACCTGGGGGCCTCTGACCCCAGGAAGCTACCCAGGGGTCCACCTCTCTCTCTGGACTTGCAGTATAGGCCCCAGGGTGCCCCTTGGCCCTCCACCCAGGGGCTTCTGACCCCAGCAAGCTACACAAGGGTCCACAACTCTCCCTGGGATTGCAGTAGAGGCCCCAGGGTGCCCTCTTGACCTCCACCTAGGGGCCTCTGACCCAAGCAAGCTACCCAGGGGTCCACCTCTCTCCCTGGACTTGCAGTAGAGGCCCCAGGAAGCCCCCTGTCCCTCCGCCTAGGGGCCTCTGTACCCAGAAAACTACCCATGGGTCCACCTCTCTCCCTAGACTTGCAGTAGAGGCCCCAGGGTGCCCCCTGGCCCTCCACCTTGGGGTCTCTGACCCCAGCAAGCTACCAAGGGGTCCACCTCTCTTCCTGGACTTGCAGTAGAGGCCCCAGGGTGCCCCCTCGCCCTCCACCTAGGGGCCTCGTACCCCAGCAAGCTACCCAGAGGTCCACCTCTCTCCCTGGACTTGCAGGATAGGCCCCAGGGTGCCCCCTGACCCTCCACCTAGGGGCCTCTGACCCCAGCAAGCTACACAGGGGTCCACCTCTCTCCTTGGACTTGCAGTTGATGCCCCAGGAAGGCCCCTGGCACTAAACCTAGGGGCTTCTGACCCCAACAAGCTACCCAGGTGTCCACCTCTCTCCCTGGACTTGCAGTATAGGCCCCAGGGTGTCCCCTGGCCCTCCACCTAGTTGCCTCCGACCCCAGCATGCTACCCAGGGGTCCACCTCTTTCCCTGGACTTGCAGTAGAGGCCCCTGGGTGCCCCCTGGCCGTTCATCTAGGGGCCTCTGACCCCAGGAAGCTACCCAGGGGTCCATCTCTCTCTCTGGACTTGCAGTAGAGGCCCCAGGGTGCCCCCTGGCCTTCCACCAAGGGGCTTTCGACCCCAGCAAGCTACCCAGGGGTCCACCTCTCTCCCTGGACTTGCAGTAGAGGCCCCACGAAGCCCCCTGGCCGTCCACGTAGGGGCCTCTGACCCCAGCAAGCTACCCAGGGGTCCACCTCTCTCCCTAGACTTGCAGTAGAAGCCCCAGGAAGCCCCCTGGCCCTCCACCTGGGGGCCCTACGACAACAGCAAGCTACCCAGGGGTCCACTTCTCTCCCTGGACTTGCAGTAGAGGCCCCAAAAAGCCCCTGGCCCTCCACCTAGCGGCCTCTGACCCCAGCAAGCTAACCAGGGGTCCACCTCTCTCCCTGGGCTTGCAGTAGAGGCCCCAGGGTGCCCCCTGGCCCTCCAACTAGGGGCCTCATACCCCAGCAAGCTACCCAGGGGTCCACCTCTCTCCTTGGACTTGCAGGATCGGCCCCAGGGTGCCCCCTGGCTCTCCACTTAGGGGCCTTTGACCTCAGGAAGCTACCCAGGTGTCCACTTCTCTCCCTGGACTTGCAGTATAGGCCCCAGGGTACCCCTGTCCTTCCACCTAGTTGCCTCTGACCCCAGCAAGTTACCCAGGGGTCCACCTCTCTCCCTGGACTTGCAGGATAGGCCCCAGGGTGCCCCCTGGCCCTCCACCTAGGGGCCTCTGACCTTAGGAAAACTACCCAGGGGTCCACCTCTCTCCCTGGACTTGCAGTGTAGACCCTAGGGTGCCCCCTGGCCCTCCACCTAGTTGCCTCTGACCCCAGCAAGCTACCCAGGGGTCCACCTCTCTCCCTGGACTTGCAGTAGAGGCCCCATGGTGCCCCTTGGCCCTCCACCTAGGGGCCTCGTACCCCAGCAAGCTACCCAGGGGTCCACCTCTCTCCCTGGACTTGCAGGATAGGCCCCAGGGTGCCCCCTGGCCCTCCACCTAGGGGTCTCTGACCTTAGGAAGCTACCCAGGGGTACACCTCTCTCCCTGGACTTGCAGTAAAGGCCCTAGGGTACCTCCTCGCCCTCCACCTAGGGAACTCTGAACCCAGGAAGCTACCCAGGGGTCCACCTCTCTCCCTGGACTTGCAGTAGAGGCCCCAGGGTGCCCCCTGGCCCTCCACCTAGGGGCCTCGTACCCCAGCAAGCTACCCAGGGGTCCACCTCTCTCCCTGGACTTGCAGGATAGGGCCCAGGGTGCCCCCTGGCCCTCCACCCAGGGGCCTCTGACCTTAGGAAGCTACCCAGGGGTCCACCTCTCTCCCTGGACTTGCAGTATAGGCCCCAGGGTACCCCCTGGCCCTCCACCCATGGGCTACACACCCCAGCAAGCTACCCAGGGGTCCACCTCTCTCCCTGGACTTGCAGTATAGGCCCCAGGGTGCTCCTTGGCCCTCCACCTAGAGGCCTCTGACCCCAGCAAGCTACCTAGGGGTCCACCGCTCTCCCTGGACTTGTAGTAGATGCCCCAGGGTGCCCCCTCGCCCTCCACCTAGGGGCCTCCTTCCCCAGCAAGCTACCCAGAGGTCCACTTCTCTCCCTGGACTTGCAGGATAGGCCCCAGGGTGCCCCACTGACCCTCCATTTAGGGGCCTCTGACCCCAGCAAGCTACACAGGGGTCCACCTTTCTCCTTGGACTTGCAGTTGAGGCTCCAGGATGCCCCCTGGCACTAAACCTAGGGGCTTCTAACCCCAACAACCTATCCAGGTGTCCACCTCTCTCCCTGGACTTGCAGTATAGGCCCCAGGGTGTCCCCTGGCCCTCCACCTAGTTGCCTCCGACCCCAGCATGCTACCCAGGGGTCCACCTCTCTCCCTGGACTTGCAGTAGAGGCCCCAGGGTGCCCCCTTGCCCTCCACCTGGGGGCCTCTGACCCCAGGAAGCTACCCAGGGGTCCACCTCTCTCTCTGGACTTGCAGTATAGGCCCCAGGGTGCCCCTTGGCCCTCCACCCAGGGGCTTCTGACCCCAGCAAGCTACACAAGGGTCCACAACTCTCCCTGGGATTGCAGTAGAGGCCCCAGGGTGCCCTCTTGACCTCCGCCTAGAGGCCTCTGTACCCAGAAAACTACCCATGGGTCCACCTCTCTCCCTAGACTTGCAGTAGAGGCCCCAGGGTGCCCCCTGGCCCTCCACCTTGGGGTCTCTGACCCCAGCAAGCTACCAAGGGGTCCACCTCTCTTCCTGGACTTGCAGTAGAGGCCCCAGGGTGCCCCCTCGCCCTCCACCTAGGGGCCTCGTACCCCAGCAAGCTACCCAGAGGTCCACCTCTCTCCCTGGACTTGCAGGATAGGCCCCAGGGTGCCCCCTGACCCTCCACCTAGGGGCCTCTGACCCCAGCAAGCTACACAGGGGTCCACCTTTCTCCTTGGACTTGCAGTTGATGCCCCAGGAAGGCCCCTGGCACTAAACCTAGGGGCTTCTGACCCCAACAAGCTACCCAGGTGTCCACCTCTCTCCCTGGACTTGCAGTATAGGCCCCAGGGTGTCCCCTGGCCCTCCACCTAGTTGCCTCCGACCCCAGCATGCTACCCAGGGGTCCACCTCTTTCCCTGGACTTGCAGTAGAGGCCCCTGGGTGCCCCCTGGCCGTTCACCTAGGGGCCTCTGACCCCAGGAAGCTACCCAGGGGTCCATCTCTCTCTCTGGACTTGCAATATAGGCCCCAGGGTGCCCCTTGGCCCTCCACCCAGGGGCCTCTGACCCCAGCAAGCTACACAAGGGTCCACAACTCTCCCTGGGATTGCAGTAGACCCCAGGGTGCCCCCTTGACCTCCACCTAGGGGCCTCTGACCCAAGCAAGCTACCCAGGGGTCCACCTCTCTCCCTGGACTTGCAGTATAGGCCCCAGGGTGCCCCTTGGCCCTCCACCTAGAGGCCTCTGACCCCAGCAAGATACCCAGGGGTCCACCTCTCTCCCTGGACTTGCAGTATAGGCCCCAGGTTTTCCCCTGGCTCTCCACCTAGGGGCCTCTGACCCCAGGAAGCTACCCAGGGGTCCACCTCTCTCTCTGGACTTGCAGTATAGGCCCCAGGGTGCCCCTTGGCCCTCCACCCTTTGGCCTCTGACCCCAGCAAGCTACACAAGGGTCCACAACTCTCCCTGGGATTGCAGTAGAGGCCCCAGGGTGCCCCCTTGCCCTCCACCTAGGGGCCTCTGACCCCAGGAAGCTACCCAGGGGTCCACCTCTCTCTCTGGACTTGCAGTATAGGCCCCAGGGTGCCCCTTGGCCCTCCACCCTTTGGCCTCTGACCCCAGCAAGCTACACAAGGGTCCACAACTCTCCCTGGGATTGCAGTAGAGGCCCCAGGGTGCCCCCTTGACCTCCACCTAGGGGCCTCTGACCCAAGCAAGCTACACAGGGGTCCACCTTTCTCCTTGGACTTGCAGTTGAGGCCCCAGGGTGCCCCCTGGCACTTAACCTAGGGGCCTTCGATCCCAGTCAGCTACCCAGGGGTCCACCTCTCTTCCTGGAATTGCAGTAGAGGCCCCAGGGTGCCCCCTGGCCCTCCACCTAGGGGCCTCGTACCCCAGCAAGCTACCCAGGGGTCCACATCTCTCCCTGGACTTGCAGGATAGGCCCCAGGGTGCCCCCTGGCCCTCCACCTAGTTGCCTCCGACCCCAGGAAGCTACCCAAGGGTCCACCTCTCTCCCTGGACTTGCAGTAGAGGCCCTAGGGTACCTCCTGACCCTCCACCTAGGGGACTCTGACCCCAGGAAGCTACCCAGGGGTCCACCTGTCTCCCTGGATTTGCAGTAGAGGCCACACGGAGCCCCCTGGCCCTCCACCTAGGGGCCTTCGATCCCAGTCAGCTACCCAGGGGTCCACCTCTCTTCCTGGAATTGCAGTAGAGGCCCTAGGGTACCTCCTGACCCTCCACCTAGGGGACTCTGACCCCAGGAAGCTACCCAGGGGTCCACCTGTCTCCCTGGATTTGCAGTAGAGGCCACACGGAGCCCCCTGGCCCTCCACCTAGGGGCCTTCGATCCCAGTCAGCTACCCAGGGGTCCACCTCTCTTCCTGGAATTGCAGTAGAGGCCCCAGGGTGCCCCCTGGCCCTCCACCTAGGGGCCTCATACCCCAGCAAGCTACCCAGGGGTCCACATATCTCCCTGGACTTGCAGGATAGGCCCCAGGGTGTCCCCTGGCCCTCCACCTAGTTGCCTCCGACCCCAGCATGCTACCCAGGGGTCCACTTCTCTCCCTGGACTGGCAGTAGAGGCCCCGGGGTGTCCCCTTGCCCTCCACCTAGGGGCCTCAGACCCCAGGAATCTACCCAGGGGTCCACCTCTCTCTCTGGACTTGCAGTATAGGCCCCAGGGTGCCCCTTGGCCCTCAACCCAGGGGCCTCTGACCCCAGGAAGTTACACAAGGGTCCACAACTCTCCCTGGGATTGCAGTAGAGGCCCCAGGGTGCCCCCTTGACCTCCACCTAGGGGCCTCTGACCCAAGCAAGCTACCAAGGGGTCCACCTTTCTCCCTGGACTTGCAGTAGAGGCCCCAGGGTGCCCCCTGGCCCTCCACTAAGGGGCCTCTTACCCCAGCAAGCTACCCAGGGGTCCACCTCTCTCCCTGGACTTGCAGTAGAGGCCCTAGGGTACCTCCTGGCCCTCCATCTAGGGGACTCTGACCCCAGGAAGCTACCCAGGGGTCCACCTCTCTCCCTGGACTTGCAGTAGAGGCCCCACGAAGCCCCCTGGCCCTCCACTAAGGGGCTTCCGACCCCAGCAAGCTAACCAGGGGCCCACCTCTCTCCCTGGGCTTGCAGTAGAGGCCCCAGGGTGCCCCCTGGCCCTCCAACTAGGGGCCTCGTACCCCAGCAAGCTACCCAGGGGTCCACCTCTCTCCTTGGACTTGCAGGATAGGCTCCAGGGTGCCCCCTGGCCCTCCACCTAGGGGCCTTTGACCTGAGGAAGCTACCCAGGGGTCCACTTCTCTCCCTGGACTTGCAGTGTAGAACCTAGGGTGCCCCCTGGCCCTCCACCTATTTTCCTCTGACCCCAGGAAGCTACCCAGGGGTCCACCTCTCTCCCTGGACTTGCAGTAGAGGCCCTAGGGTACCTCCTGACCCTCCACATAGGGGACTCTGACCCCAGGAAGCTACCCAGGGGTCCACCTGTCTCCCTGGATTTGCAGTAGAGGCCCCACGGAGCCCCCTGGCCCTCCACCTAGGGGCCTTCGATCCCAGTCAGCTACCCAGGGGTCCACCTCTCTTCCTGGAATTGCAGTAGAGGCCCCAGGGTGCCCCCTGGCCCTCCACCTAGGGGCCTCGTACCCCAGCAAGCTACCCAGGGGTCCACATCTCTCCCTGGACTTGCAGGATAGGCCCCAGGGTGCCCCCTGGCCCTCCACCTAGGGGCCTCTGACCTTAGGAAGCTACCCAGGGGTCCACCTCTCTCCCTGGACTTGCAGTGTAGACCCTAGGGTGCCCCCTGGCCCTCCACCTAGTTGCCTCTGACCCCAGCAAGCTACCCAGGGGTCCACCTTTCTCCCTTGACTTGCAGTAGAAGCCCCAGGGTGCCCCTTGGCCCTCCAACTAGGGGCCTCGTACCCCAGCAAGCTACCCAGGGGTCCACCTCTCTCCCTGGACTTGCAGGATAGGCCCCAGGGTGCCCCCTGGCCCTCCACCTAGGGGCCTCTGACCTTAGGAAGCTACCCAGGGGTCCACCTCTCTCCCTGGACTTGCAGTATAGGCCCCAGGGTTCCCCCTGGCCCTCCACCTATGGGCTACAGACCCCAGCAAGCTACCCAGGGGTCCACCTCTCTCCCTGGACTTGCAGTATAGGCCCCAGGGTGCCCCTTGGCCCTCCACCTAGAGGCCTCTGACCACAGCAAGCTACCCAGGGGTCCACCTCTCTCCCTGGGCTTGCAGTAGAGGCCCCAGGGTGCCCCCTCGCCCTCCACCTAGGGGCCTCGTACCCCAGCAAGCTACCCAGAGGTCCATCTCTCTCCCTGGACTTGCAGGATAGGCCCCAGGGTGCCCCCTGACCCTCCACCTAGGGGCCTCTGACCCCAGCAAGCTACACAGGGGTCCACCTTTCTCCTTGGACTTGCAGTTGAGGCCCCAGGAAGCCCTCTGGCACTAAACCTAGGGGCTTCTGACCCCAACAAGCTACCCAGGGGTCCACCTCTCTCCCTGGACTTGCAGGATAGGCCCCAGGGTGCCCCCTGGCCCTCCACCTAGGGGCCTCTGACCTCAGGAAGCTATCCAGGGGTCCACCTCTCTCCCTGGACTTGCAGTATAGGCCCCAGGGTACCCCCTGTCCCTCCACCTAGTTGCCTCTGACACCAGCAAGCTACCCAGGGGTCCACCTCTCTTCCTGGACTTGCAGTAGAGGCCCCAGGGTGCCCCTGGCCCTCCACCTAGGGGCATCTGACCCCAGTAAGCTACCCATGGGTCCACCTCTCTCCCTGGACTTGTAGTATAGGCCCCAGGGTGCCCCCTGGCCTTCCACCAAGGGGCTTCCGACCCCAGCAAGCTAACCAGGGGCCCACCTCTCTCCCTGGGCATGCAGTAGAGGCCCCAGGGTGCCCCCTGGCCCTCCAACTAGGGGCCTCGTACCCCAGCAAGCTACCCAGGGGTCCACCTCTCTCCTTGGACTTGCAGGATAGGCTCCAGGGTGCCCCCTGGCTCTCCACCTAGGGGCCTTTGACCTGAGGAAGCTACCCAGGGGTCCACCTCTCTCCCTGGACTTGCAGTGTAGACCCTAGGGTGCCCCCTGGCCCTCCACCTATTTTCCTCTGACCCCAGCAAGCTACCCAGGGGTCCACCTCTCTCCCTGGACTTGCAGTAGAGGCCCTAGGGTACCTCCTGACCCTCCACCTAGGAGACTCTGACCCCAGGAAGCTACCCAGGGGTCCACCTGTCTCCCTGGATTTGCAGTAGAGGCCCCACGGAGCCCCCTGGCCCTCCACCTAGGGGCCTTCGATCCCAGTCAGCTACCCAGGGGTCCACCTCTCTTCCTGGAATTGCAGTAGAGGCCCCAGAGTGCCCCCTGGCCCTCCACCTAGGGGCCTCGTACCCCAGCAAGCTACCCAGGGGTCCACATCTCTCCCTGGACTTGCAGGATAGGCCCCAGGGTGCCCCCTGGCCCTCCACCTAGGGGCCTCGTACCCCAGCAAGCTACCCAGGGGTCCACATCTCTCCCTGGACTTGCAGGATAGGCCCCAGGGTGCCCCCTGGCCCTCCACCTAGGGGCCTCTGACCTTAGGAAGCTACCCAGGGGTCCACCTCTCTCCCTGGACTTGCAGTGTAGACCCTAGGGTGCCCCCTGGCCCTCCACCTAGGGGCCTCTGACCCTAGGAAGCTACCCAGGGGTCCACCTCTCTCCCTGGACTTGCAGTATAGGCCCCAGGGTACCCCCTGGCCCTCCACCTATGGGCTACAGACCCCAGTAAGCTACCCAGGGGTCCACCTCTCTCCCTGGACTTGCAGTATAGGCCCCAGGGTGCCCCTTGGCCCTCCACCTAGAGGCCTCTGACCACAGCAAGCTACCCAGGGGTCCACCTCTCTCCCTGGGCTTGCAGTAGAGGCCCCAGGGTGCCCCCTCGCCCTCCAACTAGGGGCCTTGTACCCCAGCAAGCTACCCAGAGGTCCACCTCTCTCCCTGGACTTGCAGGATAGGCCCCAGGGTGCCCCCTGACCCTCCACCTAGGGGCCTCTGACCCCAGCAAGCTACACAGGGGTCCACCTTTCTCCTTGGACTTGCAGTTGAGGCCCCAGGAAGCCCCCTGGCACTAAACCTAGGGGCTTCTGACCCCAACAAGCTATCCAGGGGTCCACCTCTCTCCCTGGACTTGCAGTAAAGGCCCCAGGGTGTCCCTTGGCCCTCCACCTAGTTGCCTCCGACCCCAGCATGCTACCCAGGGGTCCACCTCTCTCCCTGGACTTGCAGTAGAGGCCCCAGGGTGCCCCCTTGCCCTCCACCTATGGGCCTCTGACCCCAGGAAGCTACCCAGGGGTCCACCTCTCTCTCTTGACTTGCAGTATAGGCCCCAGGGTGCCCCTTGGCCCTCCACCCTTTGGCCTCTGACCCCAGCAAGCTACACAAGGGTCCACAACTCTCCCTGGGATTGCAGTAGAGGCCCCAGGGTGCCCCCTTGACCTCCACCTAGGGGCCTCTGACCCAAGCAAGCTACCCGGGGGTCCACCTTTTTCCCTGGACTTGCAGTAGAGGCCCCAGGAAGCCTCCTGTCCCTCCGCCTAGGGGCCTCTGACCCCAGCAAACTACCCATGGGTCCACCGCTCTCCCTAGACTTGCAGTAGAGGCCCCAGGGTGCCCCCTGGCCATCCACCTAGGGGTCTCTAACCCCAGCAAGCTACCAAGGGGTCCACCTCTCTCCCTGGCCTTGCAGTAGAGGCCCCAGGGTGCCCCCTGGCCCTCCACCTAGGGGCCTTGTACCCCAGCAAGCTACCCAGGGGTCCACCTCTCTCCCTGGACTTGCAGGATAGGCCCCAGGGTGCCCCCTGGCCCTCCTCCTAGGGGCCTCTAACCTTAGGAAGCTACCCAGGGGTCCACCTCTCTCCATGGACTTGCAGTATAGGCCCTAGGGTACTCCCTGACCCTCCACCTAGGGGCCTCTGACCCCAGCAAGCTACACAGGGGTCCACCTTTCTCCTTGGACTTGCAGTTGAGGCCCCAGGAAGCCCTCTGGCACTAAACATAGGGGCTTCTGACCCCAACAAGCTACCCAGGGGTCCACCTCTCTCCCTGGACTTGCAGGATAGGCCCCAGGGTGCCCCCTGGCCCTCCACCTAGGGGCCTCTGACCTCAGGAAGCTATCCAGGGGTCCACCTCTCTCCCTGGACTTGCAGTATAGGCCCCAGGGTACCCCCTGTCCCTCCACCTAGTTGCCTCTGACACCAGCAAGCTACCCAGGGGTCCACCTCTCTTCCTGGACTTGCAGTAGAGGCCCCAGGGTGCCCCTGGCCCTCCACCTAGGGGCATCTGACCCCAGTAAGCTACCCATGGGTCCACCTCTCTCCCTGGACTTGTAGTATAGGCCCCAGGGTGCCCCCTGGCCTTCCACCAAGGGGCTTCCGACCCCAGCAAGCTAACCAGGGGCCCACCTCTCTCCCTGGGCATGCAGTAGAGGCCCCAGGGTGCCCCCTGGCCCTCCAACTAGGGGCCTCGTACCCCAGCAAGCTACCCAGGGGTCCACATCTCTCCCTGGACTTGCAGGATAGGCCCCAGGGTGCCCCCTGGCCCTCCACCTAGGGGCCTCTGACCTTAGGAAGCTACCCAGGGGTCCACCTCACTCCCTGGACTTGCAGTGTAGACCCTAGGGTGCCCCCTGGCCCTCCACCTAGTTGCCTCTGACCCCAGCAAGCTACCCAGGGGTCCACCTTTCTCCCTGGACATGCAGTAGAGGCCCCAGGGTGCCCCCTGGCCCTCCACCTAGGGGCCTCGTACCCCAGCAAGCTACCCAGGGGTCCACCTCTCTCCCTGGACTTGCAGGATAGGCCCCAGGGTGCCCCCTGGCCCTCCACCTAGGGGCCTCTGACCTTAGGAAGCTACCCAGGGGTCCACCTCTCTCCCTGGACTTGCAGTATAGGCCCCAGGGTACCCCCTGGCCCTCCACCTATGGGCTACAGACCCCAGTAAGCTACCCAGGGGTCCACCTCTCTCCCTGGACTTGCAGTATAGGCCCCAGGGTGCCCCTTGGCCCTCCACCTAGAGGCCTCTGACCACAGCAAGCTACCCAGGGGTCCACCTCTCTCCCTGGGCTTGCAGTAGAGGCCCCAGGGTGCCCCCTCGCCCTCCAACTAGGGGCCTTGTACCCCAGCAAGCTACCCAGAGGTCCACCTCTCTCCCTGGACTTGCAGGATAGGCCCCAGGGTGCCCCCTGACCCTCCACCTAGGGGCCTCTGACCCCAGCAAGCTACACAGGGGTCCACCTTTCTCCTTGGACTTGCAGTTGAGGCCCCAGGAAGCCCCCTGGCACTAAACCTAGGGGCTTCTGACCCCAACAAGCTATCCAGGGGTCCACCTCTCTCCCTGGACTTGCAGTAAAGGCCCCAGGGTGTCCCTTGGCCCTCCACCTAGTTGCCTCCGACCCCAGCATGCTACCCAGGGGTCCACCTCTCTCCCTGGACTTGCAGTAGAGGCCCCAGGGTGCCCCCTTGCCCTCCACCTATGGGCCTCTGACCCCAGGAAGCTACCCAGGGGTCCACCTCTCTCTCTGGACTTGCAGTATAGGCCCCAGGGTGCCCCTTGGCCCTCCACCCTTTGGCCTCTGACCCCAGCAAGCTACACAAGGGTCCACAACTCTCCCTGGGATTGCAGTAGAGGCCCCAGGGTGCCCCCTTGACCTCCACCTAGGGGCCTCTGTCCCAAGCAAGCTACCCGGGGGTCCACCTTTTTCCCTGGACTTGCACTAGAGGCCCCAGGAAGCCTCCTGTCCCTCCGCCTAGGGGCCTCTGACCCCAGCAAACTACCCATGGGTCCACCGCTCTCCCTAGACTTGCAGTAGAGGCCCCAGGGTGCCCCCTGGCCATCCACCTAGGGGTCTCTAACCCCAGCAAGCTACCAAGGGGTCCACCTCTCTCCCTGGCCTTGCAGTAGAGGCCCCAGGGTGCCCCCTGGCCCTCCACCTAGGGGCCTTGTACCCCAGCAAGCTACCCAGGGGTCCACCTCTCTCCCTGGACTTGCAGGATAGGCCCCAGGGTGCCCCCTGGCCCTCCACCTAGGGGCCTCTAACCTTAGGAAGCTACCCAGGGGTCCACCTCTCTCCATGGACTTGCAGTATAGGCCCTAGGGTACTCCCTGGCCCTCCACCTATGGGCTTCAGACCCCAGCAAGCTACCCAGGGGTCCACCTCTCTCCCTGGACTTGCAGTAGAGGCCCCAGGGTGCCCCCTGGCTCTCCACCTAGAGGCCTCTGACCCCAGCAAGCTACCCAGGGGTCCACCTCTCTCCCTGGACTTGCAGTAGAGGCCCCAGGGTGCCCCCTGGCCCTCCAATTAGGGGCCTCTGACCCCTGCAAGCTACCCAGGGGTCCACCTCTCTCCCTGGACTTGCAGTAGAGGCCCCAGGGTACCCCCTGGCCCTCCACCTAGGGGCCTCGTACCCCAGCAAGCTATCCAGGGGTCCACCTCTCTCCCTGGACTTGCAGGATAGGCCCCAGGGTGCCCCCTGGCCCTCCACCTAGGGGCCTTCAATCCCAGTCAGCTACCCAGGGGTCCACCTCTCTTCCTGGAATTGCAGTAGAGGCCCCAGGGTGCCCCCTGGCCCTCCACCTAGGGGCCTCATACCCCAGCAAGCTACCCAGGGGTCCACATCTCTCCCTGGACTTGCAGGATAGGCCCCAGGGTGTCCCCTGGCCCTCCACCTAGTTGCCTCCGACCCCAGCATGCTACCCATGGGTCCACTTCTCTCCCTGGACTGGCAGTAGAGGCCCCGGGGTGTCCCCTTGCCCTCCACCTAGGGGCCTCAGACCCCAGGAAGCTACCCAGGGGTCCACCACTCTCTCTGGACTTGCAGTATAGGCCCCAGAGTGCCCCTTGGCCCTGCACCCAGGGGCCTCTGACCCCAGGAAGCTACACAAGGGTCCACAACTCTCCCTGGGATTGCAGTAGAGGCCCCAGGGTGCCCCCTTGACCTCCACCTAGGGGCCTCTGACCCAAGCAAGCTGCCAAGGGGTCCACCTTTCTCCCTGCACTTGCAGTAGAGGCCCCAGGGTGCCCCCTGGCCCTCCACTAAGGGGCCTCTTACCCCAGCAAGCTACCCAGGGGTCCACCTCTCTCCCTGGACTTGCAGTAGAGGCCCTAGGGTACCTCCTGGCCCTCCATCTAGGGGACTCTGACCCCAGGAAGCTACCCAGGGGTCCACCTCTCTCCCTGGACTTGCAGTAGAGGCCCCAGGGTGCCCCCTGGCCCTCCACCTAGGGGCGTCAAACCCCAGCAAGCTTCCCAGGGGTCAACCTCTCTCCCTGGACTTGCAGGATAGGCCCCAGGGTGCCCCCTGGCCCTCCACCTAGGGGCCTCTGACCTTAGGAAGCTACCCAGGGGTCCACCTCTCTCCCTGGACTTGCAGTGTAGACCCTAGGGTGCCCCCTGGCCCTCCACCTAGTTGCCTCTGACCCCAGCAAGCTACCCAGGGGTCCACCTTTCTCCCTGGACATGCAGTAGAGGCCCCAGGGTGCCCCCTGGCCCTCCACCTAGGGGCCTCGTACCCCAGCAAGCTACCCAGGGGTCCACCTCTCTCCCTGGACTTGCAGGATAGGCCCCAGGGTGCCCCCTGGCCCTCCACCTAGGGGCCTCTGACCTTAGGAAGCTACCCAGGGGTCCACCTCTCTCCCTGGACTTGCAGTAGAGGCCCCAGGGTGCCCCCTGGCCCTCCACCTAGAGGCGTCAAACCCCAGCAAGCTTCCCAGGGGTCAACCTCTCTCCCTGGACTTGCAGGATAGGCCCCAGGGTGCCCCCTGGCCCTCCACCTAGGGGCCTCTGACCTTAGGAAGCTACCCAGGGGTCCACCTCTCTCCCTGGACTTGCAGTGTAGACCCTAGGGTGCCCCCTGGCCCTCCACCTAGTTGCCTCTGACCCCAGCAAGCTACCCAGGGGTCCACCTTTCTCCCTGGACATGCAGTAGAGGCCCCAGGGTGCCCCCTGGCCCTCCACCTAGGGGCCTCGTACCCCAGCAAGCTACCCAGGGGTCCACCTCTCTCCCTGGACTTGCAGGATAGGCCCCAGGGTGCCTCCTGGCCCTCCACCTAGGGGCCTCTGACCTTAGGAAGCTACCCAGGGGTCCACCTCTCTCCCTGGACTTGCAGGATAGGCCCCAGGGTGCCCCTGGCCCTCCACCTAGGGGCCTCTGACCTGAGGAAGCTACCCAGGGGTCCACTTCTCTCCCTGGACTTGCAGTGTAGACCCTAGGGTGCCCCCTGGCCCTCCACCTAGTTGCCTCTGACCCCAGCAAGCTACCCAGGGGTCCACCTTTCTCCCTGGACTTGCAGTAGAGGCCCCAGGGTGCCCCTGGCCCTCCACCTAGGGGCCTCATACCCCAGCAAGCTACCCAGGGGTCTACATCTCTCCCTGGACTTGCAGGATAGGCCCCAGGGTGCCCCCTGGCCCTCCACCTAGGGGCCTCTGACCTTAATAAGCTACCCAGGGGTCCACCTCTCTCCCTGGACTTGCAGTGTAGACCCTAGGGTGCCCCTGGCCCTCCACCTAGTTGCCTCTGACCCCAGCAAGCTACCCAGGGGTCCACCTTTCTCCCTGGACTTGCAGTAGAGGCCCCAGGGTGCCCCCTGGCCCTCCACCTAGGGGCCTCGTACCCCAGCAAGCTACCCAGGGGTCCACCTCTCTCCCTGGACTTGCAGGATAGGCCCCAGGGTGCCCCTTGGCCCTCCACCTAGGGGCCTCTGACCTTAGGAAGCTACCCAGGGGTCCACCTCTCTCCCTGGACTTGCAGTATAGGCCCCAGGGTACCCCCTGGCCCTCCACCTATGGGTTTCAGACCCCAGCAAGCTACCCAGGGGTCCACCTCTCTCCCTGGACTTGCAGTAGAGGCCCCAGGGTGCCCCCTGGCTCTCCACCTAGAGGACTCTGACCCCAGCAAGCTACCCAGGGGTCCACCTCTCTCCCTGGACTTGCAGTAGAGGCCCCAGGGTGCCCCCTGGCCCTCCAACTAGGGGCCTCTGACCCCTGCAAGCTACCCAGGGGTCCACCTCTCTCCCTGGACTTGCAGTAGAGGCCCCAGGGTGCCCCCTGGCCCTCCACCTAGGGGCCTCGTACCCCAGCAAGCTACCCAGGGGTCCACCTCTCTCCCTGGACTTGCAGGATAGGCCCCAGGGTGCCCCCTGGCCCTCCACCTAGGGGCCTCGTACCCCAGCAAGCTACCCAGGGGTCCACCTCTCTCCCTGGACTTGCAGTATAGGCCCCAGGGTGCCCCTTGGCCCTCCACCCAGGGGCCTCTTACCCCAGCAAGCTACACAAGGGTCCACAACTCTCCCTGGGACTGCAGTAGAGGCCCCAGGGTGCCCCCTTGACCTCCACATAGGGGCCTCTGACCCAAGCAAGCTACCCAGGGGTCCACCTTTCTCCCTGGACTTGCGGTACAGGCCCCAGGAAGCCCCCTGGCCCTCCACCTAGGGGCCTCTTACCCCAGCTAGCTACCCATGGGTCCACCTCTCTCCCTAGACTTGCAGTAGAGGCCCCAGGGTGCCCCCTGGCCCTCCACCTAGGGGTCTCTGACCCCAGCAAGCTACCAAGGGGTCCACCTCTCTCCCTGGCCTTGCAGTAGAGGCGCCAGGGTGCCCCCTGGCCCTCCACCTTGGGGCCTTGTAGCCCAGCAAGCTAACCAGGGGTCCACCTCTCTCCCTGGACTTGCAGTATAGGCCCCAGGGTACCCGCTGGCCCTCCACCTATGGGCTTTAGACCCCAGCAAGCTACCCAGGGGTCCACCTCTCTCCCTGGACTTGCAGTAGAGGCCCCAGGGTGCCCCTGGCCCTCCACCTAGAGGCCTCTGACCCCAGCAAGCTACCCAGGGGTCCACCTCTCTCTCTGGACTTGCAGTTGAGGTTCCAGGGTACCCCCTGGCCCTACAACTAGGGGCCTCGTATCCCAGCAAGCTACCTAGGGGTCCACCTCTCTCCTTGGACTTGCAGGAAAAGCCCCAGGATGGCCCCTGGCTGTCCACCTAGGGGCCTTTGACCTCAAGAAGCTACCCAGGGGTCCACCTCTCTCCCTGGACTTGCAGTATTGGCCCCAGGGTACCCCTGTCCTTCCACCTAGTTGCCTCTGACCCCAGCAAGCTACCCAGGGGTCCACCTCTCTCCCTGGACTTGCAGTAGAGGCCCCATGGTGCCCCCTGGCCCTCCACCTAGGGGCCTCGTACCCCAGCAAGCTACCCAGGGGTCCACATCTCTCCCTGGATTTGCAGGATAGGCCCCAGGGTGCCCCCTGGCCCTCCACCTAGGGGCCTCGTACCCCAGCAAGCTACCCAGGGGTCCACCTCTCTCCCTGGACTTGCAGTATAGGCCCCAGGGTGCTCCTTGGCCCTCCACCCAGGGGCCTCTTACCCCAGCAAGCTACACAAGGGTCCACAACTCTCCCTGGGATTGCAGTAGAGGCCCCAGGGTGCCCCCTTGACCTCCACATAGGGGCCTCTGACCCAAGCAAGCTACCCAGGGGTCCACCTTTCTCCCTGGACTTGCGGTACAGGCCCCAGGAAGCCCCCTGGCCCTCCACCTAGGGGCCTCTTACCCCAGCTAGCTACCCATGGGTCCACCTCTCTCCCTAGACTTGCAGTAGAGGCCCCAGGGTGCCCCCTGGCCCTCCACCTAGGGGTCTCTGACCCCAGCAAGCTACCAAGGGGTCCACCTCTCTCCCTGGCCTTGCAGTAGAGGCGCCAGGGTGCCCCCTGGCCCTCCACCTTGGGGCCTTGTAGCCCAGCAAGCTAACCAGGGGTCCACCTCTCTCCCTGGACTTGCAGTATAGGCCCCAGGGTACCCCCTGTCCCTCCACCTATGGGCTTTAGACCCCAGCAAGCTACCCAGGGGTCCACCTCTCTCCCTGGACTTGCAGTAGAGGCCCCAGGGTGCCCCCTGGCCCTCCACCTAGAGGCCTCTGACCCCAGCAAGCTACCCAGGGGTCCACCTCTCTCTCTGGACTTGCAGTTGAGGCCCCAGGGTACCCCCTGGCCCTACAACTAGGGGCCTCGTATCCCAGCAAGCTACCTAGGGGTCCACCTCTCTCCTTGGACTTGCAGGAAAAGCCCCAGGATGGCCCCTGGCTCTCCACCTAGGGGCCTTTGACCTCAGGAAGCTACCCAGGGGTCCACCTCTCTCCCTGGACTTGCAGTATTGGCCCCAGGGTACCTATGTCCTTCCACCTAGTTGCCTCTGACCCCAGCAAGCTACCCAGGGGTCCACCTTTCTCCCTGGACTTGCAGTAGAGGCCCCATGGTGCCCCCTGGCCCTCCACCTAGGGGCCTCGTACCCCAGCAAGCTACCCAGGGGTCCACATCTCTCCCTGGATTTGCAGGATAGGCCCCAGGGTGCCCCCTGGCCCTCCACCTAGGGGCCTCTGACCTTAGGAACCTACCCAGGGGTCCACCTCTCTCCCTGGACTTGCAGTGTAGACCCTATGGTGCCCCCTGGCCCTCCACCTAGTTGTCTCTGACCCCAGCAAGCTACCCTGGGGTCCACCTCTCTCCCTGGACTTGCAGTGTAGACCCTATGGTGCCCCCTGGCCCTCCACCTAGTTGTTTCTGACCCCAGCAAGCTACCCAGGGGTCCACCTCTCTCCCTGGACTTGCAGTAGAGGCCCTAGGGTACCTCCTGCCCCTCCACCTAGGGGACTCTGACCCCAGGAAGCTACCCAGGGGTCCACCTCTCTCCCTGGGCTTGCAGTAGAGGCCCCAGGGTGCCCCCTGGCCCTCCACCTAAGGGCCTCGTACCCCAGCAAGCTACACAAGGGTCCACAACTCTCCCTGGGATTGCAGTAGAGGCCCCAGGGTGCCCCCTCGCCCTCCAACTAGGGGCCTTGTACCCCAGCAAGCTACCCAGGGGTCCACCTCTCTCCCTGGACTTGCAGTAGAGGCCCCAGGGTGCCCCCTGGCCCTCCAACTAGGGGCCTCTGACCCCTGCAAGCTACCCAGGGGTCCACCTCTCTCCCTGGACTTGCAGTAGAGGCCCCAGGGTGCCCCCTGGCCCTCCACCTAGGGGCCTCGTACCCCAGCAAGCTACCCAGGGGTCCACCTCTCTCCCTGGACTTGCAGGATAGGCCCCAGGGTGCCCCCTGGCCCTCCACCTAGGGGCCTCGTACCCCAGCAAGCTACCCAGGGGTCCACCTCTCTCCCTGGACTTGCAGTATAGGCCCCAGGGTGCCCCTTGGCCCTCCACCCAGGGGCCTCTTACCCCAGCAAGCTACACAAGGGTCCACAACTCTCCCTGGGACTGCAGTAGAGGCCCCAGGGTGCCCCCTTGACCTCCACATAGGGGCCTCTGACCCAAGCAAGCTACCCAGGGGTCCACCTTTCTCCCTGGACTTGCGGTACAGGCCCCAGGAAGCCCCCTGGCCCTCCACCTAGGGGCCTCTTACCCCAGCTAGCTACCCATGGGTCCACCTCTCTCCCTAGACTTGCAGTAGAGGCCCCAGGGTGCCCCCTGGCCCTCCACCTAGGGGACTCTGACCCCAGGAAGCTACCCAGGGGTCCACCTCTCTCCCTGGGCTTGCAGTAGAGGCCCCAGGGTGCCCCCTGGCACTAAACCTAGGGGCTTCTGACCCCAACAAGCTACCCAGGGGTCCACCTCTCTCCCTGGACTTTCAGTATAGGCCCCAGGGTGTCCCTTGGCCCTCCACCTAGTTGCCTCCGACCCCAGCATGCTACCCAGGGGTCCACCTCTCTCCCTGGACTTGCAGTAGAGGCCCCAGGGTGCCCCCTTGCCCTCCACCTAGGGGCCTCTGACCCCAGGAAGCTACCCAGGGGTCCACCTCTCTCTCTGGACTTGCAGTATAGGCCCCAGGGTGCCCCTTGGCCCTCCACCCTTTGGCCTCTGACCCCAGCAAGCTACCCAGGGGTCCACCTCTCTCCCTGGACTTGCAGTAGAGGCCCCAGGGTGCCCCCTGGCCCTCCACCTAGGGGCCTCGTACCCCAGCAAGCTACCCAGGGGTCCACCTCTCTCCCTGGACTTGCAGGATAGGCCCCAGGGTGCCCCCTGGCCCTCCACCTAGGGGCCTCGTACCCCAGCAAGCTACCCAGGGGTCCACCTCTCTCCCTGGACTTGCAGTAGAGGCCCCAGGGTGCCCCTTGGCCCTCCACCCAGGGGCCTCTTACCCCAGCAAGCTACACAAGGGTCCACAACTCTCCCTGGGACTGCAGTAGAGGCCCCAGGGTGCCCCCTTGACCTCCACATAGGGGCCTCTGACCCCAGCAAGCTACCAAGGGGTCCACCTCTCTCCCTGGCCTTGCAGTAGAGGCGCCAGGGTGCCCCCTGGCCCTCCACCTTGGGGCCTTGTAGCCCAGCAAGCTAACCAGGGGTCCACCTCTCTCCCTGGACTTGCAGTATAGGCCCCAGGGTACCCGCTGGCCCTCCACCTATGGGCTTTAGACCCCAGCAAGCTACCCAGGGGTCCACCTCTCTCCCTGGACTTGCAGTAGAGGCCCCAGGGTGCCCCCTGGCCCTCCACCTAGAGGCCTCTGACCCCAGCAAGCTACCCAGGGGTCCACCTCTCTCTCTGGACTTGCAGTTGAGGTTCCAGGGTACCCCCTGGCCCTACAACTAGGGGCCTCGTATCCCAGCAAGCTACCTAGGGGTCCACCTCTCTCCTTGGACTTGCAGGAAAAGCCCCAGGATGGCCCCTGGCTGTCCACCTTGGGGCCTTTGACCTCAAGAAGCTACCCAGGGGTCCACCTCTCTCCCTGGACTTGCAGTATTGGCCCCAGGGTACCCCTGTCCTTCCACCTAGTTGCCTCTGACCCCAGCAAGCTACCCAGGGGTCCACCTCTCTCCCTGGACTTGCAGTAGAGGCCCCATGGTGCCCCCTGGCCCTCCACCTAGGGGCCTCGTACCCCAGCAAGCTACCCAGGGGTCCACATCTCTCCCTGGATTTGCAGGATAGGCCCCAGGGTGCCCCCTGGCCCTCCACCTAGGGGCCTCGTACCCCAGCAAGCTACCCAGGGGTCCACCTCTCTCCCTGGACTTGCAGTATAGGCCCCAGGGTGCCCCTTGGCCCTCCACCCAGGGGCCTCTTACCCCAGCAAGCTACACAAGGGTCCACAACTCTCCCTGGGATTGCAGTAGAGGCCTCAGGGTGCCCCCTTGACCTCCACATAGGGGCCTCTGACCCAAGCAAGCTACCCAGGGGTCCACCTTTCTCCCTGGACTTGCGGTACAGGCCCCAGGAAGCCCCCTGGCCCTCCACCTAGGGGCCTCTTACCCCAGCTAGCTACCCATGGGTCCACCTCTCTCCCTACACTTGCAGTAGAGGCCCCAGGGTGCCCCCTGGCCCTCCACCTAGGGGTCTCTGACCCCAGCAAGCTACCAAGGGGTCCACCTCTCTCCCTGGCCTTGCAGTAGAGGCGCCAGGGTGCCCCCTGGCCCTCCACCTTGGGGCCTTGTAGCCCAGCAAGCTAACCAGGGGTCCACCTCTCTCCCTGGACTTGCAGTATAGGCCCCAGGGTACCCCCTGTCCCTCCACCTATGGGCTTTAGACCCCAGCAAGCTACCCAGGGGTCCACCTCTCTCCCTGGACTTGCAGTAGAGGCCCCAGGGTGCCCCCTGGCCCTCCACCTAGAGGCCTCTGACCCCAGCAAGCTACCCAGGGGTCCACCTCTCTCTCTGGACTTGCAGTTGAGGCCCCAGGGTACCCCCTGGCCCTACAACTAGGGGCCTCGTATCCCAGCAAGCTACCTAGGGGTCCACCTCTCTCCTTGGACTTGCAGGAAAAGCCCCAGGATGGCCCCTGGCTCTCCACCTAGGGGCCTTTGACCTCAGGAAGCTACCCAGGGGTCCACCTCTCTCCCTGGACTTGCAGTATTGGCCCCAGGGTACCTATGTCCTTCCACCTAGTTGCCTCTGACCCCAGCAAGCTACCCAGGGGTCCACCTCTCTCCCTGGACTTGCAGTAGAGGCCCCATGGTGCCCCCTGGCCCTCCACCTAGGGGCCTCGTACCCCAGCAAGCTACCCAGGGGTCCACATCTCTCCCTGGATTTGCAGGATAGGCCCCAGGGTGCCCCCTGGCCCTCCACCTAGGGGCCTCTGACCTTAGGAACCTACCCAGGGGTCCACCTCTCTCCCTGTACTTGCAGTGTAGACCCTATGGTGCCCCCTGGCCCTCCACCTAGTTGTCTCTGACCCCAGCAAGCTACCCTGGGGTCCACCTCTCTCCCTGGACTTGCAGTGTAGACCCTATGGTGCCCCCTGGCCCTCCACCTAGTTGTTTCTGACCCCAGCAAGCTACCCAGGGGTCCACCTCTCTCCCTGGACTTGCAGTAGAGGCCCTAGGGTACCTCCTGGCCCTCCACCTAGGGGACTCTGACCCCAGGAAGCTACCCAGGGGTCCACCTCTCTCCCTGGGCTTGCAGTAGAGGCCCCAGGGTGCCCCCTGGCCCTCCACCTAAGGGCCTCGTACCCCAGCAAGCTACACAAGGGTCCACAACTCTCCCTGGGATTGCAGTAGAGGCCCCAGGGTGCCCCCTCGCCCTCCAACTAGGGGCCTTGTACCCCAGCAAGCTACCCAGGGGTCCACCTCTCTCCCTGGACTTGCAGTAGAGGCCCCAGGGTGCCCCCTGGCCCTCCAACTAGGGGCCTCTGACCCCTGCAAGCTACCCAGGGGTCCACCTCTCTCCCTGGACTTGCAGTAGAGGCCCCAGGGTGCCCGCTGGCCCTCCACCTAGGGGCCTCGTACCCCAGCAAGCTACCCAGGGGTCCACCTCTCTCCCTGGACTTGCAGGATAGGCCCCAGGGTGCCCCCTGGCCTTCCACCTAGGGGCCTCGTACCCCAGCAAGCTACCCAGGGGTCCACCTCTCTCCCTGGACTTGCAGTATAGGCCCCAGGGTGCCCCTTGGCCCTCCACCCAGGGGCCTCTTACCCCAGCAAGCTACACAAGGGTCCACAACTCTCCCTGGGACTGCAGTAGAGGCCCCAGGGTGCCCCCTTGACCTCCACATAGGGGCCTCTGACCCAAGCAAGCTACCCAGGGGTCCACCTTTCTCCCTGGACTTGCGGTACAGGCCCCAGGAAGCCCCCTGGCCCTCCACCTAGGGGCCTCTTACCCCAGCTAGCTACCCATGGGTCCACCTCTCTCCCTAGACTTGCAGTAGAGGCCCCAGGGTGCCCCCTGGCCCTCCACCTAGGGGTCTCTGACCCCAGCAAGCTACCAAGGGGTCCACCTCTCTCCCTGGCCTTGCAGTAGAGGCGCCAGGGTGCCCCCTGGCCCTCCACCTTGGGGCCTTGTAGCCCAGCAAGCTAACCAGGGGTCCACCTCTCTCCCTGGACTTGCAGTATAGGCCCCAGGGTACCCGCTGGCCCTCCACCTATGGGCTTTAGACCCCAGCAAGCTACCCAGGGGTCCACCTCTCTCCCTGGACTTGCAGTAGAGGCCCCAGGGTGCCCCCTGGCCCTCCACCTAGAGGCCTCTGACCCCAGCAAGCTACCCAGGGGTCCACCTCTCTCTCTGGACTTGCAGTTGAGGTTCCAGGGTACCCCCTGGCCCTACAACTAGGGGCCTCGTATCCCAGCAAGCTACCTAGGGGTCCACCTCTCTCCTTGGACTTGCAGGAAAAGCCCCAGGATGGCCCCTGGCTGTCCACCTAGGGGCCTTTGACCTCAAGAAGCTACCCAGGGGTCCACCTCTCTCCCTGGACTTGCAGTATTGGCCCCAGGGTACCCCTGTCCTTCCACCTAGTTGCCTCTGACCCCAGCAAGCTACCCAGGGGTCCACCTCTCTCCCTGGACTTGCAGTAGAGGCCCCATGGTGCCCCCTGGCCCTCCACCTAGGGGCCTCGTACCCCAGCAAGCTACCCAGGGGTCCACATCTCTCCCTGGATTTGCAGGATAGGCCCCAGGGTGCCCCCTGGCCCTCCACCTAGGGGCCTCGTACCCCAGCAAGCTACCCAGGGGTCCACCTCTCTCCCTGGACTTGCAGTATAGGCCCCAGGGTGCCCCTTGGCCCTCCACCCAGGGGCCTCTTACCCCAGCAAGCTACACAAGGGTCCACAACTCTCCCTGGGATTGCAGTAGAGGCCCCAGGGTGCCCCCTTGACCTCCACATAGGGGCCTCTGACCCAAGCAAGCTACCCAGGGGTCCACCTTCTCCCTGGACTTGCGGTACAGGCCCAAGGAAGCCCCCTGGCCCTCCACCTAGGGGCCTCTTACCCCAGCTAGCTACCCATGGGTCCACCTCTCTCCCTAGACTTGCAGTAGAGGCCCCAGGGTGCCCCCTGGCCCTCCACCTAGGGGTCTCTGACCCCAGCAAGCTACCAAGGGGTCCACCTCTCTCCCTGGCCTTGCAGTAGAGGCGCCAGGGTGCCCCCTGGCCCTCCACCTTGGGGCCTTGTAGCCCAGCAAGCTAACCAGGGGTCCACCTCTCTCCCTGGACTTGCAGTATAGGCCCCAGGGTACCCCCTGTCCCTCCACCTATGGGCTTTAGACCCCAGCAAGCTACCCAGGGGTCCACCTCTCTCCCTGGACTTGCAGTAGAGGCCCCAGGGTGCCCCCTGGCCCTCCACCTAGAGGCCTCTGACCCCAGCAAGCTACCCAGGGGTCCACCTCTCTCTCTGGACTTGCAGTTGAGGCCCCATGGTGCCCCCTGGCCCTCCACCTAGGGGCCTCGTACCCCAGCAAGCTACCCAGGGGTCCACATCTCTCCCTGGATTTGCAGGATAGGCCCCAGGGTGCCCCCTGGCCCTCCACCTAGGGGCCTCTGACCTTAGGAACCTACCCAGGGGTCCACCTCTCTCCCTGGACTTGCAGTGTAGACCCTATGGTGCCCCCTGGCCCTCCACCTAGTTGTCTCTGACCCCAGCAAGCTACCCTGGGGTCCACCTCTCTCCCTGGACTTGCAGTGTAGACCCTATGGTGCCCCCTGGCCCTCCACCTAGTTGTTTCTGACCCCAGCAAGCTACCCAGGGGTCCACCTCTCTCCCTGGACTTGCAGTAGAGGCCCTAGGGTACCTCCTGGCCCTCCACCTAGGGGACTCTGACCCCAGGAAGCTACCCAGGGGTCCACCTCTCTCCCTGGGCTTGCAGTAGAGGCCCCAGGGTGCCCCCTGGCCCTCCACCTAAGGGCCTCGTACCCCAGCAAGCTACACAAGGGTCCACAACTCTCCCTGGGATTGCAGTAGAGGCCCCAGGGTGCCCCCTTGCCCTCCACCTAGGGGCCTCTGACCCCAGGAAGCTACCCAGGGGTCCACCTCTCTCTCTGGACTTGCAGTATAGGCCCCAGGGTGCCCCTTGGCCCTCCACCTAGAGGCCTCTGACCCCAGCAAGCTACCCAGGGGTCCACCTCTCTCCCTGGACTTGCAGTAGAGGCCCCAGGGTGCCCCCTCGTCCTCCACCTAGGGGCCTCGTACCCAAGCAAGCTACCCAGACGTCCACCTCTCTCCCTGGACTTGCAGGATAGGCCCCAGGGTGCCCCCTGACCCTCCACCTAGGGGCCTCTGACCCCAGCAAGCTACACAGGGGTCCACCTTTCTCCTAGGACTTGCAGTTGAGGCCCCAGGAAGCCCACTGGCACTAAACCTAGGGGCTTCTGACCCCAACAAGCTACCCAGGTGTCCACCTCTCTCCCTGGACTTGCAGTATAGGCCCAAGGGTGTCCCCTGGCCTTCCACCTAGTTGCCTCCGACCCTAGCATGCTACCCAGGGGTCCACTTCTCTCCCTGGACAGGCAGTAGAGGCCCCGGGGTGCCCCCTTGCCCTCCACCTAGGGGCCTCAGACCCCAGGAAGCTACCCAGGGGTCCACCTCTGTCACTGGACTTGCAGTATAGGCCCCAGGGTGCCCCTTGCCCCTCCACCCAGGGGCCTCTGACCCCGGCAAGCTACACAAGAGTCCACAACTCTCCCTGGGATTGCAGTAGAGGCCCCTGGGTGCCCCCTTGACCTCCACCTAGGGGCCTCTGACCCAAGCAAGCTACCAAGGGGTCCACCTTTCTCCCTGGACTTGCAGTAGAGGCCCCAGGAAGCCCCCTGTCCCTCCGCCTAGGGGCCTCTGACCCCCAGCAAACTACCCAGGGGTCCACCTCTCTCCATGGACTTGCAGTAGAGGCCCCAGGGTGCCCCCAGGCCCTCCATCTAGGGGACTCTGACCCCAGGAAGCTACCCAGGGGTCCACCTCTCTCCCTGGACTTGCAGTAGAGGCCCCAGGGTGCCCCCTGGCCCTCCACCTAGGGGTCCACTTCTCTCCCTGGACAGGCAGTAGAGGCCCCGGGGTGCCCCCTTGCCCTCCACCTAGGGGCCTCAGACCCCAGGAAGCTACCCAGGGGTCAACCTCTCTCCCTGGATTTGCAGGATAGGCCCCAGGGTGCCCCCTGGCCCTCCACCTAGGGGCCTCTGACCTCAGGAAGCTACCCAGGGGTCCACCTCTCTCCCAGGACTTGCAGTATAGGCCCCAGTGTACCCCCTGTCCCTCCACCTAGTTGCCTCTGACACCAGCAAGCTACCCAGGGGTCCACCTCTTTTCCTGGACTTGCAGTAGAGAACCCAGGGTGCCCCTGGCCCTCCACCTAGGGGCATCTGACCCCAGTAAGCTACCCATGGGTCCACCTCTCTCTCTGGACTTGCAGTATAGGCCCCAGGGTGCCCCCTGGCCTTCCACCAAGGGGCTTCCGACCCCAGCAAGCTAACAAGGGGTCCACCTCTGTCCCTGGGCTTGCAGTAGAGGCCCCAGGGTGCCCCCTGGTCCTCCAACTAGGGGCCTTTGACCTGGGGAAGCTACCCAGGGGTCCACCTCTCTCCCTGGACTTGCAGTGTAGACCCTAGGGTGCCCCCTGGCCCTCCACCTATTTGCCTCTGACCCCAGCAAGCTACCCAGGGGTCCACCTCTCTCCCTGGACTTGCAGTAGAGGCCCTAGGGTACCTCCTGACCCTCCACCTAGGGGACTCTGACCCCAGCAAGCTACCCAGGGGTCCACCTGTCTCTCTGGATTTGCAGTAGAGGCCCCACAAAGCCCCCTGGCCCTCCACCTAGGGGCCTTCGATCCCAGTCAGCTACCCAGGGGTCCACCTCTCTCCCTGGACATGCAGGATAGGCCCCAGGGTGCCCCCTGGCCCTCCACCTAGGGGCCTCGTACATCAGCAAGCTACCCAGGGGTCCACATCTCTCCCTGGACTTGCAGGATAGGCCCCAGGGTGCCCCCTGACCCTCCACCTAGGGGCCTCTGACCTCAGGAAGCAACCTAGGGGTCCACCTCTCTCCCTGGACTTGCAGTATGGGCCCCAGGGTACCCCCTGTCCCTCCACCTAGTTGCCTCTGACACCAGCAAGCTACCCAGGGGTCCACCTCTCTCCCTGGACTTGCAGTAGAGGCCCCAGGGTGCCCCTGGCCCTCCACCTAGGGGCCTCTGACCCCAGTAAGCTACCCATGGGTCCAGCTCTCTGCCTGGACTTGCAGTATAGGCCCCTGGGTGCCCCCTGGCCTTCCACCAAGGGGCTTCCGACCCCAGCAAGCTAACCAGGGGTCCACCTCTCTCCTTGGGCTTGCAGTAGAGGCCCCAGGGTGCCCCCTGGCCCTCCAACTAGGGGCCTCGTAACCCCGCAAGCTACCCAGGGGTCCACCTCTCTCATTGGACTTGCACTATAGGCCCCAGGGTACCCCCTGTCCCTCCACCTAGTTGCCTCTGACCCCAGCAAGCTACCCAGGGGTCCACCTCTCTCCCTGGACTTGCAGTAGATGCCCCAGGGTGCCCCCTGGCCCTCCATCTATTGGCCTCGTACCCCAGCAAGCTACCCAGGGGTCCACCTCTCTCCCTGGACTTGCAGGATAGGCCCCAAGGTGCCCCCTGGCCCTCCACCTACGGCCCTCCGACCTTAGGAAGCTACCCAGGGGTCCACCTCTCTCCCTGGACTAGCAGTATAGGCCCCAGGGTACCCCCTGTCCCTCCACCTATGGGCTACAGACCCCAGCAAGCTACCCCTTGGCCCTCCACCTAGAGGCCTCTGACCCCAGCAAGCTACCCAGGGGTCCACCTCTCTCCCTGGACTTGCAGTAGAGGCCCCAGGGTGCCCCCTCACCCTCCACCTATGGGCTACAGACCCCAGCAAGCTACCCCTTGGCCCTCCACCTAGAGGCCTCTGACCCCAGCAAGCTACCCAGGGGTCCACCTCTCTCCCTGGACTTGCAGTAGAGGCCCCAGGGTGCCCCCTCACCCTCCACCTAGGGGCCTCGTACCCCAGCAAGCTACCCAGAGGTCCACTTTTCTCCCTGGACTTGCAGGATAGGCCCCAGGGTGACCCCTGACCCTCCACCTAGGGGCCTCTGACCCCAGCAGGCTACCCAGGGGTCCACCTCTCTCCCTGGACTTGCAGTAGAGGCCCCAGGGTGCCCCTTGGCCCTCCTCCTAGGGGCCTCTGACCCCAGCAAGCTACCCAGGGGTCCACCTCTCTCCCTGGACTTGCAGTAGAGGCCCCAGGGTGCCCCTGGCCCTCCACCTAGGGGCCTCTGATCTCAGGAAGCTACCCAGGGGTCCACCTCTCTCTCGCTGGACTTGCAGTAGAGGCCCCAGGGTGCCCCTGGCCCTCCACCTAGTGGCCTCTGACCCCAGTAAGCTACCCATGGGTCCACCTCTCTCCCTGGACTTGCAGTATAGGCTCCAGGGTGCCCCCTGGCCTTCCACCAAGGGGCCTCTGACCCCAGCAAGCTACCCAGGGGTCCACCTCTCTCCCTAGACTTGCAGTAGAAGCCCCAGGAAGCCCCCTGGCCCTCCACCTGGGGGCCTACGACAACAGCAAGCTACCCAGGGGTCCACCTCTCTCCCTGGACTTGCAGTAGAGGCCTCAAGAAGCCCCCTGGCCCTCCACCTAGCGGCCTCTGACCCCAGCAAGCTACCCAGGGGTCCACCTCTCTCCTTGGACTTGCAGTAGAGGCCCCAGGGTGCCCCTTGGCCCTCCACCTAGGGGCCTCTGACCCTAGCAAGCTACCCAGGGGTCCACCTCTCTCCCTGGACTTGCAGTAGAGGCCCCAGGGTGCCCCTTGGCCCTCCACCTAGGGGCCTCTGACCCCAGCAAGCTACCCAGGGGTCCACCTCTCTCCCTGGACTTGCAGTAGAGGCCCCAGGGTGCCCCTGGCCCTCCACCTAGTGGCCTCTGACCCCAGTAAGCTACCCATGGGTCCACCTCTCTCCCTGGACTTGCAGTATAGGCTCCAGGGTGCCCCCTGGCCTTCCACCAAGGGGCCTCTGACCCCAGCAAGCTACCCAGGGGTCCACCTCTCTCCCTGGACTTGAAGTAGAGGCCTCAAGAAGCCCCCTGGCCCTCCACTTAGCGGCCTCTGACCCCAGCAAGCTACCCAGGGGTCCACCTCTCTCCTTGGACTTGCAGGATAAGCCCCAGGGTGCCCCCTGGCTCTCCACCTAGGGGCCTTTGACCTCTGGAAGCTACCCAGGGGTCCACCTCTCTCCCTGGACTTGCAGTATAGGCCCCAGGGTACCCCTGGCCCTCCAACTAGGGGCCTCGTACCCCAGCAAGCTACCAAGGGGTGCATCTCTCTCCCTGGACTTGCAGTAGAGGCCCCAGGGTGCCCCCTGGCCCTCCACCTAGGGGCCTCGTACTCCAGCAAGCTACCCAGGGGTCCACCTCTCTCCCTGGACTTGCAGGGTAGGCCCCAGGGTACCCCCTGGCCCTCCACCTAGGGGCCTCTGACCTCAGGAAGCTACTCAGGGGTCCACCTCTCTTCCTGGACCTGCAGTATAGGCCCCAGGGTACCCCCTGTCCCTCCACCTAGTTGCCTCTGACACCAGCAAGCTACCCAGGGGTCCACCTCTCTTCCTGGACTTGCAGTAGAGGCCCCAGGGTGCCCCTGGCCCTCCACCTAGGGGCCTCTGTCCCCAGTAAGCTACCCATGGGTCCACCTCTCTCCCTGGACTTGCAGTATAGGCCCCAGGGTGCCCCCTGGCCTTCCACCAAGGGGCTTTCGACCCCAGCAAGCTACCCAGGGGTCCACCTCTCTCCCTGGACTTGCAGTAGAGGCCCCACGAAGCCCCCTGGCCGTCCACGTAGGGGCCTCTGACCCCAGCAAGCTACCCAGGGGTCCACCTCTCTCCCTAGACTTGCAGTAGAAGCCCCAGGAAGCCCCCTGGCCCTCCACCTGGGGGCCCTACGACAACAGCAAGCTACCCAGGGGTCCACTTCTCTCCCTGGACTTGCAGTAGAGGCCCCAAAAAGCCCCTGGCCCTCCACCTAGCGGCCTCTGACCCCAGGAAGCTAACCAGGGGTCCACCTCTCTCCCTGGGCTTGCAGTAGAGGCCCCAGGGTGCCCCCTGGCCCTCCAACTAGGGGCCTCATACCCCAGCAAGCTACCCAGGGGTCCACCTCTCTCCTTGGACTTGCAGGATAGGCCCCAGGGTGCCCCCTGGCTCTCCACTTAGGGGCCTTTGACCTCAGGAAGCTACCCAGGTGTCCACTTCTCTCCCTGGACTTGCAGTATAGGCCCCAGGGTACCCCTGTCCTTCCACCTAGTTGCCTCTGACCCCAGCAAGCTACCCAGGGGTCCACCTCTCTCCCTGGACTTGCAGGATAGGCCCCAGGGTGCCCCCTGGCCCTTCACCTAGGGGCCTCTGACCTTAGGAAAACTACCCAGGGGTACACCTCTCTCCCTGGACTTGCAGTGTAGACCCTAGGGTGCCCCCTGGCCCTCCACCTAGGGGCCTCTGACCTTAGGAAGCTACCCAGGGGTCCACCTCTCTCCCTGGACTTGCAGTGTAGACCCTAGGGTGCCCCCTGGCCCTCCACCTAGTTGCCTCTGACCCCAGCAAGCTACCCAGGGGTCCACCTCTCTCCCTGGACTTGCAGTAGAGGCCCCATGGTGCCCCTTGGCCCTCCACCTAGGGGCCTCGTACCCCAGCAAGCTACCCAGGGGTCCACCTCTCTCCCTGGACTTGCAGGATAGGCCCCAGGGTGCCCCCTGGCCCTCCACCTAGGGGTCTCTGACCTTAGGAAGCTACCCAGGGGTACACCTCTCTCCCTGGACTTGCAGTAAAGGCCCTAGGGTACCTCCTCGCCCTCCACCTAGGGAACTCTGAACCCAGGAAGCTACCCAGGGGTCCACCTCTCTCCCTGGACTTGCAGTAGAGGCCCCAGGGTGCCCCCTGGCCCTCCACCTAGGGGCCTCGTACCCCAGCAAGCTACCCAGGGGTCCACCTCTCTCCCTGGACTTGCAGGATAGGGCCCAGGGTGCCCCCTGGCCCTCCACCCAGGGGCCTCTGACCTTAGGAAGCTACCCAGGGGTCCACCTCTCTCCCTGGACTTGCAGTATAGGCCCCAGGGTACCCCCTGGCCCTCCACCTATGGGCTACACACCCCAGAGAGCTACCCAGGGGTCCACCTCTCTCCCTGGACTTGCAGTATAGGCCCCAGGGTGCTCCTTGGCCCTCCACCTAGAGGCCTCTGACCCCAGCAAGCTACCTAGGGGTCCACCGCTCTCCCTGGACTTGTAGTAGATGCCCCAGGGTGCCCCCTCGCCCTCCACCTAGGGGCCTCCTTCCCCAGCAAGCTACCCAGAGGTCCACTTCTCTCCCTGGACTTGCAGGATAGGCCCCAGGGTGCCCCACTGACCCTCCATTTAGGGGCCTCTGACCCCAGCAAGCTACACAGGGGTCCACCTTTCTCCTTGGACTTGCAGTTGAGGCTCCAGGATGCCCCCTGGCACTAAACCTAGGGGCTTCTAACCCCAACAACCTATCCAGGTGTCCACCTCTCTCCCTGGACTTGCAGTATAGGCCCCAGGGTGTCCCCTGGCCCTCCACCTAGTTGCCTCCGACCCCAGCATGCTACCCAGGGGTCCACCTCTCTCCCTGGACTTGCAGTAGAGGCCCCAGGGTGCCCCCTTGCCCTCCACCTGGGGGCCTCTGACCCCAGGAAGCTACCCAGGGGTCCACCTCTCTCTCTGGACTTGCAGTATAGGCCCCAGGGTGCCCCTTGGCCCTCCACCCAGGGGCTTCTGACCCCAGCAAGCTACACAAGGGTCCACAACTCTCCCTGGGATTGCAGTAGAGGCCCCAGGGTGCCCTCTTGACCTCCACCTAGGGGCCTCTGACCCAAGCAAGCTACCCAGGGGTCCACCTCTCTCCCTGGACTTGCAGTAGAGGCCCCAGGAAGCCCCCTGTCCCTCCGCCTAGGGGCCTCTGTACCCAGAAAACTACCCATGGGTCCACCTCTCTCCCTAGACTTGCAGTAGAGGCCCCAGGGTGCCCCCTGGCCCTCCACCTTGGGGTCTCTGACCCCAGCAAGCTACCAAGGGGTCCACCTCTCTTCCTGGACTTGCAGTAGAGGCCCCAGGGTGCCCCCTCGCCCTCCACCTAGGGGCCTCGCACCCCAGCAAGCTACCCAGAGGTCCACCTCTCTCCCTGGACTTGCAGGATAGGCCCCAGGGTGCCCCCTGACCCTCCACCTAGGGGCCTCTGACCCCAGCAAGCTACACAGGGGTCCACCTTTCTCCTTGGACTTGCAGTTGATGCCCCAGGAAGGCCCCTGGCACTAAACCTAGGGGCTTCTGACCCCAACAAGCTACCCAGGTGTCCACCTCTCTCCCTGGACTTGCAGTATAGGCCCCAGGGTGTCCCCTGGCCCTCCACCTAGTTGCCTCCGACCCCAGCATGCTACCCAGGGGTCCACCTCTTTCCCTGGACTTGCAGTAGAGGCCCCTGGGTGCCCCCTGGCCGTTCATCTAGGGGCCTCTGACCCCAGGAAGCTACCCAGGGGTCCATCTCTCTCTCTGGACTTGCAGTAGAGGCCCCAGGGTGCCCCCTGGCCTTCCACCAAGGGGCTTTCGACCCCAGCAAGCTACCCAGGGGTCCACCTCTCTCCCTGGACTTGCAGTAGAGGCCCCACGAAGCCCCCTGGCCGTCCACGTAGGGGCCTCTGACCCCAGCAAGCTACCCAGGGGTCCACCTCTCTCCCTAGACTTGCAGTAGAAGCCCCAGGAAGCCCCCTGGCCCTCCACCTGGGGGCCCTACGACAACAGCAAGCTACCCAGGGGTCCACTTCTCTCCCTGGACTTGCAGTAGAGGCCCCAAAAAGCCCCTGGCCCTCCACCTAGCGGCCTCTGACCCCAGCAAGCTAACCAGGGGTCCACCTCTCTCCCTGGGCTTGCAGTAGAGGCCCCAGGGTGCCCCCTGGCCCTCCAACTAGGGGCCTCATACCCCAGCAAGCTACCCAGGGGTCCACCTCTCTCCTTGGACTTGCAGGATCGGCCCCAGGGTGCCCCCTGGCTCTCCACTTAGGGGCCTTTGACCTCAGGAAGCTACCCAGGTGTCCACTTCTCTCCCTGGACTTGCAGTATAGGCCCCAGGGTACCCCTGTCCTTCCACCTAGTTGCCTCTGACCCCAGCAAGTTACCCAGGGGTCCACCTCTCTCCCTGGACTTGCAGGATAGGCCCCAGGGTGCCCCCTGGCCCTCCACCTAGGGGCCTCTGACCTTAGGAAAACTACCCAGGGGTCCACCTCTCTCCCTGGACTTGCAGTGTAGACCCTAGGGTGCCCCCTGGCCCTCCACCTAGTTGCCTCTGACCACAGCAAGCTACCCAGGGGTCCACCTCTCTCCCTGGACTTGCAGTAGAGGCCCCATGGTGCCCCTTGGCCCTCCACCTAGGGGCCTCGTACCCCAGCAAGCTACCCAGGGGTCCACCTCTCTCCCTGGACTTGCAGGATAGGCCCCAGGGTGCCCCCTGGCCCTCCACCTAGGGGTCTCTGACCTTAGGAAGCTACCCAGGGGTACACCTCTCTCCCTGGACTTGCAGTAAAGGCCCTAGGGTACCTCCTCGCCCTCCACCTAGGGAACTCTGAACCCAGGAAGCTACCCAGGGGTCCACCTCTCTCCCTGGACTTGCAGTAGAGGCCCCAGGGTGCCCCCTGGCCCTCCACCTAGGGGCCTCGTACCCCAGCAAGCTACCCAGGGGTCCACCTCTCTCCCTGGACTTGCAGGATAGGGCCCAGGGTGCCCCCTGGCCCTCCAGCCAGGGGCCTCTGACCTTAGGAAGCTACCCAGGGGTCCACCTCTCTCCCTGGACTTGCAGTATAGGCCCCAGGGTACCCCCTGGCCCTCCACCTATGGGCTACACACCCCAGCAAGCTACCCAGGGGTCCACCTCTCTCCCTGGACTTGCAGTATAGGCCCCAGGGTGCTCCTTGGCCCTCCACCTAGAGGCCTCTGACCCCAGCAAGCTACCTAGGGGTCCACCGCTCTCCCTGGACTTGTAGTAGATGCCCCAGGGTGCCCCCTCGCCCTCCACCTAGGGGCCTCCTTCCCCAGCAAGCTACCCAGAGGTCCACTTCTCTCCCTGGACTTGCAGGATAGGCCCCAGGGTGCCCCACTGACCCTCCATTTAGGGGCCTCTGACCCCAGCAAGCTACACAGGGGTCCACCTTTCTCCTTGGACTTGCAGTTGAGGCTCCAGGATGCCCCCTGGCACTAAACCTAGGGGCTTCTAACCCCAACAACCTATCCAGGTGTCCACCTCTCTCCCTGGACTTGCAGTATAGGCCCCAGGGTGTCCCCTGGCCCTCCACCTAGTTGCCTCCGACCCCAGCATGCTACCCAGGGGTCCACCTCTCTCCCTGGACTTGCAGTAGAGGCCCCAGGGTGCCCCCTTGCCCTCCACCTGGGGGCCTCTGACCCCAGGAAGCTACCCAGGGGTCCACCTCTCTCTCTGGACTTGCAGTATAGGCCCCAGGGTGCCCCTTGGCCCTCCACCCAGGGGCTTCTGACCCCAGCAAGCTACACAAGGGTCCACAACTCTCCCTGGGATTGCAGTAGAGGCCCCAGGGTGCCCTCTTGACCTCCACCTAGGGGCCTCTGACCCAAGCAAGCTACCCAGGGGTCCACCTTTCTCCCTGGACTTGCAGTAGAGGCCCCAGGAAGCCCCCTTTCCCTCCGCCTAGGGGCCTCTGTACCCAGAAAACTACCCATGGGTCCACCTCTCTCCCTAGACTTGCAGTAGAGGCCCCAGGGTGCCCCCTGGCCCTCCACCTTGGGGTCTCTGACCCCAGCAAGCTACCAAGGGGTCCACCTCTCTTCCTGGACTTGCAGTAGAGGCCCCAGGGTGCCCCCTCGCCCTCCACCTAGGGGCCTCGTACCCCAGCAAGCTACCCAGAGGTCCACCTCTCTCCCTGGACTTGCAGGATAGGCCCCAGGGTGCCCCCTGACCCTCCACCTAGGCGCCTCTGACCCCAGCAAGCTACACAGGGGTCCACCTTTCTCCTTGGACTTGCAGTTGATGCCCCAGGAAGGCCCCTGGCACTAAACCTAGGGGCTTCTGACCCCAACAAGCTACCCAGGTGTCCACCTCTCTCCCTGGACTTGCAGTATAGGCCCCAGGGTGTCCCCTGGCCCTCCACCTAGTTGCCTCCGACCCCAGCATGCTACCCAGGGGTCCACCTCTTTCCCTGGACTTGCAGTAGAGGCCCCTGGGTGCCCCCTGGCCGTTCACCTAGGGGCCTCTGACCCCAGGAAGCTACCCAGGTGTCCACTTCTCTCCCTGGACTTGCAGTATAGGCCCCAGGGTACCCCTGTCCTTCCACCTAGTTGCCTCTGACCCCAGCAAGTTACCCAGGGGTCCACCTCTCTCCCTGGACTTGCAGGATAGGCCCCAGGGTGCCCCCTGGCCCTCCACCTAGGGGCCTCTGACCTTAGGAAAACTACCCAGGGGTCCACCTCTCTCCCTGGACTTGCAGTGTAGACCCTAGGGTGCCCCCTGGCCCTCCACCTAGTTGCCTCTGACCACAGCAAGCTACCCAGGGGTCCACCTCTCTCCCTGGACTTGCAGTAGAGGCCCCATGGTGCCCCTTGGCCCTCCACCTAGGGGCCTCGTACCCCAGCAAGCTACCCAGGGGTCCACCTCTCTCCCTGGACTTGCAGGATAGGCCCCAGGGTGCCCCCTGGCCCTCCACCTAGGGGTCTCTGACCTTAGGAAGCTACCCAGGGGTACACCTCTCTCCCTGGACTTGCAGTAAAGGCCCTAGGGTACCTCCTCGCCCTCCACCTAGGGAACTCTGAACCCAGGAAGCTACCCAGGGGTCCACCTCTCTCCCTGGACTTGCAGTAGAGGCCCCAGGGTGCCCCCTGGCCCTCCACCTAGGGGCCTCGTACCCCAGCAAGCTACCCAGGGGTCCACCTCTCTCCCTGGACTTGCAGGATAGGCCCCAGGGTGTCCCCTGGCCCTCCACCTAGTTGCCTCCGACCCCAGCATGCTACCCAGGGGTCCACCTCTTTCCCTGGACTTGCAGTAGAGGCCCCTGGGTGCCCCCTGGCCGTTCACCTAGGGGCCTCTGACCCCAGGAAGCTACCCAGGGGTCCATCTCTCTCTCTGGACTTGCAATATAGGCCCCAGGGTGCCCCTTGGCCCTCCACCCAGGGGCCTCTGACCCCAGCAAGCTACACAAGGGTCCACAACTCTCCCTGGGATTGCAGTAGACCCCAGGGTGCCCCCTTGACCTCCACCTAGGGGCCTCTGACCCAAGCAAGCTACCCAGGGGTCCACCTCTCTCCCTGGACTTGCAGTATAGGCCCCAGGGTGCCCCTTGGCCCTCCACCTAGAGGCCTCTGACCCCAGCAAGATACCCAGGGGTCCACCTCTCTCCCTGGACTTGCAGTATAGGCCCCAGGTTTTCCCCTGGCTCTCCACCTAGTTGCCTCCGACCCCAGCAAGCTACCCAGGGGTCCACCTCTCTCCCTGGCCTTGCAGTATAGGCCCCAGGGTGCCCCTTGGCCCTCCACCCAGGGGCTTCTGACCCCAGCAAGCTACCCAGGGGTCCACTTCTCTCCCTGGACTTGCAGTAGAGGCCCCAAAAAGCCCCTGGCCCTCCACCTAGCGGCCTCTGACCCCAGCAAGCTAACCAGGGGTCCACCTCTCTCCCTGGGCTTGCAGTAGAGGCCCCAGGGTGCCCCCTGGCCCTCCAACTAGGGGCCTCATACCCCAGCAAGCTACCCAGGGGTCCACCTCTCTCCTTGGACTTGCAGGATCGGCCCCAGGGTGCCCCCTGGCTCTCCACTTAGGGGCCTTTGACCTCAGGAAGCTACCCAGGTGTCCACTTCTCTCCCTGGACTTGCAGTATAGGCCCCAGGGTACCCCTGTCCTTCCACCTAGTTGCCTCTGACCCCAGCAAGTTACCCAGGGGTCCACCTCTCTCCCTGGACTTGCAGGATAGGCCCCAGGGTGCCCCCTGGCCCTCCACCTAGGGGCCTCTGACCTTAGGAAAACTACCCAGGGGTCCACCTCTCTCCCTGGACTTGCAGTGTAGACCCTAGGGTGCCCCCTGGCCCTTCACCTAGGGGCCTCTGACCTTAGGAAAACTACCCAGGGGTACACCTCTCTCCCTGGACTTGCAGTGTAGACCCTAGGGTGCCCCCTGGCCCTCCACCTAGGGGCCTCTGACCTTAGGAAGCTACCCAGGGGTCCACCTCTCTCCCTGGACTTGCAGTGTAGACCCTAGGGTGCCCCCTGGCCCTCCACCTAGTTGCCTCTGACCCCAGCAAGCTACCCAGGGGTCCACCTCTCTCCCTGGACTTGCAGTAGAGGCCCCATGGTGCCCCTTGGCCCTCCACCTAGGGGCCTCGTACCCCAGCAAGCTACCCAGGGGTCCACCTCTCTCCCTGGACTTGCAGGATAGGCCCCAGGGTGCCCCCTGGCCCTCCACCTAGGGGTCTCTGACCTTAGGAAGCTACCCAGGGGTACACCTCTCTCCCTGGACTTGCAGTAAAGGCCCTAGGGTACCTCCTCGCCCTCCACCTAGGGAACTCTGAACCCAGGAAGCTACCCAGGGGTCCACCTCTCTCCCTGGACTTGCAGTAGAGGCCCCAGGGTGCCCCCTGGCCCTCCACCTAGGGGCCTCGTACCCCAGCAAGCTACCCAGGGGTCCACCTCTCTCCCTGGACTTGCAGGATAGGGCCCAGGGTGCCCCCTGGCCCTCCACCCAGGGGCCTCTGACCTTAGGAAGCTACCCAGGGGTCCACCTCTCTCCCTGGACTTGCAGTATAGGCCCCAGGGTACCCCCTGGCCCTCCACCTATGGGCTACACACCCCAGAGAGCTACCCAGGGGTCCACCTCTCTCCCTGGACTTGCAGTATAGGCCCCAGGGTGCTCCTTGGCCCTCCACCTAGAGGCCTCTGACCCCAGCAAGCTACCTAGGGGTCCACCGCTCTCCCTGGACTTGTAGTAGATGCCCCAGGGTGCCCCCTCGCCCTCCACCTAGGGGCCTCCTTCCCCAGCAAGCTACCCAGAGGTCCACTTCTCTCCCTGGACTTGCAGGATAGGCCCCAGGGTGCCCCACTGACCCTCCATTTAGGGGCCTCTGACCCCAGCAAGCTACACAGGGGTCCACCTTTCTCCTTGGACTTGCAGTTGAGGCTCCAGGATGCCCCCTGGCACTAAACCTAGGGGCTTCTAACCCCAACAACCTATCCAGGTGTCCACCTCTCTCCCTGGACTTGCAGTATAGGCCCCAGGGTGTCCCCTGGCCCTCCACCTAGTTGCCTCCGACCCCAGCATGCTACCCAGGGGTCCACCTCTCTCCCTGGACTTGCAGTAGAGGCCCCAGGGTGCCCCCTTGCCCTCCACCTGGGGGCCTCTGACCCCAGGAAGCTACCCAGGGGTCCACCTCTCTCTCTGGACTTGCAGTATAGGCCCCAGGGTGCCCCTTGGCCCTCCACCCAGGGGCTTCTGACCCCAGCAAGCTACACAAGGGTCCACAACTCTCCCTGGGATTGCAGTAGAGGCCCCAGGGTGCCCTCTTGACCTCCACCTAGGGGCCTCTGACCCAAGCAAGCTACCCAGGGGTCCACCTCTCTCCCTGGACTTGCAGTAGAGGCCCCAGGAAGCCCCCTGTCCCTCCGCCTAGGGGCCTCTGTACCCAGAAAACTACCCATGGGTCCACCTCTCTCCCTAGACTTGCAGTAGAGGCCCCAGGGTGCCCCCTGGCCCTCCACCTTGGGGTCTCTGACCCCAGCAAGCTACCAAGGGGTCCACCTCTCTTCCTGGACTTGCAGTAGAGGCCCCAGGGTGCCCCCTCGCCCTCCACCTAGGGGCCTCGTACCCCAGCAAGCTACCCAGAGGTCCACCTCTCTCCCTGGACTTGCAGGATAGGCCCCAGGGTGCCCCCTGACCCTCCACCTAGGGGCCTCTGACCCCAGCAAGCTACACAGGGGTCCACCTTTCTCCTTGGACTTGCAGTTGATGCCCCAGGAAGGCCCCTGGCACTAAACCTAGGGGCTTCTGACCCCAACAAGCTACCCAGGTGTCCACCTCTCTCCCTGGACTTGCAGTATAGGCCCCAGGGTGTCCCCTGGCCCTCCACCTAGTTGCCTCCGACCCCAGCATGCTACCCAGGGGTCCACCTCTTTCCCTGGACTTGCAGTAGAGGCCCCTGGGTGCCCCCTGGCCGTTCATCTAGGGGCCTCTGACCCCAGGAAGCTACCCAGGGGTCCATCTCTCTCTCTGGACTTGCAGTAGAGGCCCCAGGGTGCCCCCTGGCCTTCCACCAAGGGGCTTTCGACCCCAGCAAGCTACCCAGGGGTCCACCTCTCTCCCTGGACTTGCAGTAGAGGCCCCACGAAGCCCCCTGGCCGTCCACGTAGGGGCCTCTGACCCCAGCAAGCTACCCAGGGGTCCACCTCTCTCCCTAGACTTGCAGTAGAAGCCCCAGGAAGCCCCCTGGCCCTCCACCTGGGGGCCCTACGACAACAGCAAGCTACCCAGGGGTCCACTTCTCTCCCTGGACTTGCAGTAGAGGCCCCAAAAAGCCCCTGGCCCTCCACCTAGCGGCCTCTGACCCCAGCAAGCTAACCAGGGGTCCACCTCTCTCCCTGGGCTTGCAGTAGAGGCCCCAGGGTGCCCCCTGGCCCTCCAACTAGGGGCCTCATACCCCAGCAAGCTACCCAGGGGTCCACCTCTCTCCTTGGACTTGCAGGATCGGCCCCAGGGTGCCCCCTGGCTCTCCACTTAGGGGCCTTTGACCTCAGGAAGCTACCCAGGTGTCCACTTCTCTCCCTGGACTTGCAGTATAGGCCCCAGGGTACCCCTGTCCTTCCACCTAGTTGCCTCTGACCCCAGCAAGTTACCCAGGGGTCCACCTCTCTCCCTGGACTTGCAGGATAGGCCCCAGGGTGCCCCCTGGCCCTCCACCTAGGGGCCTCTGACCTTAGGAAAACTACCCAGGGGTCCACCTCTCTCCCTGGACTTGCAGTGTAGACCCTAGGGTGCCCCCTGGCCCTCCACCTAGTTGCCTCTGACCACAGCAAGCTACCCAGGGGTCCACCTCTCTCCCTGGACTTGCAGTAGAGGCCCCATGGTGCCCCTTGGCCCTCCACCTAGGGGCCTCGTACCCCAGCAAGCTACCCAGGGGTCCACCTCTCTCCCTGGACTTGCAGGATAGGCCCCAGGGTGCCCCCTGGCCCTCCACCTAGGGGTCTCTGACCTTAGGAAGCTACCCAGGGGTACACCTCTCTCCCTGGACTTGCAGTAAAGGCCCTAGGGTACCTCCTCGCCCTCCACCTAGGGAACTCTGAACCCAGGAAGCTACCCAGGGGTCCACCTCTCTCCCTGGACTTGCAGTAGAGGCCCCAGGGTGCCCCCTGGCCCTCCACCTAGGGGCCTCGTACCCCAGCAAGCTACCCAGGGGTCCACCTCTCTCCCTGGACTTGCAGGATAGGGCCCAGGGTGCCCCCTGGCCCTCCAGCCAGGGGCCTCTGACCTTAGGAAGCTACCCAGGGGTCCACCTCTCTCCCTGGACTTGCAGTATAGGCCCCAGGGTACCCCCTGGCCCTCCACCTATGGGCTACACACCCCAGCAAGCTACCCAGGGGTCCACCTCTCTCCCTGGACTTGCAGTATAGGCCCCAGGGTGCTCCTTGGCCCTCCACCTAGAGGCCTCTGACCCCAGCAAGCTACCTAGGGGTCCACCGCTCTCCCTGGACTTGTAGTAGATGCCCCAGGGTGCCCCCTCGCCCTCCACCTAGGGGCCTCCTTCCCCAGCAAGCTACCCAGAGGTCCACTTCTCTCCCTGGACTTGCAGGATAGGCCCCAGGGTGCCCCACTGACCCTCCATTTAGGGGCCTCTGACCCCAGCAAGCTACACAGGGGTCCACCTTTCTCCTTGGACTTGCAGTTGAGGCTCCAGGATGCCCCCTGGCACTAAACCTAGGGGCTTCTAACCCCAACAACCTATCCAGGTGTCCACCTCTCTCCCTGGACTTGCAGTATAGGCCCCAGGGTGTCCCCTGGCCCTCCACCTAGTTGCCTCCGACCCCAGCATGCTACCCAGGGGTCCACCTCTCTCCCTGGACTTGCAGTAGAGGCCCCAGGGTGCCCCCTTGCCCTCCACCTGGGGGCCTCTGACCCCAGGAAGCTACCCAGGGGTCCACCTCTCTCTCTGGACTTGCAGTATAGGCCCCAGGGTGCCCCTTGGCCCTCCACCCAGGGGCTTCTGACCCCAGCAAGCTACACAAGGGTCCACAACTCTCCCTGGGATTGCAGTAGAGGCCCCAGGGTGCCCTCTTGACCTCCACCTAGGGGCCTCTGACCCAAGCAAGCTACCCAGGGGTCCACCTTTCTCCCTGGACTTGCAGTAGAGGCCCCAGGAAGCCCCCTTTCCCTCCGCCTAGGGGCCTCTGTACCCAGAAAACTACCCATGGGTCCACCTCTCTCCCTAGACTTGCAGTAGAGGCCCCAGGGTGCCCCCTGGCCCTCCACCTTGGGGTCTCTGACCCCAGCAAGCTACCAAGGGGTCCACCTCTCTTCCTGGACTTGCAGTAGAGGCCCCAGGGTGCCCCCTCGCCCTCCACCTAGGGGCCTCGTACCCCAGCAAGCTACCCAGAGGTCCACCTCTCTCCCTGGACTTGCAGGATAGGCCCCAGGGTGCCCCCTGACCCTCCACCTAGGGGCCTCTGACCCCAGCAAGCTACACAGGGGTCCACCTTTCTCCTTGGACTTGCAGTTGATGCCCCAGGAAGGCCCCTGGCACTAAACCTAGGGGCTTCTGACCCCAACAAGCTACCCAGGTGTCCACCTCTCTCCCTGGACTTGCAGTATAGGCCCCAGGGTGTCCCCTGGCCCTCCACCTAGTTGCCTCCGACCCCAGCATGCTACCCAGGGGTCCACCTCTTTCCCTGGACTTGCAGTAGAGGCCCCTGGGTGCCCCCTGGCCGTTCACCTAGGGGCCTCTGACCCCAGGAAGCTACCCAGGGGTCCATCTCTCTCTCTGGACTTGCAATATAGGCCCCAGGGTGCCCCTTGGCCCTCCACCCAGGGGCCTCTGACCCCAGCAAGCTACACAAGGGTCCACAACTCTCCCTGGGATTGCAGTAGACCCCAGGGTGCCCCCTTGACCTCCACCTAGGGGCCTCTGACCCAAGCAAGCTACCCAGGGGTCCACCTCTCTCCCTGGACTTGCAGTATAGGCCCCAGGGTGCCCCTTGGCCCTCCACCTAGAGGCCTCTGACCCCAGCAAGATACCCAGGGGTCCACCTCTCTCCCTGGACTTGCAGTATAGGCCCCAGGTTTTCCCCTGGCTCTCCACCTAGTTGCCTCCGACCCCAGCAAGCTACCCAGGGGTCCACCTCTCTCCCTGGCCTTGCAGTATAGGCCCCAGGGTGCCCCTTGGCCCTCCACCCAGGGGCTTCTGACCCCAGCAAGCTACCCAGGGGTCCACTTCTCTCCCTGGACTTGCAGTAGAGGCCCCAAAAAGCCCCTGGCCCTCCACCTAGCGGCCTCTGACCCCAGCAAGCTAACCAGGGGTCCACCTCTCTCCCTGGGCTTGCAGTAGAGGCCCCAGGGTGCCCCCTGGCCCTCCAACTAGGGGCCTCATACCCCAGCAAGCTACCCAGGGGTCCACCTCTCTCCTTGGACTTGCAGGATCGGCCCCAGGGTGCCCCCTGGCTCTCCACTTAGGGGCCTTTGACCTCAGGAAGCTACCCAGGTGTCCACTTCTCTCCCTGGACTTGCAGTATAGGCCCCAGGGTACCCCTGTCCTTCCACCTAGTTGCCTCTGACCCCAGCAAGTTACCCAGGGGTCCACCTCTCTCCCTGGACTTGCAGGATAGGCCCCAGGGTGCCCCCTGGCCCTCCACCTAGGGGCCTCTGACCTTAGGAAAACTACCCAGGGGTCCACCTCTCTCCCTGGACTTGCAGTGTAGACCCTAGGGTGCCCCCTGGCCCTCCACCTAGTTGCCTCTGACCACAGCAAGCTACCCAGGGGTCCACCTCTCTCCCTGGACTTGCAGTAGAGGCCCCATGGTGCCCCTTGGCCCTCCACCTAGGGGCCTCGTACCCCAGCAAGCTACCCAGGGGTCCACCTCTCTCCCTGGACTTGCAGGATAGGCCCCAGGGTGCCCCCTGGCCCTCCACCTAGGGGTCTCTGACCTTAGGAAGCTACCCAGGGGTACACCTCTCTCCCTGGACTTGCAGTAAAGGCCCTAGGGTACCTCCTCGCCCTCCACCTAGGGAACTCTGAACCCAGGAAGCTACCCAGGGGTCCACCTCTCTCCCTGGACTTGCAGTAGAGGCCCCAGGGTGCCCCCTGGCCCTCCACCTAGGGGCCTCGTACCCCAGCAAGCTACCCAGGGGTCCACCTCTCTCCCTGGACTTGCAGGATAGGCCCCAGGGTGTCCCCTGGCCCTCCACCTAGTTGCCTCCGACCCCAGCATGCTACCCAGGGGTCCACCTCTTTCCCTGGACTTGCAGTAGAGGCCCCTGGGTGCCCCCTGGCCGTTCACCTAGGGGCCTCTGACCCCAGGAAGCTACCCAGGGGTCCATCTCTCTCTCTGGACTTGCAATATAGGCCCCAGGGTGCCCCTTGGCCCTCCACCCAGGGGCCTCTGACCCCAGCAAGCTACACAAGGGTCCACAACTCTCCCTGGGATTGCAGTAGACCCCAGGGTGCCCCCTTGACCTCCACCTAGGGGCCTCTGACCCAAGCAAGCTACCCAGGGGTCCACCTCTCTCCCTGGACTTGCAGTATAGGCCCCAGGGTGCCCCTTGGCCCTCCACCTAGAGGCCTCTGACCCCAGCAAGATACCCAGGGGTCCACCTCTCTCCCTGGACTTGCAGTATAGGCCCCAGGTTTTCCCCTGGCTCTCCACCTAGTTGCCTCCGACCCCAGCAAGCTACCCAGGGGTCCACCTCTCTCCCTGGCCTTGCAGTATAGGCCCCAGGGTGCCCCTTGGCCCTCCACCCAGGGGCTTCTGACCCCAGCAAGCTACCCAGGGGTCCACTTCTCTCCCTGGACTTGCAGTAGAGGCCCCAAAAAGCCCCTGGCCCTCCACCTAGCGGCCTCTGACCCCAGCAAGCTAACCAGGGGTCCACCTCTCTCCCTGGGCTTGCAGTAGAGGCCCCAGGGTGCCCCCTGGCCCTCCAACTAGGGGCCTCATACCCCAGCAAGCTACCCAGGGGTCCACCTCTCTCCTTGGACTTGCAGGATCGGCCCCAGGGTGCCCCCTGGCTCTCCACTTAGGGGCCTTTGACCTCAGGAAGCTACCCAGGTGTCCACTTCTCTCCCTGGACTTGCAGTATAGGCCCCAGGGTACCCCTGTCCTTCCACCTAGTTGCCTCTGACCCCAGCAAGTTACCCAGGGGTCCACCTCTCTCCCTGGACTTGCAGGATAGGCCCCAGGGTGCCCCCTGGCCCTCCACCTAGGGGCCTCTGACCTTAGGAAAACTACCCAGGGGTCCACCTCTCTCCCTGGACTTGCAGTGTAGACCCTAGGGTGCCCCCTGGCCCTCCACCTAGTTGCCTCTGACCACAGCAAGCTACCCAGGGGTCCACCTCTCTCCCTGGACTTGCAGTAGAGGCCCCATGGTGCCCCTTGGCCCTCCACCTAGGGGCCTCGTACCCCAGCAAGCTACCCAGGGGTCCACCTCTCTCCCTGGACTTGCAGGATAGGCCCCAGGGTGCCCCCTGGCCCTCCACCTAGGGGTCTCTGACCTTAGGAAGCTACCCAGGGGTACACCTCTCTCCCTGGACTTGCAGTAAAGGCCCTAGGGTACCTCCTCGCCCTCCACCTAGGGAACTCTGAACCCAGGAAGCTACCCAGGGGTCCACCTCTCTCCCTGGACTTGCAGTAGAGGCCCCAGGGTGCCCCCTGGCCCTCCACCTAGGGGCCTCGTACCCCAGCAAGCTACCCAGGGGTCCACCTCTCTCCCTGGACTTGCAGGATAGGGCCCAGGGTGCCCCCTGGCCCTCCAGCCAGGGGCCTCTGACCTTAGGAAGCTACCCAGGGGTCCACCTCTCTCCCTGGACTTGCAGTATAGGCCCCAGGGTACCCCCTGGCCCTCCACCTATGGGCTACACACCCCAGCAAGCTACCCAGGGGTCCACCTCTCTCCCTGGACTTGCAGTATAGGCCCCAGGGTGCTCCTTGGCCCTCCACCTAGAGGCCTCTGACCCCAGCAAGCTACCTAGGGGTCCACCGCTCTCCCTGGACTTGTAGTAGATGCCCCAGGGTGCCCCCTCGCCCTCCACCTAGGGGCCTCCTTCCCCAGCAAGCTACCCAGAGGTCCACTTCTCTCCCTGGACTTGCAGGATAGGCCCCAGGGTGCCCCACTGACCCTCCATTTAGGGGCCTCTGACCCCAGCAAGCTACACAGGGGTCCACCTTTCTCCTTGGACTTGCAGTTGAGGCTCCAGGATGCCCCCTGGCACTAAACCTAGGGGCTTCTAACCCCAACAACCTATCCAGGTGTCCACCTCTCTCCCTGGACTTGCAGTATAGGCCCCAGGGTGTCCCCTGGCCCTCCACCTAGTTGCCTCCGACCCCAGCATGCTACCCAGGGGTCCACCTCTCTCCCTGGACTTGCAGTAGAGGCCCCAGGGTGCCCCCTTGCCCTCCACCTGGGGGCCTCTGACCCCAGGAAGCTACCCAGGGGTCCACCTCTCTCTCTGGACTTGCAGTATAGGCCCCAGGGTGCCCCTTGGCCCTCCACCCAGGGGCTTCTGACCCCAGCAAGCTACACAAGGGTCCACAACTCTCCCTGGGATTGCAGTAGAGGCCCCAGGGTGCCCTCTTGACCTCCACCTAGGGGCCTCTGACCCAAGCAAGCTACCCAGGGGTCTACCTTTCTCCCTGGACTTGCAGTAGAGGCCCCAGGAAGCCCCCTTTCCCTCCGCCTAGGGGCCTCTGTACCCAGAAAACTACCCATGGGTCCACCTCTCTCCCTAGACTTGCAGTAGAGGCCCCAGGGTGCCCCCTGGCCCTCCACCTTGGGGTCTCTGACCCCAGCAAGCTACCAAGGGGTCCACCTCTCTTCCTGGACTTGCAGTAGAGGCCCCAGGGTGCCCCCTCGCCCTCCACCTAGGGGCCTCGTACCCCAGCAAGCTACCCAGAGGTCCACCTCTCTCCCTGGACTTGCAGGATAGGCCCCAGGGTGCCCCCTGACCCTCCACCTAGGGGCCTCTGACCCCAGCAAGCTACACAGGGGTCCACCTTTCTCCTTGGACTTGCAGTTGATGCCCCAGGAAGGCCCCTGGCACTAAACCTAGGGGCTTCTGACCCCAACAAGCTACCCAGGTGTCCACCTCTCTCCCTGGACTTGCAGTATAGGCCCCAGGGTGTCCCCTGGCCCTCCACCTAGTTGCCTCCGACCCCAGCATGCTACCCAGGGGTCCACCTCTTTCCCTGGACTTGCAGTAGAGGACCCTGGGTGCCCCCTGGCCGTTCACCTAGGGGCCTCTGACCCCAGGAAGCTACCCAGGGGTCCATCTCTCTCTCTGGACTTGCAATATAGGCCCCAGGGTGCCCCTTGGCCCTCCACCCAGGGGCCTCTGACCCCAGCAAGCTACACAAGGGTCCACAACTCTCCCTGGGATTGCAGTAGACCCCAGGGTGCCCCCTTGACCTCCACCTAGGGGCCTCTGACCCAAGCAAGCTACCCAGGGGTCCACCTCTCTCCCTGGACTTGCAGTATAGGCCCCAGGGTGCCCCTTGGCCCTCCACCTAGAGGCCTCTGACCCCAGCAAGATACCCAGGGGTCCACCTCTCTCCCTGGACTTGCAGTATAGGCCCCAGGTTTTCCCCTGGCTCTCCACCTAGTTGCCTCCGACCCCAGCAAGCTACCCAGGGGTCCACCTCTCTCCCTGGCCTTGCAGTATAGGCCCCAGGGTGCCCCTTGGCCCTCCACCCAGGGGCTTCTGACCCCAGCAAGCTACCCAGGGGTCCACCTCTCTCCCTGGACTTGCAGTAGAGGCCCCAGGGTGCCCCCTCACCCTCCACCTAGGGGCCTCGTACCCCAGCAAGCTACCCAGAGGTCCACCTCTCTCCCTGGACTTGCAGGATAGGCCCCAGGGTGCCCCCTGACCCTCCACCTAGGGGCCTCTGACCCCAGCAACCTACACAGGGGTCCACCTTTTCCTTGGACTTGCAGTTGAGGCCCCAGGAAGCCCCCTGGCACTAAACCTAGGGGCTTCTGACCCCAACAAGCTACCCAGGTGTCCACCTCTCTCCCTGGACTTGCAGTATAGGCCCCAGGTTTTCCCCTGGCTCTCCACCTAGTTGCCTCCGACCCCAGCATGCTACCCAGGGGTCCACCTCTCTCCCTGGACTTGTAGTAGAGGCCCCAGGGTGCCCCCTGGCTCTCCACCTAGGGGCCTTGTACCCCAGCAAGCTACCCAGGGGTCCACCTCTCTCCCTGGCCTAGCAGTAGAGGCCCCTGTGTGCCCCCTGGCTCTCCACCTAGGGGCCTTGTACCCCAGCAAGCTACCCAGGGGTCCACCTCTCTCCCTGGACTTGCAGGATAGGCCCAAGGGTGCCCCCTGGCCCTCCACCTAGGGGCCTCTAACCTTAGGAAGCTACCCAAGGGTCCACCTTTCTCCCTGGACTTGCAGTATAGGCCCCAGGGTACCCCCTGGCCCTCCACCTAAGGCTTCAGACCCCAGCAAGCTACCCAGGGGTCCACCTCTCTCCCTGGACTTGCAGTGTTGGCCCCAGGGTGCCCCCTGGCCCTCCACCTAGGGGCCTCTGACCCCAGCAAGCTACCCAGGGGTCCACCTCTCTCCCTGGACTTGCAGTAGAGGCCCCAGGGTGCCCCTGGCTCTCCACCTAGGGGCCTCTGACCCCAGTAAGCTACCCATGGGTCCACCTCTCTCCCTGGACTTGCAGTATAGGCCCCAGGGTGCCCCCTGGCCTTCCACCAAGGGGCTTCCGACCCCAGCAAGCTACCCAGGGGTCCACCTCTCTCCCTGGACTTGCAGTAGAGGCCCCACGAAGCCCCCCGGCAGTCCACCTAGGGGCCTCTGACCCCAGCAAGCTACCCAGGGGTCCACCTCTCTCCCTAGACTTGCAGTAGAAGCCCCAGGAAGCCCCCTGGCCCTCCACCTGGGGATCCTACGACAACAGCAAGCTACCCAGGGGTCCACTTCTCTCCCTGGACTTGCAGTAGAGGCCCCAAAAAGCCCCCTGGCCCTCCACCTAGCGGCCTCTGACCCCAGCAAGCTAACCAGGGGTCCACCTCTCTCCCTGGGCTTGCAGTAAAGGCCCCAGGGTGCCCCCTGGCCCTCCAACTATGGGCCTCGTACCCCAGCAAGCTACCCAGGGGTCCACCTCTCTCCTTGGACTTGCAGGATAGGCCCCAGGGTGCCCCCTGGCTCTCCACCTAGGGGCCTTTGACCTCAGGAAGCTACTCAGGGGTCCACCTCTCTCCCTGGACTTGCAGTATAGGCCCCAGGGTACCCATGTCCTTCCACCTAATTGCCTCTGACCCCAGCAAGCTACCCAGGGGTCCACCTCTCTCCCTGGACTTGCAGTAGAGGCCCCATGGTGCCCCCTGGCCCTCCACCTAGGGGCCTCGTACCCCAGCAAGCTACACAGGGGTCCACCTTTCTCCTTGGACTTGCAGTTGAGGCCCCAGGAAGCCCCCTGGCACTAAACCTAGGGGCTTCTGACCCCAACAAGCTACCCAGGGGTCCACCTCTCTCCCTGGACTTGCAGGATAGGCCCCAGGGTGCCCCCTGGCCCTCCACCTAGGGGCCTCTGACCTTAGGAAGCTACCCAGGGGTCCACCTCTCTCCCTGTACTTGCAGTATAGGCCCCAGGGTACCCCCTGGCCCTCCACCTATGGGCTACAGACCCCAGCAAGCTACCCAGGGGTCCACCTCTCTCCCTGGACTTGCAGTATAGGCCCCAGGGTGCCTCTTGGCCCTCCACCTAGAGGCCTCTGACCACAGCAAGCTACCCAGGGGTCCACCTCTCTCCCTGGGCTTGCAGTACAGGCCCCAGGGTGCCCCCTCGCCCTCCACCTAGGGGCCTCGTACCCCAGCAAGCTACCCAGAGGTCCACCTCTCTCCCTGGACTTGCAGGATAGGCCCCAGGGTGCCCCCTGACCCTCCACCTAGGGGCCTCTGACCCCAGCAAGCTACACAGGGGTCCACCTTTCTCCTTGGACTTGCAGTTGAGGCCCCAGGAAGCCCCCTGGCACTAAACCTAGGGGCTTCTGACCCCAACAAGCTACCCAGGGGTCCACCTCTCTCCCTGGACTTGCAGTAGAGGCCCCAGTGTGCCCCCTTGCCCTCCACCTATGGGCCTCTGACCCCAGGAAGCTACCCATGGGTCCACCTCTCTCTCTGGACTTGCAGTATAGGCCCCAGGGTGCCCCTTGGCCCTCCACCCTTTGGCCTCTGACCCCAGCAAGCTACACAAGGGTCCACAACTCTCCCTGGGATTGCAGTAGAGGCCCCAGGGTGCCCCCTTGACCTCCACCTAGGGGCCTCTGACCCAAGCAAGCTACCCGGGGGTCCACCTTTTTCCCTGGACTTGCAGTAGAGGCCCCAGGAAGCCTCCTGTCCCTCCGCCTAGGGGCCTCTGACCCCAGCAAACTACCCATGGGTCCACCGCTCTCCCTAGACTTGCAGTAGAGGCCCCAGGGTGCCCCCTGGCCATCCACCTAGGGGTCTCTAACCCCAGCAAGCTACCAAGGGGTCCACCTCTCTCCCTGGCCTTGCAGTAGAGGCCCCAGGGTGCCCCCTGGCCCTCCACCTAGGGGCCTTGTACCCCAGCAAGCTACCCAGGGGTCCACCTCTCTCCCTGGACTTGCAGGATAGGCCCCAGGGTGCCCCCTGGCCCTCCACCTAGGGGCCTCTAACCTTAGGAAGCTACCCAGGGGTCCACCTCTCTCCATGGACTTGCAGTATAGGCCCTAGGGTACTCCCTGGCCCTCCACCTAGTTGCCTCCGACCCCAACATGCTACCCAGGGGACCACCTCTCTTCCTGGAATTGCAGTAGAGGCCCCAGGGTGCCCCCTGGCCCTCCACCTAGGGGCCTCTGACCCCAGGAAGCTACCCAGGGGTCCACCTCTCTCTCTGGACTTGCAGTATAGGCCCCAGGGTGCCCCTTGGCCCTCCACCCAGGGGCCTCTGACCCCAGCAAGCTACACAAGGGTCCACAACTCTCCCTGGGATTGCAGTAGAGGCCCCAGGGTGCCCTCTTGACCACCACCTAGGGGCCTCTGACCCAAGCAAGCTACCCAGGGGTCCACCTTTCTCCCTGGACTTGCAGTAGAGGCCCCAGGAAGCCCCCTGTCCCTCCGCCTAGGGGCCTCTGACCCCAGCAAACTACCCATGGGTCCACCTCTCTCCCTAGACTTGCAGTAGAGGCCCCAGGGTGCCCCCTGGCCCTCCACCTAGGGGTCTCTGACCCCAGCAAGCTACCAAGGGGTCCACCTCTCTCCCTGGACTTGCAGTAGAGGCCCCAGGGTGCCCCCTGGCACTAAACCTAGGGGCTTCTGACCCCAACAAGCTACCCAGGTGTCCACCTCTCTCCCTGGACTTGCAGTATAGGCCCCAGGGTGTCCCCTGGCCCTCCACCTAGTTGCCTCCGACCCCAGCATGCTACCCAGGGGTCCACCTCTTTCCCTGGACTTGCAGTAGAGGCCCCTGGGTGCCCCCTGGCCGTTCACCTAGGGGCCTCTGACCCCAGGAAGCTACCCAGGGGTCCACCTCTCTCCCTGGACTTGCAGTATAGGCCCCAGGGTGCCTCTTGGCCCTCCACCTAGAGGCCTCTGACCACAGCAAGCTACCCAGGGGTCCACCTCTCTCCCTGGGCTTGCAGTACAGGCCCCAGGGTGCCCCCTCGCCCTCCACCTAGGGGCCTCGTACCCCAGCAAGCTACCCAGAGGTCCACCTCTCTCCCTGGACTTGCAGGATAGGCCCCAGGGTGCCCCCTGACCCTCCACCTAGGGGCCTCTGACCCCAGCAAGCTACACAGGGGTCCACCTTTCTCCTTGGACTTGCAGTTGAGGCCCCAGGAAGCCCCCTGGCACTAAACCTAGGGGCTTCTGACCCCAACAAGCTACCCAGGGGTCCACCTCTCTCCCTGGACTTGCAGTATAGGCCCCAGGGTGTCCCTTGGCCCTCCACCTAGTTGCCTCCGACCCCAGCATGCTACCCAGGGGTCCACCTCTCTCCCTGGACTTGCAGTAGAGGCCCCAGTGTGCCCCCTTGCCCTCCACCTATGGGCCTCTGACCCCAGGAAGCTACCCAGGGGTCCACCTCTCTCTCTGGACTTGCAGTATAGGCCCCAGGGTGCCCCTTGGCCCTCCACCCTTTGGCCTCTGACCCCAGCAAGCTACACAAGGGTCCACAACTCTCCCTGGGATTGCAGTAGAGGCCCCAGGGTGCCCCCTTGACCTCCACCTAGGGGCCTCTGACCCAAGCAAGCTACCCGGGGGTCCACCTTTTTCCCTGGACTTGCAGTAGAGGCCCCAGGAAGCCTCCTGTCCCTCCGCCTAGGGGCCTCTGACCCCAGCAAACTACCCGTGGGTCCACCGCTCTCCCTAGACTTGCAGTAGAGGCCCCAAGGTTGCCCCCTGGCCATCCACCTAGGGGTCTCTAACCCCAGCAACCTACCAAGGGGTCCACCTCTCTCCCTGGCCTTGCAGTAGAGGCCCCAGGGTGCCCCCTGGCCCTCCACCCAGGGGCCTTGTACCCCAGCAAGCTACCCAGGGGTCCACCTCTCTCCCTGGACTTGCAGGATAGGCCCCAGGGTGCCCCCTGGCCCTCCACCTAGGGGCCTCTAACCTTAGGAAGCTACCCAGGGGTCCACCTCTCTCCATGGACTTGCAGTATAGGCCCTAGGGTACTCCCTGGCCCTCCACCTAGTTGCCTCCGACCCCAACATGCTACCCAGGGGTCCACCTCTCTTCCTGGAATTGCAGTAGAGGCCCCAGGGTGCCCCCTGGCCCTCCACCTAGGGGCCTCTGACCCCAGGAAGCTACCCAGGGGTCCACCTCTCTCTCTGGACTTGCAGTATAGGCCCCAGGGTGCCCCTTGGCCCTCCACCCAGGGGCCTCTGACCCCAGCAAGCTACACAAGGGTCCACAACTCTCCCTGGGATTGCAGTAGAGGCCCCAGGGTGCCCTCTTGACCACCACCTAGGGGCCTCTGACCCAAGCAAGCTACCCAGGGGTCCACCTTTCTCCCTGGACTTGCAGTAGAGGCCCCAGGAAGCCCCCTGTCCCTCCGCCTAGGGGCCTCTGACCCCAGCAAACTACCCATGGGTCCACCTCTCTCCCTAGACTTGCAGTAGAGGCCCCAGGGTGCCCCCTGGCCCTCCACCTAGGGGTCTCTGACCCCAGCAAGCTACCAAGGGGTCCACCTCTCTCCCTGGACTTGCAGTAGAGGCCCCAGGGTGCCCCCTGGCACTAAACCTAGGGGCTTCTGACCCCAACAAGCTACCCAGGTGTCCACCTCTCTCCCTGGACTTGCAGTATAGGCCCCAGGGTGTCCCCTGGCCCTCCACCTAGTTGCCTCCGACCCCAGCATGCTACCCAGGGGTCCACCTCTTTCCCTGGACTTGCAGTAGAGGCCCCTGGGTGCCCCCTGGCCATTCACCTAGGGGCCTCTGACCCCAGGAAGCTACCCAGGGGTCCACCTCTCTCTCTGGACTTGCAGTATAGGCCCCAGGGTGCCCCTTGGCCCTCCACCCAGGGGCCTCTGACCCCAGCAAGCTACACAAGGGTCCACAACTCTCCCTGGGATTGCAGTAGAGACCCCAGGGTGCCCCCTTGACCTCCACCTAGGGGCCTCTGACCCAAGCAAGCTACCCAGGGGTCCACCTTTCTCCCTGGACTTGCAGTAGAGGCCCCAGGAAGCCCCCTGTCCCTCCGCCTAGGGGCCTCTGACCCCAGCAAACTACCCAGGGGTCCACCTCTCTCCATGGACTTGCAGTAGAGGCCCCAGGGTGCCCCCTGGCCCTCCACCTAGGGGCCTCTTACCCCAGCTAGCTACAGATGGGTCCACCTCTCTCCCTGGCCTTGCAGTAGAGGCCCCAGGGTGCCCCCTGGCCCTCCACCTAGGGGCCTTGTACCCCAGCAAGCTACCCAGGGGTCCAACTCTCTCCCTGGACTTGCAGGATAGGCCCCAGGGTGCCCCCTGGCCCTCCACCTAGGGGCCTCTAACCTTAGGAAGCTACCCAAGGGTCCACCTCTCTCCCTGGACTTGCAGTATAGGCCCCAGGGTACCCCCTGGCCCTCCACCTATGGGCTTCAGACCCCAGCAAGCTACCCAGGGGTCCACCTCTCTCCCTGGACTTGCAGTAGAGGCCCCAGTGTACCGCCTGGCCCTCCACCTAGAGGCCTCTGACCCCAGCAAGCTACCCAGGGGTCCACCTCTCTCCCTGGACTTGCAGTAGAGGCCCCAGGGTGCCCCCTGGCCCTCCACCTAGGGGCCTTGTACCCCAGAAAGCTACCCAGGGGTCCACCTCTCTCCCTGGATTTGCAGGATAGGGCCCAGGGTGCCCCCTGGCCCTCCACCTAGGGGCCTCTGACCTTAGGAAGCTACCCAGGGGTCCAGCTCTCTCCCTGGACTTGCAGTATAGGCCCCAGGGTACTCCCTGGCCCTCCAACTATGGGCTACAGACCCCAGCAAGCTACCCAGGGGTCCACCTCTCTCCCTGTACTTGCAGTATAGGCCCCAGGGTGCCCCTTGGCCCTCCACCTAGAGGCCTCTGACCCCAGCAAGCTACCCAGGGGTCCACCTCTCTCCCTGGACTTGCAGTAGAGGCCCCAGGGTGCCCCCTCACCCTCCACCTAGGGGCCTCGTACCCCAGCAAGCTACCCAGAGGTCCACCTCTCTCCCTGGACTTGCAGTATAGGCCCCAGGGTGTCCCCTGGCTCTCCACCTAGTTGCCTCCGACCCCAGCATGCTACCCAGGGGTCCACCTCTCTCCCTGGGATTGCAGTAGAGGCCCCAGGGTGCCCCCTCTACCTCCACCTAGGGGCCTCTGACCCAAGCAAGCTACCCAGGGGTCCACCTTTCTCCCTGGACTTGCAGTAGAGGCCCCAGGAAGCCCCCTGTCCCTCCACCTAAGGGCTTCAGACCCCAGCAAGCTACACAGGGGTCCACTTCTCTCCCTGGACTTGCAGTGTTGGCCCCAGGGTGCCCCCTGGCCCTCCACCTAGGGGCCTCTGACCCCAGCAAGCTACCCAGGGGTCCACCTCTCTCCCTGGACTTGCAGTAGAGGCCCCAGGGTGCCCACTGGCCCTCCACCTAGGGGCCTCGTATCCCAGCAAGCTACCCAGGGGTCCACCTCTCTCCCTGGACTGGCAGGATAGGCCCCAGGGTACCCCCTGGCCCTCCACCTAGGGGCCTTTGACCTCAGGAAGCTACCCAGGGGTCCACCTCTCTCCCTGGACTTGCAGTATAGGCCCCAGGGTACCCCCTGTCCCTCCACCTAGTTGCCTCTGACACCAGCAAGCTACCCAGGGGTCCACCTCTCTCCCTGGACTTGCAGTAGAGGCCCCAGGGTGCCCCTGGCTCTCCACCTAGGGGCCTCTGACCCCAGTAAACTACCCATGGGTCCACCTCTCTCCCTGGACTTGCAGTATAGGCCCCAGGGTGCCCCCTGGCCTTCCACCAAGGGGCTTCCGACCCCAGCAAGCTACCCAAGGGTCCACCTCTCTCCCTGGACTTGCAGTAGAGGCCCCACGAAGCCCCCCGGCCGTCCACCTAGGGGCCTCTGACCCCAGCAAGCTACCCAGGGGTCCACCTCTCTCCCTAGACTTGCAGTAGAAGCCCCAGGAAGCCCCCTGGCCCTCCACCTGGGGGCCCTACGACAACAGCAAGCTACCCAGGGGTCCACCTCTCTCCCTGGACTTGCAGTATAGGCCCCAGGGTACCCCCTGTCCCTCCACCTAGTTGCCTCTGACACCAGCAAGCTACCCAGGGGTCCACCTCTCTCCCTGGACTTGCAGTAGAGGCCCCAGGGTGCCCCTGGCTCTCCACCTAGGGGCCTCTGACCATAGTAAACTACCCATGGGTCCACCTCTCTCCCTGGACTTGCAGTAGAGCCCCCAAAAAGCCCCCTGGCCCTCCACCTAGCGGCCTCTGACCCCAGCAAGCTAACCAGGGGTCCACCTCTCTCCCTGGGCTTGCAGTAGAGGCCCCAGGGTGCCCCCTGGCCCTCCAACTAGGGGCCTCGTACCCCAGCAAGCTACCCAGGGGTCCACCTCTCTCCTTTGACTTGCAGGATAGGCCCCAGGGTGCCCCCTGGCTCTCCACCTAGGGGCCTTTGACCTCAGGAAGCTACTCAGGGGTCCACCTCTCTCCCTGGACTTGCAGTATAGGCCCCAGGGTACCCATGTCCTTCCACCTAATTGCCTCTGACCCCAGCAAGCTACCCAGGGGTCCACCTCTCTCCCTGGACTTGCAGGATAGGCCCCAGGGTGCCCCCTGGCCCTCCACCTAGGGGCCTCTGACCTCAGGAAGCTACCCAGGGGTCCACCTCTCTCCCTGGACTTGCAGTATAGGCCCCAGGGTACCCCCTGTCCCTCCACCTAGTTGCCTCTGACACCAGCAAGCTACCCAGGGGTCCACCTCTCTCCCTGGACTTGCACTTGAGGCCCCAGGGTGCCCCCTGGCACTAAACCTAGGGACTTCTGACCCCAACAAGCTACCCAGGTGTCCACCTCTCTCCCTGGACTTGCTGTGTAGATCCTAGGGTGCCCCCTGGACCTCCACCTAGTTGCCTCTGACCCCAGCAAGCTACCCAGGGGTCCACCTCTCTCCCTGGACTTGCTGTAGAGGCCCTAGGGTACCTCCTGGCCCTCCACTTAGGGGCCTCTTACCCCAGCTAGCTACCCATGGGTCCACCTCTCTCCCTGGACTTGCAGTATAGGCCCCAGGGTACCCCCTGTCCCTCCACCTAGTTGCCTCTGACCCCAGCAAGCTACCCAGGGGTCCACCTCTCTCCCTGGACTTGCAGTAGAGGCCCCAGGGTGCCCCCTGGCCCTCCACCTAGGGGCCTCGTACTCCAGCAAGCTACCCAGGGGTTCACATCTCTCCCTGGACTTGCAGGTTAGGCCCCAGGGTGCCCCCTGGCCCTCCTCCTAGGGGACTCTGACCCCAGGAAGCTACCCAGGGGTCCACCTCTCTCCCTGCACTTGCAGTGTAGACCCTAGGGTGCCCCCTGGCGTCCACCTAGTTGCCTCTGACCCCAGCAAGCTACCCAGGGGTCCACCTCTCTCCCTGGACTTGCAGTAGAGGCCCTAGGGTACCTCCTGGCCCTCCACCTAGGGGACTCTGACCCCAGGAAGCTACCCAGGGGTCCACCTCTCTCCCTGGACTTGCAGTAGAGGCCCCAGGGTGCCCCCTGGCCCTCCATCTAGGGGCCTCGTACCCCAGCAAGCTACCCAGGGGTCCACCTCTCTCCCTGAACTTGCAGAATAGGCCCCAAGGTGCCCCCTGGCCCTCCTCCTAGGGCCCTCTGACCATAGGAAGCTACCCAGGGGTCCACCTCTCTCCCTGGACTAGCAGTATAGGCCCCAGGGTACCCCCTGGCCCTCCACCTATGGGCTACAGACCCCAGCAAGCTACCCATGGGTCCACCTCTCTCCCTGGACTTGCAGTAGAGGCCCTAGGGTACCTCCTGGCCCTCCACTTAGGGGCCTCTTACCCCAGCTAGCTACCCATGGGTCCACCTTTCTCCCTGGACTTGCAGTATAGGCCCCAGGGTACCCCCTGTCCCTCCACCTAGTTGCCTCTGACCCCAGCAAGCTACCCAGGGGTCCACCTCTGTCCCTGGACTTGCAGTAGAGGCCCCAGGGTGCGCCTTGGCCCTCCACCTAGAGGCCTTTGACCCCAGCAAGCTACCCAGGGGTCCAACTCTCTCCCTGGACTTGCAGTAGAGGCCCCAGGGTGCCCCCTCGCCCTCCACCTAGGGGCCTCGTACCCCAGCAAGCTACCCAGAGGTCCACCTCTCTCCCTGGACTTGCAGGATAGGCCCCAGGGTGCCCCCTGACCCTCCACCTAGGGGCCTCTGACCCCAGCAAGCTACACAGGGTCCACCTTTCTCCTTGGACTTGCAGTTGAGGCCCCAGGAAGCCCCCTGGCACTAAACCTAGGGGCTTCTGACCCTAACAAGCTACCCAGGTGTCCACCTCTCTCCTTGGACTTTCAGTATAGGCCCCAGGGTGTCCCCTGGCAATCCACCTAGTTGCCCCCGACCCCAGCATGCTACCCAGGGGTCCACCACTATCCCTGGACTTGCGGTAGAGGCCCCAGGGTGCCCCCTTGCCCTCCACCTAGAGGCCTCTGACCCCAGCAAGGTACCCAGGGGTCCACCTCTCTTCCTGGACTTGCAGTAGAGGCCCCAGGGTGCCCCCTGGCCCTCCACCTAGGGGCATCTGACCTCAGGAAGCTACCCAGGGGTCCACCTCTCTCCCTGGACTTGCAGTATAGGCCCCAGGGTACCCCCTGTCCCTCCACCTAGTTGCCTCTGACACCAGCAAGCTACCCAGGGGTCCACCTCTCTCCCTGGACTTGAAGTAGAGGCCCCAGGGTGCCCCTGGCCCTCCACCTAGGGGAATCTGACCCCAGTAAGCTACCCATGGGTCCAACTCTCTCCCTGGACTTGCAGTATAGGCCCCAGGGTGCCCCCTGGCCTTCCACCAAGGGGCTTCCGACCCCAGCAAGCTACCCAGGGGTCCACCTCTCTCCCTGGACTAGCAGGATAGAACCCAGGGTGCCCCCTGGCCCTCCACCTAGGGGCCTTGTACCCCAGCAAGCTACCCAGGGGTCCACCTCTCTCCATCGACTTGCAGTATAGGCCCCAGGGTACCCCCTGGCCCTCCACCTATGGGCTTCAGACCCCAGCAAGCTACCCAGGGGTCCACCTCTCTACCTGGACTTGCAGTAGAGGCCCCAGGGTGCCCCCTGGCCCTCCAACTAAGGGCCTCTGACCCCAGCAAGCTACCCAGGGGTCCACCTCTCTCCCTGGACTTGCAGTAGAGGCCCCAGGGTGCCCCCTGGCCCTCCACCTAGGGGCCTCGTACCCCAGCAAGCTACCCAGGGGTCCACCTCTCTCCCTGGACCTGCAGGATAGGCCCCAGGGGTCCCCCTGGCCCTCCACCTAGGGGTCTCGTACCCCAGCAAGCTACCCAGGGGTCCACCTCTCTCCCTGGACTTGCAGTATAGGCCCCAGGGTGCCCCTTGGCCCTCCACCCAGGGGCCTCTGACCCCAGCAAGCTACACAAGGGTCCACAACTCTCACTGGGATTGCAGTAGAGGCCCCAGGGTGCCCCCTTGACCTCCACATAGGGGCCTCTGACCCAAGCAAGCTACCTAGGGGTCCACCTTTCTCCCTGGACTTGCAGTAGAGGCCCCAGGAAGCCCCCTGGCCCTCCACCTAGGGGCCTCTTACCCCAGCTAGCTACCCATGGGTCCACCTCTCTCCCTAGACTTGCAGTAGAGGCCCCAGGGTGCCCCCTGGCCCTCCACCTAGGGGCCTCTGACCCCAGCAAGCTACCAAGGGGTCCACCTCTCTCCCTGGCCTTGCAGTAGAGGCCCCAGGGTGCCCCCTGGCCCTCCACCTAGGGGCCTTGTAGCCCAGCAAGCTAACCAGGGGTCAACCTCTCTCCCTGGACTTGCAGTATAGGCCCCAGGGTACCCCCTGGCCCTCCACCTATGGGCTTTAGACCCCAGCAAGCTACCCAGGGGTCCACCTCTCTCCCTGGACTTGCAGTAGAGGCCCCATGGTGCCCCCTGGCCCTCCACCTAGGGTCCTCGTACCCCAGCAAGCTACCCAGGGCTCCACCTCTCTACCTGGACTTGCAGTAGAGGCCCCAGGGTGCCCCCTTGACCTCCACCTAGGGGCCTCTGACCCAAGCACGCTACCAAGGGGTCCACCTTTCTCCCTGGACTTGCAGTAGAGGCCCCAGGAAGCCCCCTGTCCCTCCGCCTAGGGGCCTCTGACCCCCAGCAAACTACCCAGGGGTCCACCTCTCTCCATGGACTTGCAGTAAAGGCCCCAGGGTGCCCCCTGGCCCTCCACTTAGGGGCCTCTTACCCCAGCAAGCTACCCAGGGGTCCACCTCTCTCCCTGGACTTGCAGTAGAGGACCTAGGGTACCTCCTGGCCCTCCATCTAGGGGACTCTGACCCCAGGAAGCTACCCAGGGGTCCATCTCTCTCCCTTGACTTGCAGTAGAGGCCCCAGGGTGCCCCTTGGCCCTCCACCTAGGGGCGTCATACCCCAGCAAGCTACCCAGGGGTCAACCTCTCTCCCTGGACTTGCAGGATAGGCCCCAGGGTGCCCCCTTGTCCTCCACCTAGGGGCCTCTGACCTCAGGAAGCTACCCAGGGGTCCACCTCTCTCCCTGGACTTGCAGTATAGGCCCCAGGGTACCCCCTGTCCCTCCATCTAGTTGCCTCGGACACCAGCAAGCTACCCAGGGGTCCACCTCTCTCCCTGGACTTGCAGTAGAGGCCCCAGGGTGCCCCCTGGCCCTCCACCTCGGGGCATCTGACCCCAGCAAGCTACCCATGGGTCCACCTCTCTCCCTGGACTTGCAGTATAGGCCCCAGGGTGCCCCCTGGCCTTCCACCAAGGGGCTTCCGACCCCAGCAAGCTAACCAGGGGTCCACCTCTCTCCCTGGGCTTGCAGTAGAGGCCCCAGGGTGCCCTCTGGCCCTCCAACTAGGGGCCTCGTACCCCAGCAAGCTACCCAGGGGTCCACCTCTCTCCTTGGACTTGCAGGATAGGCTCCAGGGTGCCCCCTGGCCCTCCACCTAGGGGCCTTTGACCTGAGGAAGCTACCCAGGGGTCCACCTCTCTCCCTGGACTTGCAGTGTAGACCCTAGGGTGCCCCCTGGCCCTCCACCTATTTGCCTCTGACCCCAGCAAGCTACCCAGGGGTCCACCTCTCTCCCTGGACTTGCAGTAGAGGCCCTAGGGTACCTCCTGACCCTCCACCTAGAGGACTCTGACCCCAGGAAGCTACCCAGGGGTCCATCTGTCTCCCTGGATTTGCAGTAGAGGCCCCACGGAGCCCCCTGGCCCTCCACCTAGGGCCCTTCGATCCCAGTCAGCTACCCAGGGGTCCACCTCTCTTCCTGGAATTGCAGTAGAGGCACCAGGGTGCCCCCTGGCCCTCCACCTAGGGGCCTCGTACCCCAGCAAGCTACCCAGGGGTCCACATCTCTCCCTGGACTTGCAGGATAGGCCCCAGGGTGCCCCCTGGCCCTCCACCTAGGGGCCTCTCACCTCAGGAAGCAACCTAGGGGTCCACCTCTCTTTCTGGACTTGCAGTATAGGCCCCAGTGTACCCCCTGTCCCTCCACCTAGTTGCCTCTGACACCAGCAAGCTACCCAGGGGTCCATCTCTCTCCCTGGACTTGCAGTAGAGGCCCCAGGGTGCCCCTGGCCCTCCACCTAGGGGCCTCTGACCCCAGTAACCTACCCATGGGTCCAGCTCTCTCCCTGGACTTGCAGTATAGGCCCCTGGGTGCCCCCTGGCCTTCCACCAAGGGGCTTCCGACCCCAGCAAGCTAACCAGGGGTCCACCTCTCTCCTTGGGCTTGCAGTAGAGGCCCCAGGTTGCCCCCTGGCCCTCCAACTAGGGGCCTCGTACCCCAGCAAGCTACCCAGGGGTCCACCTCTCTCCTTGGACTTGCAGGATAGGCCCCAGGGTGCCCCCTGGCCCTCCACCTAGGGGCCTTTGACCTCAGGAAGCTATCCAGGGGTCCACCATTCTCCCTGGACTTGCAGTATAGGCCCCAGGGTACCCCCTGTCCCTCCACCTAGTTGCCTCTGACCCCAGCAAGCTACCCAGGGGTCCACCTCTCTCCCTGGACTTGCAGTAGAGGCCCCAGGGTGCCCCCTGGCCCTCCACCTAGGGGCCTCGTACCCCAGCAAGCTACCCAGGGGTTCACATCTCTCCCTGGACTTGCAGGTTAGGCCCCAGGGTGCCCCCTAGCCCTTCACCTAGGGGCGTCTGACCTTAGGAAGCTACCCAGGGGTCCACCTCTCTCCCTGGACTTGCAGTGTAGACCCTAGGTGCCCCCTGGCCCTCCATCTAGTTGCCTCTGACCCCAGCAAGCTACCCAGGGGTCCACTTCTCTCCCTGGACTTGCAGTAGAGGCCCTAGGGTACCTCGTGGCCCTCCACCTTGGGGACTCTGACCCCAGGAAGCTACCCAGGGGTCCACCTCTCTCCCTGGACTTGCAGTAGGGGCCCCAGGGTGCCCCCTGGCCCTCCATCTAGGAGCCTCGTACCCCAGCAAGCTACCCAGGGGTCCACCTCTCTCCCTGGACTTGCAGGATAGGCTTCAAGGTGCCCCCTGGCCCTCCACCTAGGGCCCTCTGACCTTAGGAAGCTACCCAGGGGTCCACCTCTCTCCCTGGACTAGCAGTATAGTCCCCAGGGTACCCCCTGGCCCTCCACCTATGGGCTACAGACCCCAGCAAGCTACCCATGTGTCCACCTCTCTCCCTGGACTTGCAGTATAGGCCCCAGGGCGCCCTTGGCCCACCACCTAGAGGCCTCTGACCCCAGCAAGCTACCCAAGCGTCCACCTCTCTCCCTGGACTTGCAGTAGAGGCCCCAGGGTGCCCCCTCGCCCTCCACCTAGGGGCCTCGTACCCCAGCAAGCTACCCAGAGGTCCACCTCTCTCCCTGGACTTGCAGGATAGGCCCCAGGGTGCCCCCTGACCCTCCACCTAGGGGCCTCTGACCCCAGCAAGCTACACAGGGGTCCACCTTTCTCCTTGGACCTGCAGTTGAGGCCCCAGGAAGCCCCCTGGCACTAAACCTAGGGGCTTCTGACCCTAACAAGCTACCCAGGTGTCCACCTCTCTCCCTGGACTTGCAGTATAGGCCCCAGGGTGCCCCCTGGCCCTCCACCAAGTTGCCTCTGACCCCAGCAAGCTACCCAGGGGTCCTCCTCTCTCCCTGGACTTGCAGTAGAGTCCCCAGGGTGCCCCCTGGCCCTCCACCTAGGGGCCTCGTACCCCAGCAAGATACCCAGGGGTCCACATCTCTCCCTGGACTTGCAGGATAGGCCCCAGGGTGCCCCCTGGCCCTCCACCTAGGGGCCTCTGACCTTAGGAAGCTACCCAGGGGTCCACCTCTCTCCCTGGACTTGCAGTGTAGACCCTAGGGTGCCCTCCGGCCCTCCACCAAGTTGCCTCTGACCCCAGCAAGTTACCCAGGGGTCCTCCTCTCTCCCTGGACTTGCAGTAGAGGCCCTAGGGTGCCCCCTGGCCTTCCACCTAGGGGCCTCGTACCCCAGCAAGCTACCCAGGGGTCAACATCTCTCCCTGGACTTGCAGGATAGGCACCAGGGTGCCCCCTGGCCCTCCACCTAGGGGCCTCGTACCCCAGCAAGCTACCCATTGGTCCACATCTCTCCCTGCACTTGCAGGATAGGCCCCAGGGTGCCCCCTGGCCCTCCACCTAGTTGCCTTTGACCCCAGCAAGCTACCCAGGGGTCCTCCTCTCTCCCTGGGCTTGCAGTAGAGGCCCCAGGGTGCCCTCTGGCCCTCCAACTAGGGGCCTCGTACCCCAGCAAGCTACCCAGGGGTCCACCTCTCTCCTTGGACTTGCAGGATAGGCTCCAGGGTGCCCCCTGGCCCTCCACCTAGGGGCCTTTGACCTGAGGAAGCTACCCAGGGGTCCACCTCTCTCCTTGGACTTGCAGGATAGGCCCCAGGGTGCCCCCTGGCTCTCCACCTAGGGGCCTTTGACCTCAGGAAGCTACCCAGGGGTCCACCTCTCTCCCTGGACTTGCAGTATAGACCCCAGGGTACCCCTGTCCTTCCACCTAGTTGCCTCTGACCCCAGCAAGCTACCCAGGGGTCCACCTCTCTCCCTGGACTCTCAGTACAGGCCCCATTGTGCCCCCTGGCCCTCCACCTAGGGGCCTCGTACCCCAGCAAGCTACCCAGGGGTCCACCTCTCTCCCTGGACTTGCAGGATAGGCCCCAGGGTGCCCCCTGGCCCTCCACCTAGGTGCCTCTGACCTTAGGAAGCTACCCAGGGGTCCACCTCTCTCCCTGGACTTGCAGTGTAGACCCTAGGGTGCCCCTTGGCCCTCCACCTAGTTGCCTCTGACCTTAGGAAGCTACCCAGGGGTCCACCTCTCTCCCTGGACTTGCAGTATAGGCCCCAGGGTGCCCCCTGGCCCTCCACCTAGCGGCCTTTTACCCCAGCAAGCTACCCAGGTGTCCACCTCTCTCCCTGGACTTGCAGTATAGGCCCCAGGGTGTCCCCTGGCCCTCCACCTAGTTGCCTTCGACCCCAGCATGCTACCCAGGGGTCCAACTCTCTCCCTGGACTTGCAGTAGAGGCCCCAGGGTGCCCCCTTGCCCTCCACCTAGGGGCCTCTGACCCCAGGAAGCTACCCAGGGGTCCACCTCTCTCTCTGGACTTGCAGTATAGGCCCCAGGGTGCCCCTTGGTCCTCCACCTAGGTGTCTCTGACCCCAGCAAGCTACCAAGGGGTCCACCTCTCTCCCTGGCCTTGCAGTAGAGGCCCCAGGGTGCCCCCTGACCCTCCACCTAAGGGCCTTGTACCCCAGCAAGCTACCCAGGGGTCCACCTCTCTCCCTGGACTTGCAGTGTAGACCCTAGGTGCCCCCTGGCCCTCCACCTAGTTGCCTCTGACCCCAGCAAGCTACCCAGGGGTCCACCTCTCTCCCTGGACTTGCAGTAGAGGCCCTAGGGTACCTCGTGGCCCTCCACCTAGGGGACTTTGACCCCAGGAAGCTACCCAGGGGTCCACCTCTCTCCCTGGACTTGCAGTAGAGGCCCCAGGGTGCCCCCTGGCCCTCCATCTAGGGGCCTCGTACCCCAGCAAGCTACCCAGGGGTCCACCTCTCTCCCTGGACTTGCAGGACAGGCCTCAAGGTGCCCCCTAGCCCTCCACCTAGTGCCCTCTGACCTTAGGAAGCTACCCAGGGGTCCACCTCTCTCCCTGGACTAGCAGTATAGGCCCCAGGGTACCCCCTGGCCCTCCACCTATGGGCTACAGAGCCCAGCAAGCTACCCAGGGGTCCACCTCTCTCCCTGGACTTGCAGTATAGGCCTCAGGGTGCCCCTTGGCCCACCACCTAGAGGCCTCTGACCCCAGCAAGCTACCCAAGCGTCCACCTCTCTCCCTGGACTTGCAGTAGAGGCCCCAGGGTGCCCCCTCGCCCTCCACCTAGGGGAATCGTACCCCAGCAAGCTACCCAGAGGTCCACCTCTCTCCCTGGACTTGCAGGATAGGCCCCAGGGTGCCCCCTGACCCTCCACCTAGGGGCCTCTGACCCCAGCAAGCTACACAGGGGTCCACCTTTCTCCTTGGACTTGCAGTTGAGGCCCCAGGAAGCCCCCTGGCACTAAACCTAGGGGCTTCTGACCCTAACAAGCTACCCAGGTGTCCACCTCTCTCCCTGGACTTGCAGTATAGGCCCCAGGGTGCCCCCTGGCCCTCCACCAAGTTGCCTCTGACCCCAGCAAGCTACCCAGGGGTCCTCCTCTCTCCCTGGACTTGCAGTAGAGTCCCCAGGGTGCCCCCTGGCCCTCCACCTAGGGGCCTCGTACCCCAGCAAGATACCCAGGGGTCCACATCTCTCCCTGGACTTGCAGGATAGGCCCCAGGGTGCCCCCTGGCCCTCCACCTAGGGGCCTCTGACCTTAGGAAGCTACCCAGGGGTCCACCTCTCTCCCTGGACTTGCAGTGTAGACCCTAGGGTGCCCTCTGGCCCTCCACCAAGTTGCCTCTGACCCCAGCAAGTTACCCAGGGGTCCTCCTCTCTTCCTGGACTTGCAGTAGAGGCCCTAGGGTGCCCCCTGGCCTTCCACCTAGGGGCCTCGTACCCCAGCAAGCTACCCAGGGGTCAACATCTCTCCCTGGACTTGCAGGATAGGCACCAGGGTGCCCCCTGGCCCTCCACCTAGGGGCCTCGTACCCCAGCAAGCTACCCATTGGTCCACATCTCTCCCTGGACTTGCAGGATAGGCCCCAGGGTGCCCCCTGGCCCTCCACCTAGTTGCCTCTGACCCCAGCAAGCTACCCAGGGGTCCTCCTCTCTCCCTTGACTTGCAGTAGAGGCCCCAGGGTGCCCCCTGGCCCTCCACCTAGGGGCCTCGTACCCCAGCAAGATACCCAGGGGTCCACATCTCTCCCTGGACTTGCAGTAGAGGCCCCAAGAAGCCCCCTGGCCCTCCACATAGCAGCCTCTGACCCCAGCAAGCTACCCAGGGGTCCACCTCTCTCCTTGGACTTGCAGGATAAGCCCCAGGGTGCCCCCTGGCTCTCCAGCTAGGGGCCTTTGACCTCTGGAAGCTACCCAGGGGTCCACCTCTCTCCCTGGACTTGCAGTATAGGCCCCAGGGTACCCCTGTCCTTCCACCTAGTTGCCTCTGACTCCAGCAAGCTACCCAGCGGTCCACCTCTCTCCCTGGACTTGCAGTAGAGGCCCCATGGTGCCCCCTGGCCCTCCACCTAGGGGTCTCGTACCCCAGCAAGCTACCCAGGGGTCCACCTCTCTCCCTGGACTTGCAGGATAGGCCCCAGGCTGCCCCCTGGCCCTCCACCTAGAGGCCTCTGACCCCAGCAAGCTACCCAGGGGTCCACCTCTCTCCCTGGACTTGCAGTAGAGGCCCCAGGGTGCCCCTTGGCCCTCCACCTAGGGGCCTCTGACCCCAGCAAGCTACCCAGGGGTCCACCTCTCTCCCTGGACTTGCAGTAGAGGCCCCAGGGTGCCCCCTGGCCCTCCACCTAGGGGCCTCGTACACCAGCAAGCTACCCAGGGGTCCACCTCTCTCCCTGGACTTGCAGGATAGGCCCCAGGGTACCCCCTGGCCCTCCACCTAAGGGCCTCTGTCCTCAGGCAGCTACCCAGGGGTCCACCTCTCTCCCTGGACTTGCAGTATAGGCCCCAGGGTACCCCCTGTCCTTCCACCTAGTTGCCTCTGACACCAGCAAGCTACCCAGGGGTCCACCTCTCTCCCTGGACTTGCAGTAGAGGCCCCAGGGTGCCCCTGGCCCTCCACCTAGGGGCCTCTGACCCCAGTAAGCTACCCCTGGGTTCACCTCTCTCCCTGGACTTGCAGTATAGGCCCCAGGGTGCCCCCTGGCCTTCCACCAAGGGGCTTTCGACCCCAGCAAGCTACCCAGGGGTCCACCTCTCTCCCTGGACTTGCAGTAGAGGCCCCACGAAGCCCCCTGGCCGTCCACCTAGGGGCCTCTGACCCCAGCAAGCTACCCAGGGGTCCACCTCTCTTCCTAGACTTGCAGTAGAAGCCCCAGGAAGCCCCCTGGCCCTCCACATGGGGGCCCTACGACAACAGCAAGCTACCCAGGGGTCCACTTCTCTCCCTGGACTTGCAGTAGAGGCCCCAAAAAGCCCCTGGCCCTCCACCTAGCGGCCTCTGATCCCAGCAAGCTAACCAGGGGTCCACCTCTCTCCCTGGGCTTGCAGTAGAGGCCCCAGGGTGCCCCCTGGCCCTCCAACTAGGGGCCTCGTACCCCAGCAAGCTACCCAGGGGTCCACCTCTCTCCTTGGACTTGCAGGATAGGCCCCAGGGTGCCCCCTGGCTCTCCACCTAGGGGCCTTTGACCTCAGGAAGCTACCCAGGGGTCCACCTCTCTCCCTGGACTTGCAGTATAGGCCCCAGGGTACCCCTGTCCTTCCACCTAGTTGCCTCTGACCCCAGCAAGCTACCCAGTGGTCCACCTCTCTCCCTGGACTCTCAGTAGAGGCCCCATGGTGCCCCCTGGCCCTCCACCTAGGGGCCTCGTACCCCAGCAAGCTACCCAGGGGTCCACCTCTCTCCCTGGACTTGCAGGATAGGCCCCAGGGTGCCCCCTGGCCCTCCACCTAGGTGCCTCTGACCTTAGGAAGCTACCCAGGGGTCCACCTCTCTCCCTGGACTTGCAGTGTAGACCCTAGGGTGCCCCTTGGCCCTCCACCTAGTTGCCTCTGACCTTAGGAAGCTACCCAGGGGTCCACCTCTCTCCCTGGACTTGCAGTATAGGCCCCAGGGTGCCCCCTGGTCCTCCACCTAGCGGCCTTGTACCCCAGCAAGCTACCCAGGTGTCCACCTCTCTCCCTGGACTTGCAGTATAGGCCCCACGGTGCCCCCTTGCCCTCCACCTAGGGGCCTCTGACCCCAGGAAGCTACCCAGGGGTCCACCTCTCTCTCTGGACTTGCAGTATAGGCCCCAGGGTGCCCCTTGGTCCTCCACCTAGGTGTCTCTGACCCCAGCAAGCTACCAAGGGGTCCACCTCTCTCCCTGGCCTTGCAGTTGAGGCCCCAGGGTGCCCCCTGACCCTCCACCTAAGGGCCTTGTACCCCAGCAAGCTACCCAGGGGTCCACCTCTCTCCCTGGACTTGGAGTATATGCCCCAGGGTGCCCCTTGGCCCTCCACCTAGAGGCCTCTGACCACAGCAAGCTACCCAGGGGTCCACCTCTCTCCCTGGACTTGCAGTAGAGGCCCCAGGGTGCCCCCTCGCCCTCCACCTAGGGGCCTCGTACCCCAGCAAGCTACCCAGAGGTCCACCTCTCTCCCTGGACTTGCAGGCTAGGCCCCAGGGTGCCCCCTGACCCTCCACCTAGGGGCTTCTGACCCCAGCAAGCTACACAGGGGTCCACCTTTCTCCTTGGACTTGCAGTTGAGGCCCCAGGAAGCCCCCTGGCACTAAACCTAGGGGCTTCTGACCCCAACAAGCTACCCAGGTGTCCACCTCTCTCCCTGGACTTGCAGTATAGGCCCCAGGGTGTCCCTTGGCCCTCCACCTAGTTGCCTCCGACCCCAGCATGCTACCCAGGGGTCCACCTCTCTCCCTGGACTTACAGTAGAGGCCCCTGGGTGCCCCCTGGCCGTCCACCTAGGGGCCTCTGACCCCAGGAAGCTACCCATGGGTCCACCTCTCTCTCTGGACTTGCAGTATAGGCCCCAGGGTGCCCCTTGGCCCTCTACCCAGGGGCCTCTGACCCCAGCAAGCTACACAAGGGTCCACAACTCTCCCTGGGATTGCAGTAGAGGCCCCAGGGTGCCCCCTTATCCTCCACCTAGGGGCCTCTGACCCAAGCAAGCTACCCAGGGGTCCACCTTTCTCCCTGGACTTGCAGTAGAGGCCCCAGGAAGCCCCCTGTCCCTCCGCCTATGGGCCTCTGACCCCAGCAAACTACCCAGGGGTCCACCTCTCTCCATGGACTTGCAGTAGAGGCCCCAGGGTGCCCCCTGGCCCTCCACTTAGGGGCCTCTTACCCCAGCTAGCTACCGATGGGTCCACCTCTCTCCCTGGCCTTGCAGTAGAGGCCCCAGGGTGCCCCCTGGCCCTCCACCTAGCGGCCTTGTACCCCAGCAAGCTACCCAGGGGTCCACATCTCTCCCTGGACTTGCAGGATAGGCCCCAGGGTGCCCCCTGGCCCTCCACCTAGGGGCCTCTAACCTTAGGAAGCTACCCAAGGGTCCACCTCTCTCCCTGGACTTGCAGTATAGGCCCCAGGGTACCCCCTGGCCCTACACCTATGGGCTTCAGACCCCAGCAAGCTACCCAGGGGTCCAACTCTCTCCCTGGACTTGCAGTGGAGGCCCCAGGGTACCCCCTGGCCCTCCACCTAGAGGCCTCTGACCCCAGCAAGCTACCCAGGGGTCCACCTCTCTCCCTGGACTTGCAGTAGAGGCCCCAGGGTGCCCCCTGGCCCTCCACCTAGGGGCCTTGTACCCCAGAAAGCTACCCAGGGGTCCACCTCTCTCCCTGGACTTGCAGGATAGGGCCCAGGGTGCCCCCTGGCCCTCCACCTAGGGGCCTCTGACCTTAGGAAGCTACCCAGGGGTCCACCTCTCTCCCTGGACTTGCAGTATAGGCCCCAGGGTACCCCCTGGCCCTCCACCTATGGGCTACAGACCCCAGCAAGCTACCCAGGGGTCCACGTCTCTCCCTGGACTTGCAGTATAGGCCCCAGGGTGCCCCTGGCCCTCCACCTAGAGGCCTCTGACCCCAGTAAGCTACCCAGGGGTCCACCTCTCTCCCTGGACTTGCAGTAGAGGCCCCAGGGTGCCCCCTCACCCTCCACCTAGGGGCCTCGTATCCCAGCAAGCTACCCAGAGGTCAACCTCTTTCCCTGGACTTGCAGGATAGGCCCCAGGGTGCCCACTCACCCTTCCACCTAGGGGCCTCTGACCCCAGCAAGCTACACAGGGATCCACCTTTTCCTTGGTCTTGCAGTTGAGGCCCCAGGAAGCCCCCTGGCACTAAACCTAGGGGCTTCTGACCCCAACAAGCTACCCAGGTGTCCACCTCTCTCCCTGGACTTGCAGTATAGGCCCCAGGGTGTCCCCTGGCTCTCCACCTAGTTGTCTCCGACCCCAGCATGCTACCCAGGGGTCCACCTCTCTCCCTGGACTTGCAGTAGAGGCCCCAGGGTGCCCCCTTGCCCTCCACCTAGGGGCCTCTGACCCCAGGAAGCTACCCAGGGGTCCACCTCTCTCTCTGGACTTGCAGTATAGGCCCCAGGGTGCCCCTTGGCCCTCCACCCAGGGGCCTATGACCCCAGCAAGCTACACAAGGGTCCACAACTCTCCCTGGGATTGCAGTAGAGGCCCCAGGGTGCCCCCTTGACCTCCACCTAGGGGCCTCTGACCCAAGCAAGCTACCAAGGGGTCCACCTTTCTCCCTGGACTTGCAGTAGAGGCCCCAGGAAGACTCCTGTCCCTCCGCCTAGGGGCCTCTGACCCCCAGCTAACTACCCAGGGGTCCACCTCTCTCCATGGACTTGCAGTAGAGGCCACAGGGTGCCCCCTGGCCCTCCACTTAGGGGCCTCTTACCCCAGCAAGCTACCCAGGGGTCCACCTCTCTCCCTGGACTTGCAGTAGAGGCCCCAGGGTGCCCTTGGCCCTCCACCTAGGGGCCTCTGACCCCAGTAAGCTACCCATGGGTCCACCTCTCTCTCTGGACTTGCAGTATAGGCCCCAGGGTGCCCCCTGGCCTTCCACCAAGGGGCTTCTGACCCCAGCAAGCTAACCAGGGGTCCACCTCTCTCCCTGGGCTTGCAATAGAGAGGTGGACCCATGGGTAGTTTACTGGGGTCAGAGGCCCCTAGGTGGAGGGCCAAGGCCACCCTGAGGCCTCTACTGCAAGTCCAGGGAGAGAGGTGGACCCCTGGGTAGCTTGCTGGTGTCACAGGCAACTAGGTGGAGGGACAGGGGGTACCCCTGGGGCCTATACTGCAAGTCCAGGGAGAGAGGTGGACCCCTGGGAAGCTTCCTGAGGTCAGAGGCCCCTAGGTGGAGGGCCAGGGGGCACCCTGGGGCCTATTCTGCAAGTCCAGGGAGAGAGGTGGACCCCTAGGTATATTGCTGGGGTACGAGGCCCCTAGGTGGAGGGCCAGGGGGCACCCTGGGGCCTCTACTGCAAGTCCAGGGAGAGAGGTGGACCCCTGGGTAGCTTCCTGGGGTCAGAGTCCCCTAGATGGAGGGCCAGGAGGTACCCTAGGGCCTCTACTGCAAGTCCAGGGAGAGAGGTGGACCCTTGGGTAGTTTGCTGGGGTCAGAGGCCCCTAGGCGGAGGGACAGGGGGATTCTTGGGGCCTCTACTACAAGTCCAGGGAGAAAGGTGGACCCCTGGGTAGCTTGCTTGGGTCAGAGGCCCCTAGGTGGAGGTCAAGGGGGCACCCTGGGGCCTCTACTGCAATCCCAGGGAGAGTTGTGGACCCTTGTGTAGCTTGCTGGGGTCAGAGGCCCCTGGGTGGAGGGCCAAGGGGCACCCTGGGGCCTATACTGCAAGTCCAGGGAGAGAGGTGGACACCTGGGTAGCTTGTTGGGATCAGAAGCCTCTAGGTTTAGTGCCAGGGGGCTTCCTGGGGCCTCAACTGCAAGTCCAAGGAGAAAGGTGGACCCCTGTGTAGCTTGCTGGGGTCAGAGTCCCCTAGGTGGAGGGTCAGGAGGTACCCTAGGGCCTCAACTGCAATTCCAGGAAGAGAGGTGGACCCCTGGGTAGCTTCCTCAGGTCAAAGGCCCCTAGGTGGAGGGCCAGGGGGCACCCTGGAGCCTATCCTGCAAGTCCAAGGAGAGAGGTGGACCCCTGGGAAGCTTGCTGGGGTACGAGGCCCCTAGTTGGAGGGCCAGGGGGCACCCTGGGGCCTCTACTGCAAGCCCAGGGAGAGAGGTGGACCCCTGGTTAGCTTGCTGGGGTCGGAAGCCCCTTGGTGGAAGGCCAGGGGGCACCCTGGGGCCTATACTGCAATTCCAGGGAGAGAGGTGGACCCATGGGTAGCTTACTGGGGTCAGATGCCCCTAGGTGTAGGGCCAAGGGCACCCTGGGGCCTCTACTGCAAGTCCAGGGAGAGAGGTGGACCCCTGGGTAGCTTGCTGGTGTCAGAGGCAACTAGGTGGAGGGACAGGGGGTACCCTCGGGCCTATACTGCAAGTCCAGGGAGAGAGGTGGACCCCTTGGTAGCTTCCTGAGGTCAGAGGCCCCTAGGTGGAGGGCCAGGGGGCACCCTGCGGCCTATCCTGCAAGTCCAGGGAGAGAGGTTGACCCCTGGGTAGCTTGCTGGGGTATGACGCCCCTAGGTGGAGGAAGCTACCCAGGGGTCCTTCTCTCTCCCTGGACTTGCAGGATAGGCCCCAGGGTGCCCCCTGGCCCTCCACCCAGGGGCCTCTGAACTTAGGAAGCTACCCAGGGGTCCACCTCTCTCCCTGGACTTGCAGTGTAGACCCTAGGGTGCCCCCTGGCCCTCAACCTAGTTGCCTCTGACCGCAGCAAGCTACCCAGGGGTCCACCTCTCTCCAAGGACTTGCAGTAGAGGCCCCAGGGTGCCCCCTGGCCCTCCACCTATGGGCTACAGACCCCAGCAAGCTACCCAGGGGTCCACCTCTCTCCCTGGACTTGCAGTATAGGCCCCAGGTTGCCCCTTGGCCCTCCACCTAGAGGCCTCTGTCCCCAGCAAGCTACCCAGGGGTCCACCTCTCTCCCTGGACTTGCAGTTGAGGCCCCAGGAAGCCCCCTGGCACTAAACCTAGGGGCTTCTGACCCCAACAAGCTACCCAGGTGTCCACCTCTCTCCCTGGACTTGCAGGGTAGGCCCCAGGGTGTCCCCTGGCCCTCCACCTAGTTGCCTCCGACCCCAGCATGCTACCCAGGGGTCCACCTCTCTCCCTGGACTTGCAGTAGAGGCCCCAGGGTGCCCCCTTGCCCTCCACCTTGGGGCCTCTGACCCCAGGAAGCTACACAGGGGTCCACCTCTCTCTCTGGACTGGCAGTATAGGCCCCAGGGTGCCCCTTGGCCCTCCACCCAGGGGCCTCTGACCCCAGCAAGCTACACAAGGGTACACCTCTCTCCCTGGCCTTGCAGTATAGGCCCCAGGGTGCCCCCTGGCCCTCCACCAAGGGGCCTCAGACCCCAGCAAGCTACCCAGGGGTCCACCTTTCTCCCTGGACTTGCAGTAGGTTCCCCAGGGTGCCCCCTTGCCCTCCACAAAGTGGTCTCTAACCCCAGCAAGCAACCCAGTGGTCCACCTCTCTCCCTGGACTAGGAGGATAGGCCCCAGGGTGCCCCCTGGCCCACCACCTAGTTGCCTATGACCCCAGCAAGCTACCCAGGGGTCCACCTCTCTCCCTGGACTTGCAGTATAGGCCACAGGGGTCCCCCTTGCCCTCCACCTAGGGGCCTCTGACCCCAGAAAGCTATCCAGGGGTCCACAACTCTCCCTGGACTTGCAGTATAGGCCCCATGGTGCCCCCTGGCCCTCCACCTAGGGGCCTCTGACCCCAGCAAGCTACCCAGGGGTTCGAATCTCTCCCTGGACTTGCAGTATAGGCCCCAGGGTGCACCCTTGCCCTCCACATAGGGGCCTCTGACCCCAGCAAGCAACCCAGGGGTCCACCCCTCTCCCTGCACATGAAGTATAGGCCCCAGGGTGCCCCCTGGTCCTCCACCTAGGGGCCTCTGACCCCAGCAAGTTACCCAGGGGTCCGCAAATTTCCCTGGACTTGCAGTAGAGGCCCCAGTGTGCCCCCTGGCCCTCCACCTATGGGCTTTTGACCCCAGCAAGCTACCCAGAGTCCACCTCTGTCCCTGGACTTGCAGTAAAGGCCCCAGGAAGCCCCCTGGCCATCCACCTAGGGGCCTCTGACCCCAGCAAGCTACCCAGGGGTCCACTTCTCTCCCTGGACTTGCAGGATAGGCCCCAGGGTGCCCCCTGGCCCTCCACCTAGGGGCCTCTGATCCCAGCAAGCTACCCAGGGGTCCACCTCTCTCCTGGACTTGTAGTATAGGCCCCAGGGTGCCCCCTGGCCCCTCCACCTAGGGGCCTCTGACCCCAGCAAGCTACCCAGATGTCCACCTCTCTCCCTGGACTTGCAGGATAGGCCCCAGGGTGCCCCCTGGCCCACCACCTAAGGGCCTCAGACCCTAGCAAGCTACCCAGGGGTCCACCTCTCTCCCTGGACTTGCAGTAGAGGCCCCAATAAGCCCCCTGGCCCTCCACCTAGGGGTCTAAGACCCCAGCAAACTACCTAAGAGTCCACCTCTCTCCCTGGCCTTGCAGTAGAGGCCCCAGGGTGTCCCCTTGCCCTCCACCAAGGGGCCTTTGACCCCAGCAAACTACCCAGGGGTCCACCTCTCTCCCTGGACTTGCAGTAGAGGCCCCAGGGTGTCCCCTTGCCCTCCACCAAGGGGACTCTGACCCGAGAACGCTACCCAGGGATCCACATCTCTCCTTGGACTTGCAGGATAGGCCGAAAGGTGCCCCCTGGCCCTCCACCTAGTTGCCTCTGACCCAAGCAAGCTACCCAGGGATCCACCTCTCTCCCTGGACTTGCAGTAGAGGCCCCAGTGTGCCCCCTGGCCCTCCACCTATGGGCTTTTGACCCCAGCAAGCTACCCAGAGTCCACCTCTGTCCCTGGACTTGCAGTAAAGGCCCCAGGAAGCCCCCTGGCCATCCACCTAGGGGCCTCTGACCCCAGCAAGCTACGCAGGGGTCCACCTCTCTCCCTGGACTTGCAGTAGAGGCCCCAATAAGCCCTCTGGCCCTCCACCTAGGGAACTTTTACCCCAGCAAGCTACGCAGGGGTCCACCTCTCTCCCTGGACTTGCAGAATAGTCCCCCGGGTGCCCCCTGGCCCTCCACCTAGGGGCCACGGACCCCAGGAAGCTACCCAGGGTCCACAACTCTCCCTGGACTTGCAGTAGAAGCCCCAGGGTGCCCCCTTGCCCTCCACCTAGGGGCCTCTGACCCCAGAACGCTACCCAGGGATCCACATCTCTCCTTGGACTTGCAGGATAGGCCGAAGGGTGCCCCCTGGCCCTCCACCTAGTTGCCTCTGACCCAAGCAAGCTACCCAGGGATCCACCTCTCTCCCTGGACTTGCAGTAAAGGCCCTAGGGTACCCCCTGGCCCTCCACCTAGGGGCTTCTGACCCCAGCAAGCTACCCAGGGGTCCATATTTCTCCCTGGACTTGCAGTAGAGGCCCCATTGTGTCCCCTGGCCCTTCACCTAGGGGCCTCTGAGCCCAGCAAACTACCCAAGGGTCCCCCTGTCTCCCTGGACTTGCAGTAGAGGCCCCAGGGAGCCCCCTTGCCATCCACAAAGGGGCCTCTCACCCCAGCAAGCTACCCAGGGGTCCACCTCTCTCCCTGGACTTGCAGAATAGGCCCCAGGGTGCCCCCTGGCCTTCCACCTAGGGGCCTCTGACCCCAGGAAGCTACCCAGGGGTCCACCTCTCTCCCTGGACTTGCAGTAGAGGCCCCAGGGTGACCCCTTGCCCCCCACAAAGTGGTCTCTGACCCCAGCAAGCAACCCAGTGGTCCACCTCTCTCCCTGGACTTGCAGGATAGGCCCCAGGGTGCCCCCTGGCCCTCCACCTAGAGGCCTCTGACCCCAGCAAGCTACCCAGGGATCCACCTCTCTCCCTGCACTTGCAGTAAAGGCCCTAGGGTACCCCCTTGCCCTCCACCTAGGGGCTTCTGACCCCAGCAAGCTACCCAGGGGTCCATAACTCACCCTGGACTTGCAGTAGAGGCCCCAGGGTGCCCCCTGGCCCTCCACCTAGGGGCCTCTGAGCCCAGCAAACTACCCAAGGGTCCCCCTCTCTCCCTGGACTTGCAGTAGAGGCCCCAGGGAGCCCCCTTGCCCTCCACAAAGGGGCCAAGGACCCCAGAAAGCTACCCAGGGGTCCACCTCTCTCCCTGGACTTGCGGTAGAGGCCCCAGGGTGCCCCCTTGCCCTCCACCTAGGGGTCTCTGACACCAGCAAGCTACCCATGGGTCCACAACTCTCCCTGGACTTGCAGGATAGGCCCCAGGGTGCCCCCTGGCCCTCCACCTAGGGGCCTCTGACCCCAGCAAGCTACCCAGGGGTCGACCTCTCTCCTTGGACTTGCAGGATAGGCCCCAGGGTGCCCCCTGGCCCTCCACCTAGGGGCTTCTGACCCCAGGAAGCTACCCAGGGGTCCACCTCTCTCCCTGGACTTGCAGTAGAGGCCCCAGGGTGCCCCCTTGCCCTCCACAAAGTGGTCTCTGACCCCAGGAAGCAACCCAGTGGTCCACCCCTCTCCCTGGACTTGAAGTAAAGGCCCTAGGGTATCCCCTGGCCCTCCACCCAGGGGCTTCTGACCCCAGCAAGCTACCCAGGGATCCACCTCTCTCCCTGGACTTGAAGTAAAGGCCCTAGGGTATCCCCTGGCCCTCCACCTAGGGGCTTCTGACCCCAGCAAGCTACCCAGGGGTCCATAACTCTCCCTGGACTTGCAGTAGAGGCCCCAGGGTGCCCCCTGGCCCTCCACCTATGGGCCTCTGACCACAGACTACCCAGGGGTCCACCTCTCTCCCTGGACTTGCAGTATAGGCCCCAGGGTGCCCCTTGGCCCTCCACATAGGGGCCTCTGACCCCAGCAAGCTACGCAGGGGTCCACCTCTCTCCCTGGACTAGCAGTAGAGGCCCCAATAAGCCCTCTGGCCCTCCACCTGGGGAACTTTTACCCCAGCAAGCTACGCAGGGGTCCACCTCTTTCCCTGGACTTGCAGAATAGTCCCCCGGGTGCCCCCTGGCCCTCCACCTAGGGGCCACGGACCCCAGGAAGCTACCCAGGGTCCACAACTCTCCCTGGACTTGCAGTAGAAGCCCCAGGGTGCCCCCTTGCCCTCCACAAAGTGGTCTCTGACCCCAGCAAGCAACCCAGTGGTCCACCTTTCTCCCTGGACTTGCAGGAAAGGCCCCAGGGTGTCCCCTGGCCCTCCACCTAGGGGCCTCTGACCCCAGCAAGCTACCCAGGGGTCCACCTCTCTCCCTGGACTTGTAGTATATGCCCCAGGGTGCCCCCTTACCCTGCACCAAGGGGCCTCTGACCCCAGCAAGCTACCCAGGGGTCCACCTCTCTCCCTGCACTTAAAGGATAGGCCCCAGGGTGCCCCCTGGCCCTCCACTTAGGGGCCTCTGACCCCAGCAAGCTACCCAGGGATCCACCTCTCTCCCTGGACTTGCAGTAAAGGCCCTAGGATACCCCCTGGCCCTCCACCTAGGGGCTTCTGACCCCAGCAAGCTACCCAGGGGTCCATAACTCTCCCTGGACTTGCAGTAGAAGCCCTAGGGTGCCCCCTTGCCCTCCACAAAGTGGTCTCTGACCCTAGCAAGCTACCCAGGGGTCTACCTCTCTCCCTGGACTTGCAGTAGAGGCCATAGTGTGACCCCCGGCCCTCCACCTATGGGCCTCTGACCCCAGCAAGCTACCCAGGGGTCCACCTCTCTCCCTGGACTTGCAGGATAGGCCCCAGGGTGCCCCTGGCCCTCCAGCTAGAGGCTTCTGACCCCAGCAAGCTACCCAGGCGTCCACCTCTCTCCCTGGACTTGCAGTAGAGGCCCCAGGGTGCCCCTTGCCCTCCACAAAGTGGTCTCTGACCCCAACAAGCAACCCAGTGGTCCACCTCTCTCCCTGGACTTGCAGGAAAGGCCCCAGGGTGCCCCCTGGCCTTCCACCTAGGGGCCTCTGACCCCAGCAAGCTACAAAGGGGTCCACAACTCTCCCTGGACTTGCAGGATAGGCCCCAGGGTGCCCTCTTGCCCTCCACCTAGGGGCCTCTGACCCCAGCAAGCTACCCAGGGGTCCGACTCTCTCCCTGGACTTGCAGTATAGGCCCCAGGGTGCCCCCTTGCCCTCCACCTAGGGGCCTCTGACCCCAGCAAGTTACCCAGGGGTCCACAAATTTCCCTGGACTTGCAGTAGAGGCCCCAGGGTGCCCCCTTGACGTCCACCTAGGGGCCTCTGACCCCAGCAAGCTACCCAGGGGTCCACCTCTGTCCCTGGACTTGCAGTAAAGGCCCCAGGAAGCCCCCTGGCCCTCCACCTAGGGGCTTCTGACCCCAGCAAGCTACACAGGTGTCCACCTCTCTTTCTTGACTTGCAGTAGATGCCCCAGGGTGCCCCCTGGCCCTCCACCTAGGGTCCTCTGACCCCAGCAAGCTACCCAGGGGTCCACTTCTCTCCCTGGACTTGCAGGATAGGCCCCAGGGTACCCCCTGGCCCACCACCTAGGGGCCTCAGACCCTAGCAAGCTACCCAGGGGTCCACCTCTCTCCCTGGACTTGCAGTAGAGGCCCCAATAAGCTTCCCGGCCCTCCACCTAGGGGCCTAAGACCCCAGCAAGCTACCTAAGAGTCCACCTCTCTCCCTGGACTTGCAGTAGAGGCCCCAGGGTGTCCCCTTGCCCTCCACCAAGGGGCCTTTGATCCCAGCAAGCTACCCAGGGGTCCACCTCTCTCCCTGGACTTGCAGAAGAGGCCCCAATAAGCCCCCTGGCCCTCCACCTAGGGGCCTAAGACCACAGCAAGCTACCCAAGGGTCCACCTCTCTCCCTGGACTTGCAGTAGAGGCCCCAGGGTGTCCCCTTGCCCTCCACCAAGGAGACTCTGACCCCAGAACGCCACCCAGGGGTCCACATCTCTCCCTGGACTTGCGGTAGAGGCCCCAGGGTGCCCCCTTGCCCTCCACCTAGGGGTCTCTGACACCAGCAAGCTACCCAGGGGTCCACAACTCTCCCTGGACTTGCAGGATAGGCCCCAGGGTGCCCCCTGGCCCTCCACCTAGTTGCCTCTGACCCAGGCAAGCTACCCAGGGATCCACCTCTCTCCCTGGACTTGCAGTAAAGGCCCTAGGGTACCCCCTGGCCCTCCACCTAGGGGCTTCTGACCCCAGCAAGCTACCCAGGTGTCTATAATTCTCCCTGGACTTGCAGTAGAGGCCCCCTTGTGCCCCCTGGCCCTTTACCTAGGGGCCTCTGAGCCCAGCAAACTACCCAAGGGTCCCCCTCTCTCCCTGGACTTGCAGTAGAGGCCCCAGGGAGCCCCCTTGCCATCCACAAAGGGGCCAGGGACCCCAGAAAGCTACCCAGGAGTCCACCTCTCTCCCTGGATTTGCGGTAGAGGCCCCAGGGTGCCCCCTTGCCCTCCACCTAGGGGTCTCTGACACCAGCAAGCTACCCAGGGGTCCACAACTCTCCCTGGACTTGCAGGATAGGCCCCAGGGTGCCCCCTGGCCCTCCACCTAGGGGCCTCTGACCCCAGGAAGCTACCCAGGGGTCCACCTCTCTCCCTGGACTTGCAGTAGAGGCCCCAGGGTGCCCCCTTGCCCCCCACAAAGTGGTCTCTGACCCCAGCAAACAACCCAGTGGTCCACCTCTCTCCCTGGACTTGCGGTAGAGGCACCAGGGTGCCCCCTTGCCCTCCACCTAGGGGTCTCTGACACCAGCAAGCTACCCAGGGGTCCACAACTCTCCCTGGACTTGCAGGATAGGCCCCAGGGTGCCCCCTGGCCCTCCACCTAGGGGCCTCTCACCCCAGCAAGCTACCCAGGGGTCCACCTCTCTCCCTGGACTTGCAGTAGAGGCCCAAGGGTGCCCCCTTGCCCCCCACAAAGTGGTCTCTGACCCCAGCAAGCAAACCAGTGGTCCACCTTTCTCCCTGGACTTGCAGGATAGGCCCCAGGGTGCCCCCTGGCCCTCCACCTAGGGGCCTCTGACCCCAGCAAGCTACCCAGGGATCCACCCCTCTCCCTACACTTGCAGTAAAGGCCCTAGGGTACCCCCTTGCCCTCTACCTAGGGGCTTCTGACCCCAGCAAGCTACCCAGGGATCCATAACTCTCCCTGGACTTGCAGTAGAGGCCCCAGGGTGCCCCCTGGCCCTCCACCTAGGGGCCTCTGAGCCCAGCAAACTACCCAAGGGTCCCCCTCTCTCCCTGGACTTGCAGTAGAGGCCCCAGGGTGCCCCCTGGCCCTCCACAAAGGGGCCAAGGACCCCAGAAAGCTACCCAGGGGTCCACCTCTCTCCCTGGACTTGCAGTAGAGGCCCCAAGGTGCCCCCTTGCCCTCCACAAAGTGGTCTCTGACCCCAGCAAGCAACCCAGTGGTCCACCTCTCTCCCTGGACTTGCAGGATAGGCCCCAGGGTGCCCCCTGGCCCTCCACCTAGGGGCCTCTGATCCCAGCAAGAAACCCAGGGGTCCACCTCTCTCCCTGGACTTGCAGGATAGGCCCCAGGGTGCCCCCTGGCCCTCCACCTAGGGGCCTCTGATCCCAGGAAGCTACCCAGGGGTCCACTTCTCTGCCTGGACTTGCAGTAGAGGCTCCAGGGTGCCCCCTTGCCCTCCACAAAGTGGTCTCTGACCCCAGCAAGCAACCCAGTGGTCCACCTCTCTCCCTGGACTTGCAGGATAGGCCCCAGGGTGCCCCCTGGCCCTCCACCTAGGGGCCTCTGACCCCAGCAAGAAACCCAGTGGTCCACCTCTCTCCCTGGACTTGTAGTAAAGGCCGCAGGGTGCCCCCTGGCCCTGCACCTAGGGTCCTCAGACCCCAGCAAGCTACCTAGGGGTCTACCTTTCTCCCTGGACTTGCAGTAGAGGCCATAGTGTGCCTCCCTGGCCCTCCACCTATGGGCCTCTGAGCCCAGCAAGCTACCCAGGGGTCAGCCTCTCTCCCTGGACTTGCAGGATAGGCCCCAGGGTGCCCCCTGGCCCTCCAGCTAGAGGCTTCTGACCCCAGGAAGCTACCCAGGGGTCCACCTCTCTCCTTGGACTTGCAGTAGAGGCCTCAATAAGCCCCCTGGCCCTCCACCTAGGGGCCTAAGACCCCAGCAAGCTATTCAAGGGTCCACCTCTCTCCCTGGACTTGCAGTAGAGGCCCCAGGGTATCTCCTTGCCCTCCACCAAGGGGCCTCTGACCCAAGCACGCTACCCAGGGGTCCACATCTCTCCCTGGACTTGCAGGATAGGCCGAAGGGTGCCTCCTGGCCCTCCACCTAGTTGCCTCTGACCCCAGCAAGCTACCCAGGGATCCACTTCTCTCCCTGGACTTGCAGTAAAGGCCCTAGGGTACCCCCTGGCCCTCGACCTAGGGGCTTCTGACCCTAGCAAGCTACCCAGGGGTCCATAACTCTCCCTGGACTTGCAGTAGAGGCCCCAGGGTGCCCCCTGGCCCTCCACCTAGGGGCCTCTGAGCCCAGAAAACTACCCAAGGGTCCCCCTCTCTCCCTGGACTTGCAGTAGAGGCCCCAGGGAGCCCCCTTGCCCTCCACAAAGGGGCCTAGGACCCCAGAAAGCTACCCAGGGGTCCACCTCTCTCCCTGGACTTGCGGTAGAGGCCCCAGGGTGCCCCCTTGCCCTCCACCTAGGGGTGTCTGACACCAGCAACCTACCCAGGGGTCCACAACTCTCCCTGGACTTGCAGGATAGGCCCCAGGGTGCCCCCGGGCCCTCCAAATAGGGGCCTCTGACCCCAGCAAGCTACCCAGGGATCCACCTCTCTCCCTGGATTTGCAGTAAAGGCCCTAGGGTACCCCCTGCCCCTCCACCTAGGGGCCTTTGACCCCAGCAAGCTACCCTGGGGTCCACCTCTCTCCCTGGACTTGCAGGATAGGCCCCAGGGTGCCCCCTTGCCCTCCACCTAGGGGCAACGGACCCCAGGAAGCTACCCAGGGGTCCACCTCTCTCCCTGGACTTGCAGTAGAGGCCCCAGGGTGCCCCCTTGCCCTCCACAAAGTGGTCTCTGACCCCAGCAAGCAACCCAGTGGTCCACCTTTCTCCCTGGACTTGCAGGAAAGGCCCCAGGGTGCCCCCTGGCCTTCCACCTAGGGGCCTCTGACCCCAGCAAGCTACCCAGGGGTCCACCTCTCTCCCTGGACTTGTAGTATAAGCCCCAGGGTGCCCCCTTATCCTGCACCAAGGGGCCTCTGACGCCAGCAAGCTACCCAGGGGTCCACCTCTCTCCCTGGACTTATAGTATAGGCCCCAGGGTGCCCCCTGGCCCTCCACCAAGGGGCCTCAGACCCCAGCAAGCTACCCAGGGGTCTACCTTTCTCCCTGGACTTGCAGTAGGTTCCCCAGGGTGCCCCCTTGCCCTCCACAAAGTGGTCTCTGACCCCAGCAAGCAACCCAGTGGTCCACCTCTCTCCCTGGACTAGGAGGATAGGCCCCAGGGTGCCCCCTGGCCCACCACCTAGTTGCCTACGACCCCAGCAAGCTACCCAGGGGTCCACCTCTCTCCCTGGACTTGCAGTATAGGCCACAGGGGTCCCCCTTGCCCTCCACCTAGGGGCCTCTGACCCCAGCAAGCTACAAAGGGGTCCACAACTCTCCCTGGACTTGCAGGATAGGCCCCACGGTGCCCCCTGGCCCTCCACTTAGGGGCCTCTGACCCCAGAAAGCTATCCAGGGGTCCACCTCTCTCCGTGGACTTGCAGGATAGGCCCCAGGGTGCCCTCTTGCCCTCCACCCAGGGGCCTCTGACCCCAGCAAGCTACCCAGGGGTCCGACTCTCTCCCTGGACTTGCAGTATAGGCCCCAGGGTGCCCCCTTGCCCTCCACATAGGGGCCTCTGACCCCAGCAAGCAACCCAGGGGTCCACCCCTCTCCCTGCACATGAAGTATAGGCCCCAGGGTGCCCCCTGGTACTCCACCTAGGGGCCTCTGACCCCAGCAAGTTACCCAGGGGTCCACAAATTTCCCTGGACTTGCAGTAGAGGCCCCAGTGTGCCCCCTGGCCCTCCACCTATGGGCCTTTGACCCCAGCAAGCTACACAGGGGTCCACCTCTGTCCCTGGACTTGCAGTAATGGCCCCAGGAAGCCCCCTGGCCCTCCACCTAGGGGCCTCTGACCCCAGCAAGCTACACAGGTGTCCACCTCTCTTTCTTGACTTGCAGTAGATGCCCCAGGTTGCCCCCTGGCCCTCCACCTAGGGGCCTCTGACCCCAGCAAGCTACCCAGGGGTCCACTTCTCTCCCTGGACTTGCAGGATAGGCCCCAGGGTGCCCCCTGGCCCTCCACCTAGGGGCCTCTGATCCCAGCAAGCTACCCAGGGGTCCACCTCTCTCCCTGGACTTGTAGTATAAGCCCCAGGGTGCCCCCTGGCCCTCCACCTAGGGGCCTCTGACCCCAGCAAGATACCCAGATGTCCACCTCTCTCCCTGGACTTGCAGGATAGGCCCCAGGGTACCCCCTGACCCACCACCTAAAGGCCTCAGACCCTAGCAAGCTACCCAGGGGTCCACCTCTCTCCCTGGACTTGCAATAGAGGCCCCAATAAGCCCCCTGGCCCTCCACCTAGGGGCTTAAGACCCCAGCAAACTACCTAAGAGTCCACCTCTCTCCCTGGACTTGCAGTAGAGGCCCCAGGGTGTCCCCTTGCCCTACACCAAGGGGCCTTTGACCCCAGCAAGCTACCCAGGGGTCCACCTCTCTCCCTGGACTTGCAGTAGAGGCCCCAGGGAGCCCCCTTGCCATCCACAAAGGGGCCTCTCAACCCAGCAAGCTACCCAGGGGTCCACCTCTCTCCCTGGACTTGCAGGATAGGCCCCAGGGTGCCCCCTGGCCCTTCACCTAGGGGCCTCTTACCCCAGGAAGCTACCCAGGGGTCCACCTCTCTCCCTGGACTTGCAGCAGAGGCCCCAGGGTGCCTCCTTGCCCCCCACAAAGTGGTCTCTGACCCCAGCAAGCAACCCAGTGGTCCACCTCTCTCCCTGGACTTGCAGGATAGGCCCCAGCGTGCCCCCTGGCCCTCCACCTAGGGGCCTCTGACCCCATCAAGCTACCCAGGGATCCACCTCTCTCCCTGGTCTTGCAGTAAAGGCCCCAGGGTGCTCCCTGGCCCTCCACCTAGGGGCCTAAGACCCCAGCAAGGTACCCAAGGGTCCACCTCTCTCCCTGGACTTGCAGTAGAGGCCCCAGGGTGTCCCCTTGCCCTCCACAAAGGGGCCTCTGACCCCAGCACGCTACCCAGGGGTCCACATCTTTCCCTGGACTTGCAGGATAGGCCGAGGGGTGCCCCCTGGCCCTCCACCTAGTTGCCTCTGACCCCAGCAAGCTACCCAGGGATCAACCTCTCTCCCTGGACTTGCAGTAAAGGCCCTAGGGTACCCCCTGGCCCTCCACATAGGGGCTTCTGACCCCAGCAAGCTACCCAGGGGTCAATAACTCTCCCTGGACTTGCAGTAGAGGCCCCAGGGTGCCCCCTGGCCCTCCACCTAGGGGCCTATGAGCCCAGCAAACTACCCAAGGGTCCCCCTCTCTCCCTGGACTTGCAGTAGAGGCCCCAGGGAGCCCCCTTGCCCTCCACAAAGGGGCCTAGGACCCCAGAAAGCTACCCAGGGGTCCAACTCTCTCCCTGGACTTGCGGTAGAGGCCCCAGGGGGCCCCCTTGCCCTCCACCTAGGGGTCTCTGACACCAGCAAGCTACCCAGGGGTCCACAACTCTCCCTGGACTTGCAGGATAGGCCCCAGGGTGCCCCCTGGCCCTCCACCTAGGGGCCTCTGACCCCAGCAAGCTACCCAGGGGTCCACCTCTCTCCCTGGACTTGTAGGATAGGCCCCAGCGTGCCCCCTGGCCCTCCACCTAGGGGCCTCTGACCCCAGGAAGCTACCCAGGGGTCCACCTCTCTCCCTGGACTTGCAGTAGAGGCCCCAGGGTGCCCCTTGCCCTCCACAAAGTGGTCTCTGACCCCAGTAAGCAACCCAGTGGTCCACCTCTCTCCCTGGACTTGCAGGATAGGCCCCAGGGTGCCCCCTGGCCCTCCACCTAGGGGCCTCTGACCCCAGCAAGCTACCCAAGGATCCACCTCTCTCCCTGGACTTGCAGTAAAGGCCTTAGGGTACCCGCTGGCCCTCCACCTAGGGGCCTCTGACCCCAGCAAGCTACAAAGGGGTCCACAACTCTCCCTGGACTTGCAGGATAGGCCCCACGGTGCCCCCTGGCCCTCCACTTAGGGGCCTCTGACCCCAGAAAGCTATCCAGGGGTCCACCTCTCTCCATGGACTTGCAGGATAGGCCCCAGGGTGCCCTCTTGCCCTCCACCTAGGGGCCTCTGACCCCAGCAAGCTACCCAGGGGTCCGACTCTCTCCCTGAACTTGCAGTATAGGCCCCAGGGTGCCCCCTTGCCCTCCACCTAGGGTCCTCTGACCCCAGCAAGCAACCCAGGGGTCCACCCCTCTCCCTGCACATGAAGTATAGGCCCCAGGGTGCCCCTGTCCCTCCACCTAGGGGCCTCTGACCCCAGCAAGTTACCCAGGGGTCCACAAATTTCCCTGGACTTGCAGTAGAGGCCCCAGTGTGCCCCCTGGCCCTCCACCTATGGGCCTTTGACCCCAACAAGCTACCCAGGGGTCCACCTCTGTCCCAGGACTTGCAGTAAAGGCCCCAGGAAGCCCCCTGGCCCTCCACCTAGGGGCCTCTGACCCCAGCAAGCTACCCATGTGTCCACCTCTTTTTCTTGACTTGCAGTAGATGCCCCAGGGTGCCCCCTGGCCCTCCACCTAGGGGCCTCTGACCCCAGCAAGCTACCCAGGGGTCCACTTCTCTCCCTGGACTTGCAGGATAGGCCCCAGGGTGCCATCTGGCCCTCCACCTAGGGGCCTCTGATCCCAGCAAGCTACCCAGGGGTCCACCTCTCTCCCTGGACTTGTAGTATAGGCCCCAGGGTGCCCCCTGGCCCTCCACCTAGGGGCCTCTGACCCCAGCAAGCTACCCAGATGTCCAACTCTCTCCCTGGACTTGCAGGATAGGCCCCATGGTACCCCCTGGCCCACCACCTGTGGGCCTCAGACCCTAGCAAGCTACCCAGGGGTCCACCTCTCTACTTGGACTTGCAGTAGAGGCCCCAATAAGCCCCCTGGCCCTCAACCTAGGGGCATAAGACCCCAGCAAGCTACCTAAGAGTCCACCCCTCTCCCTGGACTTGCAGTAAAGGCCCCAGGAAGCCCCCTGGCCCTCCACCTAGGGGCCTCTGACCCCAGCAAGCTACCCATGTGTCCACCTCTCTTTCTTGACTTGCAGTAGATGCCCCAGGGTGCCCCTTGGCCCTCCACATAGGGGCCTCTGACCCCAGCAAGCTACCCAGGGGTCCACCTCTCTCCCTGGACTTGCAGTAGAGGCCCAAATAAGCCCTCTGGCCCTCCACCTAGGGAACTTTTACCCCTGCAAGCTACGCAGGGGTCCACCTCTCTCCCTGGACTTGCAGAATAGGCCCCAGGGTGCCCCCTGGCCCTCCACCTAGGGGCCACGGACCCCAGGAAGCTACCCAGGGGTCCACAACTCTCCCTGGACTTGGAGTAGAAGCCCCAGGGTGCCCCCTTGCCCTCCACAAAGTGGTCTCTGACCCCAGCAAGCAACCCAGTGGTCTACCTCTCTCCCTGGACTTGCAGTAGAGGCCATAGTGTGCCCCCTGGCCCTCCACCTATGGGCCTCTGACCCCAGCAAGCTACCCAAGGGTCCACCTCTCTCCCTGGACTTGCAGTATAGGCCCCAGGGTGCCCCTTGGCCCTCCACATAGGGGCCTCTGACCCCAGCAAGCTACCCAGGGTTCCACCTCTCTCCCTGGACTTGCAGTAGAGCCCCCAGTGTGTCCCCTTGCCCTCCACCAAGGGGCCTTTGACCCCAGCAAGCTACCCTGGGGTCCACCTCTCTCCCTGGACTTGCAGGATAGGCCCCAGGGTACCCCCTGGCCCACCACCTAGGGGCCTCAGACCCTAGCAAGCTACCCAGGGGTCTACCTCTCTCCCTGGACTTGCAGTAGAGGCCCCAATAAGCCTCCCGGCCCTCCACCTAGGGGCCTAAGACCCCAGCAAGCTACCTAAGAGTCCACCTCTCTCCCTGGACTTGCAGTAGAGGCCCCAGGGTGTCCCCTTGCCCTCCACCAAGGGGCCTTTGATCCCAGCAAGCTACCCAGGGGTCCACCTCTCTCCCTGGACTTGCAGTAGAGGCCCCAATAAGCCCCCTGGCCCTCCACCTAGTGGCCTAAGACCACAGCAAGCTACCCAATGGTCCACCTCTCTCCCTGGACTTGCAGTAGAGGCCCCAGGGTGCCCCTGTCCCTCCACCTAGGGGCCTCTGACCCCAGCAAGTTACCCAGGGGTCCACAAATTTCCCTGGACTTGCAGTAGAGGCCCCAGTGTGCCCCCTGGCCCTCCACCTATGGGCCTTTGACCCCAACAAGCTACCCAGGGGTCCACCTCTGTCCCAGGACTTGCAGTAAAGGCCCCAGGAAGCCCCCTGGCCCTCCACCTAGGGGCCTCTGACCCCAGCAAGCTACCCTTGTGTCCACCTCTTTTTCTTGACTTGCAGTAGATGCCCCAGGGTGCCCCCTGGCCCTCCACCTAGGGGCCTCTGACCCCAGCAAGCTACCCAGGGGTCCACTTCTCTCCCTGGACTTGCAGAATAGGCCCCAGGGTGCCATCTGGCCCTCCACCTAGGGGCCTCTGATCCCAGCAAGCTACCCAGGGGTCCACCTCTCTCCCTGGACTTGTAGTATAGGCCCCAGGGTGCCCCCTGGCCCTCCACCTAGGGGCCTCTGACCCCAGCAAGCTACCCAGATGTCCAACTCTCTCCCTGGACTTGCAGGATAGGCCCCAGGGTACCCCCTGGCCCACCACCTGTGGGCCTCAGACCCTAGCAAGCTACCCAGGGGTCCACCTCTCTACTTGGACTTGCAGTAGAGGCCCCAATAAGCCCCCTGGCCCTCAACCTAGGGGCATAAGACCCCAGCAAGCTACCTAAGAGTCCACCTCTCTCCCTGGACTTGCAGTAAAGGCCCCAGGAAGCCCCCTGGCCCTCCACCTAGGGGCCTCTGACCCCAGCAAGCTACCCATGTGTCCACCTCTCTTTCTTGACTTGCAGTAGGTGCCCCAGGGTGCCCCTTGGCCCTCCACATAGGGGCCTCTGACCCCAGCAAGCTACCCAGGGGTCCACCTCTCTCCCTGGACTTGCAGTAGAGGCCCAAATAAGCCCTCTGGCCCTCCACCTAGGGAACTTTTACCCCTGCAAGCTACGCAGGGGTCCACCTCTCTCCCTGGACTTGCAGAATAGGCCCCAGGGTGCCCCCTGGCCCTCCACCTAGGGGCCACGGACCCCAGGAAGCTACCCAGGGGTCCACAACTCTCCCTGGACTTGGAGTAGAAGCCCCAGGGTGCCCCCTTGCCCTCCACAAAGTGGTCTCTGACCCCAGCAAGCAACCCATTGGTCTACCTCTCTCCCTGGACTTGCAGTAGAGGCCATAGTGTGCCCCCTGGCCCTCCACCTACGGGCCTCTGACCCCAGCAAGCTACCCAAGGGTCCACTTCTCTCCCTGGACTTGCAGTATAGGCCCCAGGGTGCCCCTTGGCCCTCCACATAGGGGCCTCTGACCCCAGCAAGCTACCCAGGGTTCCACCTCTCTCCCTGGACTTGCAGTAGAGGCCCCAGTGTGTCCCCTTGCCCTCCACCAAGGGGCCTTTGACCCCAGCAAGCTACCCTGGGGTCCACCTCTCTCCCTGGACTTGCAGGATAGGCCCCAGGGTGCCCCCTTGCCCTCCACCTAGGGGCAACGGACCCCAGGAAGCTACCCAGGGGTCCACCTCTCTCCCTGGACTTGCAGTAGAGGCCCCAGGGTGCCCCCTTGCCCTCCACAAAGTGGTCTCTGACCCCAGCAAGCAACCCAGTGGTCCACCTTTCTCCCTGGACTTGCAGGAAAGGCCCCAGGGTGCCCCCTGGCCTTCCACCTAGGGGCCTCTGACCCCAGCAAGCTACCCAGGGGTCCACCTCTCTCCCTGGACTTGTAGTATAAGCCCCAGGGTGCCCCCTTACCCTGCACCAAGGGGCCTCTGACGCCAGCAAGCTACCCAGGGGTCCACCTCTCTCCCTGGACTTATAGTATAGGCCCCAGGGTGCCCCCTGGCCCTCCACCAAGGGGCCTCAGACCCCAGCAAGCTACCCAGGGGTCTACCTTTCTCCCTGGACTTGCAGTAGGTTCCCCAGGGTGCCCCCTTGCCCTCCACAAAGTGGTCTCTGACCCCAGCAAGCAACCCAGGGGTCCACCTCTCTCCCTGGACTAGGAGGATAGGCCCCAGGGTGCCCCCTGGCCCACCACCTAGTTGCCTACGACCCCAGCAAGCTACCCAGGGGTCCACCTCTCTTCCTGGACTTGCAGTATAGGCCACAGGGGTCCTCTTTGCCCTCCACCTAGGGGCCTCTGACCCCAGCAAGCTACAAAGGGGTCCACAACTCTCCCTGGACTTGCAGGATAGGCCCCAGGGTGCCCCCTTGCCCTCCACTTAGGGGCCTCTGACCCCAGAAAGCTATCCATGGGTCCACCTCTCTCCGTGGACTTGCAGGATAGGCCCCATGGTGCCCTCTTGCCCTCCACCCAGGGGCCTCTGACCCCAGCAAGCTACCCAGGGGTCTGACTCTCTTCCTGGACTTGCAGTATAGGCCCCAGGGTGCCCCATTGCCCTCCACATAGGGGCCTCTGACCCCAGCAAGCAACCCAGGGGTCCACCCCTCTCCCTGCACATGAAGTATAGGCCCCAGGGTGCCCCCTGGTCCTCCACCTAGGGGCCTCTGACCCCAGCAAGTTACCCAGGGGTCCACTAATTTCCCTGGACTTGCAGTAGAGGCCCCAGGGTGCCCCCTGGCCCTCCACCTATGGGCCTTTGACCCCAGCAAGCTACACAGGGGTCCACCTCTGTCCCTGGACTTGCAGTAATGGCCCCAGGAAGCCCCCTGGCCCTCCACCTAGGGGCCTCTGACCCCAGCAAGCTACCCAGGTGTCCACCTCTCTTTCTTGACTTGCAGTAGATGTCCCAGGTTGCCCCCTGGCCCTCCACCTAGGGGCCTCTGACCCCAGCAAGCTACCCAGGGGTCCACTTCTGTCCCTGGACTTGCAGGATAGGCCCCAGGGTGCCCCCTGGCCCTCCACCTAGGGGCCTCTGATCCCAGCAAGCTACCCAGGGGTCCACCTCTCTCCCTGGACTTGTAGTATAGGCCCCAGGGTGCCCCCTGGCCCTCCACCTAGGGGCCTCTGACCCCAGCAAGCTACCCAGATGTCCACCTCTCTCCCTGGACTTGCAGGATAGGCCCCAGGGTACCCCTTGGCCCACCACCTAAGGGCCTGAGACCCTAGCAAGCTACCCAGGGGTCCACCTCTCTCCCTGGACTTGCAATAGAGGCCCCAATAAGCCCCCTGGCCCTCCACCTAGGGGCCTAAGACCCCAGCAAACTACCTAAGAGTCCACCTCTCTCCCTGGACTTGCAGTAGAGGCCCCAGGGTGTCCCCTTGCCCTACACCAAGGGGCCTTTGACCCCAGCAAGCTACCCAGGGGTCCACCTCTCTCCCTGGACTTGCAGTAGAGGCCCCAATAAGCCCCCTGGCCCTCCACCTAGGGGCCTAAGACCACAGCAAGCTACCCAAGGGTCCACCTCTCTCCCTGGACTTGCAGTAGAGGCCCCAGGGAGCCCCCTTGCCATCCACAAAGGGGCCTCTCAACCCAGCAAGCTACCCAGGGGTCCACCTCTCTCCCTGGACTTGCAGGATAGGCCCCAGGGTGCCCCCTGGCCCTCCACCTAGGGGCCTCTTACCCCAGGAAGATACCCAGGGGTCCACCTCTCTCCCTGGACTTGCAGTAGAGGCCCCAGGGTGCCCCCTTGCCCCCCACAAAGTGGTCTCTGACCCCAGCAAGCAACCCAGTGGTCCACCTCTCTCCCTGGACTTGCAGGATAGGCCCCAGGGTGCCCCCTGGCCCTCCACCTAGGGGCCTCTGACCCCATCAAGCTACCCAGGGATCCACCTCTCTCCCTGGTCTTGCAGTAAAGGCCCCAGGGTGCCCCCTTGCCCTCCACCAAGGGGCCTCTGACCCCAGCACGCTACCCAGGGATCCACATCTTTCCCTGGACTTGCAGGATAGGCCGAGGGGTGCCCCCTGGCCCTCCACCTAGTTGCCTCTGACCCCAGCAAGCTATCCAGGGATCAACCTCTCTCCCTGGACTTGCAGTAAAGGCCCTAGGGTACCCCCTGGCCCTCCACATAGGGGCTTCTGACCCCAGCAAGCTACCCAGGGGTCAATAACTCTCCCTGGACTTGCAGTAGAGGCCCCAGGGTGCCCCCTGGCCCTCCACCTAGGGGCCTATGAGCCCAGCAAACTACCCAAGGGTCCCCCTCTCTCCCTGGACTTGCAGTAGAGGCCCCAGGGAGCCCCCTTGCCCTCCACAAAGGGGCCTAGGACCCCAGATATCTACCCAGGGGTCCACAACTCTCCCTGGACTTGCAGGATAGGCCCCAGGGTGCCTCCTGGCCCTCCACCTAGGGGCCTCTGACCCCAGCAAGCTACCCAGGGGTCCACCTCTCTCCCTGGACTTGTAGGATAGGCCCCAGCGTGCCCCCTGGCCCTCCACCTAGGGGCCTCTGACCCCAGAAAGCTACCCAGGGGTCCACCTCTCTCCCTGGACTTGCAGTAGAGGCCCCAGGGTGCCCCTTGCCCTCCACAAAGTGGTCTCTGACCCCAGTAAGCAACCCAGTGGTCCACCTCTCTCCCTGGACTTGCAGGATAGGCCCCAGGGTGCCCCCTGGCCCTCCACCTAGGGGCCTCTGACCCCAGCAAGCTACCCAGGGATCCACCTCTCTCCCTGGACTTGCAGTAAAGGCCTTAGGGTACCCGCTGGCCCTCCACCTAGGGGCCTCTGACCCCAGCAAGCTACAAAGGGGTCCACAACTCTCCCTGGACTTGCAGGATAGGCCCCACGGTGCCCCCTGGCCCTCCACTTAGGGGCCTCTGACCCCAGAAAGCTATCCAGGGGTCCACCTCTCTCCATGGACTTGCAGGATAGGCCCCAGGGTGCCCTCTTGCCCTCCACCTAGGGGCCTCTGACCCCAGCAAGCTACCCAGGGGTCCGACTCTCTCCCTGAACTTGCAGTATAGGCCCCAGGGTGCCCCCTTGCCCTCCACCTAGGGGCCTCTGACCCCAGCAAGCAACCCAGGGGTCCACCCCTCTCCCTGCACATGAAGTATAGGCCCCAGGGTGCCCCTGCCCCTCCACCTAGGGGCCTCTGACCACAACAAGTTACCCAGGGGTCCACAAATTTCCCTGGACTTGCAGTAGAGGCCCCAGTGTGCCCCCTGGCCCTCCACCTATGGGCCTTTGACCCCAACAAGCTACCCAGGGGTCCACCTCTGTCCCTGGACTTGCAGTAAAGGCCCCAGGAAGCCTCCTGGCCTTCCACCTAGGGGCCTCTGACCCCAGCAAGCTACCAATGTGTCCACCTCTTTTTCTTGACTTGCAGTAGATGCCCCAGGGTGCCCCCTGGCCCTCCACCTAGGGGCCTCTGACCCCAGCAAGCTACCCAGGGGTCCACTTCTCTCCCTGGACTTGCAGGATAGGCCCCAGGGTGCCATCTGGCCCTCCACCTAGGGGCCTCTGATCCCAGCAAGCTACCCAGGGGTCCACCTCTCGCCCTGGACTTGTAGTATAGGCCCCAGGGTGCCCCCTGGCCCTCCACCTAGGGGCCTCTGACCCCAGCAAGCTACCCAGATGTCCAACTCTCTCCCTGGACTTGCAGGATGGGCCCCAGGGTACCCCCTGGCCCACCACCTAGGGGCCTCAGACCCTAGCAAGCTACCCAGGGGTCCACCTCTCTTCCTGGACTTGCAGTAGAGGCCCCAATAAGCCCCCTGGCCCTCAACCTAGGGGCATAAGACCCCAGCAAGCTACCTAAGAGTCCACCTCTCTCCCTGGACTTGCAGTAAAGGCCCCAGGAAGCCCCCTGGCCCTCCACCTAGGGGCCTCTGACCCCAGCAAGCTACCCATGTGTCCACCTCTCTTTCTTGACTTGCAGTAGATGCCCCAGGGTGCCCCTTGGCCCTCCACATAGGGGCCTCTGACCCCAGCAAGCTACCCAGGGGTCCACCTCTCTCCCTGGACTTGCAGTAGAGGCCCCAATAAGCCCTCTGGCCCTCCACCTAGGGAACTTTTACCCCAGCAAGCTACGCAGGGGTCCACCTCTCTCCCTGGACTTGCAGAATAGGCCCCAGGGTGCCCCCTGGCCCTCCACCTAGGGGCCACGGACCCCAGGAAGCTACCCAGGGGTCCACAACTCTCCCTGGACTTGGAGAAGAAGCCCCAGGGTGCCCCCTTGCCCTCCACAAAGTGGTCTCTGACCCCAGCAAGCTACCCAGGGGTCCACCTCTCTCCCTGGACTTGTAGTATAGGCCCCAGTGTGCCCCCTTACCCTGCACCAAGGGGCTCCTGACCCCAGCAAGCTACCCAGGGGTCCACCTCTCTCCCTGCACTTGCAGGATAGGCCCCAGGGTGCCCCCTGGCCCTCCACCTAGGGGCCTCTGACCCCAGCAAGCTACCCAGGGATCCACCTCTCTCCCTGGAATTGCAGTAAAGGCCCTAGGGTACCCCCTGGCCCTCCACCTAGGGGCTTCTGACCCCAGCAAGCTACCCAGGGGTCCATAACTCTCCCTGGACTTGCAGTAGAAGCCCTAGGGTGCCCCCTTGCCCTCCACAAAGTGGTCTTTGACCCCAGCAAGCAACCCAGTGGTCCACCTTTCTCCCTGGACTTGCAGGAAAGGCCCCAGGGTGCCCCCTGGCCCTCCACCTAGGGGCCTCTGACCCCAGGAAGCTACCCAGGGATCCACCTCTCTCCCTGGACTTGTAGTAAAGGCCCCAGGGTGCCCCCTTGCCCTGCACCAAGGGGCCTCAGACCCTAGCAAGCTACCTAGGGGTCTACCTCTCTCCCTGGACTTGCAGTAGAGGCCATAGTGTGCCCCCTGGCCCTCCACCTATGGGCCTCTGACCCCAGCAAGCTACCCAGGGGTCCACCTCTCTCCCTGGACTCGCAGGATAGGCCCCAGGGTGCCCCCTGGCCCTCCAGCTAGAGGCTTCTGACCCCAGCAAGCTACCCAGGGGTCCACCTCTCTCCCTGGACTTGCAGTAGAGGCCCCAATAAGCCCCCTGGCACTCCTCCTAGGGGCCTAAGACCCCAGCAAGCTACCCAAGGGTCCACCTCTCTCCCTGGACTTGCAGTAGAGGCCCCAGGGTGTCCCCTTGCCCTCCACCAAGGGGCCTCTGACACCAGCACGCTACCCAGGGGTCCACATCTTTCCCTGGACTTGCAGGATAGGCCGAAGGGTGCCCCCTGGCCCTCCACCTATTTGCCTCTGACCCCAGCAAGCTACCCAGGGATCAACCTCTCTCCCTGGACTTGCAGTAAAGGCCCTAGGGTACCCCCTGGCCCTCCACATAGGGGCTTCTGACACCAGCAAGCTACCAAGGGGTCAATAACTCTCCCTGGACTTGCTGTAGAGGCCCCAGGGTGCCCCCTGGCCCTCCACCTAGGGGCCTATGAGCCCAGCAAACTTCCCAAGGGTCCCCCTCTCTCCCTGGACTTGCAGTAGAGGCCCCAGGGAGCCCCCTTGCCCTCCACAAAGGGGCCTAGGACCCCAGAAAGCTACCCAGGGGTCCACCTCTCTCCCTGGACTTGCGGTAGAGGCCCCAGGGGGCCCCCTTGCCCTCCACCTAGGGGTCTCTGACACCAGCAAGCTACCCAGGGGTCCACAACTCTCCCTGGACTTGCAGGATAGGCCCCAGGGTGCCCCCTGGCCCTCCACCTAGGGGCCTCTGACCCCAACAAGCTACCCAGGGGACCACCTCTCTCCCTGGACTTGTAGGATAGGCCCCAGCGTGCCCCCTGGCCCTCCACCTAGGGGCCTCTGACCCCAGGAAGCTACCCAGGGGTCCACCTCTCTCCCTGGACTTGCAGTAGAGGCCCCAGGGTGCCCCTTGCCCTCCACAAAGTGGTCTCTGACCCCAGTAAGCAACCCAGTGGTCCACCTCTCTCCCTGGACTTGCAGGATAGGCCCCAGGGTGCCCCCTGGCCCTCCACCTATGGGCCTTTGACCCCAGCAAGCTACCCAGGGGTCCACCTCTGTCCCTGGACTTGCAGTAAAGGCCCCAGGAAGCCCCCTGGCCCTCCACCTATGGGCCTCTGGCCCCAGCAAGCTACCCAGGGGTCCACTTCTCTCCCTGGACTTGCAGGATAGGCCCCAGGGTGCCATCTGGCCCTCTACCTAGGGGCCTCTGATCCCAGCAAGCTACCCAGGGGTCCACCTCTCACCCTGGACTTGTAGTATAGGCCCCAGGGTGCCCCCTGGCCCTCCACCTAGGGGCCTCTGACCCCAGCAAGCTACCCAGATGTCCACCTCTCTCCCTGGACTTGAAGGATAGGCCCCAGGGTACCCCCTGGCCCACCACCTAGGGGCCTCAGACCCTAGCAAGCTACCCAGGGGTCCACCTCTCTTCCTGGACTTGCAGTAGAGGCCCCAATAAGCCCCCTGGCCCTCCACCTAGGGGCCTAAGACCCCAGCAATCTACCTAAGAGTCCACCTCTCTCCCTGGACTTGCAGTAAAGGCCCCAGGAAGCCCCCTGGCCCTCCACCTAGGGGCCTCTGACCCCAGCAAGCTACCCATGTGTCCACCTCTCTTTCTTGACTTGCAGTATAGGCCCCAGGGTGCCCCCTTACCCTGCACCAACGGGCCTCTGACCCCAGCAAGCTACCCAGGGGTCCACCTCTCTCCCTGCACTTGCAGGATAGGCCCCAGGGTGCCCCCTGGCCCTGCACTTAGGGGCCTCAGACCCTAGCAAGCTACCTAGGGGTCTACCTTTCTCCCTGGACTTGCAGTAGAGGCCATAGTGTGCTCCCTGGCCCTCCACCTATTGGCCTCTGAGCCCAGCAAGCTACCCAGGGGTCCAACTTTCTCCCTGGACTTGCAGGATAGGCCCCAGGGTGCCCCCTGGCCCTCCAAATACGGGCCTCTGACCCCAGAAAGCTACCCAGGGATCCACCTCTCTCCCTGGATTTGCAGTAAAGGCCCCAGGGTACCCCCTGGCCCTCCACCTAGGGGCCTCTGACCCCAGCAAGCTACCCAGGGGTCCACCTCTCTCCCTGGACTTGTAGTATAGGCCCCAGGGTGCCCCCTTACCCTGCACCAAGGGGCCTCTGACCCCAGCAAGCTACCCAGGGGTCCACCTCTCTCCCTGCACTTGCAGGATAGGCCCCAGGGTGCCCCCTGGCCCTCCACCTAGGGGCCTCTGACCCCAGCAAGAAACCCAGTGGTCCACCTCTCTCCCTGGACTTGTAGTAAAGGCCCCAGGATGCCCCCTGGCCCTGCACCTAGGGGCCTCAAACCCCAGCAAGCTACCCAGGGATCCACCTCTCTCCCTGGATTTGCAGTAAAGGCCCTAGGGTACCCCCTGCCCCTCCACCTAGGAGCCTCTGATCCCAGCAAGCTACCCAGCGGTCTACCTCTCTCCCTGGACTTGCAGTAGAGGCCATAGTGTGCCCCCTGGCCCTCCACCTATGGGCCTCTGACACCAGCAAGCTACCCAAGGGTCCACCTCTCTCCCTGGACTTGCAGTATAGGCCCCAGGGTGCCCCTTGGCCCTCCACATAGGGGCCTTTGACCCCAGCAAGCTACCCTGGGGTCCACCTCTCTCCCTGGACTTGCAGGATAGGCCCCAGGGTGCCCCCTGGCCCTCCACCTAGGGGCCTCTGACCCCAGCAAGCTACCCAGGGATCCACCTCTCTCCCTGGACTTGCAGTAAAGGCCTTAGGGTACCCCCTGGCCCTCCACCTAGGGGCCTCTGACCCCAGCAAGCTACAAAGGGGTCCACAACTCGCCCTGGACTTGCAGGATAGGCCCCACGGTGCCCCCTGGCCCTCCACTTAGGGGCCTCTGACCCCAGAAAGCTATCCAGGGGTCCACCTCTCTCCGTGGACTTGCAGGATAGGCCCCAGGGTGCCCTCTTGCCCTCCACCTAGGGGCCTCTGACCCCAGCAAGCTACCCAGGGGTCCGACTCTTACCCTGGACTTGCAGTATAGGCCCCAGGGTGCCCCCTTGCCCTCCACCTAGGGGCCTCTGACCCCAGCAAGCAACCCAGGGGTCCACCCCTCTCCCTGCACATGAAGTATAGGCCCCAGGGTGCCCCTGCCCCTCCACCTAGGGGCCTCTGACCCCAGCAAGTTACCTAGGGGTCCATAAATTTCCCTGGACTTGCAGTAGAGGCCCCAGTGTGCCCCCTGGCCCTCCACCTATGGGCCTTTGACCCCAGCAAGCTACCCAGGGGTCCACCTCTGTCCCTGGACTTGCAGTATAGGCCCCAGGGTGCCCCCTTGCCCTCCACCTAGGGGCCTCTGACCCCAGCAAGCTACCCAGGGGTCCACTTCTCTCCCTGGACTTGCAGGATAGGCCCCAGGGTGCCATCTGGCCCTCCACCTAGGGGCCTCTGATCCCAGCAAGCTACCCAGGGGTCCACCTCTCTCCCTGGACTTGTAGTATAGGCCCCAGGGTGCCCCCTGGCCCTCCACCTAGGGGCCTCTGACCCCAGCAAGCTACCCAGATGTCCACCTCTCTCCCTGGACTTGCAGGATAGGCCCCAGGGTACCCCCTGGCCCACCACCTAGGGGCCTCAGACCCTAGCAAGCTACCCAGGGGTCCACCTCTCTTCCTGGACTTGCAGTAGAGGCCCCAATAAGCCCCCTGGCCCTCCACCTAGGGTTCTAAGACCCCAGCAAGCTACCTAAGAGTCCACCTCTCTCCCTGGACTTGCAGTAAAGGCCCCAGGAAGCCCCCTGGCCCTCCACCTAGGGGCCTCTGACCCCAGCAAGCTACCCATGTGTCCACCTCTCTTTCTTGTCTTGCAGTAGATGCCCCAGGGTGCCCCCTGGCCCTCCACCAAGGGGCGTCTGACCCCAGCAAGCTACCCAGGGGTCCACCTCTCTCCCTGCACTTGCAGGATAGGCCCCAGGGTGCCCCCTGGCCCTCCACCTAGGGGCCTCTGACCCCAGCAAGAGACCCAGTCGTCCACCTCTCTCCCTGGACTTGTAGTAAAGGCCCCAGGGTGCCCCCTGGCCCTGCACCTAGGGTCCTCAGACCCCAGCAAGCTACCTAGGGGTCTACCTTTCTCCCTGGACTTGCAGTAGAGGCCATAGTGTGCCCCCTGGCCCTCCACCTATGGGCCTCTGAGCCCAGCAAGCTACCCAGGGGTCCACCTCTCTTCCTGCACTTGCAGGATAGGCCTCAGGGTGCCCCCTGGCCCTCCACCTAGGGGCCTCTGACCCCAGCAAGAAACCCAGTGGTCCACCTCTCTCCCTGGACTTGTAGTAAAGGCCCCAGGATGCCCCCTGGCCCTGCACCTAGGGGCCTCAGACACCAGCAAGCTACCTAGGGGTCTACCTTTCTCCCTGGACTAGCAGCAGAGGCCATAGTGTGCCTTCTGGCCCTCCACCTATGGGCCTCTGAGCCCAGCAAGCTACCCAGGGGTCCAACTCTCTCCCTGGACTTGCAGGATAGGCTCCAGGGTGCCCCCTGGCCCTCCAGTTGGAGGCTTCTGACCCCAGGAAGCTACCCAGGGGTCCACCTCTCTCCTTGGACTTGCAGTAGAAGCCTCAATAAGCCCCCTGGCCCTCCACCTAGGGGCCTAAGACCCCAGCAAGCTACCCAAGGGTCCACCTCTCTCCCTGGACTTGCAGTAGAGGCCCCAGGGTATCCCCTTGCCCTCCACCAAGGGGCCTCTGACCCCAGCACGCTACCCAGGGGTCCACATCTCTCCCTAGACTTGTAGGATAGGCCGAAGGGTGCCTCCTGGCCCTCCACCTAGTTGCCTCTGACCCCAGCAAGCAACCCAGGGATCCACCTCTCTCCCTGGACTTGCAGTAAAGGCCCTAGGGTACCCCCTGGCCCTCGACCTAAGGGCTTCTGACCCTAGCAAGCTACCCAGGGGTCCATAACTCTCCCTGGACTTGCAGTAGAGGCCCCAAGGTGCCCCCTGGCCCTCCACCTAGGGGCCTCTGAGCCCAGAAAACTACCCAAGGGTCCCCCTCTCTCCCTGGACTTGCAGTAGAGGCCCCAAGGAGCTCCCTTGCCCTCCACCTAGGGGTGTCTGACACCAGCAAGCTACCCAGGGGTCCACAACTCTCCATGGACTTGCAGGATAGGCCCCAGGGTGCCCCCTGGCCCTCCAAATAGGGGCCTCTGACCCCAGAAAGCTACCCAGGGATCCACCTCTCTCCCTGGACTTGCAGGATAGGCCCCAGGGTGCCCCCTGGCCCTCCTCCTAGGGGCCTCTGACCCCAGCAAGCTACCCAGGGATCCACCTCTCTCCCTGGACTTGCAGTAAAGGCCTTAGGGTACCCCCTGGCCCTCCACCTAGGGGCCTCTGACCCCAGCAAGCTACAAAGGGGTCCACAACTCTCCCTGGACTTGCAGGATAGGCCCCACGGTGCCCCATGGCCCTCCACTTAGGGGCCTCTGACCCCAGAAAGCTGTCCAGGGGTCCACATCTCTCCGTGGACTTGCAGGATAGGCCCCAGGGTGCCCCCTTGCCCTCCACCTAGGGGCCTCTGACCCCAGCAAGCAACCCAGGGGTCCACCCCTCTCCCTGCACATGAAGTATAGGCCCCAGGGTGCCCCTGCCCCTAAACCTAGGGGCCTCTGACCCCAGCAAGTTACCCAGGGGTCCATAAATTTCCCTGGACTTGCAGTAGAGGCCCCAGTGTGCCCCCTGGCCCTCCACCTATGGGCCTTTGACCCCAGCAAGCTACCCAGGGGTCCACCTCTGTCCCTGGACTTGCATTATTGGCCCCAGGGTGCCCCCTTGCCCTCCACCTAGGGGCCTCTGACCCCAGCAAGCTACCCAGGGGTCCACTTCTCTCCCTGGACTTGCAGGATAGGCCCCAGGGTGCCATCTGGTCTTCCACCTAGGGGCCTCTGATCCCAGCAAGCTACCCAGGGGTCCACCTCTCTCCCTGGACTTGTAGTATAGGCCCCAGGGTGCCCCCTGGCCCTCCACCTAGGGGCCTCTGACCCCAGCAAGCTACCCAGATGTCCACCTCTCTCCCTGGACTTGCAGGATAGGCCCCAGGGTACCCCCTGGCCCACCACCTAGGGGCCTCAGACCCTAGCAAGCTACCCAGGGGTCCACCTCTCTTCCTGGACTTGCAGTAGAGGCCCCAATAAGCCCCCTGGCCCTCCACCTAGGGGCCTAAGACCCCAGCAAGCTACCTAAGAGTCCACCTCTCTCCCTGGACTTGCAGTAAAGGCCCCAGGAAGCCCAATGGCCCTCCACCTAGGGGCCTCTGACCCCAGCAAGCTACCCATGTGTCCACCTCTCTTTCTTGACTTGCAGTAGATGCCCCAGGGTACCCCCTGGCCCTCCACCTAGGGGCCTCTGACCCCAGCAAGCTACCCAGGGGTCCACCTCTCTCCCTGGACTTGTAGTATAGGCCCCAGGGTGCCCCCTTACCCTGCACCAAGGGGCCTCTGAACCCAGCAAGCTACCCAGGGGTCCACCTCTCTCCCTGCACTTGCAGCATAGGCCCCAGGGTGCCCCCTTGCACTCCACCTAGGGGCCTCTGACCCTAGCAAGAGACCCAGTGGTCCACCTCTCTCCCTGGACTTGTAGTAAAGGCCCCAGGGTGCCCCCTGGCCCTGGACCTAGGGGCCTCAGACCCCAGCAAGCTACCTAGGGGTCTACCTTTCTCCCTGGACTTGCAGTAGAGGCCATAGTGTGCCCCCTGGCCCTCCAGTTAGAGGCTTCTGACCCCAGGAAGCTACCCAGGGGTCCACCTCTCTCCTTGGACTTGCAGTAGAGGCCTCAATAAGCCCCCTGGCCCTCCACCTAGGGGCCTAAGACCCCAGCAAGCTACCCAAGGGTCCACCTTTCTCCCTGGACTTGCAGTAGAGGCCCCAGGGTATCCCCTTGCCCTCCACCAAGGGGCCTCTGACCCCAGCAAGCTACCCAGGGGTCCACATCTCTCCCTGAACTTGCAGGATAAGCCGAAGGGTGCCTCCTGGCCCTCCACCTAGTTGCCTCTGACCCCAGCAAGCTACCCAGGGGTCCACGTCTCTCCCTGGACTTGCAGTATAGGCCACAGGGGTCCCCCTTGCCCTCCACCTAGGGGCCTCTGACCCCAGCAAGCTATAAAGGGGTCCACAACTCTCCCTGGACTTGCAGGATAGGCCCCCCGGTGCCCCCTGGCCCTCCACTTAGGGGCCTCTGACCCCAGAAAGCTATCCAGGTGTCCACCTCTCTCCGTGGACTTGCAGGATAGGCCCCAGGGTGCCCTCTTGCCCTCCACCCAGGGGCCTCTGACCCCAGCAAGCTACCCAGGGGTCCGACTCTCTCCCTGGACTTGCAGTATAGGCCCCAGGGTGCCCCCTTGCCCTCCACATAGGGGCCTCTGACCCCAGCAAGCAACCCAGGGGTCCACCCCTCTCCCTGCACATGAAGTATAGGCCCCAGGGTGCCCCCTGGTCCTCCACCTAGGGGCCTCTGACCCCAGCAAGTTACCCAGGGGTCCACAAATTTCCCTGGACTTGCAGTAGAGGCCCCAGTGTGCCCCCTGGCCCTCCACCTATGGGCCTTTGACCCCAGCAAGCTACCCAGGGGTCAACCTCTGTCCCTGGACTTGCAGTAAAGGCCCCAGGAAGCCCCCTGGCCCTCCACCTAGGGGCCTCTGACCCCGGCAAGCTACCCAGGGGTCCACTTCTCTCCCTGGACTTGCAGGATAGGCCCCAGGGTGCCCCCTGGCCCTCCACCTAGGGGCCTCTGATCCCAGCTAGCTACCCAGGGGTCCACCTCTCTCCCTGAACTTGCAGTACAGGCCCCAGGGTGCCCCCTGGCCCTCCACCTAGGGGCCTCTGAGCCCAGAAAACTACCCAAGGGTCCCCCTCTCTCCCTAGACTTGCAGTAGAGGCCCCAGGGAGCCCCCTTGCCCTCCACCTAGGGGCCTAGGATCCCAAAAAGCTTCCCAGGGGTCCACCTCTCTCCCTGGACTTGCGGTAGAGGCCCCAGGGTGCCTTTTTGCCCTCCACCTAGGGGTGTCTGACACCAGCAAGCTACCCAGGGATCCACAACTCTCCCTGGACTTGCAGGATAGGCCCCAGGGTGCCCCCTGGCCCTCCAAATAGGGGCCTCTGACACCAGCAAGCTACCCAGGGATCCACCTCTCTCCCTGGATTTGCAGTAAAGGCCCTAGGGTACCCCTTCCCCCTCCACCTAGGGGCCTCTGAACCCAGCAAGCTACCCAGGGGTCCACCTCTCTCCCTGGACTTGTAGTATAGGACCAGGGTTCCCCCTGGCCCTCCACCTAGGGGCCTCTGACCCCAGCAAGCTACCCAGTTGTCCACCTCTCTCCCTGGACTTGCAGGATAGGCCCCTGGGTACTCCCTGGCCCTCCACCTAGGGGCCTCAGACCCTAGCAAGCTACCCAGCGGTCTACCTCTCTCCCTGGACTTGCAGTAGAGGCCATAGTGTGCCCCCTGGCCCTCCACCTATGGGCCTCTTACCCCAGCAAGCTACCCAAGGTTCCACCTCTCTCCCTGGACTTGCAGTATAGGCCCCAGGGTGCCCCTTGGCCCTCCACATAGGGGCCTCTGACCCCAGCAAGCTACCCAGGGTTCCACCTCTCTCCCTGGACTTGCAGTAGAGGCCCCAGTGTGTCCCCTTGTCCTCCACCAAGGGGCCTTTGACCCCAGCAAGCTACCCTGGGGTCCACCTCTCTCCCTGGACTTGCAGGATAGGCCCCAGGGTGCCCTCTTGCCCTCCACCTAGGGGCAACGGACCCCAGGAAGCTACCCTGGGGTCCACCTCTCTCCCTGGACTTGCATTAGAGGCCCCAGGGTGCCCCCTTGCCCTCCACAAAGTGGTCTCTGACCCCAGCAAGCAAACCAGTGGTCCACCTTTCTCCCTGGACTTGCAGGAAAGGCCCCAGGGTGCCCCCTGGCCTTCCACCTAGGGGCCTCTGACCCCAGCAAGCTATCCAGGGATCCACCTCTCTCCCTTGACTTGTAGTATAGGCCCCAGAGTGCCCCCTTACCCTGCACCAAGGGGCCTCTGACGCCAGCAAGCTACCCAGGGGTCCACCTCTCTCCCTGGACTTATAGTATAGGCCCCAGGGTGCCCCCTGGCCCTCCACCAAGGGGCCTCAGACCCCAGCAAGCTACCCAGGGGTCTATCTTTCTCCCTGGACTTGCAGTAGATTCTCCTGGGTGCCCCCTTGCCCTCCACAAAGTGGTCTCTGACCCCAGCAAGCAACCCAGTGGTCCACCTTTCTCCCTGGACTAGGAGGATAGGCCCCAGGGTGCCCCTTGGCCCACCACCTAGTTGCCTATGACCCCAGCAAGCTACCCAGGGGTCCACCTCTCTCCCTGGACTTGCAGTATAGGCCACAGGGGTCCCCCTTGCCCTCCACCTAGGGGCCTCTGACCCCAGCAAGCTACAAAGGGGTCCACAACTCTCCCTGGACTTGCAGGATAGGCCCCACGGTGCCCCCTGGCCCTCAACTTAGGGGCCTCTGACCCCAGAAAGCTATCCAGGGTACCACCTCTCTCCGTGGACTTGCAGGATAGGCCCCAGGGTGCCCTCTTGCCCTCCTCCCAGGGGCCTCTGACCCCAGCAAGTTACCCAGGGGTCCACAAATTTCCCTGGACTTGCAGTAGAGGCCCCAGTGTGCCCCCTGGCCCTCCACCTATGGGCCTTTGACCCCAGCAAGCTACTCAGGGGTCCACCTATGTCCCTGGACTTGCAGTAAAGTCCCCAGGAAGCCCCCTGGCCCTCCACCTAGGGGCCTCTGACCCCAGCAAGCTACCCAGGTGTTCACCTCTCTTTCTTGACTTGCAGTAGATGCCCCAGGGTGCCCCCTGGCCCTCCACCTAGGGGCCTCTGACCCCGCCAAGTTACCCAGGGGTCCACTTCTCTCCCTGGACTTGCAGGATAGGCCCCAGGGTGCCCCCTGGCCCTCCACCTAGGGGCCTCTGATCCCAGCAAGCTACCCAGGGGTCCACCTCTCTCCCTGGACTTGTAGTATAGGCCCCAGGGTGCCCCCTGGCCCTCCACCTAGGGGCCTCTGACCCCAGCAAGCTACCCAGATGTCCACCTCTCTCCCTGGACTTGCAGGATAGGCCCCAGGGTACCCCCTGGCCCACCACCTAAGGGCCTCAGACCCTAGCAAGCTACCCAGGGGTCCACCTCTCTCCCTGGACTTGCAGTAGAGGTCCCAATAAGCCCCCTGGCCCTCCACCTAGGGGCCTAAGACCCCAGCAAGTCACCTAAGAGTCCACCTCTCTCCCTGGACTTGCAGTAGAGGCCCCAGGGTGTCCCCTTGCCCTCCACCAAGGGGCCTTTGACACCAGCAAGCTACCCAGGGGTCCACCTCTCTCCCTGGACTTGCAGTAGAGCCCCCAATAAGCCCCCTGGCCCTCCACCTAGGGGCCTAAGACCACAGCAAGCTACCCAGGGGTCCATAATTCTCCCTGGACTTGCAGTAGAGGCCCCATTGTGCCCCCTGGCCCTTCACCTAGGGGCCTCTGAGCCCAGCAAACTACCCAAGGGTCCACCTCTCTCCCTGGACTTGCAGTAGAGGCCCCAGGGAGCCCCCTTGCCATCCACAAAGGGGCCTCTCATCCCAGCAAGCTACCCAGGGGTCCACCTCTCTCCCTGGACTTGCAGGATAGGCCCCAGGGTGCCCCCTGGCCCTCCACCTAGGGGCCTCTGACCCCAGCAAGCTACCCAGGGATCCACCTCTCTCCCTGCACTTGCAGTAAAGGTCCTAGGGTACCCCCTTGCCCTCCACCTAGGGGCTTCTGACCCCAGCAAGCTACCCAGGGGTCCATAACTCACCCTGGACTTGCAGTAGAGGCCCCAGGGTGCCCCCTGGCCCTCCACCTAGGGGCCTCTGAGCCCAGCAAACTACCCAAGGGTCCCCCTCTCTCCCTGGACTTGCAGTAGAGGCCCCAGGGAGCCCCCTTGCCCTCCACAAAGGGGCCAAGGACCCCAGAAAGCTACCCAGGGGTCCACCTCTCTCCCTGGACTTGCGGTAAAGGCCCCAGGGTGCCCCCTGGCCCTCCACCTAGGGGTCTCTGACACAAGCAAGCTACCCATGGGTCCACCTCTCTCCCTGGACTTGCAGGATAGGCCCCAGGGTGCCCCCTGGCCCTCAACCTAGGGGCCTCTGACCCCAGCAAGCTACCCAGGGATCCACCTCTCTCCCTGGACTTGAAGTAAAGGCCCTAGGGTATCCCCTGGCCCTCCACCTAGGGGCTTCTGACCCCAGCAAGCTACCCAGGGGTCCATAACTCTCCCTGGACTTGCAGTAGAGGCCCCAGGGTGCCCCCTGGCCCTCCACCTAGGGGCCTCTGACCCCAGCAAGCTACCCAGGGGTCTACCTCCCTCCCTGGACTTGCAGTAGAGACCATAGTGTGCCCCCTGGCCCTCCACCTATGGGCCTCTGACCACAGACTACCCAGGGGTCCACCTCTCTCCCTGGACTTGCAGTATAGGCCCCAGGGTGCCCCCTGGCCCTCCACATAGGGGACTCTGACCACAGCAAGCTACCCAGGGGTCCACCTCTCTCCCTGGACTTGCAGAATAGGCCCAAGTGTGCCCCCTGGCCCTCCACCTAGGGGCATCTGACCCCAGGAAGCTACCCAGGGGTCCACCTCTCTCCCTGGACTTGCAGTAGAGGCCCCAGGGAGCCCCCTTGCCATCCACAAAGGGGCCTCTCATCCCAGCAAGCTACCCAGGGGTCCACCTCTCTCCCTGGACTTGCAGGATAGGCCCCAGGGTGCCCCCTGGCCCTCCACCTAGGGGCATCTGACCCCAGGAAGCTACCCAGGGGTCCACCTCTCTCCCTGGATTTGCAGTAGAGGCCCCAGGGTGCCCCCTTGCCCCCCACAAAGTGGTCTCTAACCCCAGCAAGCAACCCAGTGGTCCACCTCTCTCCCTGGACTTGCAGAATAGGCCCCAGGGTGCCCCCTGGCCCTCCACCTAGGGGCCTCTGACCCCAGCAAGCTACCCAGGGATCCACGTCTCTCCCTAAACTTGCAGTAAAGGCCCTAGGGTACCCCCTTGCCCTCCACCTAGGGGCTTCTGACCCCAGCAAGCTACCCAGGGGTCCATAACTCACCCTGGACTTGCAGTAGAGGCCCCAGGGTGCCCCCTGGCCCTCCACCTAGGGGCCTCTGAGCCCAGCAAACTACCCAAGGGTCCCCCTCTCTCCCTGGACTTGCAGTAGAGGCCCCAGGGAGCCCCCTTGCCCTCCACAAAGGGGCCAAGGACCCCAGAAAGCTACCCAGGGGTCCACCTCTCTCCCTGGACTTGCGGTAAAGGCCCCAGGGTGCCCCCTTGCCCTCCACCTAGGGGTCTCTGACACAAGCAAGCTACCCATGGGTCCACAACTCTCCCTGGACTTACAGGATAGGCCCCAGGGTGCCCATTGGCCCTCCACCTAGGGGCCTCTGACCCCAGCAAGCTACCCAGGGGTCCACCTCTCTCCTTGGACTTGTAGGATAGGCCCCAGGGTGCCCCCTGGCCCTCCACCTAGGGGCCTCTGACCCCAGGAAGCTACCCAGGGGTCCACCTCTCTCCCTGGACTTGCAGTAGAGGCCCCAGGGTTTCCCCTTGCCCTCCACAAAGTGGTCTCTGACCCCAGCAAGCAACCCAGTGGTCCACCTCTCTCCCTGGACTTGCAGGATAGGCCCCAGGGTGCCCCCTGGCCCTCCACCTATGGGCCTCTGACCACAGACTACCCAGGGGTCCACCTCTCTTCCTGGACTTGTGGTAGAGGCCCCAGGGTGTCCCCTTGCCCTCCACCAAGGGGCCTTTGACCCCAGCAAGCTACCCAAGGGTCCACCTCTCTCCCTGGACTTGCAGTAGAGGCCCCAATAAGCCCCCTGGCCCTCCACCTAGGGGCCTAAGACCACAGCAAGCTACCCAAGGGTCCAACTCTCTCCCTGGACTTGCAGTAGAGGCCCCAGGGTGTCCCCTTGCCCTCCACCAAGGGGACCCTGACCCCAGATTGCTACCCAGGGGTCCACATCTCTCTTTGGACTTGCAGGATAGGCCGAAGGGTGCCCCCTGGCCCTCCACCTAGTTGCCTCTGACCCAAGCAAGCTACCCAGGGATCCACCTCTCTCCCTGGACTTGCAGTAAAGGCCCTAGGGTACCCCCTGGCCCTCCACCTAGGGGCTTCTGACCCCAGCAAACTACCCAGGGGTCCATAACTCTCCCTGGACTTGCAGTAGAGGCCCCATTGTGCCCCCTGGCCCTGCACCTAGGGGCCTCTGAGCCAAGCAAACTATCCAAGGGTCCCCCTCTCTCCCTGGACTTGCTGTAGAGGCCCCAGGGAGCCCCCTTGCCATCCACAAAGGGGCCTCTCACCCCAGCAAGCTACCCAGGGGCCCACCTGTCTCCCTGGACTTGCAGGATAGGCCCCAGGGTGCCCCCTGGCCCTCCACCTAGGGGCCTCTGACCCCAGGAAGCTACCCAGGGGTCCACCTCTCTCCCTGGACTTGCTGTAGAGGCCCCAGGGAGCCCCCTTGCCATCCACAAAGGGGCCTCTCACCCCAGCAAGCTACCCAGGGGCCCACCTGTCTCCCTGGACTTGCAGGATAGGCCCCAGGGTGCCCCATTGCCCCCCACAAAGTGGTCTCTGACACCACAAGCAACCCAGTGGTCCACCTCTCTCCCTGGACTTGCAGGATAGGCCCCAGGGTGCCCCCTGGCCCTCCACCTAGGGGCCTCTGACCCCAGCAAGCTACCCAGGGATCCACCTCTCTCCCTGCACTTGCAGTAAAGGCCCTAGGGTACACCTCTGCCCTCCACCTAGGGGCTTCTGACCCCAGCAAGCTACCCAGGGGTCCATAACTCTCCCTGGACTTGCAGTAGAGGCCCCAGGGTGCCCCCTGGCCCTCCACCTAGGGGCCTCTGAGCCCAGCAAACTAAACAAGGGTCCCCCTCTCTCCCTGGACTTGCAGTAGAGGCCCCAGGGAGCCCCCTTGACCTCCAAAAAGGGGCCAAGGACCCCAGAAAGCTACCCAGGGGTCCACCTCTCTCCCTGGACTTGCGGTAGAGGCCCCAGGGTGCCCCCTTGCCCTCCACCTAGGGGTCTCTGACACCAGCAAGCTACCCATGGGTCCACAACTCTCCCTGGACTTGCAGGATAGGCCCCAGGGTGCCCCCTGGCCCTCACCTAGGGGCCTCTGACCCCAGCAAGCTACCCATTGGTCCACCTCTCTCCTTGGACTTGCAAGATAGGCCCCAGGGTGCCCCCTGGCCCTCCACCTAGGGGCCTCTGACCCCAGGAAGCTACCCAGGGGTCCACCTCTCTCCCTGGACTTGCAGTAGAGGCCCCAGGGTGCCCCCTTGCCCTCCACAAAGTGGTCTCTGACCCCAGCAAGCAACCCAGTGGTCCACCTCTCTCCCTGGACTTGAAGTAAAGGCCCTAGGGTATCCCCTGGCCTTCCACCTAGGGGCTTCTGACCCCAGCAAGCTACCCAGGGGTCCATAACTCTCCCTGGACTTGCAGTAGAGGCCCCAGGGTGCCCCCTGGCCCTCCACCTAGGGGCCTCTGACCCCAGCAAGCTACCCAGGGGTCTACCTCTCTCCCTGGACTTGCAGTAGAGGCCATAGTGTGCCCCCTGGCCCTCCACCTGTGGGCCTCTGACCCCAGCAAGCTACCCAGGGGTCCACCTCTCTCCCTGGACTTGTAGTGTAGGCCCCAGTGTGCCCCCTTACCCTGCACCAAGGGGCCTCTGACCCCAGCAAGCTACCCAGGGGTCCACCTCTCTCCCTGGACATGCAGGATAGGCCCCAGGGTGCCCCCTGGCCCTCCACCTAGGGGCCTCTGACCCCAGCAAGCTACCCAGGGGTCCACCTCTCTCCCTGGACTTGCAGTAGTGGCCCCAATAAGACCTCTGGCCCTCCACCTAGGGAACTTTTACCCCAGCAAGCTACGCAGGGGTCCAACTCTCTCCCTGGACTTGCAGAATAGGCCCCAGGGTGCCCCCTGGCCCTCCACAAAGTGGTCTCTGACCCCAGCAAGCAACCCAGTGGTCCACCTTTCTCCCTGGACTTGCAGGAAAGGCCCCAGGGTGCCCCCTGGCCCTCCACCTAGGGGCCTCTGACCCCAGCAAGCTACCCAGGGGTCCACCGCTCTCCCTGGACTTGTAGTGTAGGCCCCAGTGTGCCCCCTTACCCTGCACCAAGGGGCCTCTGACCCCAGCAAGCTAACCAGGGGTCCACCTCTCTCCCTGCACATGCAGGATAGGCCCCAGGGTGCCCCCTGGCCCTCCACCTAGGGGCCTCTGACCCCAGCAAGCTACCCAGGGATCCACCTCTCTCCCTGGACTTGCAGTAAAGGCCCTAGGGTACCCCCTGGCCCTCCACCTAGGGGCTTCTGACCCCAGCAAGCTACCCAGGGGTCCATAACTCTCCCTGGACTTGCAGTAGAGGCCATAGTGTGCCCCCTGGCCCTCCACCTATGGGTCTCTGACCCCAGCAAGCTACCCAGGGGTCCACCTCTCTCCCTGGACTTGCAGGATAGGCCCCAGGGTGCCCCCTGGCCCTCCAGCTAGAGGCTTCTGACCCCAGGAAGTCACCCAGGGGTCCACCTCTCTCCATGGACTTGCAGTAGAGGCCCCAATAAGCCCCCTGGCCCTCCACCTAGGGGCCTAAGACCCAAGCAAGCTACCCAAGGGTCCACCTCTCTCCCTGGACTTGCAGTAGAGGCGCCAGGGTGTCCCCTTGCCCTCCACCAAGGGGCCTCTGACCCCAGCACGCTACCCATGGGTCCACATCTTTCCCTGGACTTGCAGGATAGGCCGACGGGTGCCCCCTAGCCCTCCACCTAGTTGCCTCTGACCCCAGCAAGCTACCCAGGGATCCACCTCTCTCCCTGGACTTGCAGTAAAGGCCCTAGGGTACCCCCTGGCCCTCCACCTAGGGGCCTCTGACCCCAGCAAGCTACCCAGGGGTCCACCGCTCTCCCTGGACTTGTAGTGTAGGCCCCAGTGTGCCCCCTTACCCTGCACCAAGGGGCCTCTGACCCCAGCAAGCTAACCAGGGGTCCACCTCTCTCCCTGCACATGCAGGATAGGCCCCAGGGTGCCCCCTGGCCCTCCACCTAGGGGCCTCTGACCCCAGCAAGCTACCCAGGGATCCACCTCTCTCCCTGGACTTGCAGTAAAGGCCCTAGGGTACCCCCTGGCCCTCCACCTAGGGGCTTCTGACCCCAGCAAGCTACCCAGGGGTCCATAACTCTCCTGGACTTGCAGTAGAAGCCCCAGGGTGCCCCCTTGCCCTCCACAAAGTGGTCTCTGACCCCAGCAAGCAACCCAGTGGTCCACCTTTCTCCCTGGACTTGCAGGAAAGGCCCCAGGGTGCCCCCTGGCCCTCCACCTAGGGGCCTCTGACCCCGGGAAGCTACCCAGGGATCCACCTCTCTCCCTGGACTTGTAGTAAAGGCCCCAGGGTGCCCCCTTGTACTGCACCAAGGGGCCTCAGACCCTAGCAAGCTACCCAGGGGTCTACCTCTCTCCCTGGACTTGCAGTAGAGGCCATAGTGTGCCCCCTGGCCCTCCACCTATGGGCCTCTGACCCCAGCAAGCTACCCAGGGGTCCACCTCTCTCCCTGGACTTGCAGGATAGGCCCCAGGGTGCCCCCTGGCCCTCCAGCTAGAGGCTTCTGACCCCAGGAAAATACCCAGGGGTCCGACTCCCTCCCTGGACTTGCAGTAGAGGCCTTAGGGTACCCCCTGGCCCTCCACCTAGGGGCCTCTGACCCCAGCAAGCTACCCAGGGGTCTACCTCTCTCCCTGGACTTGCAGTAGAGGCCCCAGGGTGCCCCCTGGCCCTCCAGCTAGAGGCTTCTGACCCCAGGAAGTCACCCAGGGGTCCACCTCTCTCCCTGGACTTGCAGTAGAGGCCCCAATAAGCCCCCTGGCCCTCCACCTAGGGGCCTAAGACCCCAGCAAGCTACCCAATGGTCCACCTCTCTCCCTGGACTTGCAGTAGAGGCGCCAGGGTGTCCCCTTGCCCTCCACCAAGGGGCCTCTGACCCCAGCACGCTACCCAGGGGTCCACATCTTTCCCTGGACTTGCAGGATAGGCCGACGGGTGCCCCCTAGCCCTCCACCTAGTTGCCTCTGACCCCAGCATGCTACCCAGGGATCCATCTCTCTCCCTGGACTTGCAGTAAAGGCCCTAGGGTACCCCCTGGCCCTCCACATATGGGCTTCTGACCCCAGCAAGCTACCCAGGGGTCAATAACTCTCTCTGTACTTGCAGTAGAGGCCCCAGGGTGCCCCCTGGCCCTCCACAAAGGGGCCTAGGACCCCAGAAAGCTACCCAGGGGTCCACCTCTCTCCCTGGACTTGCAGGATAGGCCCCAGGGGGCCCCCTTGCCCTCCACCTAGTTATCTCTGACACCAGCAAGCTACCCAGGGGTCCACAACTCTCCCTGGACTTGCAGGATAGGCCCCAGGGTGCCCCCTGGCCCTCCACCTAGGGGCCTCTGACCCCAGCAAGCTACCCAGGGGTCCACCTCTCTCCCTGGACTTGCAGGATAGGCCCCAGCGTGCCCCCTGGCCCTCCACCTAGGGGCCTCTGACCCCAGGAAGCTACCCAGGGGTCCACCTCTCTCCCTGGACTTGCAGTAGAGGCCCCAGGGTGCCCCTTGCCCTCCACAAAGTGGTCTCTGACCCCAGCAAGCTACCAAGGGGTCCACCTCTGTCCCTGGACTTGCAGTAAAGGCCCCAGGAAGCCCCTGGCCCTCCACCTAGGGGCCTCTGACCCCAGCAAGCTACCCATGTGTCCACCTCTCTTTCTTGACTTGCAGTAGATGCCCCAGGGTGCCCCCTGGCCCTCCACCTAGGGGCCTCTGACCCCAGCAAGCTACCCAGGGGTCCACTTCTCTCCCTGGACTTGCAGGATAGGCCCCAGGGTGCCCCCTGGCCCTCCACCTAGGGGCCTCTGATCCCAGCAAGCTACCCAGGGGTCCACCTCTCTCCCTGGACTTGTAGTATAGGCCCCAGGGTGCCCCCTGGCCCTCCACCTAGGGGCCTCTGACCCCAGCAAGCTACCCAGATGTCCAGCTCTCTTCCTGGACTTGCAGTAGAGGCCCCAATAAGCCCCCTGGCCCTCCACCTAGGGGCCTAAGACCCCAGCAAGCTACCTAAGAGTCCACCTCTCTCCCTGGACTTGCAGTAGAGGCCCCAGGGTGTCCCCTTGCCCTCCACCAAGGGGCCTTTGACTCCAGCAAGCTACCCAGGGGTCCACCTCTCTCCCTGGACTTGCAGTAGAGGCCCCAATAAGCCTCCCGGCCCTCCACCTAGGGGCCTAAGACCACAGCAAGCTACCCAAGGGTCCACCTCTCTCCCTGGACTTGCAGTAGAGGCCCCAGGGTGTCCCCTTGCCCTCCACCAAGGGGACTCTGACCCCAGAACGCTACCCAGGGGTCCACATCTCTCCCTGGACTTGCAGGATAGGCCGAAGGGTGCCCCCTGGCCCTCCACCTAGTTGCCTCTGACCCAAGCAAGCTACCCAGGGATCCACCTCTCTCCCTGGACTTGCAGTAAAGGCCCTAGGGTACCCCCTCTCCCTCCACCTAGGGGCTTCTGACCCCAGCAAGCTACCCAGGGGTCCATAACTCTCCCTGGACTTGCAGTAGAGGCCCCAGGGTGCCCCCTGGCCCTTCACCTAGGGGCCTCTGAGCCCAGCAAACTACCCAATGGTCCCCCTCTCTCCCTGGACTTGCAGTAGAGGCCCCAGGGAGCCCCCTTGCCCTCCACAAAGGGGCCTAGGACCCCAGAAAGCTACCCAGGGGTCCACCTCTCTCCCTGGACTTGCGGTAGAGGCCCCAGGGGGCCCCCTTGCCCTCCACCTAGGGGTCTCTGACACCAGCAAGCTACCCAGGGGTCCACAACTCTCCCTGGACTTGCAGGATAGGCCCCAGGGTGCCCCCTGGCCCTCCACCTAGGGGCCTCTGACCCCAGCAAGCTACCCAGGGATCCACCTCTCTCCCTGGACTTGCAGTAAAGGCTTTAGGGTACCCTCTGGCCCTCCACCTAGGGGCCTCTGACCCCAGCAAGCTACAAAGGGGTCCACAACTCTCCCTGGACTTGCAGGATAGGCCCCACGGTGCCCCCTGGCCCTCCACTTAGGGGCCTCTGACCCCAGAAAGCTATCCAGGGGTCCAACTCTCTCCGTGGACTTGCAGGATAGGCCCCAGGGTGCCCTCTTGCCCTCCACCTAGGGGCCTCTGACCCCAGCAAGCTACCCAGGGGTCCGACTCTCTCCCTGGACTTGCAGTAGAGGCCCCAGGGTGCCCCCTTGCCCTCCACCTAGGGGACTTTGACCCCAGCAAGCAACCCAGGGGTCCACCCCTCTCCCTGCACATGAAGTATAGGCCCCAGGGTGCCCCTGCCCCTCCACCCAGGGGCCTCTGACCCCAGCAAGTTACCCAGGGGTCCACAAATTTCCCTGGACTTGCAGTAGAGGCCCCAGTGTGCCCCCTGGCCCTACACCTATGGGCCTTTGACCCCAGCAAGCTACCCAGGGGTCCACCTCTGTCCCTGGACTTGCAGTAAAGGCCCCAGGAAGCCCCCTGGCCCTCCACCTAGGGGCCTCTGACCCCAGCAAGCTACCCATGTGTCCACCTCTCTTTCTTGACTTGCAGTAGATGCCCCAGGGTGCCCCCTGGCCCTCCACCTAGGGGCCTCTGACCCCAGCAAGCTACCCAGGGGTCCACTTCTCTCCCTGGACTTGCAGGATAGGCCCCAGGGTGCCCCCTGGCCCTCCACCTAGGGGCCTCTGATCCCAGCAAGCTACCCAGGGGTCCACCTCTCTCCCTGGACTTGTAGTATAGGCCCCAGGGTGCCCCCTGGCCCTCCACCTAGGGGCCTCTGACCCCAGCAAGCTACCCAGATGTCCACCTCTCTCCCTGGACTTGCAGGATAGGCCCCTTGGTACCCCCTGGCCCACCACCTAGGGGCCTCAGACCCTAGCAAGCTACCCAGGGGTCCACCTCTCTTCCTGGACTTGCAGTAGAGGCCCCAATAAGCCCCCTGGCCCTCCACCTAGGGGCCTAAGACCCCAGCAAGCTACCTAAAAGTCCACCTCTCTCCCTGGACTTGCAGTAGAGGCCCCAGGGTGTCCCCTTGCCCTCCACCAAGGGGCCTTTGACTCCAGCAAGCTACCCAGGGGTCCACCTCTCTCCCTGGACTTGCATTAGAGGCCCCAATAAGCCCCATGGCCCTCCACCTAGGGGCCTAAGACCACAGCAAGCTACCCAAGGGTCCACCTCTCTCCCTGGACTTGCAGTAGAGGCCCCAGGGTGTCCCCTTGCCCTCCACCAAGGGGACTCTGACCCCAGAACGCTACCCAGGGGTCCACTTCTCTCCCTGGACTTGCAGGATAGGCCGAAGGGTGCCCCCTGGCCCTCCACCTAGTTGCCTCTGACCCAAGCAAGCTACCCAGGAATCCACCTCTCTCCCTGGACTTGCAGTAAAGGCCCTAGGGTACCCCCTTGCCCTCCACCTAGGGGCTTCTGACCCTAGCAAGCTACCCAGGGGTCCACCTCTCTCCCTGGACTTGCGGTAGAGGCCCCAGGGTGCCCCCTTGCCCTCCACCTAGGGGTCTCTGACACCAGCAAGCTACCCATGGGTCCACCTCTCTCCCTGGACTTGCAGTAAAGGCCCTAGGGTACCCCCTTGCCCTTCAACAAGGGGCCTCTGAGCCCAGCAAACTACCCAAGGGTCCCCCTCTCTCCCTGGACTTGCAGTAGAGGCCCCAGGGAGCCCCCTTGCCATCCACAAAGGGGCTTAGGACCCCAGAATGCTACCCAGGAGTCCACCTCTCTCCCTGGACTTGTGGTAGAGGCCCCAGGGTGCCCCCTTGCCCTCCACCTAAGGGTCTCTGACACCAGCAAGCTACCCAGGGGTCCACAACTCTCCCTGGACTTGCAGGATAGGCCCCAGGGTGCCCCCTGGCCCTCCACCTAGGGGCCTCTCACCCCAGCAAGCTACCCAGGGGTCCACCTCTCTCCCTGGACTTGCAGGATAGGCCCCAGGGTGCCCCCTGGCCCTCCACCTAGGGGCCTCTGACCCCAGGAAGCTACCCAGGGGTCCACCTCTCTCCCTGGACTAGCAGTAAAGGCCCTAGGGTACCCCCTTGCCCTTCACCTAGGGGCCTCTGAGCCCAGCAAACTACCCAAGGGTCCCCCTCTCTCCCTGGACTTGCAGTAGAGGCCCCAGGGAGCCCGCTTGCCATCCACAAAGGGGCTTAGGACTCCAGAAAGCTACCCAGGAGTCCACCTCTCTCCCTGGACTTGTGGTAGAGGCCCCAGGGTGCCCCCTTGCCCTCCACCTAGGGGTCTCTGACACCAGCAAGCTACACAGGGGTCCACAACTCTCCCTGGACTTGCAGGATAGGCCCCAGGGTGCCCCCTGGCCCTCCACCTAGGGGCCTCTCACCCCAGCAAGCTACCCAGGGGTCCACCTCTCTCCCTGGACTTGCAGGATAGGCTCCAGGGTGCCCCCTGGCCCTCCACCTAGGGGCCTCTGACCCCAAGAAGCTACCCAGGGGTCCACCTCTCTCCCTGGGCTTGCAGTAGAGGCCCCAGGGTGCCCCCTTGCCCCCCACAAAGTGGTCTCTGACCCCAGCAAGCAACCCAGTGGTCCACCTCTCTCCCTGGACTTGCAGGATAGGCCCCAGGATAACCCCTGGCCCTCCACCTAGGGGCCTCTGACCCCAGCAAGCTACCCAGGGGTCCACCTCTCTCCCTGCACTTGCAGTAAAGGCCCAGGGTACCCCCTTGCCCTCCACCTAGGGGCTTCTGACTCCAGCAAGCTACCCAGGGATCCACCTCTCTCCCTGGACTTGCAGTAAAGGCCCCAGGGTGCCCCCTGGCCCTCCACCTAGGGGCCTCTGACCCCAGCAAGCTACCCAGGGATCCACCTCTCTCCCTGGACTTGCAGTAAAGGCCTTCGGGTACCCCCTGGCCCTCCACCTAGGGGCCTCTGACCCCAGCAAGCTACCCAGGGGTCTACCTCTCTCCCTGGACTTGCAGTAGAGGCCATAGTGTGCCCCCTGGCCCTCCACCTATGGGTCTCTGACCCCAGCAAGCTACCCAGGGGTCCACCTCTCTCCCTGGACTTGCAGGATAGGACCCAGGGTGCCCCCTGGCCCTCCAGCTAGAGGCTTCTGACCCCAGGAAGTCACCCAGGGGTCCACCTCTCTCCCTGGACTTGCAGTAGAGGCCCCAATAAGCCCCCTGGCCCTCCACCTAGGGGCCTAAGACCCAAGCAAGCTACCCAAGGGTCCACCTCTCTCCCTGGACTTGCAGTAGAGGCGCCAGGGTGTCCCCTTGCCCTCCACCAAGGGGCCTTTGACCCCAGCAAGCAACCCAGTGGTCCACCTCTCTCCCTGGACTTGCAGGATAGGCCCCAGGATAACCCCTGGCCCTCCACCTAGGGGCCTCTGACCCCAGCAAGCTACCCAGGGGTCCACCTCTCTCCCTGCACTTGCAGTAAAGGCCCAGGGTACCCCCTTGCCCTCCACCTAGGGGCTTCTGACTCCAGCAAGCTACCCAGGGATCCACCTCTCTCCCTGGACTTGCAGTAAAGGCCCCAGGGTGCCCCCTGGCCCTCCACCTAGGGGCCTCTGACCCCAGCAAGCTACCCAGGGATCCACCTCTCTCCCTGGACTTGCAGTAAAGGCCTTCGGGTACCCCCTGGCCCTCCACCTAGGGGCCTCTGACCCCAGCAAGCTACCCAGGGGTCTACTTCTCTCCCTGGACTTGCAGTAGAGGCCATAGTGTGCCCCCTGGCCCTCCACCTATGGGTCTCTGACCCCAGCAAGCTACCCAGGGGTCCACCTCTCTCCCTGGACTTGCAGGATAGGACCCAGGGTGCCCCCTGGCCCTCCAGCTAGAGGCTTCTGACCCCAGGAAGTCACCCAGGGGTCCACCTCTCTCCCTGGACTTGCAGTAGAGGCCCCAATAAGCCCCCTGGCCCTCCACCTAGGGGCCTAAGACCCAAGCAAGCTACCCAAGGGTCCACCTCTCTCCCTGGACTTGCAGTAGAGGCGCCAGGGTGTCCCCTTGCCCTCCACCAAGGGGCCTCTGACCCCAGCACGCTACCCATGGGTCCACATCTTTCCCTGGACTTGCAGGATAGGCCGACGGGTGCCCCCTAGCCCTCCACCTTGTTGCCTCTGACCCCAGCAAGCTACCCAGGGATCCACCTCTCTCCCTGGACTTGCAGTAAAGGCCCTAGGGTACCCCCTGGCCCTCCACATATGGGCTTCTGACCCCAGCAAGCTACCCAGGGGTCAATAACTCTCCCTGGACTTGCAGTAGGGAACCCAGGGGGCCCCCTGGCCCTCCACCTAGGGGCCTCTGAGCCCAGCAAACTACCCAAGGGTCCCCCTCTCTCCCTGGACTTGCAGTAGAGGCCCCAGGGATCCCCCTTGCCCTCCACCTAGGGGCCTCTGAGCCCAGCAAACTACCCAGGGGTCCACCTCTCTCCCTGGACTTGCAGGATAGGCCCCAGCGTGCCCCCTGGCCCTCCACCTAGGGGCCTCTGACCCCAGGAAGCTACCTAGGTGTCCACCTCTCTCCCTGGACTTGCAGTAGAGGCCCCAGGGTGCCCCTTGCCCTCCAAAAAGTGGTCTCTGACCCCAGTAAGCAACCCAGTGGTCCACCTCTCTCCATGGACTTGCAGGATAGGCCCCAGGGTGCCCCCTGGCCCTCCACCTAGGGGCCTCTGACCCCAGCAAGCTACCCAGGGATCCACCTCTCTCCCTGGACTTGCAGTAAAGGCCTTAGGGTACCCCCTGGCCCTCCACCTAGGGGCCTCTGACCCCAGCAAGCTACAAAGGGAGCTATCCAGGGGTCCACCTCTCTCCGTGGACTTGCTGGATAGGCCCCAGGGTGCCCTCTTGCCCTCCACCTAGGGGCCTCTGACCCCAGCAAGCTACCCAGGGGTCCGACTCTCTCCCTGGACTTGCAGTATAGGCCCCAGGGTGCCCCCTTGCCCTCCACCTAGGGGCCTCTGACCCCAGCAAGCAACCCAGGGGTCCACCCCTCTCCCTGCACATGAAGTATAGGCCCCAGGGTGCCCCTGCCCCTCCACCTTGGGGCCTCTGACCCCAGCAAGTTACCCAGGGGTCCACAAATTTCCCTGGACTTGCAGTAGAGGCCCCAGTGTGCCCCCTGGCCCTCCACCTATGGGCCTTTGACCCCAGCAAGCTACCCAGGGGTCCACCTCAGTCCCTGGACTTGCAGTAAAGGCCCCAGGAAGCCCCCTGGCCCTCCACCTAGGGGCCTCTGACCCCAGCAAGCTACCCATGTGTCCACCTCTCTATCTTGACTTGCAGTAGATGCCCCAGGGTGCCCCCTGGCCCTCCACCTAGGGGCCTCTGACCCCAGCAAGCTACCCAGGGGTCCACTTCTCTCCCTGGACTTGCAGGATAGGCCCCAGGGTGCCCCCTGGCCCTCCACCTAGGGGCCTCTGACCCCAGCAAGCTACCCAGATGTCCACCTCTCTCCCTGGACTTGCAGGATAGGCCCCAGGGTACCCCCTGGCCCACCACCTAGAGGCCTCAGACCCTAGCAAGCTACCCAGGGGTCCACCTCTCTTCCTGGACTTGCAGTAAAGGCCCCAATAAGCCCCCTGGCCCTCCAACAAGGGGCCTAAGACCCCAGCAAGCTACCTAAGAGTCCACCTCTCTCCCTGGACTTAAAGTAGAGGCCCCAGGGTGTCCTCTTGCCCTCCACCAAGGGGCCTTTGACCACAGCAAGCTACCCAAGGGTCCACCTCTCTCCCTGGACTTGCAGTAGAGGCCCCAGGGTGTCCCCTTGCACTCCACCAAGGGGACTCTGACCCCAGAACGCTACCCAGGGGTCCACATCTCTCCCTGGACTTGCAGGATAGGCCGAAGGGTGCCCCCTGGCCCTCCACCTAGTTGCCTCTGACCCAAGCAAGCTACCCAGGGATCCACCTCTCTCCCTGGACTTGCAGTAAAGGCCCTAGGGTACCCCCTTGCCCTCCACCTAGGGGCTTCTGACCCCAGCAAGCGACCCAGGGGTCCATAACTCTCCCTGGACTTGCAGTAGAGGCCCCAGGGTGCCCCCTGGCCCTTCACCTAGGGGCCTCTGAGCCCAGCAAACTACCCAAGGGTCCCCCTCTCTCCCTGGACTTGCAGTAGAGGCCCCAGGGAGCCCGCTTGCCATCCACAAAGGGGCTTAGGACTCCAGAAAGCTACCCAGGAGTCCACCTCTCTCCCTGGACTTGTGGTGGAGGCCCCAGGGTGCCCCCTTGCCCTCCACCTAGGGGTCTCTGACACCAGCAAGCTACACAGGGGTCCACAACTCTCCCTGGACTTGCAGGATAGGCCCCAGGGTGCCCCCTGGCCCTCCACCTAGGGGCCTCTCACCCCAGCAAGCTACCCAGGGGTCTACCTCTCTCCCTGGACTTGCTGTAGAGGCCTTAGGGTACCCCCTGGCCCTCCACCTAGGGGCCTCTGACCCCAGCAAGCTACCCAGGGGTCTACCTCTCTCCCTGGACTTGCTGTAGAGGCCATAGTGTGCCCCCTGGCCCTCCACCTATGGGCCTCTGACCCCAGCAAGCTTCCCAGGGGTCCACCTCTCTCCCTGGACTTGCAGGATAGGCCCCAGGGTGCCCCCTGGCCCTCCAGCTAGAGGCTTCTGACCCCAGGAAGTCACCCAGGGGTCCACCTCTCTCCCTGGACTTGCAGGATAGGCCCCAGGGTACCCCCTGGCCCACCACCTAGAGGCCTCAGACCCTAGCAAGCTACCCAGGGATCCACCTCTCTCCCTGGACTTGCGGTAGAGGCCCCAGGGGGCCCCCTTGCCCTCCACCTAGGGGTCTCTGACACCAGCAAGCTACCCAGGGGTCCACAACTCTTCCTGGACTTGCAGGATAGGCCCCAGGGTGCCCCCTGGCCCTCCACCTAGGGGCCTCTGACCCCAGCAAGCTACAAAGGGGTCCACCTCTCTCCCTGGACTTGCAGTAGAGGCCCCAGGGTGCCCCTTGCCCTCCACAAAGTGGTCTCTGACCCCAGTAAGCAACCCAGTGGTCCACCTCTCTCCCTGGACTTGCAGGATAGGCCCCAGGGTGCCCCCTGGCCCTCCACCTAGGGGCCTCTGACCCCAGCAAGCTACCCAGGGATCCACCTCTCTCCCTGGACTTGCAGTAAAGGCCTTAGGGTACCCCCTGGCCCTCGACCTAGGGGCCTCTGACCCCAGCAAGCTACAAAGTTGTCCACAACACTCCCTGGACTTGCAGGATAGGCCCCACGGTGCCCCCTGGCCCTCCACTTAGGGGCCTCTGACCCCAGAAAGCTATCCAGGGAGCAACCTCTCTCCGTGGACTTGCAGGATAGGCCCCAGGGTGCCCTCTTGCCCTCCACCAAGGGGCCTCTGACCCCAGCAAGCTACCCAGGGGTCCGACTCTCTCCCTGGACTTGCAGTATAGGCCCCAGGGTGCCCCCTTGCCCTCCACCTAGGGGCCTTTGACCCCAGCAAGCAACCCAGGGGTCCACCCCTCTCCCTGCACATGAAGTATAGGCCCCAGGGTGCCCCTGCCCCTCCACCTAGGGGCCTCTGACCCCAGCCAGTTACCCAGGGGTCCACAAATTTCCCTGGACTTGCAGTAAAGGCCCCAGGAAGCCCCCTGGCCCTCCACTTAGGGGCCTCTGACCCCAGCAAGCTACCCATGTGTCTACCTCTCTTTCTTGACTTGCAGTAGATGCCCCAGGGTTCCCCCTGGCCCTCCACCTAGGGGCCTCTGACCCCAGCAAGCTACCCAGGGGTCCACTTCTCTCCCTGGACTTGCAGGATATGCCCCAGGGTGCCCCCTGGCCCTCCACCTAGGGGCCTCTGATCCCAGCAAGCTACCCAGGGGTCCACCTCTCTCCCTGGACTTGTAGTATAGGCCCCAGGGTGCCCCCTGGCCCTCCACCTAGGGATCTCTGACCTGAGCAAGCTACCCAGATGTCCACCTCTCTCCCTGGACTTGCAGGATAGGCCCCAGGGTAACCCCTGGCCCACCACCTAGGGGCCTCAGACCCTAGCAAGCTACCCAGGGGTCCACCTCTCTTCCTGGACTTGCAGTAGAGGCCCCAATAAGCCCCCTGGCACTCCACCTAGGGGCTTCAGACCCCAGCAAGCTACCTAAGAGTCCACCTCTCTCCCTGGACTTGCAGTAGAGGCCCCAGGGTGTCCCCTTGCCCTCCACCAAGGGGCCTTTGACCCCAGCAAGCTACCCAGGGGTCCACCTCTCTCCCTGGACTTGCAGTAGAGGCCCCAAAAAGCCCCCTGGCCCTCCACCTGGGGCCTAAGACCACAGCAAGCTACCCAAGGGTCCACCTCTCTCCCTGGACTTGCAGTAAAGGCCCTAGGGTACCCCCTTGCCCTTCACCTAGGGGCCTCTGAGCCCAGCAAACTACCCAAGGGTCCCCCTCTCTCCCTGGACTTGCAGTAGAGGCCCCAGGGTGCCCCCCTTGCCCTCCACCTAGGGGTCTCTGACACCAGCAAGCTACCCAGGGGTCCACAACTCTCCCTGGACTTGCAGGATAGGCCCCAGGATGCCCCCTGGCCCTCCACCTAGGGGCCTCTCACCCCAGCAAGCTACCCAGGGGTCCACCTCTCTCCCTGGACTTGCAGGATAGGCCCCAGGGTGCCCCCTGGCCCTCCACCTAGGGGCCTCTGACCCCAGGAAGCTACCCAGGGTTCCACCTCTCTAGCCTGGGCTTGCAGTAGAGGCCCCAGGGTGCCCCCTTGCCCCCCACAAAGTGGTCTCTGATCCCAGCAAGCAACCCAGTGGTCCACCTCTCTCCCTGGACTTGCAGGATAGGCCCCAGGGTGCCCCCTGGCCCTCCACCTAGGGGCCTCTGACCCCAGCAAGCTACCCTGGGATCCACCTCTCTCCCTGCACTTGCAGTAAAGGCCCAGGGTACCCACTTGCTCTCCACCAAGGGGCTTCTGACCCCAGCAAGCTACCCAGGGATCCACCTCTCTCCCTGGACTTGCAGTAAAGGCCCCAGTGTGCCCCCTGGCCCTCCACCTAGGGGCCTCTGACCCCAGCAAGCTACCCAGGGATCCACCTCTCTCCCTGGACTTGCAGTAAAGGCCTTAGGGTACCCCCTGGCCCTCCACCTAGGGGCCTCTGACCCCAGCAAGCTACCCAGGGGTCTACCTCTCTCCCTGGACTTGCTGTAGAGGCCATAGTGTGCCCCCTGGCCCTCCACCTATGGGCCTCTGACCCCAGCAAGCTTCCCAGGGGTCCACCTCTCTCCCTGGACTTGCAGGATAGGCCCCAGGGTGCCCCCTGGCCCTCCAGCTAGAGGCTTCTGACCCCAGGAAGTCACCCAGGGGTCCACCTCTCTCCCTGGACTTGCAGTAGAGGCCCCAATAAGAAACCCTGGCCCTCCACCTAGGGGCCTAAGACCCAAGCAAGCTACCCAAGGGTCCACTTCTCTCCCTGGACTTGAAGTAAAGGCCCTAGGGTATCCCCTGGCCCTCCACCTAGGGGCCTCTGACCCCAGCACGCTACCCAGGGGTCCACATCTTTCCCTGGACTTGCAGGATAGGCCGAAGGGTGCCCCCTGGCCCTCCACCTAGTTGCCTCTGACCCAATCAAGCTACCCAGGGATCCACCTCTCTCCCTGGACTTGCAGTAAAGGCCCTAGGGTACCCCCTTGCCCTCCACCTAGGGGCTTCTGACCCCAGCAAGCTACCCAGGGGTCCACCTCTCTCCCTGGACTTGCGGTAGAGGCCCCAGGTAGCCCCCTTGCCCTCCACCTAGGGGTCTCTGACACCAGCAAGCTACCCATGGGTCCACCTCTCTCCCTGGACTTGCAGTAAAGGCCCTAGGGTACCCCCTTGCCCTTCACCTAGGGGCCTCTGAGCCCAGCAAACTACCCAAGGGTCCCCCTCTCTCCCTGGACTTGCAGTAGAGGCCCCAGGGAGCCCCCTTTCCTTCCACAAAGGGGCTTAGTACCCCAGAAAGCTACCCAGGAGTCCACCTCTCTCCCTGGACTTGCGGTAGAGGCCCCAGGGTGCCCCCTTGCCCTCCACCTAAGGGTCTCTGACACCAGCAAGCTACCCAGGGGTCCACAACTCTCCCTGGACTTGCAGGATAGGCCCCAGGGTGCCCCCTGGCCCTCCACCTAGGGGCCTCTCACCCCAGCAAGCTACCCAGGGGTCCACCTCTCTCCCTGGACTTGCAGTAGAGGCCCCAATAAGCCCTCTGGCCTTCCACCTAGGGAACTTTTACCCCAGCAAGCTACGCAGGGGTCCACCTCTCTCCCTGGAGTTGCGGAATAGGCCCCAGGGTGCCCCCTGGCCCTCCACCTAGGGGCCACGGACCCCAGGAAGCTACCCAGAGGTCCACAACTCTCCCTGGACTTGCAGTAGAAGCCCCAGGGTGCCCCCTGGCCCTCCACCTAGGGGCCTCTGACCCCAGGAAGCTACCCAGGGATCCACCTCTCTCCCTGGACTTGTAGTAAAGGCCCCAGGGTGCCCCCTTGCCCTGCACCAAGGGGCCTCAGACCCTAGCAAGCTACCCAGGGGTTTACCTCTCTCCCTGGACTTGCAGTAGAGGCCATAGTGTGCCCCCTGGCCCTCCACCTATGGGCCTCTGACCCCAGCAAGCTAAACAGGGGTCCACCTCTCTCCCTGGACTTGCAGGATAGGCCCCAGGGTGCCCCCTGGCCCTCCAGCTAGAGGCTTCTGACCCCAGCAAGCTACCCAGGGGTCCACCTCTCTCCCTGGACTTGCAGTAGAGGCCCCAATAAGCCCCCTGGCCCTCCACCTAGGGGCCTAAGACCCCAGCAAGCTACCCAAGGGTCCACCTCTCTCCCTGGACTTGCAGTAGAGGCCCCAGGGTGTCCCCTTGCCCTCCACCAAGGGCCCTCTGACCCCAGCACGCTACCCAGGGGTCCACATCTTTCCCTGGACTTGCAGGATAGGCCGAAGGGTGCCCCCTGGCCCTCCACCTAGTTGCCTCTGACCCCAGCAAGCTACCCAGGGATTAACCTCTCTCCCTGGACTTGCAGTAAAGGCCCTAAGGTACCCCCTGGCCCTCCACCTAGGGGCCTCTGACCCCAGCAAGTTACCCAGGGGTCCACCTCTCTCCCTGGGCTTGTAGTATAGGCCCCAGTGTGCCCCCTTACCCTGCACCAAGGGGCCTCTGACCCCAGCAAGCTACCCAGGGGTCCACCTCTCTCCCTGCACTTGCAGGATAGGCCCCAGTGTGCCCCCTGGCCCTCCACAAAGTGGTCTCTGACCCCAGCAAGCAACCCAGTTGTCCACCTTTCTCCCTGGACTTGCAGGAAAGGCCCCAGGGTGCCCCCTGGCCCTCCACCTAGGGGCTTCTGACCCCAGGAAGCTACCCAGGGGTCCACCTCCCTCCCTGGACTTGCAGTAGAGGCCCCAATAAGCCCCCTGGCCCTCCACCTAGGGGCCTAAGACCCCTGCAAGCTACCCAAGGGTCCACCTCTCTCCCTGGACTTGCAGTAGAGGCCCCAGGGTGTCCCCTTGCCCTCCACCAAGGGGCCTCTGACCCCAGCACGCTACCCAGGGGTCCACATCTTTCCCTGGACTTGCAGGATAGGCCGAAGGGTGCCCCCTGGCCCTCCACCTAGTTGCCTCTGACCCCAGCAAGCTACCCAGGGATCCACCTCTCTCCCTGGTCTTGCAGTAAAGGCCCTAGGGTACCCCCATGGCCCTCCACATAGGGGCTTCTGACCCCAGCAAGCTACCCAGGGGTCAATAACTCTCCCTGGACTTGCAGTAGAGGCCCCAGGGTGCCCCCTGGCCCTCCACCTAGGGGCCTCTGAGCCCAGCAAACTACCCAAGGGTCCCCCTCTCTCCCTGGACTTGCAGTAGAGGCCCCAGGGTGTCCCCTTGCCCTACACCAAGGGGCCTTTGACCCCAGCAAGCTACCCAGGGGTCCACCTCTCTCCCTGGACTTGCAGTAGAGGCCCCAGGGAGCCCCCTTGCCATCCACAAAGGGGCCTCTCAACCCAGCAAGCTACCCAGGGGTCCACCTCTCTCCCTGGACTTGCAGGATAGGCCCCAGGGTGCCCCCTGGCCCTCCACCTAGGGGCCTCTTACCCCAGGAAGCTACCCAGGGGTCCACCTCTCTCCCTGGACTTGCAGCAGAGGCCCCAGGGTGCCCCCTTGCCCCCCACAAAGTGGTCTCTGACCCCAGCAAGCAACCCAGTGGTCCACCTCTCTCCCTGGACTTGCAGGATAGGCCCCAGGGTGCCCCCTGGCCCTCCACCTAGGGGCCTCTGACCCCATCAAGCTACCCAGGGATCCACCTCTCTCCCTGGTCTTGCAGTAAAGGCCCCAGGGTGCCCCCTGGCCCTCCACCTAGGGGCCTAAGACCCCAGCAAGCTACCCAAGGGTCCACCTCTCTCCCTGGACTTGCAGTAGAGGCCCCAGGGTGTCCCCTTGCCCTCCACCAAGGGGCCTCTGACCCCAGCACGCTACCCAGGGGTCCACATCTTTCCCTGGACTTGCAGGATAGGCCGAGGGGTGCCCCCTGGCCCTCCACCTAGTTGCCTCTGACCCCAGCAAGCTACCCAGGGATCAACCTCTCTCCCTGGACTTGCAGTAAAGGCCCTAGGGTACCCCCTGGCCCTCCACATAGGGGCTTCTGACCCCAGCAAGCTACCCAGGGGTCAATAACTCTCCCTGGACTTGCAGTATAGGCCCCAGGGTGCCCCTGCCCCTCCACCCAGGGGCCTCTGACCCCAGCAAGTTACCCAGGGGTCCACAAATTTCCCTGGACTTGCAGTAGAGGCCCCAGTGTGCCCCCTGGCCCTACACCTATGGGCCTTTGACCCCAGCAAGCTACCCAGGGGTCCACCTCTGTCCCTGGACTTGCAGTAAAGGCCCCAGGAAGCCCCCTGGCCCTCCACCTAGGGGCCTCTGACCCCAGCAAGCTACCCATGTGTCCACCTCTCTTTCTTGACTTGCAGTAGATGCCCCAGGGTGCCCCCTGGCCCTCCACCTAGGGGCCTCTGACCCCAGCAAGCTACCCAGGGGTCCACTTCTCTCCCTGGACTTGCAGGATAGGCCCCAGGGTGCCCCCTGGCCCTCCACCTAGGGGCCTCTGATCCCAGCAAGCTACCCAGGGGTCCACCTCTCTCCCTGGACTTGTAGTATAGGCCCCAGGGTGCCCCCTGGCCCTCCACCTAGGGGCCTCTGACCCCAGCAAGCTACCCAGATGTCCACCTCTCTCCCTGGACTTGCAGGATAGGCCCCTTGGTACCCCCTGGCCCACCACCTAGGGGCCTCAGACCCTAGCAAGCTACCCAGGGGTCCACCTCTCTTCCTGGACTTGCAGTAGAGGCCCCAATAAGCCCCCTGGCCCTCCACCTAGGGGCCTAAGACCCCAGCAAGCTACCTAAAAGTCCACCTCTCTCCCTGGACTTGCAGTAGAGGCCCCAGGGTGTCCCCTTGCCCTCCACCAAGGGGCCTTTGACTCCAGCAAGCTACCCAGGGGTCCACCTCTCTCCCTGGACTTGCATTAGAGGCCCCAATAAGCCCCATGGCCCTCCACCTAGGGGCCTAAGACCACAGCAAGCTACCCAAGGGTCCACCTCTCTCCCTGGACTTGCAGTAGAGGCCCCAGGGTGTCCCCTTGCCCTCCACCAAGGGGACTCTGACCCCAGAACGCTACCCAGGGGTCCACTTCTCTCCCTGGACTTGCAGGATAGGCCGAAGGGTGCCCCCTGGCCCTCCACCTAGTTGCCTCTGACCCAAGCAAGCTACCCAGGAATCCACCTCTCTCCCTGGACTTGCAGTAAAGGCCCTAGGGTACCCCCTTGCCCTCCACCTAGGGGCTTCTGACCCTAGCAAGCTACCCAGGGGTCCACCTCTCTCCCTGGACTTGCGGTAGAGGCCCCAGGGTGCCCCCTTGCCCTCCACCTAGGGGTCTCTGACACCAGCAAGCTACCCATGGGTCCACCTCTCTCCCTGGACTTGCAGTAAAGGCCCTAGGGTACCCCCTTGCCCTTCAACAAGGGGCCTCTGAGCCCAGCAAACTACCCAAGGGTCCCCCTCTCTCCCTGGACTTGCAGTAGAGGCCCCAGGGAGCCCCCTTGCCATCCACAAAGGGGCTTAGGACCCCAGAATGCTACCCAGGAGTCCACCTCTCTCCCTGGACTTGTGGTAGAGGCCCCAGGGTGCCCCCTTGCCCTCCACCTAAGGGTCTCTGACACCAGCAAGCTACCCAGGGGTCCACAACTCTCCCTGGACTTGCAGGATAGGCCCCAGGGTGCCCCCTGGCCCTCCACCTAGGGGCCTCTCACCCCAGCAAGCTACCCAGGGGTCCACCTCTCTCCCTGGACTTGCAGGATAGGCCCCAGGGTGCCCCCTGGCCCTCCACCTAGGGGCCTCTGACCCCAGGAAGCTACCCAGGGGTCCACCTCTCTCCCTGGACTAGCAGTAAAGGCCCTAGGGTACCCCCTTGCCCTTCACCTAGGGGCCTCTGAGCCCAGCAAACTACCCAAGGGTCCCCCTCTCTCCCTGGACTTGCAGTAGAGGCCCCAGGGAGCCCGCTTGCCATCCACAAAGGGGCTTAGGACTCCAGAAAGCTACCCAGGAGTCCACCTCTCTCCCTGGACTTGTGGTAGAGGCCCCAGGGTGCCCCCTTGCCCTCCACCTAGGGGTCTCTGACACCAGCAAGCTACACAGGGGTCCACAACTCTCCCTGGACTTGCAGGATAGGCCCCAGGGTGCCCCCTGGCCCTCCACCTAGGGGCCTCTCACCCCAGCAAGCTACCCAGGGGTCCACCTCTCTCCCTGGACTTGCAGGATAGGCTCCAGGGTGCCCCCTGGCCCTCCACCTAGGGGCCTCTGACCCCAAGAAGCTACCCAGGGGTCCACCTCTCTCCCTGGGCTTGCAGTAGAGGCCCCAGGGTGCCCCCTTGCCCCCCACAAAGTGGTCTCTGACCCCAGCAAGCAACCCAGTGGTCCACCTCTCTCCCTGGACTTGCAGGATAGGCCCCAGGATAACCCCTGGCCCTCCACCTAGGGGCCTCTGACCCCAGCAAGCTACCCAGGGGTCCACCTCTCTCCCTGCACTTGCAGTAAAGGCCCAGGGTACCCCCTTGCCCTCCACCTAGGGGCTTCTGACTCCAGCAAGCTACCCAGGGATCCACCTCTCTCCCTGGACTTGCAGTAAAGGCCCCAGGGTGCCCCCTGGCCCTCCACCTAGGGGCCTCTGACCCCAGCAAGCTACCCAGGGATCCACCTCTCTCCCTGGACTTGCAGTAAAGGCCTTCGGGTACCCCCTGGCCCTCCACCTAGGGGCCTCTGACCCCAGCAAGCTACCCAGGGGTCTACCTCTCTCCCTGGACTTGCAGTAGAGGCCATAGTGTGCCCCCTGGCCCTCCACCTATGGGTCTCTGACCCCAGCAAGCTACCCAGGGGTCCACCTCTCTCCCTGGACTTGCAGGATAGGACCCAGGGTGCCCCCTGGCCCTCCAGCTAGAGGCTTCTGACCCCAGGAAGTCACCCAGGGGTCCACCTCTCTCCCTGGACTTGCAGTAGAGGCCCCAATAAGCCCCCTGGCCCTCCACCTAGGGGCCTAAGACCCAAGCAAGCTACCCAAGGGTCCACCTCTCTCCCTGGACTTGCAGTAGAGGCGCCAGGGTGTCCCCTTGCCCTCCACCAAGGGGCCTTTGACCCCAGCAAGCAACCCAGTGGTCCACCTCTCTCCCTGGACTTGCAGGATAGGCCCCAGGATAACCCCTGGCCCTCCACCTAGGGGCCTCTGACCCCATCAAGCTACCCAGGGGTCCACCTCTCTCCCTGCACTTGCAGTAAAGGCCCAGGGTACCCCCTTGCCCTCCACCTAGGGGCTTCTGACTCCAGCAAGCTACCCAGGGATCCACCTCTCTCCCTGGACTTGCAGTAAAGGCCCCAGGGTGCCCCCTGGCCCTCCACCTAGGGGCCTCTGACCCCAGCAAGCTACCCAGGGATCCACCTCTCTCCCTGGACTTGCAGTAAAGGCCTTCGGGTACCCCCTGGCCCTCCACCTAGGGGCCTCTGACCCCAGCAAGCTACCCAGGGGTCTACTTCTCTCCCTGGACTTGCAGTAGAGGCCATAGTGTGCCCCCTGGCCCTCCACCTATGGGTCTCTGACCCCAGCAAGCTACCCAGGGGTCCACCTCTCTCCCTGGACTTGCAGGATAGGACCCAGGGTGCCCCCTGGCCCTCCAGCTAGAGGCTTCTGACCCCAGGAAGTCACCCAGGGGTCCACCTCTCTCCCTGGACTTGCAGTAGAGGCCCCAATAAGCCCCCTGGCCCTCCACCTAGGGGCCTAAGACCCAAGCAAGCTACCCAAGGGTCCACCTCTCTCCCTGGACTTGCAGTAGAGGCGCCAGGGTGTCCCCTTGCCCTCCACCAAGGGGCCTCTGACCCCAGCACGCTACCCATGGGTCCACATCTTTCCCTGGACTTGCAGGATAGGCCGACGGGTGCCCCCTAGCCCTCCACCTTGTTGCCTCTGACCCCAGCAAGCTACCCAGGGATCCACCTCTCTCCCTGGACTTGCAGTAAAGGCCCTAGGGTACCCCCTGGCCCTCCACATATGGGCTTCTGACCCCAGCAAGCTACCCAGGGGTCAATAACTCTCCCTGGACTTGCAGTAGGGAACCCAGGGGGCCCCCTGGCCCTCCACCTAGGGGCCTCTGAGCCCAGCAAACTACCCAAGGGTCCCCCTCTCTCCCTGGACTTGCAGTAGAGGCCCCAGGGATCCCCCTTGCCCTCCACCTAGGGGCCTCTGAGCCCAGCAAACTACCCAGGGGTCCACCTCTCTCCCTGGACTTGCAGGATAGGCCCCAGCGTGCCCCCTGGCCCTCCACCTAGGGGCCTCTGACCCCAGGAAGCTACCTAGGTGTCCACCTCTCTCCCTGGACTTGCAGTAGAGGCCCCAGGGTGCCCCTTGCCCTCCAAAAAGTGGTCTCTGACCCCAGTAAGCAACCCAGTGGTCCACCTCTCTCCATGGACTTGCAGGATAGGCCCCAGGGTGCCCCCTGGCCCTCCACCTAGGGGCCTCTGACCCCAGCAAGCTACCCAGGGATCCACCTCTCTCCCTGGACTTGCAGTAAAGGCCTTAGGGTACCCCCTGGCCCTCCACCTAGGGGCCTCTGACCCCAGCAAGCTACAAAGGGAGCTATCCAGGGGTCCACCTCTCTCCGTGGACTTGCTGGATAGGCCCCAGGGTGCCCTCTTGCCCTCCACCTAGGGGCCTCTGACCCCAGCAAGCTACCCAGGGGTCCGACTCTCTCCCTGGACTTGCAGTATAGGCCCCAGGGTGCCCCCTTGCCCTCCACCTAGGGGCCTCTGACCCCAGCAAGCAACCCAGGGGTCCACCCCTCTCCCTGCACATGAAGTATAGGCCCCAGGGTGCCCCTGCCCCTCCACCTTGGGGCCTCTGACCCCAGCAAGTTACCCAGGGGTCCACAAATTTCCCTGGACTTGCAGTAGAGGCCCCAGTGTGCCCCCTGGCCCTCCACCTATGGGCCTTTGACCCCAGCAAGCTACCCAGGGGTCCACCTCAGTCCCTGGACTTGCAGTAAAGGCCCCAGGAAGCCCCCTGGCCCTCCACCTAGGGGCCTCTGACCCCAGCAAGCTACCCATGTGTCCACCTCTCTATCTTGACTTGCAGTAGATGCCCCAGGGTGCCCCCTGGCCCTCCACCTAGGGGCCTCTGACCCCAGCAAGCTACCCAGGGGTCCACTTCTCTCCCTGGACTTGCAGGATAGGCCCCAGGGTGCCCCCTGGCCCTCCACCTAGGGGCCTCTGACCCCAGCAAGCTACCCAGATGTCCACCTCTCTCCCTGGACTTGCAGGATAGGCCCCAGGGTACCCCCTGGCCCACCACCTAGAGGCCTCAGACCCTAGCAAGCTACCCAGGGGTCCACCTCTCTTCCTGGACTTGCAGTAAAGGCCCCAATAAGCCCCCTGGCCCTCCAACAAGGGGCCTAAGACCCCAGCAAGCTACCTAAGAGTCCACCTCTCTCCCTGGACTTAAAGTAGAGGCCCCAGGGTGTCCTCTTGCCCTCCACCAAGGGGCCTTTGACCACAGCAAGCTACCCAAGGGTCCACCTCTCTCCCTGGACTTGCAGTAGAGGCCCCAGGGTGTCCCCTTGCACTCCACCAAGGGGACTCTGACCCCAGAACGCTACCCAGGGGTCCACATCTCTCCCTGGACTTGCAGGATAGGCCGAAGGGTGCCCCCTGGCCCTCCACCTAGTTGCCTCTGACCCAAGCAAGCTACCCAGGGATCCACCTCTCTCCCTGGACTTGCAGTAAAGGCCCTAGGGTACCCCCTTGCCCTCCACCTAGGGGCTTCTGACCCCAGCAAGCGACCCAGGGGTCCATAACTCTCCCTGGACTTGCAGTAGAGGCCCCAGGGTGCCCCCTGGCCCTTCACCTAGGGGCCTCTGAGCCCAGCAAACTACCCAAGGGTCCCCCTCTCTCCCTGGACTTGCAGTAGAGGCCCCAGGGAGCCCGCTTGCCATCCACAAAGGGGCTTAGGACTCCAGAAAGCTACCCAGGAGTCCACCTCTCTCCCTGGACTTGTGGTGGAGGCCCCAGGGTGCCCCCTTGCCCTCCACCTAGGGGTCTCTGACACCAGCAAGCTACACAGGGGTCCACAACTCTCCCTGGACTTGCAGGATAGGCCCCAGGGTGCCCCCTGGCCCTCCACCTAGGGGCCTCTCACCCCAGCAAGCTACCCAGGGGTCTACCTCTCTCCCTGGACTTGCTGTAGAGGCCTTAGGGTACCCCCTGGCCCTCCACCTAGGGGCCTCTGACCCCAGCAAGCTACCCAGGGGTCTACCTCTCTCCCTGGACTTGCTGTAGAGGCCATAGTGTGCCCCCTGGCCCTCCACCTATGGGCCTCTGACCCCAGCAAGCTTCCCAGGGGTCCACCTCTCTCCCTGGACTTGCAGGATAGGCCCCAGGGTGCCCCCTGGCCCTCCAGCTAGAGGCTTCTGACCCCAGGAAGTCACCCAGGGGTCCACCTCTCTCCCTGGACTTGCAGGATAGGCCCCAGGGTACCCCCTGGCCCACCACCTAGAGGCCTCAGACCCTAGCAAGCTACCCAGGGATCCACCTCTCTCCCTGGACTTGCGGTAGAGGCCCCAGGGGGCCCCCTTGCCCTCCACCTAGGGGTCTCTGACACCAGCAAGCTACCCAGGGGTCCACAACTCTTCCTGGACTTGCAGGATAGGCCCCAGGGTGCCCCCTGGCCCTCCACCTAGGGGCCTCTGACCCCAGCAAGCTACAAAGGGGTCCACCTCTCTCCCTGGACTTGCAGTAGAGGCCCCAGGGTGCCCCTTGCCCTCCACAAAGTGGTCTCTGACCCCAGTAAGCAACCCAGTGGTCCACCTCTCTCCCTGGACTTGCAGGATAGGCCCCAGGGTGCCCCCTGGCCCTCCACCTAGGGGCCTCTGACCCCAGCAAGCTACCCAGGGATCCACCTCTCTCCCTGGACTTGCAGTAAAGGCCTTAGGGTACCCCCTGGCCCTCGACCTAGGGGCCTCTGACCCCAGCAAGCTACAAAGTTGTCCACAACACTCCCTGGACTTGCAGGATAGGCCCCACGGTGCCCCCTGGCCCTCCACTTAGGGGCCTCTGACCCCAGAAAGCTATCCAGGGAGCAACCTCTCTCCGTGGACTTGCAGGATAGGCCCCAGGGTGCCCTCTTGCCCTCCACCAAGGGGCCTCTGACCCCAGCAAGCTACCCAGGGGTCCGACTCTCTCCCTGGACTTGCAGTATAGGCCCCAGGGTGCCCCCTTGCCCTCCACCTAGGGGCCTTTGACCCCAGCAAGCAACCCAGGGGTCCACCCCTCTCCCTGCACATGAAGTATAGGCCCCAGGGTGCCCCTGCCCCTCCACCTAGGGGCCTCTGACCCCAGCCAGTTACCCAGGGGTCCACAAATTTCCCTGGACTTGCAGTAAAGGCCCCAGGAAGCCCCCTGGCCCTCCACTTAGGGGCCTCTGACCCCAGCAAGCTACCCATGTGTCTACCTCTCTTTCTTGACTTGCAGTAGATGCCCCAGGGTTCCCCCTGGCCCTCCACCTAGGGGCCTCTGACCCCAGCAAGCTACCCAGGGGTCCACTTCTCTCCCTGGACTTGCAGGATATGCCCCAGGGTGCCCCCTGGCCCTCCACCTAGGGGCCTCTGATCCCAGCAAGCTACCCAGGGGTCCACCTCTCTCCCTGGACTTGTAGTATAGGCCCCAGGGTGCCCCCTGGCCCTCCACCTAGGGATCTCTGACCTGAGCAAGCTACCCAGATGTCCACCTCTCTCCCTGGACTTGCAGGATAGGCCCCAGGGTAACCCCTGGCCCACCACCTAGGGGCCTCAGACCCTAGCAAGCTACCCAGGGGTCCACCTCTCTTCCTGGACTTGCAGTAGAGGCCCCAATAAGCCCCCTGGCACTCCACCTAGGGGCTTCAGACCCCAGCAAGCTACCTAAGAGTCCACCTCTCTCCCTGGACTTGCAGTAGAGGCCCCAGGGTGTCCCCTTGCCCTCCACCAAGGGGCCTTTGACCCCAGCAAGCTACCCAGGGGTCCACCTCTCTCCCTGGACTTGCAGTAGAGGCCCCAAAAAGCCCCCTGGCCCTCCACCTGGGGCCTAAGACCACAGCAAGCTACCCAAGGGTCCACCTCTCTCCCTGGACTTGCAGTAAAGGCCCTAGGGTACCCCCTTGCCCTTCACCTAGGGGCCTCTGAGCCCAGCAAACTACCCAAGGGTCCCCCTCTCTCCCTGGACTTGCAGTAGAGGCCCCAGGGTGCCCCCCTTGCCCTCCACCTAGGGGTCTCTGACACCAGCAAGCTACCCAGGGGTCCACAACTCTCCCTGGACTTGCAGGATAGGCCCCAGGATGCCCCCTGGCCCTCCACCTAGGGGCCTCTCACCCCAGCAAGCTACCCAGGGGTCCACCTCTCTCCCTGGACTTGCAGGATAGGCCCCAGGGTGCCCCCTGGCCCTCCACCTAGGGGCCTCTGACCCCAGGAAGCTACCCAGGGTTCCACCTCTCTAGCCTGGGCTTGCAGTAGAGGCCCCAGGGTGCCCCCTTGCCCCCCACAAAGTGGTCTCTGATCCCAGCAAGCAACCCAGTGGTCCACCTCTCTCCCTGGACTTGCAGGATAGGCCCCAGGGTGCCCCCTGGCCCTCCACCTAGGGGCCTCTGACCCCAGCAAGCTACCCTGGGATCCACCTCTCTCCCTGCACTTGCAGTAAAGGCCCAGGGTACCCACTTGCTCTCCACCAAGGGGCTTCTGACCCCAGCAAGCTACCCAGGGATCCACCTCTCTCCCTGGACTTGCAGTAAAGGCCCCAGTGTGCCCCCTGGCCCTCCACCTAGGGGCCTCTGACCCCAGCAAGCTACCCAGGGATCCACCTCTCTCCCTGGACTTGCAGTAAAGGCCTTAGGGTACCCCCTGGCCCTCCACCTAGGGGCCTCTGACCCCAGCAAGCTACCCAGGGGTCTACCTCTCTCCCTGGACTTGCTGTAGAGGCCATAGTGTGCCCCCTGGCCCTCCACCTATGGGCCTCTGACCCCAGCAAGCTTCCCAGGGGTCCACCTCTCTCCCTGGACTTGCAGGATAGGCCCCAGGGTGCCCCCTGGCCCTCCAGCTAGAGGCTTCTGACCCCAGGAAGTCACCCAGGGGTCCACCTCTCTCCCTGGACTTGCAGTAGAGGCCCCAATAAGAAACCCTGGCCCTCCACCTAGGGGCCTAAGACCCAAGCAAGCTACCCAAGGGTCCACTTCTCTCCCTGGACTTGAAGTAAAGGCCCTAGGGTATCCCCTGGCCCTCCACCTAGGGGCCTCTGACCCCAGCACGCTACCCAGGGGTCCACATCTTTCCCTGGACTTGCAGGATAGGCCGAAGGGTGCCCCCTGGCCCTCCACCTAGTTGCCTCTGACCCAATCAAGCTACCCAGGGATCCACCTCTCTCCCTGGACTTGCAGTAAAGGCCCTAGGGTACCCCCTTGCCCTCCACCTAGGGGCTTCTGACCCCAGCAAGCTACCCAGGGGTCCACCTCTCTCCCTGGACTTGCGGTAGAGGCCCCAGGTAGCCCCCTTGCCCTCCACCTAGGGGTCTCTGACACCAGCAAGCTACCCATGGGTCCACCTCTCTCCCTGGACTTGCAGTAAAGGCCCTAGGGTACCCCCTTGCCCTTCACCTAGGGGCCTCTGAGCCCAGCAAACTACCCAAGGGTCCCCCTCTCTCCCTGGACTTGCAGTAGAGGCCCCAGGGAGCCCCCTTTCCTTCCACAAAGGGGCTTAGTACCCCAGAAAGCTACCCAGGAGTCCACCTCTCTCCCTGGACTTGCGGTAGAGGCCCCAGGGTGCCCCCTTGCCCTCCACCTAAGGGTCTCTGACACCAGCAAGCTACCCAGGGGTCCACAACTCTCCCTGGACTTGCAGGATAGGCCCCAGGGTGCCCCCTGGCCCTCCACCTAGGGGCCTCTCACCCCAGCAAGCTACCCAGGGGTCCACCTCTCTCCCTGGACTTGCAGTAGAGGCCCCAATAAGCCCTCTGGCCTTCCACCTAGGGAACTTTTACCCCAGCAAGCTACGCAGGGGTCCACCTCTCTCCCTGGAGTTGCGGAATAGGCCCCAGGGTGCCCCCTGGCCCTCCACCTAGGGGCCACGGACCCCAGGAAGCTACCCAGAGGTCCACAACTCTCCCTGGACTTGCAGTAGAAGCCCCAGGGTGCCCCCTGGCCCTCCACCTAGGGGCCTCTGACCCCAGGAAGCTACCCAGGGATCCACCTCTCTCCCTGGACTTGTAGTAAAGGCCCCAGGGTGCCCCCTTGCCCTGCACCAAGGGGCCTCAGACCCTAGCAAGCTACCCAGGGGTTTACCTCTCTCCCTGGACTTGCAGTAGAGGCCATAGTGTGCCCCCTGGCCCTCCACCTATGGGCCTCTGACCCCAGCAAGCTAAACAGGGGTCCACCTCTCTCCCTGGACTTGCAGGATAGGCCCCAGGGTGCCCCCTGGCCCTCCAGCTAGAGGCTTCTGACCCCAGCAAGCTACCCAGGGGTCCACCTCTCTCCCTGGACTTGCAGTAGAGGCCCCAATAAGCCCCCTGGCCCTCCACCTAGGGGCCTAAGACCCCAGCAAGCTACCCAAGGGTCCACCTCTCTCCCTGGACTTGCAGTAGAGGCCCCAGGGTGTCCCCTTGCCCTCCACCAAGGGCCCTCTGACCCCAGCACGCTACCCAGGGGTCCACATCTTTCCCTGGACTTGCAGGATAGGCCGAAGGGTGCCCCCTGGCCCTCCACCTAGTTGCCTCTGACCCCAGCAAGCTACCCAGGGATTAACCTCTCTCCCTGGACTTGCAGTAAAGGCCCTAAGGTACCCCCTGGCCCTCCACCTAGGGGCCTCTGACCCCAGCAAGTTACCCAGGGGTCCACCTCTCTCCCTGGGCTTGTAGTATAGGCCCCAGTGTGCCCCCTTACCCTGCACCAAGGGGCCTCTGACCCCAGCAAGCTACCCAGGGGTCCACCTCTCTCCCTGCACTTGCAGGATAGGCCCCAGTGTGCCCCCTGGCCCTCCACAAAGTGGTCTCTGACCCCAGCAAGCAACCCAGTTGTCCACCTTTCTCCCTGGACTTGCAGGAAAGGCCCCAGGGTGCCCCCTGGCCCTCCACCTAGGGGCTTCTGACCCCAGGAAGCTACCCAGGGGTCCACCTCCCTCCCTGGACTTGCAGTAGAGGCCCCAATAAGCCCCCTGGCCCTCCACCTAGGGGCCTAAGACCCCTGCAAGCTACCCAAGGGTCCACCTCTCTCCCTGGACTTGCAGTAGAGGCCCCAGGGTGTCCCCTTGCCCTCCACCAAGGGGCCTCTGACCCCAGCACGCTACCCAGGGGTCCACATCTTTCCCTGGACTTGCAGGATAGGCCGAAGGGTGCCCCCTGGCCCTCCACCTAGTTGCCTCTGACCCCAGCAAGCTACCCAGGGATCCACCTCTCTCCCTGGTCTTGCAGTAAAGGCCCTAGGGTACCCCCATGGCCCTCCACATAGGGGCTTCTGACCCCAGCAAGCTACCCAGGGGTCAATAACTCTCCCTGGACTTGCAGTAGAGGCCCCAGGGTGCCCCCTGGCCCTCCACCTAGGGGCCTCTGAGCCCAGCAAACTACCCAAGGGTCCCCCTCTCTCCCTGGACTTGCAGTAGAGGCCCCAGGGTGTCCCCTTGCCCTACACCAAGGGGCCTTTGACCCCAGCAAGCTACCCAGGGGTCCACCTCTCTCCCTGGACTTGCAGTAGAGGCCCCAGGGAGCCCCCTTGCCATCCACAAAGGGGCCTCTCAACCCAGCAAGCTACCCAGGGGTCCACCTCTCTCCCTGGACTTGCAGGATAGGCCCCAGGGTGCCCCCTGGCCCTCCACCTAGGGGCCTCTTACCCCAGGAAGCTACCCAGGGGTCCACCTCTCTCCCTGGACTTGCAGCAGAGGCCCCAGGGTGCCCCCTTGCCCCCCACAAAGTGGTCTCTGACCCCAGCAAGCAACCCAGTGGTCCACCTCTCTCCCTGGACTTGCAGGATAGGCCCCAGGGTGCCCCCTGGCCCTCCACCTAGGGGCCTCTGACCCCATCAAGCTACCCAGGGATCCACCTCTCTCCCTGGTCTTGCAGTAAAGGCCCCAGGGTGCCCCCTGGCCCTCCACCTAGGGGCCTAAGACCCCAGCAAGCTACCCAAGGGTCCACCTCTCTCCCTGGACTTGCAGTAGAGGCCCCAGGGTGTCCCCTTGCCCTCCACCAAGGGGCCTCTGACCCCAGCACGCTACCCAGGGGTCCACATCTTTCCCTGGACTTGCAGGATAGGCCGAGGGGTGCCCCCTGGCCCTCCACCTAGTTGCCTCTGACCCCAGCAAGCTACCCAGGGATCAACCTCTCTCCCTGGACTTGCAGTAAAGGCCCTAGGGTACCCCCTGGCCCTCCACATAGGGGCTTCTGACCCCAGCAAGCTACCCAGGGGTCAATAACTCTCCCTGGACTTGCAGTAGAGGCCCCAGGGTGCCCCCTGGCCCTCCACCTAGGGGCCTATAAGCCCAGCAAACTACCCAAGGGTCCCCTTCTCTCCCTGGACTTGCAGTAGAGGCCCCAGGGAGCCTCCTTGCCCTCCACAAAGGGGCCTAGGACCCCAGAAAGCTACCCAGGGGTCCACCTCTCTCCCTGGACTTGCAGTAGAGGCCCCAGGGGGCCCCCTTGCCCTCCACCTAGGGGTCTCTGACACCAGCAAGCTACCCAGGGGTCCACAACTCTCCCTGGACTTGCAGGATAGGCCCCAGGGTGCCCCCTGGCCCTCCACCTAGGGGCCTCTGACCCCAGCAAGCTACCCAGGGGTCCACCTCTCTCCCTGGACTTGTAGGATAGGCCCCACGGTGCCCCCTGGCCCTCCACTTAGGGGCCTCTGACCCCAGAAAGCTATCCAGGGGACCACCTCTCTCCATGGACTTGCAGGATAGGCCCCAGGGTGCCCTCTTGCCCTCCACCTAGGGGCCTCTGACCCCAGCAAGCTACCCAGGGGTCCGACTCTCTCCCTGAACTTGCAGTATAGGCCCCAGGGTGCCCCCTTGCCCTCCACCTAGGGGCCTCTGACCCCAGCAAGTTACCCAGGGGTCCACAAATTTCCCTGGACTTGCAGTAGAGGCCCCAGTGTGCCCCCTGGCCCTCCACCTAGGGGCCTAAGACCCCAGCAAGCTACCTAAGAGTCCACCTCTCTCCCTGGACTTGCAGTAAAGGCCCCAGGAATACCCCTGGCCCTCCACCTAGGGGCCTCTGACCCCAGCAAGCTACCCATGTGTCCACCTCTCTTTCTTGACTTGCAGTATAGGCCCCAGGGTGCCCCCTTACCCTGCACCAACGGGCCTCTGACCCCAGCAAGCTACCCAGGGGTCCACCTCTCTCCCTGCACTTGCAGGATAGGCCCCAGGGTGCCCCCTGGCCCTCCACCTAGGGGCCTCTGACCCCAGCAAGAAACCCAGTGGTCCACCTCTCTCCCTGGACTTGTAGTAAAGGCCCCAGGATGTCCCCTGGCCCTGCACTTAGGGGCCTCAGACCCTAGCAAGCTACCTAGGGGTCTACCTTTCTCCCTGGACTTGCAGTAGAGGCCATAGTGTGCTCCCTGGCCCTCCACCTATTGGCCTCTGAGCCCAGCAAGCTACCCAGGGGTCCAACTTTCTCCCTGGACTTGCAGGATAGGCCCCAGGGTGCCCCCTGGCCCTCCAAATACGGGCCTCTGACCCCAGAAAGCTACCCAGGGATCCACCTCTCTCCCTGGATTTGCAGTAAAGGCCCCAGGGTACCCCCTGGCCCTCCACCTAGGGGCCTCTGACCCCAGCAAGCTACCCAGGGGTCCACCTCTCTCCCTGGACTTGTAGTATAGGCCCCAGGGTGCCCCCTTACCCTGCACCAAGGGGCCTCTGACCCCAGCAAGCTACCCAGGGGTCCACCTCTCTCCCTGCACTTGCAGGATAGGCCCCAGGGTGCCCCCTGGCCCTCCACCTAGGGGCCTCTGACCCCAGCAAGAAACCCAGTGGTCCACCTCTCTCCCTGGACTTGTAGTAAAGGCCCCAAGATGCCCCCTGGCCCTGCACCTAGGGGCCTCAAACCCCAGCAAGCTACCCAGGGATCCACCTCTCTCCCTGGATTTGCAGTAAAGGCCCTAGGGTACCCCCTGCCCCTCCACCTAGGAGCCTCTGATCCCAGCAAGCTACCCAGCGGTCTACCTCTCTCCCTGGACTTGCAGTAGAGGCCATAGTGTGCCCCCTGGCCCTCCACCTATGGGCCTCTGACACCAGCAAGCTACCCAAGGGTCCACCTCTCTCCCTGGACTTGCAGTATAGGCCCCAGGGTGCCCCTTGGCCCTCCACATAGGGGCCTTTGACCCCAGCAAGCTACCCTGGGGTCCACCTCTCTCCCTGGACTTGCAGGATAGGCCCCAGGGTGCCCCCTGGCCCTCCACCTAGGGGCCTCTGACCCCAGCAAGCTACCCAGGGATCCACCTCTCTCCCTGGACTTGCAGTAAAGGCCTTAGGGTACCCCCTGGCCCTCCACCTAGGGGCCTCTGACCCCAGCAAGCTACAAAGGGGTCCACAACTCTCCCTGGACTTGCAGGATAGGCCCCACGGTGCCCCCTGGCCCTCCACTTAGGGGCCTCTGACCCCAGAAAGCTATCCAGGGGTCCACCTCTCTCCGTGGACTTGCAGGATAGGCCCCAGGGTGCCCTCTTGCCCTCCACCTAGGGGCCTCTGACCCCAGCAAGCTACCCAGGGGTCCGACTCTTACCCTGGACTTGCAGTATAGGCCCCAGGGTGCCCCCTTGCCCTCCACCTAGGGGCCTCTGACCCCAGCAAGCAACCCAGGGGTCCACCCCTCTCCCTGCACATGAAGTATAGGCCCCAGGGTGCCCCTGCCCCTCCACCTAGGGGCCTCTGACCCCAGCAAGTTACCTAGGGGTCCATAAATTTCCCTGGACTTGCAGTAGAGGCCCCAGTGTGCCCCCTGGCCCTCCACCTATGGGCCTTTGACCCCAGCAAGCTACCCAGGGGTCCACCTCTGTCCCTGGACTTGCAGTATAGGCCCCAGGGTGCCCCCTTGCCCTCCACCTAGGGGCCTCTGACCCCAGCAAGCTACCCAGGGGTCCACTTCTCTCCCTGGACTTGCAGGATAGGCCCCAGGGTGCCATCTGGCCCTCCACCTAGGGGCCTCTGATCCCAGCAAGCTACCCAGGGGTCCACCTCTCTCCCTGGACTTGTAGTATAGGCCCCAGGGTGCCCCCTGGCCCTCCACCTAGGGGCCTCTGACCCCAGCAAGCTACCCAGATGTCCACCTCTCTCCCTGGACTTGCAGGATAGGCCCCAGGGTACCCCCTGGCCCACCACCTAGGGGCCTCAGACCCTAGCAAGCTACCCAGGGGTCCACCTCTCTTCCTGGACTTGCAGTAGAGGCCCCAATAAGCCCCCTGGCCCTCCACCTAGGGTTCTAAGACCCCAGCAAGCTACCTAAGAGTCCACCTCTCTCCCTGGACTTGCAGTAAAGGCCCCAGGAAGCCCCCTGGCCCTCCACCTAGGGGCCTCTGACCCCAGCAAGCTACCCATGTGTCCACCTCTCTTTCTTGTCTTGCAGTAGATGCCCCAGGGTGCCCCCTGGCCCTCCACCAAGGGGCGTCTGACCCCAGCAAGCTACCCAGGGGTCCACCTCTCTCCCTGCACTTGCAGGATAGGCCCCAGGGTGCCCCCTGGCCCTCCACCTAGGGGCCTCTGACCCCAGCAAGAGACCCAGTCGTCCACCTCTCTCCCTGGACTTGTAGTAAAGGCCCCAGGGTGCCCCCTGGCCCTGCACCTAGGGTCCTCAGACCCCAGCAAGCTACCTAGGGGTCTACCTTTCTCCCTGGACTTGCAGTAGAGGCCATAGTGTGCCCCCTGGCCCTCCACCTATGGGCCTCTGAGCCCAGCAAGCTACCCAGGGGTCCACCTCTCTTCCTGCACTTGCAGGATAGGCCTCAGGGTGCCCCCTGGCCCTCCACCTAGGGGCCTCTGACCCCAGCAAGAAACCCAGTGGTCCACCTCTCTCCCTGGACTTGTAGTAAAGGCCCCAGGATGCCCCCTGGCCCTGCACCTAGGGGCCTCAGACACCAGCAAGCTACCTAGGGGTCTACCTTTCTCCCTGGACTAGCAGCAGAGGCCATAGTGTGCCTTCTGGCCCTCCACCTATGGGCCTCTGAGCCCAGCAAGCTACCCAGGGGTCCAACTCTCTCCCTGGACTTGCAGGATAGGCTCCAGGGTGCCCCCTGGCCCTCCAGTTGGAGGCTTCTGACCCCAGGAAGCTACCCAGGGGTCCACCTCTCTCCTTGGACTTGCAGTAGAAGCCTCAATAAGCCCCCTGGCCCTCCACCTAGGGGCCTAAGACCCCAGCAAGCTACCCAAGGGTCCACCTCTCTCCCTGGACTTGCAGTAGAGGCCCCAGGGTATCCCCTTGCCCTCCACCAAGGGGCCTCTGACCCCAGCACGCTACCCAGGGGTCCACATCTCTCCCTAGACTTGTAGGATAGGCCGAAGGGTGCCTCCTGGCCCTCCACCTAGTTGCCTCTGACCCCAGCAAGCAACCCAGGGATCCACCTCTCTCCCTGGACTTGCAGTAAAGGCCCTAGGGTACCCCCTGGCCCTCGACCTAAGGGCTTCTGACCCTAGCAAGCTACCCAGGGGTCCATAACTCTCCCTGGACTTGCAGTAGAGGCCCCAAGGTGCCCCCTGGCCCTCCACCTAGGGGCCTCTGAGCCCAGAAAACTACCCAAGGGTCCCCCTCTCTCCCTGGACTTGCAGTAGAGGCCCCAAGGAGCTCCCTTGCCCTCCACCTAGGGGTGTCTGACACCAGCAAGCTACCCAGGGGTCCACAACTCTCCATGGACTTGCAGGATAGGCCCCAGGGTGCCCCCTGGCCCTCCAAATAGGGGCCTCTGACCCCAGAAAGCTACCCAGGGATCCACCTCTCTCCCTGGACTTGCAGGATAGGCCCCAGGGTGCCCCCTGGCCCTCCTCCTAGGGGCCTCTGACCCCAGCAAGCTACCCAGGGATCCACCTCTCTCCCTGGACTTGCAGTAAAGGCCTTAGGGTACCCCCTGGCCCTCCACCTAGGGGCCTCTGACCCCAGCAAGCTACAAAGGGGTCCACAACTCTCCCTGGACTTGCAGGATAGGCCCCACGGTGCCCCATGGCCCTCCACTTAGGGGCCTCTGACCCCAGAAAGCTGTCCAGGGGTCCACATCTCTCCGTGGACTTGCAGGATAGGCCCCAGGGTGCCCCCTTGCCCTCCACCTAGGGGCCTCTGACCCCAGCAAGCAACCCAGGGGTCCACCCCTCTCCCTGCACATGAAGTATAGGCCCCAGGGTGCCCCTGCCCCTCCACCTAGGGGCCTCTGACCCCAGCAAGTTACCCAGGGGTCCATAAATTTCCCTGGACTTGCAGTAGAGGCCCCAGTGTGCCCCCTGGCCCTCCACCTATGGGCCTTTGACCCCAGCAAGCTACCCAGGGGTCCACCTCTGTCCCTGGACTTGCATTATTGGCCCCAGGGTGCCCCCTTGCCCTCCACCTAGGGGCCTCTGACCCCAGCAAGCTACCCAGGGGTCCACTTCTCTCCCTGGACTTGCAGGATAGGCCCCAGGGTGCCATCTGGTCCTCCACCTAGGGGCCTCTGATCCCAGCAAGCTACCCAGGGGTCCACCTCTCTCCCTGGACTTGTAGTATAGGCCCCAGGGTGCCCCCTGGCCCTCCACCTAGGGGCCTCTGACCCCAGCAAGCTACCCAGATGTCCACCTCTCTCCCTGGACTTGCAGGATAGGCCCCAGGGTACCCCCTGGCCCACCACCTAGGGGCCTCAGACCCTAGCAAGCTACCCAGGGGTCCACCTCTCTTCCTGGACTTGCAGTAGAGGCCCCAATAAGCCCCCTGGCCCTCCACCTAGGGGCCTAAGACCCCAGCAAGCTACCTAAGAGTCCACCTCTCTCCCTGGACTTGCAGTAAAGGCCCCAGGAAGCCCAATGGCCCTCCACCTAGGGGCCTCTGACCCCAGCAAGCTACCCATGTGTCCACCTCTCTTTCTTGACTTGCAGTAGATGCCCCAGGGTACCCCCTGGCCCTCCACCTAGGGGCCTCTGACCCCAGCAAGCTACCCAGGGGTCCACCTCTCTCCCTGGACTTGTAGTATAGGCCCCAGGGTGCCCCCTTACCCTGCACCAAGGGGCCTCTGAACCCAGCAAGCTACCCAGGGGTCCACCTCTCTCCCTGCACTTGCAGCATAGGCCCCAGGGTGCCCCCTTGCACTCCACCTAGGGGCCTCTGACCCCAGCAAGAGACCCAGTGGTCCACCTCTCTCCCTGGACTTGTAGTAAAGGCCCCAGGGTGCCCCCTGGCCCTGGACCTAGGGGCCTCAGACCCCAGCAAGCTACCTAGGGGTCTACCTTTCTCCCTGGACTTGCAGTAGAGGCCATAGTGTGCCCCCTGGCCCTCCAGTTAGAGGCTTCTGACCCCAGGAAGCTACCCAGGGGTCCACCTCTCTCCTTGGACTTGCAGTAGAGGCCTCAATAAGCCCCCTGGCCCTCCACCTAGGGGCCTAAGACCCCAGCAAGCTACCCAAGGGTCCACCTTTCTCCCTGGACTTGCAGTAGAGGCCCCAGGGTATCCCCTTGCCCTCCACCAAGGGGCCTCTGACCCCAGCAAGCTACCCAGGGGTCCACATCTCTCCCTGAACTTGCAGGATAAGCCGAAGGGTGCCTCCTGGCCCTCCACCTAGTTGCCTCTGACCCCAGCAAGCTACCCAGGGGTCCACCTCTCTCCCTGGACTTGCAGTATAGGCCACAGGGGTCCCCCTTGCCCTCCACCTAGGGGCCTCTGACCCCAGCAAGCTATAAAGGGGTCCACAACTCTCCCTGGACTTGCAGGATAGGCCCCCCGGTGCCCCCTGGCCCTCCACTTAGGGGCCTCTGACCCCAGAAAGCTATCCAGGTGTCCACCTCTCTCCGTGGACTTGCAGGATAGGCCGCAGGGTGCCCTCTTGCCCTCCACCCAGGGGCCTCTGACCCCAGCAAGCTACCCAGGGGTCCGACTCTCTCCCTGGACTTGCAGTATAGGCCCCAGGGTGCCCCCTTGCCCTCCACATAGGGGCCTCTGACCCCAGCAAGCAACCCAGGGGTCCACCCCTCTCCCTGCACATGAAGTATAGGCCCCAGGGTGCCCCCTGGTCCTCCACCTAGGGGCCTCTGACCCCAGCAAGTTACCCAGGGGTCCACAAATTTCCCTGGACTTGCAGTAGAGGCCCCAGTGTGCCCCCTGGCCCTCCACCTATGGGCCTTTGACCCCAGCAAGCTACCCAGGGGTCAACCTCTGTCCCTGGACTTGCAGTAAAGGCCCCAGGAAGCCCCCTGGCCCTCCACCTAGGGGCCTCTGACCCCGGCAAGCTACCCAGGGGTCCACTTCTCTCCCTGGACTTGCAGGATAGGCCCCAGGGTGCCCCCTGGCCCTCCACCTAGGGGCCTCTGATCCCAGCTAGCTACCCAGGGGTCCACCTCTCTCCCTGAACTTGCAGTACAGGCCCCAGGGTGCCCCCTGGCCCTCCACCTAGGGGCCTCTGAGCCCAGAAAACTACCCAAGGGTCCCCCTCTCTCCCTAGACTTGCAGTAGAGGCCCCAGGGAGCCCCCTTGCCCTCCACCTAGGGGCCTAGGATCCCAAAAAGCTTCCCAGGGGTCCACCTCTCTCCCTGGACTTGCGGTAGAGGCCCCAGGGTGCCTTTTTGCCCTCCACCTAGGGGTGTCTGACACCAGCAAGCTACCCAGGGATCCACAACTCTCCCTGGACTTGCAGGATAGGCCCCAGGGTGCCCCCTGGCCCTCCAAATAGGGGCCTCTGACACCAGCAAGCTACCCAGGGATCCACCTCTCTCCCTGGATTTGCAGTAAAGGCCCTAGGGTACCCCTTCCCCCTCCACCTAGGGGCCTCTGAACCCAGCAAGCTACCCAGGGGTCCACCTCTCTCCCTGGACTTGTAGTATAGGACCAGGGTTCCCCCTGGCCCTCCACCTAGGGGCCTCTGACCCCAGCAAGCTACCCAGTTGTCCACCTCTCTCCCTGGACTTGCAGGATAGGCCCCTGGGTACTCCCTGGCCCTCCACCTAGGGGCCTCAGACCCTAGCAAGCTACCCAGCGGTCTACCTCTCTCCCTGGACTTGCAGTAGAGGCCATAGTGTGCCCCCTGGCCCTCCACCTATGGGCCTCTTACCCCAGCAAGCTACCCAAGGTTCCACCTCTCTCCCTGGACTTGCAGTATAAGCCCCAGGGTGCCCCTTGGCCCTCCACATAGGGGCCTCTGACCCCAGCAAGCTACCCAGGGTTCCACCTCTCTCCCTGGACTTGCAGTAGAGGCCCCAGTGTGTCCCCTTGTCCTCCACCAAGGGGCCTTTGACCCCAGCAAGCTACCCTGGGGTCCACCTCTCTCCCTGGACTTGCAGGATAGGCCCCAGGGTGCCCTCTTGCCCTCCACCTAGGGGCAACGGACCCCAGGAAGCTACCCTGGGGTCCACCTCTCTCCCTGGACTTGCATTAGAGGCCCCAGGGTGCCCCCTTGCCCTCCACAAAGTGGTCTCTGACCCCAGCAAGCAAACCAGTGGTCCACCTTTCTCCCTGGACTTGCAGGAAAGGCCCCAGGGTGCCCCCTGGCCTTCCACCTAGGGGCCTCTGACCCCAGCAAGCTATCCAGGGATCCACCTCTCTCCCTTGACTTGTAGTATAGGCCCCAGAGTGCCCCCTTACCCTGCACCAAGGGGCCTCTGACGCCAGCAAGCTACCCAGGGGTCCACCTCTCTCCCTGGACTTATAGTATAGGCCCCAGGGTGCCCCCTGGCCCTCCACCAAGGGGCCTCAGACCCCAGCAAGCTACCCAGGGGTCTATCTTTCTCCCTGGACTTGCAGTAGATTCTCCTGGGTGCCCCCTTGCCCTCCACAAAGTGGTCTCTGACCCCAGCAAGCAACCCAGTGGTCCACCTTTCTCCCTGGACTAGGAGGATAGGCCCCAGGGTGCCCCTTGGCCCACCACCTAGTTGCCTATGACCCCAGCAAGCTACCCAGGGGTCCACCTCTCTCCCTGGACTTGCAGTATAGGCCACAGGGGTCCCCCTTGCCCTCCACCTAGGGGCCTCTGACCCCAGCAAGCTACAAAGGGGTCCACAACTCTCCCTGGACTTGCAGGATAGGCCCCACGGTGCCCCCTGGCCCTCAACTTAGGGGCCTCTGACCCCAGAAAGCTATCCAGGGTACCACCTCTCTCCGTGGACTTGCAGGATAGGCCCCAGGGTGCCCTCTTGCCCTCCTCCCAGGGGCCTCTGACCCCAGCAAGTTACCCAGGGGTCCACAAATTTCCCTGGACTTGCAGTAGAGGCCCCAGTGTGCCCCCTGGCCCTCCACCTATGGGCCTTTGACCCCAGCAAGCTACTCAGGGGTCCACCTATGTCCCTGGACTTGCAGTAAAGTCCCCAGGAAGCCCCCTGGCCCTCCACCTAGGGGCCTCTGACCCCAGCAAGCTACCCAGGTGTTCACCTCTCTTTCTTGACTTGCAGTAGATGCCCCAGGGTGCCCCCTGGCCCTCCACCTAGGGGCCTCTGACCCCGCCAAGTTACCCAGGGGTCCACTTCTCTCCCTGGACTTGCAGGATAGGCCCCAGGGTGCCCCCTGGCCCTCCACCTAGGGGCCTCTGATCCCAGCAAGCTACCCAGGGGTCCACCTCTCTCCCTGGACTTGTAGTATAGGCCCCAGGGTGCCCCCTGGCCCTCCACCTAGGGGCCTCTGACCCCAGCAAGCTACCCAGATGTCCACCTCTCTCCCTGGACTTGCAGGATAGGCCCCAGGGTACCCCCTGGCCCACCACCTAAGGGCCTCAGACCCTAGCAAGCTACCCAGGGGTCCACCTCTCTCCCTGGACTTGCAGTAGAGGTCCCAATAAGCCCCCTGGCCCTCCACCTAGGGGCCTAAGACCCCAGCAAGTCACCTAAGAGTCCACCTCTCTCCCTGGACTTGCAGTAGAGGCCCCAGGGTGTCCCCTTGCCCTCCACCAAGGGGCCTTTGACACCAGCAAGCTACCCAGGGGTCCACCTCTCTCCCTGGACTTGCAGTAGAGCCCCCAATAAGCCCCCTGGCCCTCCACCTAGGGGCCTAAGACCACAGCAAGCTACCCAGGGGTCCATAATTCTCCCTGGACTTGCAGTAGAGGCCCCATTGTGCCCCCTGGCCCTTCACCTAGGGGCCTCTGAGCCCAGCAAACTACCCAAGGGTCCACCTCTCTCCCTGGACTTGCAGTAGAGGCCCCAGGGAGCCCCCTTGCCATCCACAAAGGGGCCTCTCATCCCAGCAAGCTACCCAGGGGTCCACCTCTCTCCCTGGACTTGCAGGATAGGCCCCAGGGTGCCCCCTGGCCCTCCACCTAGGGGCCTCTGACCCCAGCAAGCTACCCAGGGATCCACCTCTCTCCCTGCACTTGCAGTAAAGGTCCTAGGGTACCCCCTTGCCCTCCACCTAGGGGCTTCTGACCCCAGCAAGCTACCCAGGGGTCCATAACTCACCCTGGACTTGCAGTAGAGGCCCCAGGGTGCCCCCTGGCCCTCCACCTAGGGGCCTCTGAGCCCAGCAAACTACCCAAGGGTCCCCCTCTCTCCCTGGACTTGCAGTAGAGGCCCCAGGGAGCCCCCTTGCCCTCCACAAAGGGGCCAAGGACCCCAGAAAGCTACCCAGGGGTCCACCTCTCTCCCTGGACTTGCGGTAAAGGCCCCAGGGTGCCCCCTGGCCCTCCACCTAGGGGTCTCTGACACAAGCAAGCTACCCATGGGTCCACCTCTCTCCCTGGACTTGCAGGATAGGCCCCAGGGTGCCCCCTGGCCCTCAACCTAGGGGCCTCTGACCCCAGCAAGCTACCCAGGGATCCACCTCTCTCCCTGGACTTGAAGTAAAGGCCCTAGGGTATCCCCTGGCCCTCCACCTAGGGGCTTCTGACCCCAGCAAGCTACCCAGGGGTCCATAACTCTCCCTGGACTTGCAGTAGAGGCCCCAGGGTGCCCCCTGGCCCTCCACCTAGGGGCCTCTGACCCCAGCAAGCTACCCAGGGGTCTACCTCCCTCCCTGGACTTGCAGTAGAGACCATAGTGTGCCCCCTGGCCCTCCACCTATGGGCCTCTGACCACAGACTACCCAGGGGTCCACCTCTCTCCCTGGACTTGCAGTATAGGCCCCAGGGTGCCCCCTGGCCCTCCACATAGGGGCCTAAGACCACAGCAAGCTACCCAGGGGTCCACCTCTCTCCCTGGACTTGCAGAATAGGCCCAAGTGTGCCCCCTGGCCCTCCACCTAGGGGCATCTGACCCCAGGAAGCTACCCAGGGGTCCACCTCTCTCCCTGGACTTGCAGTAGAGGCCCCAGGGAGCCCCCTTGCCATCCACAAAGGGGCCTCTCATCCCAGCAAGCTACCCAGGGGTCCACCTCTCTCCCTGGACTTGCAGGATAGGCCCCAGGGTGCCCCCTGGCCCTCCACCTAGGGGCATCTGACCCCAGGAAGCTACCCAGGGGTCCACCTCTCTCCCTGGATTTGCAGTAGAGGCCCCAGGGTGCCCCCTTGCCCCCCACAAAGTGGTCTCTAACCCCAGCAAGCAACCCAGTGGTCCACCTCTCTCCCTGGACTTGCAGAATAGGCCCCAGGGTGCCCCCTGGCCCTCCACCTAGGGGCCTCTGACCCCAGCAAGCTACCCAGGGATCCACGTCTCTCCCTAAACTTGCAGTAAAGGCCCTAGGGTACCCCCTTGCCCTCCACCTAGGGGCTTCTGACCCCAGCAAGCTACCCAGGGGTCCATAACTCACCCTGGACTTGCAGTAGAGGCCCCAGGGTGCCCCCTGGCCCTCCACCTAGGGGCCTCTGAGCCCAGCAAACTACCCAAGGGTCCCCCTCTCTCCCTGGACTTGCAGTAGAGGCCCCAGGGAGCCCCCTTGCCCTCCACAAAGGGGCCAAGGACCCCAGAAAGCTACCCAGGGGTCCACCTCTCTCCCTGGACTTGCGGTAAAGGCCCCAGGGTGCCCCCTTGCCCTCCACCTAGGGGTCTCTGACACAAGCAAGCTACCCATGGGTCCACAACTCTCCCTGGACTTGCAGGATAGGCCCCAGGGTGCCCATTGGCCCTCCACCTAGGGGCCTCTGACCCCAGCAAGCTACCCAGGGGTCCACCTCTCTCCTTGGACTTGTAGGATAGGCCCCAGGGTGCCCCCTGGCCCTCCACCTAGGGGCCTCTGACCCCAGGAAGCTACCCAGGGGTCCACCTCTCTCCCTGGACTTGCAGTAGAGGCCCCAGGGTTTCCCCTTGCCCTCCACAAAGTGGTCTCTGACCCCAGCAAGCAACCCAGTGGTCCACCTCTCTCCCTGGACTTGCAGGATAGGCCCCAGGGTGCCCCCTGGCCCTCCACCTATGGGCCTCTGACCACAGACTACCCAGGGGTCCACCTCTCTTCCTGGACTTGTGGTAGAGGCCCCAGGGTGTCCCCTTGCCCTCCACCAAGGGGCCTTTGACCCCAGCAAGCTACCCAAGGGTCCACCTCTCTCCCTGGACTTGCAGTAGAGGCCCCAATAAGCCCCCTGGCCCTCCACCTAGGGGCCTAAGACCACAGCAAGCTACCCAAGGGTCCAACTCTCTCCCTGGACTTGCAGTAGAGGCCCCAGGGTGTCCCCTTGCCCTCCACCAAGGGGACCCTGACCCCAGATTGCTACCCAGGGGTCCACATCTCTCTTTGGACTTGCAGGATAGGCCGAAGGGTGCCCCCTGGCCCTCCACCTAGTTGCCTCTGACCCAAGCAAGCTACCCAGGGATCCACCTCTCTCCCTGGACTTGCAGTAAAGGCCCTAGGGTACCCCCTGGCCCTCCACCTAGGGGCTTCTGACCCCAGCAAACTACCCAGGGGTCCATAACTCTCCCTGGACTTGCAGTAGAGGCCCCATTGTGCCCCCTGGCCCTGCACCTAGGGGCCTCTGAGCCAAGCAAACTATCCAAGGGTCCCCCTCTCTCCCTGGACTTGCTGTAGAGGCCCCAGGGAGCCCCCTTGCCATCCACAAAGGGGCCTCTCACCCCAGCAAGCTACCCAGGGGCCCACCTGTCTCCCTGGACTTGCAGGATAGGCCCCAGGGTGCCCCCTGGCCCTCCACCTAGGGGCCTCTGACCCCAGGAAGCTACCCAGGGGTCCACCTCTCTCCCTGGACTTGCTGTAGAGGCCCCAGGGAGCCCCCTTGCCATCCACAAAGGGGCCTCTCACCCCAGCAAGCTACCCAGGGGCCCACCTGTCTCCCTGGACTTGCAGGATAGGCCCCAGGGTGCCCCATTGCCCCCCACAAAGTGGTCTCTGACACCACAAGCAACCCAGTGGTCCACCTCTCTCCCTGGACTTGCAGGATAGGCCCCAGGGTGCCCCCTGGCCCTCCACCTAGGGGCCTCTGACCCCAGCAAGCTACCCAGGGATCCACCTCTCTCCCTGCACTTGCAGTAAAGGCCCTAGGGTACACCTCTGCCCTCCACCTAGGGGCTTCTGACCCCAGCAAGCTACCCAGGGGTCCATAAATCTCCCTGGACTTGCAGTAGAGGCCCCAGGGTGCCCCCTGGCCCTCCACCTAGGGGCCTCTGAGCCCAGCAAACTAAACAAGGGTCCCCCTCTCTCCCTGGACTTGCAGTAGAGGCCCCAGGGAGCCCCCTTGCCCTCCAAAAAGGGGCCAAGGACTCCAGAAAGCTACCCAGGGGTCCACCTCTCTCCCTGGACTTGCGGTAGAGGCCCCAGGGTGCCCCCTTGCCCTCCACCTAGGGGTCTCTGACACCAGCAAGCTACCCATGGGTCCACAACTCTCCCTGGACTTGCAGGATAGGCCCCAGGGTGCCCCCTGGCCCTCCACCTAGGGGCCTCTGACCCCAGCAAGCTACCCATTGGTCCACCTCTCTCCTTGGACTTGCAAGATAGGCCCCAGGGTGCCCCCTGGCCCTCCACCTAGGGGCCTCTGACCCCAGGAAGCTACCCAGGGGTCCACCTCTCTCCCTGGACTTGCAGTAGAGGCCCCAGGGTGCCCCCTTGCCCTCCACAAAGTGGTCTCTGACCCCAGCAAGCAACCCAGTGGTCCACCTCTCTCCCTGGACTTGAAGTAAAGGCCCTAGGGTATCCCCTGGCCTTCCACCTAGGGGCTTCTGACCCCAGCAAGCTACCCAGGGGTCCATAACTCTCCCTGGACTTGCAGTAGAGGCCCCAGGGTGCCCCCTGGCCCTCCACCTAGGGGCCTCTGACCCCAGCAAGCTACCCAGGGGTCTACCTCTCTCCCTGGACTTGCAGTAGAGGCCATAGTGTGCCCCCTGGCCCTCCACCTATGGGCCTCTGACCCCAGCAAGCTACCCAGGGGTCCACCTCTCTCCCTGGACTTGTAGTGTAGGCCCCAGTGTGCCCCCTTACCCTGCACCAAGGGGCCTCTGACCCCAGCAAGCTACCCAGGGGTCCACCTCTCTCCCTGGACATGCAGGATAGGCCCCAGGGTGCCCCCTGGCCCTCCACCTAGGGGCCTCTGACCCCAGCAAGTTACCCAGGGGTCCACCTCTCTCCCTGGACTTGCAGTAGTGGCCCCAATAAGACCTCTGGCCCTCCACCTAGGGAACTTTTACCCCAGCAAGCTACGCAGGGGTCCAACTCTCTCCCTGGACTTGCAGAATAGGCCCCAGGGTGCCCCCTGGCCCTCCACAAAGTGGTCTCTGACCCCAGCAAGCAACCCAGTGGTCCACCTTTCTCCCTGGACTTGCAGGAAAGGCCCCAGGGTGCCCCCTGGCCCTCCACCTAGGGGCCTCTGACCCCAGCAAGCTACCCAGGGGTCCACCGCTCTCCCTGGACTTGTAGTGTAGGCCCCAGTGTGCCCCCTTACCCTGCACCAAGGGGCCTCTGACCCCAGCAAGCTAACCAGGGGTCCACCTCTCTCCCTGCACATGCAGGATAGGCCCCAGGGTGCCCCCTGGCCCTCCACCTAGGGGCCTCTGACCCCAGCAAGCTACCCAGGGATCCACCTCTCTCCCTGGACTTGCAGTAAAGGCCCTAGGGTACCCCCTGGCCCTCCACCTAGGGGCTTCTGACCCCAGCAAGCTACCCAGGGGTCCATAACTCTCCCTGGACTTGCAGTAGAGGCCATAGTGTGCCCCCTGGCCCTCCACCTATGGGTCTCTGACCCCAGCAAGCTACCCAGGGGTCCACCTCTCTCCCTGGACTTGCAGGATAGGCCCCAGGGTGCCCCCTGGCCCTCCAGCTAGAGGCTTCTGACCCCAGGAAGTCACCCAGGGGTCCACCTCTCTCCATGGACTTGCAGTAGAGGCCCCAATAAGCCCCCTGGCCCTCCACCTAGGGGCCTAAGACCCAAGCAAGCTACCCAAGGGTCCACCTCTCTCCCTGGACTTGCAGTAGAGGCGCCAGGGTGTCCCCTTGCCCTCCACCAAGGGGCCTCTGACCCCAGCACGCTACCCATGGGTCCACATCTTTCCCTGGACTTGCAGGATAGGCCGACGGGTGCCCCCTAGCCCTCCACCTAGTTGCCTCTGACCCCAGCAAGCTACCCAGGGATCCACCTCTCTCCCTGGACTTGCAGTAAAGGCCCTAGGGTACCCCCTGGCCCTCCACCTAGGGGCCTCTGACCCCAGCAAGCTACCCAGGGGTCCACCGCTCTCCCTGGACTTGTAGTGTAGGCCCCAGTGTGCCCCCTTACCCTGCACCAAGGGGCCTCTGACCCCAGCAAGCTAACCAGGGGTCCACCTCTCTCCCTGCACATGCAGGATAGGCCCCAGGGTGCCCCCTGGCCCTCCACCTAGGGGCCTCTGACCCCAGCAAGCTACCCAGGGATCCACCTCTCTCCCTGGACTTGCAGTAAAGGCCCTAGGGTACCCCCTGGCCCTCCACCTAGGGGCTTCTGACCCCAGCAAGCTACCCAGGGGTCCATAACTCTCCTGGACTTGCAGTAGAAGCCCCAGGGTGCCCCCTTGCCCTCCACAAAGTGGTCTCTGACCCCAGCAAGCAACCCAGTGGTCCACCTTTCTCCCTGGACTTGCAGGAAAGGCCCCAGGGTGCCCCCTGGCCCTCCACCTAGGGGCCTCTGACCCCGGGAAGCTACCCAGGGATCCACCTCTCTCCCTGGACTTGTAGTAAAGGCCCCAGGGTGCCCCCTTGTACTGCACCAAGGGGCCTCAGACCCTAGCAAGCTACCCAGGGGTCTACCTCTCTCCCTGGACTTGCAGTAGAGGCCATAGTGTGCCCCCTGGCCCTCCACCTATGGGCCTCTGACCCCAGCAAGCTACCCAGGGGTCCACCTCTCTCCCTGGACTTGCAGGATAGGCCCCAGGGTGCCCCCTGGCCCTCCAGCTAGAGGCTTCTGACCCCAGGAAAATACCCAGGGGTCCACCTCCCTCCCTGGACTTGCAGTAGAGGCCTTAGGGTACCCCCTGGCCCTCCACCTAGGGGCCTCTGACCCCAGCAAGCTACCCAGGGGTCTACCTCTCTCCCTGGACTTGCAGTAGAGGCCCCAGGGTGCCCCCTGGCCCTCCAGCTAGAGGCTTCTGACCCCAGGAAGTCACCCAGGGGTCCACCTCTCTCCCTGGACTTGCAGTAGAGGCCCCAATAAGCCCCCTGGCCCTCCACCTAGGGGCCTAAGACCCCAGCAAGCTACCCAATGGTCCACCTCTCTCCCTGGACTTGCAGTAGAGGCGCCAGGGTGTCCCCTTGCCCTCCACCAAGGGGCCTCTGACCCCAGCACGCTACCCAGGGGTCCACATCTTTCCCTGGACTTGCAGGATAGGCCGACGGGTGCCCCCTAGCCCTCCACCTAGTTGCCTCTGACCCCAGCATGCTACCCAGGGATCCATCTCTCTCCCTGGACTTGCAGTAAAGGCCCTAGGGTACCCCCTGGCCCTCCACATATGGGCTTCTGACCCCAGCAAGCTACCCAGGGGTCAATAACTCTCTCTGTACTTGCAGTAGAGGCCCCAGGGTGCCCCCTGGCCCTCCACCTAGGGGCCTCTGAGCCCAGCAAACTACCCAAGGGTCCCCCTCTCTCCCTGGACTTGCAGTAGAGGCCCCAGGGAGCCCCCTTGCCCTCCACAAAGGGGCCTAGGACCCCAGAAAGCTACCCAGGGGTCCACCTCTCTCCCTGGACTTGCAGGATAGGCCCCAGATGGCCCCCTTGCCCTCCACCTAGTTATCTCTGACACCAGCAAGCTACCCAGGGGTCCACAACTCTCCCTGGACTTGCAGGATAGGCCCCAGGGTGCCCCCTGGCCCTCCACCTAGGGGCCTCTGACCCCAGCAAGCTACCCAGGGGTCCACCTCTCTCCCTGGACTTGCAGGATAGGCCCCAGCGTGCCCCCTGGCCCTCCACCTAGGGGCCTCTGACCCCAGGAAGCTACCCAGGGGTCCACCTCTCTCCCTGGACTTGCAGTAGAGGCCCCAGGGTGCCCCTTGCCCTCCACAAAGTGGTCTCTGACCCCAGCAAGCTACCAAGGGGTCCACCTCTGTCCCTGGACTTGCAGTAAAGGCCCCAGGAAGCCCCTGGCCCTCCACCTAGGGGCCTCTGACCCCAGCAAGCTACCCATGTGTCCACCTCTCTTTCTTGACTTGCAGTAGATGCCCCAGGGTGCCCCCTGGCCCTCCACCTAGGGGCCTCTGACCCCAGCAAGCTACCCAGGGGTCCACTTCTCTCCCTGGACTTGCAGGATAGGCCCCAGGGTGCCCCCTGGCCCTCCACCTAGGGGCCTCTGATCCCAGCAAGCTACCCAGGGGTCCACCTCTCTCCCTGGACTTGTAGTATAGGCCCCAGGGTGCCCCCTGGCCCTCCACCTAGGGGCCTCTGACCCCAGCAAGCTACCCAGATGTCCAGCTCTCTTCCTGGACTTGCAGTAGAGGCCCCAATAAGCCCCCTGGCCCTCCACCTAGGGGCCTAAGACCCCAGCAAGCTACCTAAGAGTCCACCTCTCTCCCTGGACTTGCAGTAGAGGCCCCAGGGTGTCCCCTTGCCCTCCACCAAGGGGCCTTTGACTCCAGCAAGCTACCCAGGGGTCCACCTCTCTCCCTGGACTTGCAGTAGAGGCCCCAATAAGCCTCCCGGCCCTCCACCTAGGGGCCTAAGACCACAGCAAGCTACCCAAGGGTCCACCTCTCTCCCTGGACTTGCAGTAGAGGCCCCAGGGTGTCCCCTTGCCCTCCACCAAGGGGACTCTGACCCCAGAACGCTACCCAGGGGTCCACATCTCTCCCTGGACTTGCAGGATAGGCCGAAGGGTGCCCCCTGGCCCTCCACCTAGTTGCCTCTGACCCAAGCAAGCTACCCAGGGATCCACCTCTCTCCCTGGACTCGCAGTAAAGGCCCTAGGGTACCCCCTCTCCCTCCACCTAGGGGCTTCTGACCCCAGCAAGCTACCCAGGGGTCCATAACTCTCCCTGGACTTGCAGTAGAGGCCCCAGGGTGCCCCCTGGCCCTTCACCTAGGGGCCTCTGAGCCCAGCAAACTACCCAATGGTCCCCCTCTCTCCCTGGACTTGCAGTAGAGGCCCCAGGGAGCCCCCTTGCCCTCCACAAAGGGGCCTAGGACCCCAGAAAGCTACCCAGGGGTCCACCTCTCTCCCTGGACTTGCGGTAGAGGCCCCAGGGGGCCCCCTTGCCCTCCACCTAGGGGTCTCTGACACCAGCAAGCTACCCAGGGGTCCACAACTCTCCCTGGACTTGCAGGATAGGCCCCAGGGTGCCCCCTGGCCCTCCACCTAGGGGCCTCTGACCCCAGCAAGCTACCCAGGGATCCACCTCTCTCCCTGGACTTGCAGTAAAGGCTTTAGGGTACCCTCTGGCCCTCCACCTAGGGGCCTCTGACCCCAGCAAGCTACAAAGGGGTCCACAACTCTCCCTGGACTTGCAGGATAGGCCCCACGGTGCCCCCTGGCCCTCCACTTAGGGGCCTCTGACCCCAGAAAGCTATCCAGGGGTCCAACTCTCTCCGTGGACTTGCAGGATAGGCCCCAGGGTGCCCTCTTGCCCTCCACCTAGGGGCCTCTGACCCCAGCAAGCTACCCAGGGGTCCGACTCTCTCCCTGGACTTGCAGTAGAGGCCCCAGGGTGCCCCCTTGCCCTCCACCTAGGGGACTTTGACCCCAGCAAGCAACCCAGGGGTCCACCCCTCTCCCTGCACATGAAGTATAGGCCCCAGGGTGCCCCTGCCCCTCCACCCAGGGGCCTCTGACCCCAGCAAGTTACCCAGGGGTCCACAAATTTCCCTGGACTTGCAGTAGAGGCCCCAGTGTGCCCCCTGGCCCTACACCTATGGGCCTTTGACCCCAGCAAGCTACCCAGGGGTCCACCTCTGTCCCTGGACTTGCAGTAAAGGCCCCAGGAAGCCCCCTGGCCCTCCACCTAGGGGCCTCTGACCCCAGCAAGCTACCCATGTGTCCACCTCTCTTTCTTGACTTGCAGTAGATGCCCCAGGGTGCCCCCTGGCCCTCCACCTAGGGGCCTCTGACCCCAGCAAGCTACCCAGGGGTCCACTTCTCTCCCTGGACTTGCAGGATAGGCCCCAGGGTGCCCCCTGGCCCTCCACCTAGGGGCCTCTGATCCCAGCAAGCTACCCAGGGGTCCACCTCTCTCCCTGGACTTGTAGTATAGGCCCCAGGGTGCCCCCTGGCCCTCCACCTAGGGGCCTCTGACCCCAGCAAGCTACCCAGATGTCCACCTCTCTCCCTGGACTTGCAGGATAGGCCCCTTGGTACCCCCTGGCCCACCACCTAGGGGCCTCAGACCCTAGCAAGCTACCCAGGGGTCCACCTCTCTTCCTGGACTTGCAGTAGAGGCCCCAATAAGCCCCCTGGCCCTCCACCTAGGGGCCTAAGACCCCAGCAAGCTACCTAAAAGTCCACCTCTCTCCCTGGACTTGCAGTAGAGGCCCCAGGGTGTCCCCTTGCCCTCCACCAAGGGGCCTTTGACTCCAGCAAGCTACCCAGGGGTCCACCTCTCTCCCTGGACTTGCAGTAGAGGCCCCAATAAGCCCCATGGCCCTCCACCTAGGGGCCTAAGACCACAGCAAGCTACCCAAGGGTCCACCTCTCTCCCTGGACTTGCAGTAGAGGCCCCAGGGTGTCCCCTTGCCCTCCACCAAGGGGACTCTGACCCCAGAACGCTACCCAGGGGTCCACTTCTCTCCCTGGACTTGCAGGATAGGCCGAAGGGTGCCCCCTGGCCCTCCACCTAGTTGCCTCTGACCCAAGCAAGCTACCCAGGAATCCACCTCTCTCCCTGGACTTGCAGTAAAGGCCCTAGGGTACCCCCTTGCCCTCCACCTAGGGGCTTCTGACCCTAGCAAGCTACCCAGGGGTCCACCTCTCTCCCTGGACTTGCGGTAGAGGCCCCAGGGTGCCCCCTTGCCCTCCACCTAGGGGTCTCTGACACCAGCAAGCTACCCATGGGTCCACCTCTCTCCCTGGACTTGCAGTAAAGGCCCTAGGGTACCCCCTTGCCCTTCAACAAGGGGCCTCTGAGCCCAGCAAACTACCCAAGGGTCCCCCTCTCTCCCTGGACTTGCAGTAGAGGCCCCAGGGAGCCCCCTTGCCATCCACAAAGGGGCTTAGGACCCCAGAATGCTACCCAGGAGTCCACCTCTCTCCCTGGACTTGTGGTAGAGGCCCCAGGGTGCCCCCTTGCCCTCCACCTAGGGGTCTCTGACACCAGCAAGCTACCCAGGGGTCCACAACTCTCCCTGGACTTGCAGGATAGGCCCCAGGGTGCCCCCTGGCCCTCCGCCTAGGGGCCTCTCACCCCAGCAAGCTACCCAGGGGTCCACCTCTCTCCCTGGACTTGCAGGATAGGCCCCAGGGTGCCCCCTGGCCCTCCACCTAGGGGCCTCTGACCCCAGGAAGCTACCCAGGGGTCCACCTCTCTCCCTGGACTAGCAGTAAAGGCCCTAGGGTACCCCCTTGCCCTTCACCTAGGGGCCTCTGAGCCCAGCAAACTACCCAAGGGTCCCCCTCTCTCCCTGGACTTGCAGTAGAGGCCCCAGGGAGCCCGCTTGCCATCCACAAAGGGGCTTAGGACTCCAGAAAGCTACCCAGGAGTCCACCTCTCTCCCTGGACTTGTGGTAGAGGCCCCAGGGTGCCCCCTTGCCCTCCACCTAGGGGTCTCTGACACCAGCAAGCTACACAGGGGTCCACAACTCTCCCTGGACTTGCAGGATAGGCCCCAGGGTGCCCCCTGGCCCTCCACCTAGGGGTCTCTCACCCCAGCAAGCTACCCAGGGGTCCACCTCTCTCCCTGGACTTGCAGGATAGGCTCCAGGGTGCCCCCTGGCCCTCCACCTAGGGGCCTCTGACCCCAAGAAGCTACCCAGGGGTCCACCTCTCTCCCTGGGCTTGCAGTAGAGGCCCCAGGGTGCCCCCTTGCCCCCCACAAAGTGGTCTCTGACCCCAGCAAGCAACCCAGTGGTCCACCTCTCTCCCTGGACTTGCAGGATAGGCCCCAGGATAACCCCTGGCCCTCCACCTAGGGGCCTCTGACCCCAGCAAGCTACCCAGGGGTCCACCTCTCTCCCTGCACTTGCAGTAAAGGCCCAGGGTACCCCCTTGCCCTCCACCTAGGGGCTTCTGACTCCAGCAAGCTACCCAGGGATCCACCTCTCTCCCTGGACTTGCAGTAAAGGCCCCAGGGTGCCCCCTGGCCCTCCACCTAGGGGCCTCTGACCCCAGCAAGCTACCCAGGGATCCACCTCTCTCCCTGGACTTGCAGTAAAGGCCTTCGGGTACCCCCTGGCCCTCCACCTAGGGGCCTCTGACCCCAGCAAGCTACCCAGGGGTCTACCTCTCTCCCTGGACTTGCAGTAGAGGCCATAGTGTGCCCCCTGGCCCTCCACCTATGGGTCTCTGACCCCAGCAAGCTACCCAGGGGTCCACCTCTCTCCCTGGACTTGCAGGATAGGACCCAGGGTGCCCCCTGGCCCTCCAGCTAGAGGCTTCTGACCCCAGGAAGTCACCCAGGGGTCCACCTCTCTCCCTGGACTTGCAGTAGAGGCCCCAATAAGCCCCCTGGCCCTCCACCTAGGGGCCTAAGACCCAAGCAAGCTACCCAAGGGTCCACCTCTCTCCCTGGACTTGCAGTAGAGGCGCCAGGGTGTCCCCTTGCCCTCCACCAAGGGGCCTCTGACCCCAGCAAGCAACCCAGTGGTCCACCTCTCTCCCTGGACTTGCAGGATAGGCCCCAGGATAACCCCTGGCCCTCCACCTAGGGGCCTCTGACCCCAGCAAGCTACCCAGGGGTCCACCTCTCTCCCTGCACTTGCAGTAAAGGCCCAGGGTACCCCCTTGCCCTCCACCTAGGGGCTTCTGACTCCAGCAAGCTACCCAGGGATCCACCTCTCTCCCTGGACTTGCAGTAAAGGCCCCAGGGTGCCCCCTGGCCCTCCACCTAGGGGCCTCTGACCCCAGCAAGCTACCCAGGGATCCACCTCTCTCCCTGGACTTGCAGTAAAGGCCTTCGGGTACCCCCTGGCCCTCCACCTAGGGGCCTCTGACCCCAGCAAGCTACCCAGGGGTCTACCTCTCTCCCTGGACTTGCAGTAGAGGCCATAGTGTGCCCCCTGGCCCTCCACCTATGGGTCTCTGACCCCAGCAAGCTACCCAGGGGTCCACCTCTCTCCCTGGACTTGCAGGATAGGACCCAGGGTGCCCCCTGGCCCTCCAGCTAGAGGCTTCTGACCCCAGGAAGTCACCCAGGGGTCCACCTCTCTCCCTGGACTTGCAGTAGAGGCCCCAATAAGCCCCCTGGCCCTCCACCTAGGGGCCTAAGACCCAAGCAAGCTACCCAAGGGTCCACCTCTCTCCCTGGACTTGCAGTAGAGGCGCCAGGGTGTCCCCTTGCCCTCCACCAAGGGGCCTCTGACCCCAGCACGCTACCCATGGGTCCACATCTTTCCCTGGACTTGCAGGATAGGCCGACGGGTGCCCCCTAGCCCTCCACCTAGTTGCCTCTGACCCCAGCAAGCTACCCAGGGATCCACCTCTCTCCCTGGACTTGCAGTAAAGGCCCTAGGGTACCCCCTGGCCCTCCACATATGGGCTTCTGACCCCAGCAAGCTACCCAGGGGTCAATAACTCTCCCTGGACTTGCAGTAGGGAACCCAGGGGGCCCCCTGGCCCTCCACCTAGGGGCCTCTGAGCCCAGCAAACTACCCAAGGGTCCCCCTCTCTCCCTGGACTTGCAGTAGAGGCCCCAGGGATCCCCCTTGCCCTCCACCTAGGGGCCTCTGAGCCCAGCAAACTACCCAGGGGTCCACCTCTCTCCCTGGACTTGCAGGATAGGCCCCAGCGTGCCCCCTGGCCCTCCACCTAGGGGCCTCTGACCCCAGGAAGCTACCTAGGTGTCCACCTCTCTCCCTGGACTTGCAGTAGAGGCCCCAGGGTGCCCCTTGCCCTCCAAAAAGTGGTCTCTGACCCCAGTAAGCAACCCAGTGGTCCACCTCTCTCCATGGACTTGCAGGATAGGCCCCAGGGTGCCCCCTGGCCCTCCACCTAGGGGCCTCTGACCCCAGCAAGCTACCCAGGGATCCACCTCTCTCCCTGGACTTGCAGTAAAGGCCTTAGGGTACCCCCTTGCCCTCCACCTAGGGGCCTCTGACCCCAGCAAGCAACCCAGGGGTCCACCCCTCTCCCTGCACATGAAGTATAGGCCCCAGGGTGCCCCTGCCCCTCCACCTTGGGGCCTCTGACCCCAGCAAGTTACCCAGGGGTCCACAAATTTCCCTGGACTTGCAGTAGAGGCCCCAGTGTGCCCCCTGGCCCTCCACCTATGGGCCTTTGACCCCAGCAAGCTACCCAGGGGTCCACCTCAGTCCCTGGACTTGCAGTAAAGGCCCCAGGAAGCCCCCTGGCCCTCCACCTAGGGGCCTCTGACCCCAGCAAGCTACCCATGTGTCCACCTCTCTTTCTTGACTTGCAGTAGATGCCCCAGGGTGCCCCCTGGCCCTCCACCTAGGGGCCTCTGACCCCAGCAAGCTACCCAGGGGTCCACTTCTCTCCCTGGACTTGCAGGATAGGCCCCAGGGTGCCCCCTGGCCCTCCACCTAGGGGCCTCTGACCCCAGCAAGCTACCCAGATGTCCACCTCTCTCCCTGGACTTGCAGGATAGGCCCCAGGGTACCCCCTGGCCCACCACCTAGAGGCCTCAGACCCTAGCAAGCTACCCAGGGGTCCACCTCTCTTCCTGGACTTGCAGTAAAGGCCCCAATAAGCCCCCTGGCCCTCCAACAAGGGGCCTAAGACCCCAGCAAGCTACCTAAGAGTCCACCTCTCTCCCTGGACTTAAAGTAGAGGCCCCAGGGTGTCCTCTTGCCCTCCACCAAGGGGCCTTTGACCACAGCAAGCTACCCAAGGGTCTACCTCTCTCCCTGGACTTGCAGTAGAGGCCCCAGGGTGTCCCCTTGCACTCCACCAAGGGGACTCTGACCCCAGAACGCTACCCAGGGGTCCACATCTCTCCCTGGACTTGCAGGATAGGCCGAAGGGTGCCCCCTGGCCCTCCACCTAGTTGCCTCTGACCCAAGCAAGCTACCCAGGGATCCACCTCTCTCCCTGGACTTGCAGTAAAGGCCCTAGGGTACCCCCTTGCCCTCCACCTAGGGGCTTCTGACCCCAGCAAGCGACCCAGGGGTCCATAACTCTCCCTGGACTTGCAGTAGAGGCCCCAGGGTGCCCCCTGGCCCTTCACCTAGGGGCCTCTGAGCCCAGCAAACTACCCAAGGGTCCCCCTCTCTCCCTGGACTTGCAGTAGAGGCCCCAGGGAGCCCGCTTGCCATCCACAAAGGGGCTTAGGACTCCAGAAAGCTACCCAGGAGTCCACCTCTCTCCCTGGACTTGTGGTAGAGGCCCCAGGGTGCCCCCTTGCCCTCCACCTAGGGGTCTCTGACACCAGCAAGCTACACAGGGGTCCACAACTCTCCCTGGACTTGCAGGATAGGCCCCAGGGTGCCCCCTGGCCCTCCACCTAGGGGCCTCTCACCCCAGCAAGCTACCCAGGGGTCTACCTCTCTCCCTGGACTTGCTGTAGAGGCCTTAGGGTACCCCCTGGCCCTCCACCTAGGGGCCTCTGACCCCAGCAAGCTACCCAGGGGTCTACCTCTCTCCCTGGACTTGCTGTAGAGGCCATAGTGTGCCCCCTGGCCCTCCACCTATGGGCCTCTGACCCCAGCAAGCTTCCCAGGGGTCCACCTCTCTCCCTGGACTTGCAGGATAGGCCCCAGGGTACCCCCTGGCCCACCACCTAGAGGCCTCAGACCCTAGCAAGCTACCCAGGGATCCACCTCTCTCCCTGGACTTGCGGTAGAGGCCCCAGGGGGCCCCCTTGCCCTCCACCTAGGGGTCTCTGACACCAGCAAGCTACCCAGGGGTCCACAACTCTTCCTGGACTTGCAGGATAGGCCCCAGGGTGCCCCCTGGCCCTCCACCTAGGGGCCTCTGACCCCAGCAAGCTACAAAGGGGTCCACCTCTCTCCCTGGACTTGCAGTAGAGGCCCCAGGGTGCCCCTTGCCCTCCACAAAGTGGTCTCTGACCCCAGTAAGCAACCCAGTGGTCCACCTCTCTCCCTGGACTTGCAGGATAGGCCCCAGGGTGCCCCCTGGCCCTCCACCTAGGGGCCTCTGACCCCAGCAAGCTACCCAGGGATCCACCTCTCTCCCTGGACTTGCAGTAAAGGCCTTAGGGTACCCCCTGGCCCTCGACCTAGGGGCCTCTGACCCCAGCAAGCTACAAAGTTGTCCACAACACTCCCTGGACTTGCAGGATAGGCCCCACGGTGCCCCCTGGCCCTCCACTTAGGGGCCTCTGACCCCAGAAAGCTATCCAGGGAGCAACCTCTCTCCGTGGACTTGCAGGATAGGCCCCAGGGTGCCCTCTTGCCCTCCACCAAGGGGCCTCTGACCCCAGCAAGCTACCCAGGGGTCCGACTCTCTCCCTGGACTTGCAGTATAGGCCCCAGGGTGCCCCCTTGCCCTCCACCTAGGGGCCTTTGACCCCAGCAAGCAACCCAGGGGTCCACCCCTCTCCTTGCACATGAAGTATAGGCCCCAGGGTGCCCCTGCCCCTCCACCTAGGGGCCTCTGACCCCAGCCAGTTACCCAGGGGTCCACAAATTTCCCTGGACTTGCAGTAAAGGCCCCAGGAAGCCCCCTGGCCCTCCACCTAGGGGCCTCTGACCCCAGCAAGCTACCCATGTGTCTACCTCTCTTTCTTGACTTGCAGTAGATGCCCCAGGGTTCCCCCTGGCCCTCCACCTAGGGGCCTCTGACCCCAGCAAGCTACCCAGGGGTCCACTTCTCTCCCTGGACTTGCAGGATATGCCCCAGGGTGCCCCCTGGCCCTCCACCTAGGGGCCTCTGATCCCAGCAAGCTACCCAGGGGTCCACCTCTCTCCCTGGACTTGTAGTATAGGCCCCAGGGTGCCCCCTGGCCCTCCACCTAGGGATCTCTGACCTGAGCAAGCTACCCAGATGTCCACCTCTCTCCCTGGACTTGCAGGATAGGCCCCAGGGTAACCCCTGGCCCACCACCTAGGGGCCTCAGACCCTAGCAAGCTACCCAGGGGTCCACCTCTCTTCCTGGACTTGCAGTAGAGGCCCCAATAAGCCCCCTGGCACTCCACCTAGGGGCTTCAGACCCCAGCAAGCTACCTAAGAGTCCACCTCTCTCCCTGGACTTGCAGTAGAGGCCCCAGGGTGTCCCCTTGCCCTCCACCAAGGGGCCTTTGACCCCAGCAAGCTACCCAGGGGTCCACCTCTCTCCCTGGACTTGCAGTAGAGGCCCCAAAAAGCCCCCTGGCCCTCCACCTGGGGCCTAAGACCACAGCAAGCTACCCAAGGGTCCACCTCTCTCCCTGGACTTGCAGTAAAGGCCCTAGGGTACCCCCTTGCCCTTCACCTAGGGGCCTCTGAGCCCAGCAAACTACCCAAGGGTCCCCCTCTCTCCCTGGACTTGCAGTAGAGGCCCCAGGGTGCCCCCCTTGCCCTCCACCTAGGGGTCTCTGACACCAGCAAGCTACCCAGGGGTCCACAACTCTCCCTGGACTTGCAGGATAGGCCCCAGGATGCCCCCTGGCCCTCCACCTAGGGGCCTCTCACCCCAGCAAGCTACCCAGGGGTCCACCTCTCTCCCTGGACTTGCAGGATAGGCCCCAGGGTGCCCCCTGGCCCTCCACCTAGGGGCCTCTGACCCCAGGAAGCTACCCAGGGTTCCACCTCTCTAGCCTGGGCTTGCAGTAGAGGCCCCAGGGTGCCCCCTTGCCCCCCACAAAGTGGTCTCTGATCCCAGCAAGCAACCCAGTGGTCCACCTCTCTCCCTGGACTTGCAGGATAGGCCCCAGGGTGCCCCCTGGCCCTCCACCTAGGGGCCTCTGACCCCAGCAAGCTACCCTGGGATCCACCTCTCTCCCTGCACTTGCAGTAAAGGCCCAGGGTACCCACTTGCTCTCCACCAAGGGGCTTCTGACCCCAGCAAGCTACCCAGGGATCCACCTCTCTCCCTGGACTTGCAGTAAAGGCCCCAGTGTGCCCCCTGGCCCTCCACCTAGGGGCCTCTGACCCCAGCAAGCTACCCAGGGATCCACCTCTCTCCCTGGACTTGCAGTAAAGGCCTTAGGGTACCCCCTGGCCCTCCACCTAGGGGCCTCTGACCCCAGCAAGCTACCCAGGGGTCTACCTCTCTCCCTGGACTTGCTGTAGAGGCCATAGTGTGCCCCCTGGCCCTCCACCTATGGGCCTCTGACCCCAGCAAGCTTCCCAGGGGTCCACCTCTCTCCCTGGACTTGCAGGATAGGCCCCAGGGTGCCCCCTGGCCCTCCAGCTAGAGGCTTCTGACCCCAGGAAGTCACCCAGGGGTCCACCTCTCTCCCTGGACTTGCAGTAGAGGCCCCAATAAGAAACCCTGGCCCTCCACCTAGGGGCCTAAGACCCAAGCAAGCTACCCAAGGGTCCACCTCTCTCCCTGGACTTGAAGTAAAGGCCCTAGGGTATCCCCTGGCCCTCCACCTAGGGGCCTCTGACCCCAGCACGCTACCCAGGGGTCCACATCTTTCCCTGGACTTGCAGGATAGGCCGAAGGGTGCCCCCTGGCCCTCCACCTAGTTGCCTCTGACCCAAGCAAGCTACCCAGGGATCCACCTCTCTCCCTGGACTTGCAGTAAAGGCCCTAGGGTACCCCCTTGCCCTCCACCTAGGGGCTTCTGACCCCAGCAAGCTACCCAGGGGTCCACCTCTCTCCCTGGACTTGCGGTAGAGGCCCCAGGTAGCCCCCTTGCCCTCCACCTAGGGGTCTCTGACACCAGCAAGCTACCCATGGGTCCACCTCTCTCCCTGGACTTGCAGTAAAGGCCCTAGGGTACCCCCTTGCCCTTCACCTAGGGGCCTCTGAGCCCAGCAAACTACCCAAGGGTCCCCCTCTCTCCCTGGACTTGCAGTAGAGGCCCCAGGGAGCCCCCTTTCCATCCACAAAGGGGCTTAGTACCCCAGAAAGCTACCCAGGAGTCCACCTCTCTCCCTGGACTTGCGGTAGAGGCCCCAGGGTGCCCCCTTGCCCTCCACCTAAGGGTCTCTGACACCAGCAAGCTACCCAGGGGTCCACAACTCTCCCTGGACTTGCAGGATAGGCCCCAGGGTGCCCCCTGGCCCTCCACCTAGGGGCCTCTCACCCCAGCAAGCTACCCAGGGGTCCACCTCTCTCCCTGGACTTGCAGTAGAGGCCCCAATAAGCCCTCTGGCCTTCCACCTAGGGAACTTTTACCCCAGCAAGCTACGCAGGGGTCCACCTCTCTCCCTGGAGTTGCGGAGTAGGCCCCAGGGTGCCCCCTGGCCCTCCACCTAGGGGCCACGGACCCCAGGAAGCTACCCAGAGGTCCACAACTCTCCCTGGACTTGCAGTAGAAGCCCCAGGGTGCCCCCTGGCCCTCCACCTAGGGGCCTCTGACCCCAGGAAGCTACCCAGGGATCCACCTCTCTCCCTGGACTTGTAGTAAAGGCCCCAGGGTGCCCCCTTGCCCTGCACCAAGGGGCCTCAGACCCTAGCAAGCTACCCAGGGGTTTACCTCTCTCCCTGGACTTGCATTAGAGGCCATAGTGTGCCCCCTGGCCCTCCACCTATGGGCCTCTGACCCCAGCAAGCTACACAGGGGTCCACCTCTCTCCCTGGACTTGCAGGATAGGCCCCAGGGTGCCCCCTGGCCCTCCAGCTAGAGGCTTCTGACCCCAGCAAGCTACCCAGGGGTCCACCTCTCTCCCTGGACTTGCAGTAGAGGCCCCAATAAGCCCCCTGGCCCTCCACCTAGGGGCCTAAGACCCCAGCAAGCTACCCAAGGGTCCACCTCTCTCCCTGGACTTGCAGTAGAGGCCCCAGGGTGTCCCCTTGCCCTCCACCAAGGGCCCTCTGACCCCAGCACGCTACCCAGGGGTCCACATCTTTCCCTGGACTTGCAGGATAGGCCGAAGGGTGCCCCCTGGCCCTCCACCTAGTTGCCTCTGACCCCAGCAAGCTACCCAGGGATTAACCTCTCTCCCTGGACTTGCAGTAAAGGCCCTAAGGTACCCCCTGGCCCTCCACCTAGGGGCCTCTGACCCCAGCAAGTTACCCAGGGGTCCACCTCTCTCCCTGGACTTGTAGTATAGGCCCCAGTGTGCCCCCTTACCCTGCACCAAGGGGCCTCTGACCCCAGCAAGCTACCCAGGGGTCCACCTCTCTCCCTGCACTTGCAGGATAGGCCCCAGTGTGCCCCCTGGCCCTCCACAAAGTGGTCTCTGACCCCAGCAAGCAACCCAGTGGTCCACCTTTCTCCCTGGACTTGCAGGAAAGGCCCCAGGGTGCCCCCTGGCCCTCCACCTAGGGGCTTCTGACCCCAGGAAGCTACCCAGGGGTCCACCTCCCTCCCTGGACTTGCAGTAGAGGCCCCAATAAGCCCCCTGGCCTTCCACCTAGGGGCCTAAGACCCCTGCAAGCTACCCAAGGGTCCACCTCTCTCCCTGGACTTGCAGTAGAGGCCCCAGGGTGTCCCCTTGCCCTCCACCAAGGGGCCTCTGACCCCAGCACGCTACCCAGGGGTCCACATCTTTCCCTGGACTTGCAGGATAGGCCGAAGGGTGCCCACTGGCCCTCCACCTAGTTGCCTCTGACCCCAGCAAGCTACCCAGGGATCCACCTCTCTCCCTGGTCTTGCAGTAAAGGCCCTAGGGTACCCCCATGGCCCTCCACATAGGGGCTTCTGACCCCAGCAAGCTACCCAGGGGTCAATAACTCTCCCTGGACTTGCAGTAGAGGCCCCAGGGTGCCCCCTGGCCCTCCACCTAGGGGCCTCTGAGCCCAGCAAACTACCCAAGGGTCCCCCTCTCTCCCTGGACTTGCAGTAGAGGCCCCAGGGTGTCCCCTTGCCCTACACCAAGGGGCCTTTGACCCCAGCAAGCTACCCAGGGGTCCACCTCTCTCCCTGGACTTGCAGTAGAGGCCCCAGGGAGCCCCCTTGCCATCCACAAAGGGGCCTCTCAACCCAGCAAGCTACCCAGGGGTCCACCTCTCTCCCTGGACTTGCAGGATAGGCCCCAGGGTGCCCCCTGGCCCTCCACCTAGGGGCCTCTTACCCCAGGAAGCTACCCAAGGGTCCACCTCTCTCCCTGGACTTGCAGCAGAGGCCCCAGGGTGCCCCCTTGCCCCCCACAAAGTGGTCTCTGACCCCAGCAAGCAACCCAGTGGTCCACCTCTCTCCCTGGACTTGCAGGATAGGCCCCAGGGTGCCCCCTGGCCCTCCACCTAGGGGCCTCTGACCCCATCAAGCTACCCAGGGATCCACCTCTCTCCCTGGTCTTGCAGTAAAGGCCCCAGGGTGCCCCCTGGCCCTCCACCTAGGGGCCTAAGACCCCAGCAAGCTACCCAAGGGTCCACCTCTCTCCCTGGACTTGCAGTAGAGGCCCCAGGGTGTCCCCTTGCCCTCCACCAAGGGGCCTCTGACCCCAGCACGCTACCCAGGGGTCCACATCTTTCCCTGGACTTGCAGGATAGGCCGAGGGGTGCCCCCTGGCCCTCCACCTAGTTGCCTCTGACCCCAGCAAGCTACCCAGGGATCAACCTCTCTCCCTGGACTTGCAGTAAAGGCCCTAGGGTACCCCCTGGCCCTCCACATAGGGGCTTCTGACCCCAGCAAGCTACCCAGGGGTCAATAACTCTCCCTGGACTTGCAGTAGAGGCCCCAGGGTGCCCCCTGGCCCTCCACCTAGGGGCCTATAAGCCCAGCAAACTACCCAAGGGTCCCCTTCTCTCCCTGGACTTGCAGTAGAGGCCCCAGGGAGCCTCCTTGCCCTCCACAAAGGGGCCTAGGACCCCAGAAAGCTACCCAGGGGTCCACCTCTCTCCCTGGACTTGCGGTAGAGGCCCCAGGGGGCCCCCTTGCCCTCCACCTAGGGGTCTCTGACACCAGCAAGCTACCCAGGGGTCCACAACTCTCCCTGGACTTGCAGGATAGGCCCCAGGGTGCCCCCTGGCCCTCCACCTAGGGGCCTCTGACCCCAGCAAGCTACCCAGGGGTCCACCTCTCTCCCTGGACTTGTAGGATAGGCCCCACGGTGCCCCCTGGCCCTCCACTTAGGGGCCTCTGACCCCAGAAAGCTATCCAGGGGACCACCTCTCTCCATGGACTTGCAGGATAGGCCCCAGGGTGCCCTCTTGCCCTCCACCTAGGGGCCTCTGACCCCAGCAAGCTACCCAGGGGTCCGACTCTCTCCCTGAACTTGCAGTATAGGCCCCAGGGTGCCCCCTTGCCCTCCACCTAGGGGCCTCTGACCCCAGCAAGTTACCCAGGGGTCCACAAATTTCCCTGGACTTGCAGTAGAGGCCCCAGTGTGCCCCCTGGCCCTCCACCTATGGGCCTTTGACCCCAACAAGCTACCCAGGGGTCCACCTCTGTCCCAGGACTTGCAGTAAAGGCCCCAGGAAGCCCCCTGGCCCTCCACCTAGGGGCCTCTGACCCCAGCAAGCTACCCATGTGTCCACCTCTTTTTCTTGACTTGCAGTAGATGCCCCAGGGTGCCCCCTGGCCCTCCACCTAGGGGCCTCTGACCCCAGCAAGCTACCCAGGGGTCCACTTCTCTCCCTGGACTTGCAGGATAGGCCCCAGGGTGCCATCTGGCCCTCCACCTAGGGGCCTCTGATCCCAGCAAGCTACCCAGGGGTCCACCTCTCTCCCTGGACTTGTAGTATAGGCCCCAGGGTGCCCCCTGGCCCTCCACCTAGGGGCCTCTGACCCCAGCAAGCTACCCAGATGTCCAACTCTCTCCCTGGACTTGCAGGATAGGCCCCAGGGTACCCCCTGGCCCACCACCTAGGGGCCTCAGACCCTAGCAAGCTACCCAGGGGTCCACCTCTCTACTTGGACTTGCAGTAGAGGCCCCAATAAGCCCCCTGACCCTCAACCTAGGGGCATAAGACCCCAGCAAGCTACCTAAGAGTCCACCTCTCTCCCTGGACTTGCAGTAAAGGCCCCAGGAAGCCCCCTGGCCCTCCACCTAGGGGCCTCTGACCCCAGCAAGCTACCCATGTGTCCACCTCTCTTTCTTGACTTGCAGTAGATGCCCCAGGGTGCCCCTTGGCCCTCCACATAGGGGCCTCTGACCCCAGCAAGCTACCCAGGGGTCCACCTCTCTCCCTGGACTTGCAGTAGAGGCCCAAATAAGCCCTCTGGCCCTCCACCTAGGGAACTTTTACCCCTGCAAGCTACGCAGGGGTCCACCTCTCTCCCTGGACTTGCAGAATAGGCCCCAGGGTGCCCCCTGGCCCTCCACCTAGGGGCCACGGACCCCAGGAAGCTACCCAGGGGTCCACAACTCTCCCTGGACTTGGAGTAGAAGCCCCAGGGTGCCCCCTTGCCCTCCACAAAGTGGTCTCTGACCCCAGCAAGCAACCCAGTGGTCTACCTCTCTCCCTGGACTTGCAGTAGAGGCCATAGTGTGCCCCCTGGCCCTCCACCTATGGGCCTCTGACCCCAGCAAGCTACCCAAGGGTCCACCTCTCTCCCTGGACTTGCAGTATAGGCCCCAGGGTGCCCCTTGGCCCTCCACATAGGGGCCTCTGACCCCAGCAAGCTACCCAGGGTTCCACCTCTCTCCCTGGACTTGCAGTAGAGGCCCCAGTGTGTCCCCTTGCCCTCCACCAAGGGGCCTTTGACCCCAGCAAGCTACCCTGGGGTCCACCTCTCTCCCTGGACTTGCAGGATAGGCCCCAGGGTGCCCCCTTGCCCTCCACCTAGGGGCAACGGACCCCAGGAAGCTACCCAGGGGTCCACCTATCTCCCTGGACTTGCAGTAGAGGCCCCAGGGTGCCCCCTTGCCCTCCACAAAGTGGTCTCTGACCCCAGCAAGCAACCCAGTGGTCCACCTTTCTCCCTGGACTTGCAGGAAAGGCCCCAGGGTGCCCCCTGGCCTTCCACCTAGGGGCCTCTGACCCCAGCAAGCTACCCAGGGGTCCACCTCTCTCCCTGGACTTGTAGTATAAGCCCCAGGGTGCCCCCTTACCCTGCACCAAGGGGCCTCTGACGCCAGCAAGCTACCCAGGGGTCCACCTCTCTCCCTGGACTTATAGTATAGGCCCCAGGGTGCCCCCTGGCCCTCCACCAAGGGGCCTCAGACCCCAGCAAGCTACCCAGGGGTCTACCTTTCTCCCTGGACTTGCAGTAGGTTCCCCAGGGTGCCCCCTTGCCCTCCACAAAGTGGTCTCTGACCCCAGCAAGCAAGCCAGTGGTCCACCTCTCTCCCTGGACTAGGAGGATAGGCCCCAGGGTGCCCCCTGGCCCACCACCTAGTTGCCTACGACCCCAGCAAGCTACCCAGGGGTCCACCTCTCTCCCTGGACTTGCAGTATAGGCCACAGGGGTCCCCTTTGCCCTCCACCTAGGGGCCTCTAACCCCAGCAAGCTACAAAGGGGTCCACAACTCTCCCTGGACTTGCAGGATAGGCCCCAGGGTGCCCCCTTGCCCTCCACTTAGGGGCCTCTGACCCCAGAAAGCTATCCATGGGTCCACCTCTCTCCGTGGACTTGCAGGATAGGCCCCAGGGTGCCCTCTTGCCCTCCACCCAGGGGCCTCTGACCCCAGCAAGCTACCAAGGGGTCCGACTCTCTCCCTGGACTTGCAGTATAGGCCCCAGGGTGCCCCATTGCCCTCCACATAGGGGCCTCTGACCCCAGCAAGCAACCCAGGGGTCCACCCCTCTCCCTGCACATGAAGTATAGGCCCCAGGGTGCCCCCTGGTCCTCCACCTAGGGGCCTCTGACCCCAGCAAGTTACCCAGGGGTCCACAAATTTCCCTGGACTTGCAGTAGAGGCCCCAGGGTGCCCCCTGGCCCTCCACCTATGGGCCTTTGACCCCAGCAAGCTACACAGGGGTCCACCTCTGTCCCTGGACTTGCAGTAATGGCCCCAGGAAGCCCCCTGGCCCTCCACCTAGGGGCCTCTGACCCCAGCAAGCTACCCAGGTGTCCACCTCTCTTTCTTGACTTGCAGTAGATGCCCCAGGTTGCCCCCTGGCCCTCCACCTTGGGGCCTTTGACCCCAGCAAGCTACCCAGGGGTCCACTTCTCTCCCTGGACTTGCAGGATAGGCCCCAGGGTGCCCCCTGGCCCTCCACCTAGGGGCCTCTGATCCCAGCAAGCTACCCAGGGGTCCACCTCTCTCCCTGGACTTGTAGTATAGGCCCCAGGGTGCCCCCTGGCCCTCCACCTAGGGGCCTCTGACCCCAGCAAGCTACCCAGATGTCCACCTCTCTCCCTGGACTTGCAGGATAGGCCCCAGGGTACCCCCTGGCCCACCACCTAAGGGCCTCAGACCCTAGCAAGCTACCCAGGGGTCCACCTCTCTCCCTGGACTTGCAATAGAGGCCCCAATAAGCCCCCTGGCCCTCCACCTAGGGGCCTAAGACCCCAGCAAACTACCTAAGAGTCCACCTCTCTCCCTGGACTTGCAGTAGAGGCCCCAGGGTGTCCCCTTGCCCTACACCAAGGGGTCTTTGACCCCAGCAAGCTACCCAGGGGTCCACCTCTCTCCCTGGACTTGCAGTAGAGGCCCCAATAAGCCCCCTGGCCCTCCACCTAGGGGCCTCTGACCCCAGCAAGCTACCCAGGGATCCACCTCTCTCCCTGGTCTTGCAGTAAAGGCCCTAGGGTACCCCCATGGCCCTCCACATAGGGGCTTCTGACCCCAGCAAGCTACCCAGGGGTCAATTACTCTCCCTGGACTTGCAGTAGAGGCCCCAGGGTGCCCCCTGGCCCTCCACCTAGGGGCCTCTGAGCCCAGCAAACTACCCAAGGGTCCCCCTCTCTCCCTGGACTTGCAGTAGAGGCCCCAGGGTGTCCCCTTGCCCTACACCAAGGGGCCTTTGACCCCAGCAAGCTACCCAGGGGTCCACCTCTCTCCCTGGACTTGCAGGATAGGCCCCAGGGTGCCCCCTGGCCCTCCACCTAGGGGCCTCTGACCCCAGGAAGCTACCCAGGGGTCCACCTCTCTCCCTGGACTTGCAGTAGAGGCCCCAGGGTGCCCCTTGCCCTCCACAAAGTGGTCTCTGACCCCAGTAAGCAACCCAGTGGTCCACCTCTCTCCCTGGACTTGCAGGATAGGCCCCAGGGTGCCCCCTGGCCCTCCACCTAGGGGCCTCTGACCCCAGCAAGCTACCCAGGGACCCACCTCTCTCCCTGGACTTGCAGTAAAGGCCTTAGGGTACCCGCTGGCCCTCCACCTAGGGGCCTCTGACCCCAGCAAGCTACAAAGGGGTCCACAACTCTCCCTGGACTTGCAGGATAGGCCCCACGGTGCCCCCTGGCCCTCCACTTAGGGGCCTCTGACCCCAGAAAGCTATCCAGGGGTCCACCTCTCTCCATGGACTTGCAGGATAGGCCCCAGGGTGCCCTCTTGCCCTCCACCTAGGGGCCTCTGACCCCAGCAAGCTACCCAGGGGTCCGACTCTCTCCCTGAACTTGCAGTATAGGCCCCAGGGTGCCCCCTTGCCCTCCACCTAGGGGCCTCTGACCCCAGCAAGCAACCCAGGGGTCCACCCCTCTCCCTGCACATGAAGTATAGGCCCCAGGGTGCCCCTGTCCCTCCACCTAGGGGCCTCTGACCCCAGCAAGTTACCCAGGGGTCCACAAATTTCCCTGGACTTGCAGTAGAGGCCCCAGTGTGCCCCCTGGCCCTCCACCTATGGGCCTTTGACCCCAACAAGCTACCCAGGGGTCCACCTCTGTCCCAGGACTTGCAGTAAAGGCCCCAGGAAGCCCCCTGGCCCTCCACCTAGGGGCCTCTGACCCCAGCAAGCTACCCATGTGTCCACCTCTTTTTCTTGACTTGCAGTAGATGCCCCAGGGTGCCCCCTGGCCCTCCACCTAGGGGCCTCTGACCCCAGCAAGCTACCCAGGGGTCCACTTCTCTCCCTGGACTTGCAGGATAGGCCCCAGGGTGCCATCTGGCCCTCCACCTAGGGGCCTCTGACCCCAGCAAGCTACCCAGATGTCCAACTCTCTCCCTGGACTTGCAGGATAGGCCCCAGGGTCCCCCTTGGCCCACCACCTAGGGGCCTCAGACCCTAGCAAGCTACCCAGGGGTCCACCTCTCTACTTGGACTTGCAGTAGAGGCCCCAATAAGCCCCCTGGCCCTCAACCTAGGGGCATAAGACCCCAGCAATCTACCTAAGAGTCCACCTCTCTCCCTGGACTTGCAGTAAAGGCCCCAGGAAGCCCCCTGGCCCTCCACCTAGGGGCCTCTGACCCCAGCAAGCTACCCATGTGTCCACCTCTCTTTCTTGACTTGCAGTAGATGCCCCAGGGTGCCCCTTGGCCCTCCACATAGGGGCCTCTGACCCCAGCAAGCTACCCAGGGGTCCACCTCTCTCCCTGGACTTGCAGTAGAGGCCCAAATAAGCCCTCTGGCCCTCCACCTAGGGAACTTTTACCCCTGCAAGCTACGCAGGGGTCCACCTCTCTCCCTGGACTTGCAGAATAGGCCCCAGGGTGCCCCCTGGCCCTCCACCTAGGGGCCACGGACCCCAGGAAGCTACCCAGGGGTCCACAACTCTCCCTGGACTTGGAGTAGAAGCCCCAGGGTGCCCCCTTGCCCTCCACAAAGTGGTCTCTGACCCCAGCAAGCAACCCAGTGGTCTACCTCTCTCCCTGGACTTGCAGTAGAGGCCATAGTGTGCCCCCTGGCCCTCCACCTATGGGCCTCTGACCCCAGCAAGCTACCCAAGGGTCCACCTCTCTCCCTGGACTTGCAGTATAGGCCCCAGGGTGCCCCTTGGCCCTCCACATAGGGGCCTCTGACCCCAGCAAGCTACCCAGGGTTCCACCTCTCTCCCTGGACTTGCAGTAGAGGCCCCAGTGTGTCCCCTTGCCCTCCACCAAGGGGCCTTTGACCCCAGCAAGCTACCCTGGGGTCCACCTCTCTCCCTGGACTTGCAGGATAGGCCCCAGGGTGCCCCCTTGCCCTCCACCTAGGGGCAACGGACCCCAGGAAGCTACCCAGGGGTCCACCTATCTCCCTGGACTTGCAGTAGAGGCCCCAGGGTGCCCCCTTGCCCTCCACAAAGTGGTCTCTGACCCCAGCAAGCAACCCAGTGGTCCACCTTTCTCCCTGGACTTGCAGGAAAGGCCCCAGGGTGCCCCCTGGCCTTCCACCTAGGGGCCTCTGACCCCAGCAAGCTACCCAGGGGTCCACCTCTCTCCCTGGACTTGTAGTATAAGCCCCAGGGTGCCCCCTTACCCTGCACCAAGGGGCCTCTGACGCCAGCAAGCTACCCAGGGGCCCACCTCTCTCCCTGGACTTATAGTATAGGCCCCAGGGTGCCCCCTGGCCCTCCACCAAGGGGCCTCAGACCCCAGCAAGCTACCCAGGGGTCTACCTTTCTCCCTGGACTTGCAGTAGGTTCCCCAGGGTGCCCCCTTGCCCTCCACAAAGTGGTCTCTGACCCCAGCAAGCAAGCCAGTGGTCCACCTCTCTCCCTGGACTAGGAGGATAGGCCCCAGGGTGCCCCCTGGCCCACCACCTAGTTGCCTACGACCCCAGCAAGCTACCCAGGGGTCCACCTCTCTCCCTGGACTTGCAGTATAGGCCACAGGGGTCCCCTTTGCCCTCCACCTAGGGGCCTCTGACCCCAGCAAGCTACAAAGGGGTCCACAACTCTCCCTGGACTTGCAGGATAGGCCCCAGGGTGCCCCCTTGCCCTCCACTTAGGGGCCTCTGACCCCAGAAAGCTATCCATGGGTCCACCTCTCTCCGTGGACTTGCAGGATAGGCCCCAGGGTGCCCTCTTGCCCTCCACCCAGGGGCCTCTGACCCCAGCAAGCTACCCAGGGGTCCGACTCTCTCCCTGGACTTGCAGTATAGGCCCCAGGGTGCCCCATTGCCCTCCACATAGGGGCCTCTGACCCCAGCAAGCAACCCAGGGGTCCACCCCTCTCCCTGCACATGAAGTATAGGCCCCAGGGTGCCCCCTGGTCCTCCACCTAGGGGCCTCTGACCCCAGCAAGTTACCCAGGGGTCCACAAATTTCCCTGGACTTGCAGTAGAGGCCCCAGGGTGCCCCCTGGCCCTCCACCTATGGGCCTTTGACCCCAGCAAGCTACACAGGGGTCCACCTCTGTCCCTGGACTTGCAGTAATGGCCCCAGGAAGCCCCCTGGCCCTCCACCTAGGGGCCTCTGACCCCAGCAAGCTACCCAGGTGTCCACCTCTCTTTCTTGACTTGCAGTAGATGCCCCAGGTTGCCCCCTGGCCCTCCACCTTGGGGCCTCTGACCCCAGCAAGCTACCCAGGGGTCCACTTCTCTCCCTGGACTTGCAGGATAGGCCCCAGGGTGCCCCCTGGCCCTCCACCTAGGGGCCTCTGATCCCAGCAAGCTACCCAGGGGTCCACCTCTCTCCCTGGACTCTTAGTATAGGCCCCAGGGTGCCCCCTGGCCCTCCACCTAGGGGCCTCTGACCCCAGCAAGCTACCCAGATGTCCACCTCTCTCCCTGGACTTGCAGGATAGGCCCCAGGGTACCCCCTGGCCCACCACCTAAGGGCCTCAGACCCTAGCAAGCTACCCAGGGGTCCACCTCTCTCCCTGGACTTGCAATAGAGGCCCCAATAAGCCCCCTGGCCCTCCACCTAGGGGCCTAAGACCCCAGCAAACTACCTAAGAGTCCACCTCTCTCCCTGGACTTGCAGTAGAGGCCCCAGGGTGTCCCCTTGCCCTACACCAAGGGGCCTTTGACCCCAGCAAGCTACCCAGGGGTCCACCTCTCTCCCTGGACTTGCAGTAGAGGCCCCAATAAGCCCCCTGGCCCTCCACCTAGGGGCCTCTGACCCCAGCAAGCTACCCAGGGATCCACCTCTCTCCCTGGTCTTGCAGTAAAGGCCCTAGGGTACCCCCATGGCCCTCCACATAGGGGCTTCTGACCCCAGCAAGCTACCCAGGGGTCAATTACTCTCCCTGGACTTGCAGTAGAGGCCCCAGGGTGCCCCCTGGCCCTCCACCTAGGGGCCTCTGAGCCCAGCAAACTACCCAAGGGTCCCCCTCTCTCCCTGGACTTGCAGTAGAGGCCCCAGGGTGTCCCCTTGCCCTACACCAAGGGGCCTTTGACCCCAGCAAGCTACCCAGGGGTCCACCTCTCTCCCTGGACTTGCAGGATAGGCCCCAGGGTGCCCCCTGGCCCTCCACCTAGGGGCCTCTTACCCCAGCAAGCAAGCCAGTGGTCCACCTCTCTCCCTGGACTAGGAGGATAGGCCCCAGGGTGCCCCCTGGCCCACCACCTAGTTGCCTACGACCCCAGCAAGCTACCCAGGGGTCCACCTCTCTCCCTGGACTTGCAGTATAGGCCACAGGGGTCCCCTTTGCCCTCCACCTAGGGGCCTCTGACCCCAGCAAGCTACAAAGGGGTCCACAACTCTCCCTGGACTTGCAGGATAGGCCCCAGGGTGCCCCCTTGCCCTCCACTTAGGGGCCTCTGACCCCAGAAAGCTATCCATGGGTCCACCTCTCTCCGTGGACTTGCAGGATAGGCCCCAGGGTGCCCTCTTGCCCTCCACCCAGGGGCCTCTGACCCCAGCAAGCTACCCAGGGGTCCGACTCTCTCCCTGGACTTGCAGTATAGGCCCCAGGGTGCCCCATTGCCCTCCACATAGGGGCCTCTGACCCCAGCAAGCAACCCAGGGGTCCACCCCTCTCCCTGCACATGAAGTATAGGCCCCAGGGTGCCCCCTGGTCCTCCACCTAGGGGCCTCTGACCCCAGCAAGTTACCCAGGGGTCCACAAATTTCCCTGGACTTGCAGTAGAGGCCCCAGGGTGCCCCCTGGCCCTCCACCTATGGGCCTTTGACCCCAGCAAGCTACACAGGGGTCCACCTCTGTCCCTGGACTTGCAGTAATGGCCCCAGGAAGCCCCCTGGCCCTCCACCTAGGGGCCTCTGACCCCAGCAAGCTACCCAGGTGTCCACCTCTCTTTCTTGACTTGCAGTAGATGCCCCAGGTTGCCCCCTGGCCCTCCACCTTGGGGCCTCTGACCCCAGCAAGCTACCCAGGGGTCCACTTCTCTCCCTGGACTTGCAGGATAGGCCCCAGGGTGCCCCCTGGCCCTCCACCTAGGGGCCTCTGATCCCAGCAAGCTACCCAGGGGTCCACCTCTCTCCCTGGACTTGTAGTATAGGCCCCAGGGTGCCCCCTGGCCCTCCACCTAGGGGCCTCTGACCCCAGCAAGCTACCCAGATGTCCACCTCTCTCCCTGGACTTGCAGGATAGGCCCCAGGGTACCCCTGGCCCACCACCTAAGGGCCTCAGACCCTAGCAAGCTACCCAGGGGTCCACCTCTCTCCCTGGACTTGCAATAGAGGCCCCAATAAGCCCCCTGGCCCTCCACCTAGGGGCCTAAGACCCCAGCAAACTACCTAAGAGTCCACCTCTCTCCCTGGACTTGCAGTAGAGGCCCCAGGGTGTCCCCTTGCCCTACACCAAGGGGCCTTTGACCCCAGCAAGCTACCCAGGGGTCCACCTCTCTCCCTGGACTTGCAGTAGAGGCCCCAGGGAGCCCCCTTGCCATCCACAAAGGGGCCTCTCAACCCAGCAAGCTACCCAGGGGTCCATCTCTCTCCCTGGACTTGCAGGATAGGCCCCAGGGTGCCCCCTGGCCCTCCACCTAGGGGCCTCTTACCCCAGGAAGCTACCCAGGGGTCCACCTCTCTCCCTGGACTTGCAGCAGAGGCCCCAGGGTGCCCCCTTGCCCCCCACAAAGTGGTCTCTGACCCCAGCAAGCAACCCAGTGGTCCACCTCTCTCCCTGGACTTGCAGGATAGGCCCCAGGGTGCCCCCTGGCCCTCCACCTAGGGGCCTCTGACCCCATCAAGCTACCCAGGGATCCACCTCTCTCCCTGGTCTTGCAGTAAAGGCCCCAGGGTGCCCCCTGGCCCTCCACCTAGGGGCCTAAGACCCCAGCAAGCTACCCAAGGGTCCACCTCTCTCCCTGGACTTGCAGTAGAGGCCCCAGGGTGTCCCCTTGCCCTCCACCAAGGGGCCTCTGACCCCAGCACGCTACCCAGGGGTCCACATCTTTCCCTGGACTTGCAGGATAGGCCGAGGGGTGCCCCCTGGCCCTCCACCTAGTTGCCTCTGACCCCAGCAAGCTACCCAGGGATCAACCTCTCTCCCTGGACTTGCAGTAAAGGCCCTAGGGTACCCCCTGGCCCTCCACATAGGGGCTTCTGACCCCAGCAAGCTACCCAGGGGTCAATAACTCTCCCTGGACTTGCAGTAGAGGCCCCAGGGTGCCCCCTGGCCCTCCACCTAGGGGCCTATAAGCCCAGCAAACTACCCAAGGGTCCCCTTCTCTCCCTGGACTTGCAGTAGAGGCCCCAGGGAGCCTCCTTGCCCTCCACAAAGGGGCCTAGGACCCCAGAAAGCTACCCAGGGGTCCACCTCTCTCCCTGGACTTGCAGTAGAGGCCCCAGGGGGCCCCCTTGCCCTCCACCTAGGGGTCTCTGACACCAGCAAGCTACCCAGGGGTCCACAACTCTCCCTGGACTTGCAGGATAGGCCCCAGGGTGCCCCCTGGCCCTCCACCTAGGGGCCTCTGACCCCAGCAAGCTACCCAGGGGTCCACCTCTCTCCCTGGACTTGTAGGATAGGCCCCACGGTGCCCCCTGGCCCTCCACTTAGGGGCCTCTGACCCCAGAAAGCTATCCAGGGGACCACCTCTCTCCATGGACTTGCAGGATAGGCCCCAGGGTGCCCTCTTGCCCTCCACCTAGGGGCCTCTGACCTCAGCAAGCTACCCAGGGGTCCGACTCTCTCCCTGAACTTGCAGTATAGGCCCCAGGGTGCCCCCTTGCCCTCCACCTAGGGGCCTCTGACCCCAGCAAGTTACCCAGGGGTCCACAAATTTCCCTGGACTTGCAGTAGAGGCCCCAGTGTGCCCCCTGGCCCTCCACCTAGGGGCCTAAGACCCCAGCAAGCTACCTAAGAGTCCACCTCTCTCCCTGGACTTGCAGTAAAGGCCCCAGGAAGCCCCCTGGCCCTCCACCTAGGGGCCTCTGACCCCAGCAAGCTACCCATGTGTCCACCTCTCTTTCTTGACTTGCAGTATAGGCCCCAGGGTGCCCCCTTACCCTGCACCAACGGGCCTCTGACCCCAGCAAGCTACCCAGGGGTCCACCTCTCTCCCTGCACTTGCAGGATAGGCCCCAGGGTGCCCCCTGGCCCTCCACCTAGGGGCCTCTGACCCCAGCAAGAAACCCAGTGGTCCACCTCTCTCCCTGGACTTGTAGTAAAGGCCCCAGGATGTCCCCTGGCCCTGCACTTAGGGGCCTCAGACCCTAGCAAGCTACCTAGGGGTCTACCTTTCTCCCTGGACTTGCAGTAGAGGCCATAGTGTGCTCCCTGGCCCTCCACCTATTGGCCTCTGAGCCCAGCAAGCTACCCAGGGGTCCAACTTTCTCCCTGGACTTGCAGGATAGGCCCCAGGGTGCCCCCTGGCCCTCCAAATACGGGCCTCTGACCCCAGAAAGCTACCCAGGGATCCACCTCTCTCCCTGGATTTGCAGTAAAGGCCCCAGGGTACCCCCTGGCCCTCCACCTAGGGGCCTCTGACCCCAGCAAGCTACCCAGGGGTCCACCTCTCTCCCTGGACTTGTAGTATAGGCCCCAGGGTGCCCCCTTACCCTGCACCAAGGGGCCTCTGACCCCAGCAAGCTACCCAGGGGTCCACCTCTCTCCCTGCACTTGCAGGATAGGCCCCAGGGTGCCCCCTGGCCCTCCACCCAGGGGCCTCTGACCCCAGCAAGAAACCCAGTGGTCCACCTCTCTCCCTGGACTTGTAGTAAAGGCCCCAGGATGCCCCCTGGCCCTGCACCTAGGGGCCTCAAACCCCAGCAAGCTACCCAGGGATCCACCTCTCTCCCTGGATTTGCAGTAAAGGCCCTAGGGTACCCCCTGCCCCTCCACCTAGGAGCCTCTGATCCCAGCAAGCTACCCAGCGGTCTACCTCTCTCCCTGGACTTGCAGTAGAGGCCATAGTGTGCCCCCTGGCCCTCCACCTATGGGCCTCTGACACCAGCAAGCTACCCAAGGGTCCACCTCTCTCCCTGGACTTGCAGTATAGGCCCCAGGGTGCCCCTTGGCCCTCCACATAGGGGCCTTTGACCCCAGCAAGCTACCCTGGGGTCCACCTCTCTCCCTGGACTTGCAGGATAGGCCCCAGGGTGCCCCCTGGCCCTCCACCTAGGGGCCTCTGACCCCAGCAAGCTACCCAGGGATCCACCTCTCTCCCTGGACTTGCAGTAAAGGCCTTAGGGTACCCCCTGGCCCTCCACCTAGGGGCCTCTGACCCCAGCAAGCTACAAAGGGGTCCACAACTCTCCCTGGACTTGCAGGATAGGCCCCACGGTGCCCCCTGGCCCTCCACTTAGGGGCCTCTGACCCCAGAAAGCTATCCAGGGGTCCACCTCTCTCCGTGGACTTGCAGGATAGGCCCCAGGGTGCCCTCTTGCCCTCCACCTAGGGGCCTCTGACCCCAGCAAGCTACCCAGGGGTCCGACTCTTACCCTGGACTTGCAGTATAGGCCCCAGGGTGCCCCCTTGCCCTCCACCTAGGGGCCTCTGACCCCAGCAAGCAACCCAGGGGTCCACCCCTCTCCCTGCACATGAAGTATAGGCCCCAGGGTGCCCCTGCCCCTCCACCTAGGGGCCTCTGACCCCAGCAAGTTACCTAGGGGTCCATAAATTTCCCTGGACTTGCAGTAGAGGCCCCAGTGTGCCCCCTGGCCCTCCACCTATGGGCCTTTGACCCCAGCAAGCTACCCAGGGGTCCACCTCTGTCCCTGGACTTGCAGTATAGGCCCCAGGGTGCCCCCTTGCCCTCCACCTAGGGGCCTCTGACCCCAGCAAGCTACCCAGGGGTCCACTTCTCTCCCTGGACTTGCAGGATAGGCCCCAGGGTGCCATCTGGCCCTCCACCTAGGGGCCTCTGATCCCAGCAAGCTACCCAGGGGTCCACCTCTCTCCCTGGACTTGTAGTATAGGCCCCAGGGTGCCCCCTGGCCCTCCACCTAGGGGCCTCTGACCCCAGCAAGCTACCCAGATGTCCACCTCTCTCCCTGGACTTGCAGGATAGGCCCCAGGGTACCCCCTGGCCCACCACCTAGGGGCCTCAGACCCTAGCAAGCTACCCAGGGGTCCACCTCTCTTCCTGGACTTGCAGTAGAGGCCCCAATAAGCCCCCTGGCCCTCCACCTAGGGTTCTAAGACCCCAGCAAGCTACCTAAGAGTCCACCTCTCTCCCTGGACTTGCAGTAAAGGCCCCAGGAAGCCCCCTGGCCCTCCACCTAGGGGCCTCTGACCCCAGCAAGCTACCCATGTGTCCACCTCTCTTTCTTGTCTTGCAGTAGATGCCCCAGGGTGCCCCCTGGCCCTCCACCAAGGGGCGTCTGACCCCAGCAAGCTACCCAGGGGTCCACCTCTCTCCCTGCACTTGCAGGATAGGCCCCAGGGTGCCCCCTGGCCCTCCACCTAGGGGCCTCTGACCCCAGCAAGAGACCCAGTCGTCCACCTCTCTCCCTGGACTTGTAGTAAAGGCCCCAGGGTGCCCCCTGGCCCTGCACCTAGGGTCCTCAGACCCCAGCAAGCTACCTAGGGGTCTACCTTTCTCCCTGGACTTGCAGTAGAGGCCATAGTGTGCCCCCTGGCCCTCCACCTATGGGCCTCTGAGCCCAGCAAGCTACCCAGGGGTCCACCTCTCTTCCTGCACTTGCAGGATAGGCCTCAGGGTGCCCCCTGGCCCTCCACCTAGGGGCCTCTGACCCCAGCAAGAAACCCAGTGGTCCACCTCTCTCCCTGGACTTGTAGTAAAGGCCCCAGGATGCCCCCTGGCCCTGCACCTAGGGGCCTCAGACACCAGCAAGCTACCTAGGGGTCTACCTTTCTCCCTGGACTAGCAGCAGAGGCCATAGTGTGCCTTCTGGCCCTCCACCTATGGGCCTCTGAGCCCAGCAAGCTACCCAGGGGTCCAACTCTCTCCCTGGACTTGCAGGATAGGCTCCAGGGTGCCCCCTGGCCCTCCAGTTGGAGGCTTCTGACCCCAGGAAGCTACCCAGGGGTCCACCTCTCTCCTTGGACTTGCAGTAGAAGCCTCAATAAGCCCCCTGGCCCTCCACCTAGGGGCCTAAGACCCCAGCAAGCTACCCAAGGGTCCACCTCTCTCCCTGGACTTGCAGTAGAGGCCCCAGGGTATCCCCTTGCCCTCCACCAAGGGGCCTCTGACCCCAGCACGCTACCCAGGGGTCCACATCTCTCCCTAGACTTGTAGGATAGGCCGAAGGGTGCCTCCTGGCCCTCCACCTAGTTGCCTCTGACCCCAGCAAGCAACCCAGGGATCCACCTCTCTCCCTGGACTTGCAGTAAAGGCCCTAGGGTACCCCCTGGCCCTCGACCTAAGGGCTTCTGACCCTAGCAAGCTACCCAGGGGTCCATAACTCTCCCTGGACTTGCAGTAGAGGCCCCAAGGTGCCCCCTGGCCCTCCACCTAGGGGCCTCTGAGCCCAGAAAACTACCCAAGGGTCCCCCTCTCTCCCTGGACTTGCAGTAGAGGCCCCAAGGAGCTCCCTTGCCCTCCACCTAGGGGTGTCTGACACCAGCAAGCTACCCAGGGGTCCACAACTCTCCATGGACTTGCAGGATAGGCCCCAGGGTGCCCCCTGGCCCTCCAAATAGGGGCCTCTGACCCCAGAAAGCTACCCAGGGATCCACCTCTCTCCCTGGACTTGCAGGATAGGCCCCAGGGTGCCCCCTGGCCCTCCTCCTAGGGGCCTCTGACCCCAGCAAGCTACCCAGGGATCCACCTCTCTCCCTGGACTTGCAGTAAAGGCCTTAGGGTACCCCCTGGCCCTCCACCTAGGGGCCTCTGACCCCAGCAAGCTACAAAGGGGTCCACAACTCTCCCTGGACTTGCAGGATAGGCCCCACGGTGCCCCATGGCCCTCCACTTAGGGGCCTCTTACCCCAGAAAGCTGTCCAGGGGTCCACATCTCTCCGTGGACTTGCAGGATAGGCCCCAGGGTGCCCCCTTGCCCTCCACCTAGGGGCCTCTGACCCCAGCAAGCAACCCAGGGGTCCACCCCTCTCCCTGCACATGAAGTATAGGCCCCAGGGTGCCCCTGCCCCTCCACCTAGGGGCCTCTGACCCCAGCAAGTTACCCAGGGGTCCATAAATTTCCCTGGACTTGCAGTAGAGGCCCCAGTGTGCCCCCTGGCCCTCCACCTATGGGCCTTTGACCCCAGCAAGCTACCCAGGGGTCCACCTCTGTCCCTGGACTTGCATTATTGGCCCCAGGGTGCCCCCTTGCCCTCCACCTAGGGGCCTCTGACCCCAGCAAGCTACCCAGGGGTCCACTTCTCTCCCTGGACTTGCAGGATAGGCCCCAGGGTGCCATCTGGTCCTCCACCTAGGGGCCTCTGATCCCAGCAAGCTACCCAGGGGTCCACCTCTCTCCCTGGACTTGTAGTATAGGCCCCAGGGTGCCCCCTGGCCCTCCACCTAGGGGCCTCTGACCCCAGCAAGCTACCCAGATGTCCACCTCTCTCCCTGGACTTGCAGGATAGGCCCCAGGGTACCCCCTGGCCCACCACCTAGGGGCCTCAGACCCTAGCAAGCTACCCAGGGGTCCACCTCTCTTCCTGGACTTGCAGTAGAGGCCCCAATAAGCCCCCTGGCCCTCCACCTAGGGGCCTAAGACCCCAGCAAGCTACCTAAGAGTCCACCTCTCTCCCTGGACTTGCAGTAAAGGCCCCAGGAAGCCCAATGGCCCTCCACCTAGGGGCCTCTGACCCCAGCAAGCTACCCATGTGTCCACCTCTCTTTCTTGACTTGCAGTAGATGCCCCAGGGTACCCCCTGGCCCTCCACCTAGGGGCCTCTGACCCCAGCAAGCTACCCAGGGGTCCACCTCTCTCCCTGGACTTGTAGTATAGGCCCCAGGGTGCCCCCTTACCCTGCACCAAGGGGCCTCTGAACCCAGCAAGCTACCCAGGGGTCCACCTCTCTCCCTGCACTTGCAGCATAGGCCCCAGGGTGCCCCCTTGCACTCCACCTAGGGGCCTCTGACCCCAGCAAGAGACCCAGTGGTCCACCTCTCTCCCTGGACTTGTAGTAAAGGCCCCAGGGTGCCCCCTGGCCCTGGACCTAGGGGCCTCAGACCCCAGCAAGCTACCTAGGGGTCTACCTTTCTCCCTGGACTTGCAGTAGAGGCCATAGTGTGCCCCCTGGCCCTCCAGTTAGAGGCTTCTGACCCCAGGAAGCTACCCAGGGGTCCACCTCTCTCCTTGGACTTGCAGTAGAGGCCTCAATAAGCCCCCTGGCCCTCCACCTAGGGGCCTAAGACCCCAGCAAGCTACCCAAGGGTCCACCTTTCTCCCTGGACTTGCAGTAGAGGCCCCAGGGTATCCCCTTGCCCTCCACCAAGGGGCCTCTGACCCCAGCAAGCTACCCAGGGGTCCACATCTCTCCCTGAACTTGCAGGATAAGCCGAAGGGTGCCTCCTGGCCCTCCACCTAGTTGCCTCTGACCCCAGCAAGCTACCCAGGGGTCCACCTCTCTCCCTGGACTTGCAGTATAGGCCACAGGGGTCCCCCTTGCCCTCCACCTAGGGGCCTCTGACCCCAGCAAGCTATAAAGGGGTCCACAACTCTCCCTGGACTTGCAGGATAGGCCCCCCGGTGCCCCCTGGCCCTCCACTTAGGGGCCTCTGACCCCAGAAAGCTATCCAGGTGTCCACCTCTCTCCGTGGACTTGCAGTAGAGGCCCCAGTGTGCCCCCTGGCCCTCCACCTATGGGCCTTTGACCCCAGCAAGCTACCCAGGGGTCAACCTCTGTCCCTGGACTTGCAGTAAAGGCCCCAGGAAGCCCCCTGGCCCTCCACCTAGGGGCCTCTGACCCCGGCAAGCTACCCAGGGGTCCACTTCTCTCCCTGGACTTGCAGGATAGGCCCCAGGGTGCCCCCTGGCCCTCCACCTAGGGGCCTCTGATCCCAGCTAGCTACCCAGGGGTCCACCTCTCTCCCTGAACTTGCAGTACAGGCCCCAGGGTGCCCCCTGGCCCTCCACCTAGGGGCCTCTGAGCCCAGAAAACTACCCAAGGGTCCCCCTCTCTCCCTAGACTTGCAGTAGAGGCCCCAGGGAGCCCCCTTGCCCTCCACCTAGGGGCCTAGGATCCCAAAAAGCTTCCCAGGGGTCCACCTCTCTCCCTGGACTTGCGGTAGAGGCCCCAGGGTGCCTTTTTGCCCTCCACCTAGGGGTGTCTGACACCAGCAAGCTACCCAGGGATCCACAACTCTCCCTGGACTTGCAGGATAGGCCCCAGGGTGCCCCCTGGCCCTCCAAATAGGGGCCTCTGACACCAGCAAGCTACCCAGGGATCCACCTCTCTCCCTGGATTTGCAGTAAAGGCCCTAGGGTACCCCTTCCCCCTCCACCTAGGGGCCTCTGAACCCAGCAAGCTACCCAGGGGTCCACCTCTCTCCCTGGACTTGTAGTATAGGACCAGGGTTCCCCCTGGCCCTCCACCTAGGGGCCTCTGACCCCAGCAAGCTACCCAGTTGTCCACCTCTCTCCCTGGACTTGCAGGATAGGCCCCTGGGTACTCCCTGGCCCTCCACCTAGGGGCCTCAGACCCTAGCAAGCTACCCAGCGGTCTACCTCTCTCCCTGGACTTGCAGTAGAGGCCATAGTGTGCCCCCTGGCCCTCCACCTATGGGCCTCTTACCCCAGCAAGCTACCCAAGGTTCCACCTCTCTCCCTGGACTTGCAGTATAGGCCCCAGGGTGCCCCTTGGCCCTCCACATAGGGGCCTCTGACCCCAGCAAGCTACCCAGGGTTCCACCTCTCTCCCTGGACTTGCAGTAGAGGCCCCAGTGTGTCCCCTTGTCCTCCACCTAGGGGCCTCAGACCCTAGCAAGCTACCCAGCGGTCTACCTCTCTCCCTGGACTTGCAGTAGAGGCCATAGTGTGCCCCCTGGCCCTCCACCTATGGGCCTCTTACCCCAGCAAGCTACCCAAGGTTCCACCTCTCTCCCTGGACTTGCAGGATAGGCCCCAGGGTGCCCTCTTGCCCTCCACCTAGGGGCAACGGACCCCAGGAAGCTACCCTGGGGTCCACCTCTCTCCCTGGACTTGCATTAGAGGCCCCAGGGTGCCCCCTTGCCCTCCACAAAGTGGTCTCTGACCCCAGCAAGCAAACCAGTGGTCCACCTTTCTCCCTGGACTTGCAGGAAAGGCCCCAGGGTGCCCCCTGGCCTTCCACCTAGGGGCCTCTGACCCCAGCAAGCTATCCAGGGATCCACCTCTCTCCCTTGACTTGTAGTATAGGCCCCAGAGTGCCCCCTTACCCTGCACCAATGGGCCTCTGACGCCAGCAAGCTACCCAGGGGTCCACCTCTCTCCCTGGACTTATAGTATAGGCCCCAGGGTGCCCCCTGGCCCTCCACCAAGGGGCCTCAGACCCCAGCAAGCTACCCAGGGGTCTATCTTTCTCCCTGGACTTGCAGTAGATTCTCCTGGGTGCCCCCTTGCCCTCCACAAAGTGGTCTCTGACCCCAGCAAGCAACCCAGTGGTCCACCTTTCTCCCTGGACTAGGAGGATAGGCCCCAGGGTGCCCCTTGGCCCACCACCTAGTTGCCTATGACCCCAGCAAGCTACCCAGGGGTCCACCTCTCTCCCTGGACTTGCAGTATAGGCCACAGGGGTCCCCCTTGCCCTCCACCTAGGGGCCTCTGACCCCAGCAAGCTACAAAGGGGTCCACAACTCTCCCTGGACTTGCAGGATAGGCCCCACGGTGCCCCCTGGCCCTCAACTTAGGGGCCTCTGACCCCAGAAAGCTATCCAGGGTACCACCTCTCTCCGTGGACTTGCAGGATAGGCCCCAGGGTGCCCTCTTGCCCTCCTCCCAGGGGCCTCTGACCCCAGCAAGTTACCCAGGGGTCCACAAATTTCCCTGGACTTGCAGTAGAGGCCCCAGTGTGCCCCCTGGCCCTCCACCTATGGGCCTTTGACCCCAGCAAGCTACTCAGGGGTCCACCTATGTCCCTGGACTTGCAGTAAAGTCCCCAGGAAGCCCCCTGGCCCTCCACCTAGGGGCCTCTGACCCCAGCAAGCTACCCAGGTGTTCACCTCTCTTTCTTGACTTGCAGTAGATGCCCCAGGGTGCCCCCTGGCCCTCCACCTAGGGGCCTCTGACCCCGCCAAGTTACCCAGGGGTCCACTTCTCTCCCTGGACTTGCAGGATAGGCCCCAGGGTGCCCCCTGGCCCTCCACCTAGGGGCCTCTGATCCCAGCAAGCTACCCAGGGGTCCACCTCTCTCCCTGGACTTGTAGTATAGGCCCCAGGGTGCCCCCTGGCCCTCCACCTAGGGGCCTCTGACCCCAGCAAGCTACCCAGATGTCCACCTCTCTCCCTGGACTTGCAGGATAGGCCCCAGGGTACCCCCTGGCCCACCACCTAAGGGCCTCAGACCCTAGCAAGCTACCCAGGGGTCCACCTCTCTCCCTGGACTTGCAGTAGAGGTCCCAATAAGCCCCCTGGCCCTCCACCTAGGGGCCTAAGACCCCAGCAAGTCACCTAAGAGTCCACCTCTCTCCCTGGACTTGCAGTAGAGGCCCCAGGGTGTCCCCTTGCCCTCCACCAAGGGGCCTTTGACACCAGCAAGCTACCCAGGGGTCCACCTCTCTCCCTGGACTTGCAGTAGAGCCCCCAATAAGCCCCCTGGCCCTCCACCTAGGGGCCTAAGACCACAGCAAGCTACCCAGGGGTCCATAATTCTCCCTGGACTTGCAGTAGAGGCCCCATTGTGCCCCCTGGCCCTTCACCTAGGGGCCTCTGAGCCCAGCAAACTACCCAAGGGTCCACCTCTCTCCCTGGACTTGCAGTAGAGGCCCCAGGGAGCCCCCTTGCCATCCACAAAGGGGCCTCTCATCCCAGCAAGCTACCCAGGGGTCCACCTCTCTCCCTGGACTTGCAGGATAGGCCCCAGGGTGCCCCCTGGCCCTCCACCTAGGGGCCTCTGACCCCAGCAAGCTACCCAGGGATCCACCTCTCTCCCTGCACTTGCAGTAAAGGTCCTAGGGTACCCCCTTGCCCTCCACCTAGGGGCTTCTGACCCCAGCAAGCTACCCAGGGGTCCATAACTCACCCTGGACTTGCAATAGAGGCCCCAGGGTGCCCCCTGGCCCTCCACCTAGGGGCCTCTGAGCCCAGCAAACTACCCAAGGGTCCCCCTCTCTCCCTGGACTTGCAGTAGAGGCCCCAGGGAGCCCCCTTGCCCTCCACAAAGGGGCCAAGGACCCCAGAAAGCTACCCAGGGGTCCACCTCTCTCCCTGGACTTGCGGTAAAGGCCCCAGGGTGCCCCCTGGCCCTCCACCTAGGGGTCTCTGACACAAGCAAGCTACCCATGGGTCCACCTCTCTCCCTGGACTTGCAGGATAGGCCCCAGGGTGCCCCCTGGCCCTCAACCTAGGGGCCTCTGACCCCAGCAAGCTACCCAGGGATCCACCTCTCTCCCTGGACTTGAAGTAAAGGCCCTAGGGTATCCCCTGGCCCTCCACCTAGGGGCTTCTGACCCCAGCAAGCTACCCAGGGGTCCATAACTCTCCCTGGACTTGCAGTAGAGGCCCCAGGGTGCCCCCTGGCCCTCCACCTAGGGGCCTCTGACCCCAGCAAGCTACCCAGGGGTCTACCTCCCTCCCTGGACTTGCAGTAGAGACCATAGTGTGCCCCCTGGCCCTCCACCTATGGGCCTCTGACCACAGACTACCCAGGGGTCCACCTCTCTCCCTGGACTTGCAGTATAGGCCCCAGGGTGCCCCCTGGCCCTCCACATAGGGGCCTCTGACCACAGCAAGCTACCCAGGGGTCCACCTCTCTCCCTGGACTTGCAGAATAGGCCCAAGTGTGCCCCCTGGCCCTCCACCTAGGGGCATCTGACCCCAGGAAGCTACCCAGGGGTCCACCTCTCTCCCTGGACTTGCAGTAGAGGCCCCAGGGAGCCCCCTTGCCATCCACAAAGGGGCCTCTCATCCCAGCAAGCTACCCAGGGGTCCACCTCTCTCCCTGGACTTGCAGGATAGGCCCCAGGGTGCCCCCTGGCCCTCCACCTAGGGGCATCTGACCCCAGGAAGCTACCCAGGGGTCCACCTCTCTCCCTGGATTTGCAGTAGAGGCCCCAGGGTGCCCCCTTGCCCCCCACAAAGTGGTCTCTAACCCCAGCAAGCAACCCAGTGGTCCACCTCTCTCCCTGGACTTGCAGAATAGGCCCCAGGGTGCCCCCTGGCCCTCCACCTAGGGGCCTCTGACCCCAGCAAGCTACCCAGGGATCCACGTCTCTCCCTAAACTTGCAGTAAAGGCCCTAGGGTACCCCCTTGCCCTCCACCTAGGGGCTTCTGACCCCAGCAAGCTACCCAGGGGTCCATAACTCACCCTGGACTTGCAGTAGAGGCCCCAGGGTGCCCCCTGGCCCTCCACCTAGGGGCCTCTGAGCCCAGCAAACTACCCAAGGGTCCCCCTCTCTCCCTGGACTTGCAGTAGAGGCCCCAGGGAGCCCCCTTGCCCTCCACAAAGGGGCCAAGGACCCCAGAAAGCTACCCAGGGGTCCACCTCTCTCCCTGGACTTGCGGTAAAGGCCCCAGGGTGCCCCCTTGCCCTCCACCTAGGGGTCTCTGACACAAGCAAGCTACCCATGGGTCCACAACTCTCCCTGGACTTGCAGGATAGGCCCCAGGGTGCCCATTGGCCCTCCACCTAGGGGCCTCTGACCCCAGCAAGCTACCCAGGGGTCCACCTCTCTCCTTGGACTTGTAGGATAGGCCCCAGGGTGCCCCCTGGCCCTCCACCTAGGGGCCTCTGACCCCAGGAAGCTACCCAGGGGTCCACCTCTCTCCCTGGACTTGCAGTAGAGGCCCCAGGGTTTCCCCTTGCCCTCCACAAAGTGGTCTCTGACCCCAGCAAGCAACCCAGTGGTCCACCTCTCTCCCTGGACTTGCAGGATAGGCCCCAGGGTGCCCCCTGGCCCTCCACCTATGGGCCTCTGACCACAGACTACCCAGGGGTCCACCTCTCTTCCTGGACTTGTGGTAGAGGCCCCAGGGTGTCCCCTTGCCCTCCACCAAGGGGCCTTTGACCCCAGCAAGCTACCCAAGGGTCCACCTCTCTCCCTGGACTTGCAGTAGAGGCCCCAATAAGCCCCCTGGCCCTCCACCTAGGGGCCTAAGACCACAGCAAGCTACCCAAGGGTCCAACTCTCTCCCTGGACTTGCAGTAGAGGCCCCAGGGTGTCCCCTTGCCCTCCACCAAGGGGACCCTGACCCCAGATTGCTACCCAGGGGTCCACATCTCTCTTTGGACTTGCAGGATAGGCCGAAGGGTGCCCCCTGGCCCTCCACCTAGTTGCCTCTGACCCAAGCAAGCTACCCAGGGATCCACCTCTCTCCCTGGACTTGCAGTAAAGGCCCTAGGGTACCCCCTGGCCCTCCACCTAGGGGCTTCTGACCCCAGCAAACTACCCAGGGGTCCATAACTCTCCCTGGACTTGCAGTAGAGGCCCCATTGTGCCCCCTGGCCCTGCACCTAGGGGCCTCTGAGCCAAGCAAACTATCCAAGGGTCCCCCTCTCTCCCTGGACTTGCTGTAGAGGCCCCAGGGAGCCCCCTTGCCATCCACAAAGGGGCCTCTCACCCCAGCAAGCTACCCAGGGGCCCACCTGTCTCCCTGGACTTGCAGGATAGGCCCCAGGGTGCCCCCTGGCCCTCCACCTAGGGGCCTCTGACCCCAGGAAGCTACCCAGGGGTCCACCTCTCTCCCTGGACTTGCTGTAGAGGCCCCAGGGAGCCCCCTTGCCATCCACAAAGGGGCCTCTCACCCCAGCAAGCTACCCAGGGGCCCACCTGTCTCCCTGGACTTGCAGGATAGGCCCCAGGGTGCCCCATTGCCCCCCACAAAGTGGTCTCTGACACCACAAGCAACCCAGTGGTCCACCTCTCTCCCTGGACTTGCAGGATAGGCCCCAGGGTGCCCCCTGGCCCTCCACCTAGGGGCCTCTGACCCCAGCAAGCTACCCAGGGATCCACCTCTCTCCCTGCACTTGCAGTAAAGGCCCTAGGGTACACCTCTGCCCTCCACCTAGGGGCTTCTGACCCCAGCAAGCTACCCAGGGGTCCATAACTCTCCCTGGACTTGCAGTAGAGGCCCCAGGGTGCCCCCTGGCCCTCCACCTAGGGGCCTCTGAGCCCAGCAAACTAAACAAGGGTCCCCCTCTCTCCCTGGACTTGCAGTAGAGGCCCCAGGGAGCCCCCTTGCCCTCCAAAAAGGGGCCAAGGACCCCAGAAAGCTACCCAGGGGTCCACCTCTCTCCCTGGACTTGCGGTAGAGGCCCCAGGGTGCCCCCTTGCCCTCCACCTAGGGGTCTCTGACACCAGCAAGCTACCCATGGGTCCACAACTCTCCCTGGACTTGCAGGATAGGCCCCAGGGTGCCCCCTGGCCCTCCACCTAGGGGCCTCTGACCCCAGCAAGCTACCTATTGGTCCACCTCTCTCCTTGGACTTGCAAGATAGGCCCCAGGGTGCCCCCTGGCCCTCCACCTAGGGGCCTCTGACCCCAGGAAGCTACCCAGGGGTCCACCTCTCTCCCTGGACTTGCAGTAGAGGCCCCAGGGTGCCCCCTTGCCCTCCACAAAGTGGTCTCTGACCCCAGCAAGCAACCCAGTGGTCCACCTCTCTCCCTGGACTTGAAGTAAAGGCCCTAGGGTATCCCCTGGCCTTCCACCTAGGGGCTTCTGACCCCAGCAAGCTACCCAGGGGTCCATAACTCTCCCTGGACTTGCAGTAGAGGCCCCAGGGTGCCCCCTGGCCCTCCACCTAGGGGCCTCTGACCCCAGCAAGCTACCCAGGGGTCTACCTCTCTCCCTGGACTTGCAGTAGAGGCCATAGTGTGCCCCCTGGCCCTCCACCTATGGGCCTCTGACCCCAGCAAGCTACCCAGGGGTCCACCTCTCTCCCTGGACTTGTAGTGTAGGCCCCAGTGTGCCCCCTTACCCTGCACCAAGGGGCCTCTGACCCCAGCAAGCTACCCAGGGGTCCACCTCTCTCCCTGGACATGCAGGATAGGCCCCAGGGTGCCCCCTGGCCCTCCACCTAGGGGCCTCTGACCCCAGCAAGCTACCCAGGGGTCCACCTCTCTCCCTGGACTTGCAGTAGTGGCCCCAATAAGACCTCTGGCCCTCCACCTAGGGAACTTTTACCCCAGCAAGCTACGCAGGGGTCCAACTCTCTCCCTGGACTTGCAGAATAGGCCCCAGGGTGCCCCCTGGCCCTCCACAAAGTGGTCTCTGACCCCAGCAAGCAACCCAGTGGTCCACCTTTCTCCCTGGACTTGCAGGAAAGGCCCCAGGGTGCCCCCTGGCCCTCCACCTAGGGGCCTCTGACCCCAGCAAGCTACCCAGGGGTCCACCGCTCTCCCTGGACTTGTAGTGTAGGCCCCAGTGTGCCCCCTTACCCTGCACCAAGGGGCCTCTGACCCCAGCAAGCTAACCAGGGGTCCACCTCTCTCCCTGCACATGCAGGATAGGCCCCAGGGTGCCCCCTGGCCCTCCACCTAGGGGCCTCTGACCCCAGCAAGCTACCCAGGGATCCACCTCTCTCCCTGGACTTGCAGTAAAGGCCCTAGGGTACCCCCTGGCCCTCCACCTAGGGGCTTCTGACCCCAGCAAGCTACCCAGGGGTCCATAACTCTCCCTGGACTTGCAGTAGAGGCCATAGTGTGCCCCCTGGCCCTCCACCTATGGGTCTCTGACCCCAGCAAGCTACCCAGGGGTCCACCTCTCTCCCTGGACTTGCAGGATAGGCCCCAGGGTGCCCCCTGGCCCTCCAGCTAGAGGCTTCTGACCCCAGGAAGTCACCCAGGGGTCCACCTCTCTCCATGGACTTGCAGTAGAGGCCCCAATAAGCCCCCTGGCCCTCCACCTAGGGGCCTAAGACCCAAGCAAGCTACCCAAGGGTCCACCTCTCTCCCTGGACTTGCAGTAGAGGCGCCAGGGTGTCCCCTTGCCCTCCACCAAGGGGCCTCTGACCCCAGCACGCTACCCATGGGTCCACATCTTTCCCTGGACTTGCAGGATAGGCCGACGGGTGCCCCCTAGCCCTCCACCTAGTTGCCTCTGACCCCAGCAAGCTACCCAGGGATCCACCTCTCTCCCTGGACTTGCAGTAAAGGCCCTAGGGTACCCCCTGGCCCTCCACCTAGGGGCCTCTGACCCCAGCAAGCTACCCAGGGGTCCACCGCTCTCCCTGGACTTGTAGTGTAGGCCCCAGTGTGCCCCCTTACCCTGCACCAAGGGGCCTCTGACCCCAGCAAGCTAACCAGGGGTCCACCTCTCTCCCTGCACATGCAAGATAGGCCCCAGGGTGCCCCCTGGCCCTCCACCTAGGGGCCTCTGACCCCAGCAAGCTACCCAGGGATCCACCTCTCTCCCTGGACTTGCAGTAAAGGCCCTAGGGTACCCCCTGGCCCTCCACCTAGGGGCTTCTGACCCCAGCAAGCTACCCAGGGGTCCATAACTCTCCTGGACTTGCAGTAGAAGCCCCAGGGTGCCCCCTTGCCCTCCACAAAGTGGTCTCTGACCCCAGCAAGCAACCCAGTGGTCCACCTTTCTCCCTGGACTTGCAGGAAAGGCCCCAGGGTGCCCCCTGGCCCTCCACCTAGGGGCCTCTGACCCCGGGAAGCTACCCAGGGATCCACCTCTCTCCCTGGACTTGTAGTAAAGGCCCCAGGGTGCCCCCTTGTACTGCACCAAGGGGCCTCAGACCCTAGCAAGCTACCCAGGGGTCTACCTCTCTCCCTGGACTTGCAGTAGAGGCCATAGTGTGCCCCCTGGCCCTCCACCTATGGGCCTCTGACCCCAGCAAGCTACCCAGGGGTCCACCTCTCTCCCTGGACTTGCAGGATAGGCCCCAGGGTGCCCCCTGGCCCTCCAGCTAGAGGCTTCTGACCCCAGGAAAATACCCAGGGGTCCACCTCCCTCCCTGGACTTGCAGTAGAGGCCTTAGGGTACCCCCTGGCCCTCCACCTAGGGGCCTCTGACCCCAGCAAGCTACCCAGGGGTCTACTTCTCTCCCTGGACTTGCAGTAGAGGCCCCAGGGTGCCCCCTGGCCCTCCAGCTAGAGGCTTCTGACCCCAGGAAGTCACCCAGGGGTCCACCTCTCTCCCTGGACTTGCAGTAGAGGCCCCAATAAGCCCCCTGGCCCTCCACCTAGGGGCCTAAGACCCCAGCAAGCTACCCAATGGTCCACCTCTCTCCCTGGACTTGCAGTAGAGGCGCCAGGGTGTCCCCTTGCCCTCCACCAAGGGGCCTCTGACCCCAGCACGCTACCCAGGGGTCCACATCTTTCCCTGGACTTGCAGGATAGGCCGACGGGTGCCCCCTAGCCCTCCACCTAGTTGCCTCTGACCCCAGCATGCTACCCAGGGATCCATCTCTCTCCCTGGACTTGCAGTAAAGGCCCTAGGGTACCCCCTGGCCCTCCACATATGGGCTTCTGACCCCAGCAAGCTACCCAGGGGTCAATAACTCTCTCTGTACTTGCAGTAGAGGCCCCAGGGTGCCCCCTGGCCCTCCACCTAGGGGCCTCTGAGCCCAGCAAACTACCCAAGGGTCCCCCTCTCTCCCTGGACTTGCAGTAGAGGCCCCAGGGAGCCCCCTTGCCCTCCACAAAGGGGCCTAGGACCCCAGAAAGCTACCCAGGGGTCCACCTCTCTCCCTGGACTTGCAGGATAGGCCCCAGGGGGCCCCCTTGCCCTCCACCTAGTTATCTCTGACACCAGCAAGCTACCCAGGGGTCCACAACTCTCCCTGGACTTGCAGGATAGGCCCCAGGGTGCCCCCTGGCCCTCCACCTAGGGGCCTCTGACCCCAGCAAGCTACCCAGGGGTCCACCTCTCTCCCTGGACTTGCAGGATAGGCCCCAGCGTGCCCCCTGGCCCTCCACCTAGGGGCCTCTGACCCCAGGAAGCTACCCAGGGGTCCACCTCTCTCCCTGGACTTGCAGTAGAGGCCCCAGGGTGCCCCTTGCCCTCCACAAAGTGGTCTCTGACCCCAGCAAGCTACCAAGGGGTCCACCTCTGTCCCTGGACTTGCAGTAAAGGCCCCAGGAAGCCCCTGGCCCTCCACCTAGGGGCCTCTGACCCCAGCAAGCTACCCATGTGTCCACCTCTCTTTCTTGACTTGCAGTAGATGCCCCAGGGTGCCCCCTGGCCCTCCACCTAGGGGCCTCTGACCCCAGCAAGCTACCCAGGGGTCCACTTCTCTCCCTGGACTTGCAGGATAGGCCCCAGGGTGCCCCCTGGCCCTCCACCTAGGGGCCTCTGATCCCAGCAAGCTACCCAGGGGTCCACCTCTCTCCCTGGACTTGTAGTATAGGCCCCAGGGTGCCCCCTGGCCCTCCACCTAGGGGCCTCTGACCCCAGCAAGCTACCCAGATGTCCAGCTCTCTTCCTGGACTTGCAGTAGAGGCCCCAATAAGCCCCCTGGCCCTCCACCTAGGGGCCTAAGACCCCAGCAAGCTACCTAAGAGTCCACCTCTCTCCCTGGACTTGCAGTAGAGGCCCCAGGGTGTCCCCTTGCCCTCCACCAAGGGGCCTTTGACTCCAGCAAGCTACCCAGGGGTCCACCTCTCTCCCTGGACTTGCAGTAGAGGCCCCAATAAGCCTCCCGGCCCTCCACCTAGGGGCCTAAGACCACAGCAAGCTACCCAAGGGTCCACCTCTGTCCCTGGACTTGCAGTAGAGGCCCCAGGGTGTCCCCTTGCCCTCCACCAAGGGGACTCTGACCCCAGAACGCTACCCAGGGGTCCACATCTCTCCCTGGACTTGCAGGATAGGCCGAAGGGTGCCCCCTGGCCCTCCACCTAGTTGCCTCTGACCCAAGCAAGCTACCCAGGGATCCACCTCTCTCCCTGGACTCGCAGTAAAGGCCCTAGGGTACCCCCTCTCCCTCCACCTAGGGGCTTCTGACCCCAGCAAGCTACCCAGGGGTCCATAACTCTCCCTGGACTTGCAGTAGAGGCCCCAGGGTGCCCCCTGGCCCTTCACCTAGGGGCCTCTGAGCCCAGCAAACTACCCAATGGTCCCCCTCTCTCCCTGGACTTGCAGTAGAGGCCCCAGGGAGCCCCCTTGCCCTCCACAAAGGGGCCTAGGACCCCAGAAAGCTACCCAGGGGTCCACCTCTCTCCCTGGACTTGCGGTAGAGGCCCCAGGGGGCCCCCTTGCCCTCCACCTAGGGGTCTCTGACACCAGCAAGCTACCCAGGGGTCCACAACTCTCCCTGGACTTGCAGGATAGGCCCCAGGGTGCCCCCTGGCCCTCCACCTAGGGGCCTCTGACCCCAGCAAGCTACCCAGGGATCCACCTCTCTCCCTGGACTTGCAGTAAAGGCTTTAGGGTACCCTCTGACCCTCCACCTAGGGGCCTCTGACCCCAGCAAGCTACAAAGGGGTCCACAACTCTCCCTGGACTTGCAGGATAGGCCCCACGGTGCCCCCTGGCCCTCCACTTAGGGGCCTCTGACCCCAGAAAGCTATCCAGGGGTCCAACTCTCTCCGTGGACTTGCAGGATAGGCCCCAGGGTGCCCTCTTGCCCTCCACCTAAGGGCCTCTGACCCCAGCAAGCTACCCAGGGGTCCGACTCTCTCCCTGGACTTGCAGTAGAGGCCCCAGGGTGCCCCCTTGCCCTCCACCTAGGGGACTTTGACCCCAGCAAGCAACCCAGGGGTCCACCCCTCTCCCTGCACATGAAGTATAGGCCCCAGGGTGCCCCTGCCCCTCCACCCAGGGGCCTCTGACCCCAGCAAGTTACCCAGGGGTCCACAAATTTCCCTGGACTTGCAGTAGAGGCCCCAGTGTGCCCCCTGGCCCTACACCTATGGGCCTTTGACCCCAGCAAGCTACCCAGGGGTCCACCTCTGTCCCTGGACTTGCAGTAAAGGCCCCAGGAAGCCCCCTGGCCCTCCACCTAGGGGCCTCTGACCCCAGCAAGCTACCCATGTGTCCACCTCTCTTTCTTGACTTGCAGTAGATGCCCCAGGGTGCCCCCTGGCCCTCCACCTAGGGGCCTCTGACCCCAGCAAGCTACCCAGGGGTCCACTTCTCTCCCTGGACTTGCAGGATAGGCCCCAGGGTGCCCCCTGGCCCTCCACCTAGGGGCCTCTGATCCCAGCAAGCTACCCAGGGGTCCACCTCTCTCCCTGGACTTGTAGTATAGGCCCCAGGGTGCCCCCTGGCCCTCCACCTAGGGGCCTCTGACCCCAGCAAGCTACCCAGATGTCCACCTCTCTCCCTGGACTTGCAGGATAGGCCCCTTGGTACCCCCTGGCCCACCACCTAGGGGCCTCAGACCCTAGCAAGCTACCCAGGGGTCCACCTCTCTTCCTGGACTTGCAGTAGAGGCCCCAATAAGCCCCCTGGCCCTCCACCTAGGGGCCTAAGACCCCAGCAAGCTACCTAAAAGTCCACCTCTCTCCCTGGACTTGCAGTAGAGGCCCCAGGGTGTCCCCTTGCCCTCCACCAAGGGGCCTTTGACTCCAGCAAGCTACCCAGGGGTCCACCTCTCTCCCTGGACTTGCAGTAGAGGCCCCAATAAGCCCCATGGCCCTCCACCTAGGGGCCTAAGACCACAGCAAGCTACCCAAGGGTCCACCTCTCTCCCTGGACTTGCAGTAGAGGCCCCAGGGTGTCCCCTTGCCCTCCACCAAGGGGACTCTGACCCCAGAACGCTACCCAGGGGTCCACTTCTCTCCCTGGACTTGCAGGATAGGCCGAAGGGTGCCCCCTGGCCCTCCACCTAGTTGCCTCTGACCCAAGCAAGCTACCCAGGAATCCACCTCTCTCCCTGGACTTGCAGTAAAGGCCCTAGGGTACCCCCTTGCCCTCCACCTAGGGGCTTCTGACCCTAGCAAGCTACCCAGGGGTCCACCTCTCTCCCTGGACTTGCGGTAGAGGCCCCAGGGTGCCCCCTTGCCCTCCACCTAGGGGTCTCTGACACCAGCAAGCTACCCATGGGTCCACCTCTCTCCCTGGACTTGCAGTAAAGGCCCTAGGGTACCCCCTTGCCCTTTAACAAGGGGCCTCTGAGCCCAGCAAACTACCCAAGGGTCCCCCTCTCTCCCTGGACTTGCAGTAGAGGCCCCAGGGAGCCCCCTTGCCATCCACAAAGGGGCTTAGGACCCCAGAATGCTACCCAGGAGTCCACCTCTCTCCCTGGACTTGTGGTAGAGGCCCCAGGGTGCCCCCTTGCCCTCCACCTAGGGGTCTCTGACACCAGCAAGCTACCCAGGGGTCCACAACTCTCCCTGGACTTGCAGGATAGGCCCCAGGGTGCCCCCTGGCCCTCCACCTAGGGGCCTCTCACCCCAGCAAGCTACCCAGGGGTCCACCTCTCTCCCTGGACTTGCAGGATAGGCCCCAGGGTGCCCCCTGGCCCTCCACCTAGGGGCCTCTGACCCCAGGAAGCTACCCAGGGGTCCACCTCTCTCCCTGGACTAGCAGTAAAGGCCCTAGGGTACCCCCTTGCCCTTCACCTAGGGGCCTCTGAGCCCAGCAAACTACCCAAGGGTCCCCCTCTCTCCCTGGACTTGCAGTAGAGGCCCCAGGGAGCCCGCTTGCCATCCACAAAGGGGCTTAGGACTCCAGAAAGCTACCCAGGAGTCCACCTCTCTCCCTGGACTTGTGGTAGAGGCCCCAGGGTGCCCCCTTGCCCTCCACCTAGGGGTCTCTGACACCAGCAAGCTACACAGGGGTCCACAACTCTCCCTGGACTTGCAGGATAGGCCCCAGGGTGCCCCCTGGCCCTCCACCTAGGGGCCTCTCACCCCAGCAAGCTACCCAGGGGTCCACCTCTCTCCCTGGACTTGCAGGATAGGCTCCAGGGTGCCCCCTGGCCCTCCACCTAGGGGCCTCTGACCCCAAGAAGCTACCCAGGGGTCCACCTCTCTCCGTGGGCTTGCAGTAGAGGCCCCAGGGTGCCCCCTTGCCCCCCACAAAGTGGTCTCTGACCCCAGCAAGCAACCCAGTGGTCCACCTCTCTCCCTGGACTTGCAGGATAGGCCCCAGGATAACCCCTGGCCCTCCACCTAGGGGCCTCTGACCCCAGCAAGCTACCCAGGGGTCCACCTCTCTCCCTGCACTTGCAGTAAAGGCCCAGGGTACCCCCTTGCCCTCCACCTAGGGGCTTCTGACTCCAGCAAGCTACCCAGGGATCCACCTCTCTCCCTGGACTTGCAGTAAAGGCCCCAGGGTGCCCCCTGGCCCTCCACCTAGGGGCCTCTGACCCCAGCAAGCTACCCAGGGATCCACCTCTCTCCCTGGACTTGCAGTAAAGGCCTTCGGGTACCCCCTGGCCCTCCACCTAGGGGCCTCTGACCCCAGCAAGCTACCCAGGGGTCTACCTCTCTCCCTGGACTTGCAGTAGAGGCCATAGTGTGCCCCCTGGCCCTCCACCTATGGGTCTCTGACCCCAGCAAGCTACCCAGGGGTCCACCTCTCTCCCTGGACTTGCAGGATAGGACCCAGGGTGCCCCCTGGCCCTCCAGCTAGAGGCTTCTGACCCCAGGAAGTCACCCAGGGGTCCACCTCTCTCCCTGGACTTGCAGTAGAGGCCCCAATAAGCCCCCTGGCCCTCCACCTAGGGGCCTAAGACCCAAGCAAGCTACCCAAGGGTCCACCTCTCTCCCTGGACTTGCAGTAGAGGCGCCAGGGTGTCCCCTTGCCCTCCACCAAGGGGCCTCTGACCCCAGCAAGCAACCCAGTGGTCCACCTCTCTCCCTGGACTTGCAGGATAGGCCCCAGGATAACCCCTGGCCCTCCACCTAGGGGCCTCTGACCCCAGCAAGCTACCCAGGGGTCCACCTCTCTCCCTGCACTTGCAGTAAAGGCCCAGGGTACCCCCTTGCCCTCCACCTAGGGGCTTCTGACTCCAGCAAGCTACCCAGGGATCCACCTCTCTCCCTGTACTTGCAGTAAAGGCCCCAGGGTGCCCCCTGGCCCTCCACCTAGGGGCCTCTGACCCCAGCAAGCTACCCAGGGATCCACCTCTCTCCCTGGACTTGCAGTAAAGGCCTTCGGGTACCCCCTGGCCCTCCACCTAGGGGCCTCTGACCCCAGCAAGCTACCCAGGGGTCTACCTCTCTCCCTGGACTTGCAGTAGAGGCCATAGTGTGCCCCCTGGCCCTCCACCTATGGGTCTCTGACCCCAGCAAGCTACCCAGGGGTCCACCTCTCTCCCTGGACTTGCAGGATAGGACCCAGGGTGCCCCCTGGCCCTCCAGCTAGAGGCTTCTGACCCCAGGAAGTCACCCAGGGGTCCACCTCTCTCCCTGGACTTGCAGTAGAGGCCCCAATAAGCCCCCTGGCCCTCCACCTAGGGGCCTAAGACCCAAGCAAGCTACCCAAGGGTCCACCTCTCTCCCTGGACTTGCAGTAGAGGCGCCAGGGTGTCCCCTTGCCCTCCACCAAGGGGCCTCTGACCCCAGCACGCTACCCATGGGTCCACATCTTTCCCTGGACTTGCAGGATAGGCCGACGGGTGCCCCCTAGCCCTCCACCTAGTTGCCTCTGACCCCAGCAAGCTACCCAGGGATCCACCTCTCTCCCTGGACTTGCAGTAAAGGCCCTAGGGTACCCCCTGGCCCTCCACATATGGGCTTCTGACCCCAGCAAGCTACCCAGGGGTCAATAACTCTCCCTGGACTTGCAGTAGGGAACCCAGGGGGCCCCCTGGCACTCCACCTAGGGGCCTCTGAGCCCAGCAAACTACCCAAGGGTCCCCCTCTCTCCCTGGACTTGCAGTAGAGGCCCCAGGGATCCCCCTTGCCCTCCACCTAGGGGCCTCTGAGCCCAGCAAACTACCCAGGGGTCCACCTCTCTCCCTGGACTTGCAGGATAGGCCCCAGCGTGCCCCCTGGCCCTCCACCTAGGGGCCTCTGACCCCAGGAAGCTACCTAGGTGTCCACCTCTCTCCCTGGACTTGCAGTAGAGGCCCCAGGGTGCCCCTTGCCCTCCAAAAAGTGGTCTCTGACCCCAGTAAGCAACCCAGTGGTCCACCTCTCTCCATGGACTTGCAGGATAGGCCCCAGGGTGCCCCCTGGCCCTCCACCTAGGGGCCTCTGACCCCAGCAAGCTACCCAGGGATCCACCTCTCTCCCTGGACTTGCAGTAAAGGCCTTAGGGTACCCCCTGGCCCTCCACCTAGGGGCCTCTGACCCCAGCAAGCTACAAAGGGAGCTATCCAGGGGTCCACCTCTCTCCGTGGACTTGCTGGATAGGCCCCAGGGTGCCCTCTTGCCCTCCACCTAGGGGCCTCTGACCCCAGCAAGCTACCCAGGGGTCCGACTCTCTCCCTGGACTTGCAGTATAGGCCCCAGGGTGCCCCCTTGCCCTCCACCTAGGGGCCTCTGACCCCAGCAAGCAACCCAGGGGTCCACCCCTCTCCCTGCACATGAAGTATAGGCCCCAGGGTGCCCCTGCCCCTCCACCTTGGGGCCTCTGACCCCAGCAAGTTACCCAGGGGTCCACAAATTTCCCTGGACTTGCAGTAGAGGCCCCAGTGTGCCCCCTGGCCCTCCACCTATGGGCCTTTGACCCCAGCAAGCTACCCAGGGGTCCACCTCAGTCCCTGGACTTGCAGTAAAGGCCCCAGGAAGCCCCCTGGCCCTCCACCTAGGGGCCTCTGACCCCAGCAAGCTACCCATGTGTCCACCTCTCTTTCTTGACTTGCAGTAGATGCCCCAGGGTGCCCCCTGGCCCTCCACCTAGGGGCCTCTGACCCCAGCAAGCTACCCAGGGGTCCACTTCTCTCCCTGGACTTGCAGGATAGGCCCTTGGGTGCCCCCTGGCCCTCCACCTAGGGGCCTCTGACCCCAGCAAGCTACCCAGATGTCCACCTCTCTCCCTGGACTTGCAGGATAGGCCCCAGGGTACCCCCTGGCCCACCACCTAGAGGCCTCAGACCCTAGCAAGCTACCCAGGGGTCCACCTCTCTTCCTGGACTTGCAGTAAAGGCCCCAATAAGCCCCCTGGCCCTCCAACAAGGGGCCTAAGACCCCAGCAAGCTACCTAAGAGTCCACCTCTCTCCCTGGACTTAAAGTAGAGGCCCCAGGGTGTCCTCTTGCCCTCCACCAAGGGGCCTTTGACCACAGCAAGCTACCCAAGGGTCCACCTCTCTCCCTGGACTTGCAGTAGAGGCCCCAGGGTGTCCCCTTGCACTCCACCAAGGGGACTCTGACCCCAGAACGCTACCCAGGGGTCCACATCTCTCCCTGGACTTGCAGGATAGGCCGAAGGGTGCCCCCTGGCCCTCCACCTAGTTGCCTCTGACCCAAGCAAGCTACCCAGGGATCCACCTCTCTCCCTGGACTTGCAGTAAAGGCCCTAGGGTACCCCCTTGCCCTCCACCTAGGGGCTTCTGACCCCAGCAAGCGACCCAGGGGTCCATAACTCTCCCTGGACTTGCAGTAGAGGCCCCAGGGTGCCCCCTGGCCCTTCACCTAGGGGCCTCTGAGCCCAGCAAACTACCCAAGGGTCCCCCTCTCTCCCTGGACTTGCAGTAGAGGCCCCAGGGAGCCCGCTTGCCATCCACAAAGGGGCTTAGGACTCCAGAAAGCTACCCAGGAGTCCACCTCTCTCCCTGGACTTGTGGTAGAGGCCCCAGGGTGCCCCCTTGCCCTCCACCTAGGGGTCTCTGACACCAGCAAGCTACACAGGGGTCCACAACTCTCCCTGGACTTGCAGGATAGGCCCCAGGGTGCCCCCTGGCCCTCCACCTAGGGGCCTCTCACCCCAGCAAGCTACCCAGGGGTCTACCTCTCTCCCTGGACTTGCTGTAGAGGCCTTAGGGTACCCCCTGGCCCTCCACCTAGGGGCCTCTGACCCCAGCAAGCTACCCAGGGGTCTACCTCTCTCCCTGGACTTGCTGTAGAGGCCATAGTGTGCCCCCTGGCCCTCCACCTATGGGCCTCTGACCCCAGCAAGCTTCCCAGGGGTCCACCTCTCTCCCTGGACTTGCAGGATAGGCCCCAGGGTGCCCCCTGGCCCTCCAGCTAGAGGCTTCTGACCCCAGGAAGTCACCCAGGGGTCCACCTCTCTCCCTGGACTTGCAGGATAGGCCCCAGGGTACCCCCTGGCCCACCACCTAGAGGCCTCAGACCCTAGCAAGCTACCCAGGGATCCACCTCTCTCCCTGGACTTGCGGTAGAGGCCCCAGGGGGCCCCCTTGCCCTCCACCTAGGGGTCTCTGACACCAGCAAGCTACCCAGGGGTCCACAACTCTTCCTGGACTTGCAGGATAGGCCCCAGGGTGCCCCCTGGCCCTCCACCTAGGGGCCTCTGACCCCAGCAAGCTACAAAGGGGTCCACCTCTCTCCCTGGACTTGCAGTAGAGGCCCCAGGGTGCCCCTTGCCCTCCACAAAGTGGTCTCTGACCCCAGTAAGCAACCCAGTGGTCCACCTCTCTCCCTGGACTTGCAGGATAGGCCCCAGGGTGCCCCCTGGCCCTCCACCTAGGGGCCTCTGACCCCAGCAAGCTACCCAGGGATCCACCTCTCTCCCTGGACTTGCAGTAAAGGCCTTAGGGTACCCCCTGGCCCTCGACCTAGGGGCCTCTGACCCCAGCAAGCTACAAAGTTGTCCACAACACTCCCTGGACTTGCAGGATAGGCCCCACGGTGCCCCCTGGCCCTCCACTTAGGGGCCTCTGACCCCAGAAAGCTATCCAGGGAGCAACCTCTCTCCGTGGACTTGCAGGATAGGCCCCAGGGTGCCCTCTTGCCCTCCACCAAGGGGCCTCTGACCCCAGCAAGCTACCCAGGGGTCCGACTCTCTCCCTGGACTTGCAGTATAGGCCCCAGGGTGCCCCCTTGCCCTCCACCTAGGGGCCTTTGACCCCAGCAAGCAACCCAGGGGTCCACCCCTCTCCCTGCACATGAAGTATAGGCCCCAGGGTGCCCCTGCCCCTCCACCTAGGGGCCTCTGACCCCAGCCAGTTACCCAGGGGTCCACAAATTTCCCTGGACTTGCAGTAAAGGCCCCAGGAAGCCCCCTGGCCCTCCACCTAGGGGCCTCTGACCCCAGCAAGCTACCCATGTGTCTACCTCTCTTTCTTGACTTGCAGTAGATGCCCCAGGGTTCCCCCTGGCCCTCCACCTAGGGGCCTCTGACCCCAGCAAGCTACCCAGGGGTCCACTTCTCTCCCTGGACTTGCAGGATATGCCCCAGGGTGCCCCCTGGCCCTCCACCTAGGGGCCTCTGATCCCAGCAAGCTACCCAGGGGTCCACCTCTCTCCCTGGACTTGTAGTATAGGCCCCAGGGTGCCCCCTGGCCCTCCACCTAGGGATCTCTGACCTGAGCAAGCTACCCAGATGTCCACCTCTCTCCCTGGACTTGCAGGATAGGCCCCAGGGTAACCCCTGGCCCACCACCTAGGGGCCTCAGACCCTAGCAAGCTACCCAGGGGTCCACCTCTCTTCCTGGACTTGCAGTAGAGGCCCCAATAAGCCCCCTGGCACTCCACCTAGGGGCTTCAGACCCCAGCAAGCTACCTAAGAGTCCACCTCTCTCCCTGGACTTGCAGTAGAGGCCCCAGGGTGTCCCCTTGCCCTCCACCAAGGGGCCTTTGACCCCAGCAAGCTACCCAGGGGTCCACCTCTCTCCCTGGACTTGCAGTAGAGGCCCCAAAAAGCCCCCTGGCCCTCCACCTGGGGCCTAAGACCACAGCAAGCTACCCAAGGGTCCACCTCTCTCCCTGGACTTGCAGTAAAGGCCCTAGGGTACCCCCTTGCCCTTCACCTAGGGGCCTCTGAGCCCAGCAAACTACCCAAGGGTCCCCCTCTCTCCCTGGACTTGCAGTAGAGGCCCCAGGGTGCCCCCCTTGCCCTCCACCTAGGGGTCTCTGACACCAGCAAGCTACCCAGGGGTCCACAACTCTCCCTGGACTTGCAGGATAGGCCCCAGGATGCCCCCTGGCCCTCCACCTAGGGGCCTCTCACCCCAGCAAGCTACCCAGGGGTCCACCTCTCTCCCTGGACTTGCAGGATAGGCCCCAGGGTACCCCCTGGCCCTCCGCCTAGGGGCCTCTGACCCCAGGAAGCTACCCAGGGTTCCACCTCTCTAGCCTGGGCTTGCAGTAGAGGCCCCAGGGTGCCCCCTTGCCCCCCACAAAGTGGTCTCTGATCCCAGCAAGCAACCCAGTGGTCCACCTCTCTCCCTGGACTTGCAGGATAGGCCCCAGGGTGCCCCCTGGCCCTCCACCTAGGGGCCTCTGACCCCAGCAAGCTACCCTGGGATCCACCTCTCTCCCTGCACTTGCAGTAAAGGCCCAGGGTACCCACTTGCTCTCCACCAAGGGGCTTCTGACCCCAGCAAGCTACCCAGGGATCCACCTCTCTCCCTGGACTTGCAGTAAAGGCCCCAGTGTGCCCCCTGGCCCTCCACCTAGGGGCCTCTGACCCCAGCAAGCTACCCAGGGATCCACCTCTCTCCCTGGACTTGCAGTAAAGGCCTTAGGGTACCCCCTGGCCCTCCACCTAGGGGCCTCTGACCCCAGCAAGCTACCCAGGGGTCTACCTCTCTCCCTGGACTTGCTGTAGAGGCCATAGTGTGCCCCCTGGCCCTCCACCTATGGGCCTCTGACCCCAGCAAGCTTCCCAGGGGTCCACCTCTCTCCCTGGACTTGCAGGATAGGCCCCAGGGTGCCCCCTGGCCCTCCAGCTAGAGGCTTCTGACCCCAGGAAGTCACCCAGGGGTCCACCTCTCTCCCTGGACTTGCAGTAGAGGCCCCAATAAGAAACCCTGGCCCTCCACCTAGGGGCCTAAGACCCAAGCAAGCTACCCAAGGGTCCACCTCTCTCCCTGGACTTGAAGTAAAGGCCCTAGGGTATCCCCTGGCCCTCCACCTAGGGGCTTCTGACCCCAGAAAGCTACCCAGGGGTCCATAACTCTCCCTGGACTTGCAGTAGAGGCTCCAGGGTGCCCCCTGGCCCTCCACCTAGGGGCCTCTGACCCCAGCACGCTACCCAGGGGTCCACATCTTTCCCTGGACTTGCAGGATAGGCCGAAGGGTGCCCCCTGGCCCTCCACCTAGTTGCCTCTGACCCAAGCAAGCTACCCAGGGATCCACCTCTCTCCCTGGACTTGCAGTAAAGGCCCTAGGGTACCCCCTTGCCCTCCACCTAGGGGCTTCTGACCCCAGCAAGCTACCCAGGGGTCCACCTCTCTCCCTGGACTTGCGGTAGAGGCCCCAGGGTGCCCCCTTGCCCTCCACCTAGGGGTCTCTGACACCAGCAAGCTACACATGGGTCCACCTCTCTCCCTGGACTTGCAGTAAAGGCCCTAAGGTACCCCCTTGCCCTTCACCTAGGGGCCTCTGAGCCCAGCAAACTACCCAAGGGTCCCCCTCTCTCCCTGGACTTGCAGTAAAGGCCCTAGGGTATCCCCTGGCCCTCCACAAAGTGGTCTCTGACCTCAGCAAGCAACCCAGTGGTCCACCTTTCTCCCTGGACTTGCAGGAAAGGCCCCAGGGTGCCCCCTGGCCCTCCACCTAGGGGCCTCTGACCCCAGCAAGTTACTCAGGGGTCCACCTCTCTCCCTGGACTTGTAGTATAGGCCGCAGTGTGCCCCCTTACCCTGCACCAAGGGGCCTCTGACCCCAGCAAGCTACCCAGGGGTCCACCTCTCTCCCTGCACTTGCAGGATAGGCCCCAGTGTGCCCCCTGGCCCTCCACCTAGGGGCCTCTGACCCCAGCAAGCTACCCAGGGATCCACCTCTCTCCCTGGACTTGCAGGAAAGGCCCCACGGTGCCCCCTGGCCCTCCACCTAGGGGCCTCTGACCCCAGGAAGCTACCCAGGGATCCACCTCTCTCCCTGGACTTGTAGTAAAGGCCCCAGGGTGCCCCCTTGTCCTGCACCAAGGGGCCTCAGACCCTAGCAAGCTACCCAGGGGTCTACCTCTCTCCCTGGACTTGCAGTAGAGGCCATAGTGTGCCCCCTGGCCCTCCACCTATGGGCCTCTGACCCCAGCAAGCTACCCAGGGGTCCACCTCTCTCCCTGGACTTGCAGGATAGGCCCCAGGTTGCCCCCTGGCCCTCCAGCTAGAGGCTTCTGACCCCAGGAAGCTACCCAGTGGTCCACCTCCCTCCCTGGACTTGCAGTAGAGGCCCCAATAAGCCCCCTGGCCCTCCACCTAGGGGCCTAAGACCCCTGCAAGCTACCCAAGGGTCCACCTCTCTCCCTGGACTTGCAGTAGAGGCCCCAGGGTGTCCCCTTGCCCTCCACCAAGGGCCTCTGACCCCAGCACGCTACCCAGGGGTCCACATCTTTCCCTGGACTTGCAGGATAGGCCGAAGGGTGCCCCCTGGCCCTCCACCTAGTTGCCTCTGACCCAAGCAAGCTACCCAGGGATCCACCTCTCTCCCTGGTCTTGCAGTAAAGGCCCTAGGGTACCCCCATGGCCCTCCACATAGTGGCTTCTGACCCCAGCAAGCTACCCAGGGGTCAATAACTCTCCCTGGACTTGCAGTAGAGGCCCCAGGGTGCCCCCTTGCCCTCCACCTAGGGGCCTCTGACCCCAGTAAGCTACCCAGGGGTCCACCTCTTTCCCTGGACTTGCAGGATAGGCCCCAGCGTGCCCCCTGGCCCTCCACCTAGTTGCCTCTGACCCCAGCAAGCTACCCAGGGATTAACCTCTCTCCCTGGACTTGCAGTAAAGGCCCTAAGGTACCCCCTGGCCCTCCACCTAGGGGCTTCTGACCCCAAAAAGCTACCCAGGGGTCAATAACTCTCCCTGGACTTGCAGTAGAGGCCCCAGGGTGCCCCCTGGCCCTCCACCTAGGGGCCTCTGAGCCCAGCAAACTACCCAAGGGTCCCCCTCTCTCCCTGGACTTGCAGTAGAAGCCCCAGGGTGCCCCCTTGCCCTCCACAAAGTGGTCTCTGACCTCAGCAAGCAACCCAGTGGTCCACCTTTCTCCCTGGACTTGCAGGAAAGACCCCAGGGTGCCCCCTGGCCCTCCACCTAGGGGCCTCTGACCCCAGCAAGTTACTCAGGGGTCCACCTCTCTCCCTGGACTTGTAGTATAGGCCCCACTGTGCCCCCTTACCCTGCACCAAGGGGCCTCTGACCCCAGCAAGCTACCCAGGGGTCCACCTCTCTCCCTGCACTTGCAGGATAGGCCCCAGTGTGCCCCCTGGCCCTCCACCTAGGGGCCTCTGACCCCAGCAAGCTACCCAGGGATCCACCTCTCTCCCTGGACTTGCAGTAAAGGCCCTAGGGTACCCCCTGGCCCTCCACCTAGGGGCTTCTGACCCCAGCAAGCTACCCAGTGGTCCATAACTCTCACTGGACTTGCAGTAGAAGCCCCAGGGTGCCCCCTTGCCCTCCAGAAAGTGGTCTCTGACCCCAGCAAGCAACCCAGTGGTCCACCTTTCTCCCTGGACTTGCAGGAAAGGCCCCAGGGTGCCCCCTGGCCCTCCACCTAGGGGCCTCTGACCCCAGGAAGCTACCCAGGGATCCACCTCTCTCCCTGGACTTGTAGTAAAGGCCCCAGGGTGCCCCCTTGTCCTGCACCAAGGGGCCTCAGACCCTAGCAAGCTACCCAGGGGTCTACCTCTCTCCCTGGACTTGCAGTAGAGGCCATAGTGTGCCCCCTGGCCCTCCACCTATGGGCCTCTGACCCCAGCAAGCTACCCAGGGGTCCACCTCTCTCCCTGGACTTGCAGGATAGGCCCCAGGTTGCCCCCTGGCCCTCCAGCTAGAGGCTTCTGACCCCAGGAAGCTACCCAGGGGTCCACCTCCCTCCCTGGACTTGCAGTAGAGGCCCCAATAAGCCCCCTGGCCCTCCACCTAGGGGCCTAAGACCCCTGCAAGCTACCCAAGGGTCCACCTCTCTCCCTAGACTTGCAGTAGAGGCCCCAGGGTGTCCCCTTGCCCTCCACCAAGGGCCTCTGACCCCAGCACGCTACCCAGGGGTCCACATCTTTCCCTGGACTTGCAGGATAGGCCGAAGGGTGCCCCCTGGCCCTCCACCTAGTTGCCTCTGACCCACGCAAGCTACCCAGGGATCCACCTCTCTCCCTGGTCTTGCAGTAAAGGCCCTAGGGTACCCCCATGGCCCTCCACATAGGGGCTTCTGACCCCAGCAAGCTACCCAGGGGTCAATAACTCTCCCTGGACTTGCTGTAGAGGCCCCAGGGTGCCCCCTTGCCCTCCACCTAGGGGCCTCTGACCCCAGTAAGCTACCCAGGGGTCCACCTCTCTCCCTGGACTTGCAGGATAGGCCCCAGCATGCCCCCTGGCCCTCCACCTAGTTGCCTCTGACCCCAGCAAGCTACCCAGGGATTAACCTCTCTCCCTGGACTTGCAGTAAAGGCCCTAAGGTACCCCCTGGCCCTCCACCTAGGGGCTTCTGACCCCAAAAAGCTACCCAGGGGTCAATAACTCTCCCTGGACTTGCAGTAGAGGCCCCAGGGTGCCCCCTGGCCCTCCACCTAGGGGCCTCTGAGCCCAGCAAACTACCCAAGGGTCCCCCTCTCTCCCTGGACTTGCAGTAGAAGCCCCAGGGTGCCCCCTTGCCCTCCACAAAGTGGTCTCTGACCTCAGCAAGCAACCCAGTGGTCCACCTTTCTCCCTGGACTTGCAGGAAAGGCCCCAGGGTGCCCCCTGGACCTCCACCTAGGGGCCTCTGACCCCAGCAAGTTACTCAGGGGTCCACCTCTCTCCCTGGACTTGTAGTATAGGCCCCAGTGTGCCCCCTTACCCTGCACCAAGGGGCCTCTGACCCCAGCAAGTTACGCAGGGGTCCACAAATTTCCCTGGACTTGCAGTAGAGGCCCCAGTGTGCCCCCTGGCCCTCCACCTATGGGCCTTTGACCCCAGCAAGCTACCCAGGGGTCCACCTCTGTCCCTGGACTTGCAGTAAAGGCCCCAGGAAGCCCCCTGGCCCTCCACCTAGGGGCCTCTGACCCCAGCAAGCTACCCATGTGTCCACCTCTCTTTCTTGACTTGCAGTAGATGCCCCAGGGTGCCCCCTGGCCCTCCACCTAGGGGCCTCTGACCCCAGCAAGCTACCCAGGGGTCCACTTCTCTCCCTGGACTTGCAGGATAGGCCCCAGGGTGCCCCCTGGCCCTCCACTTAGGGGCCTCTGACCCCAGAAAGCTATCCAGGGGTCCACCTCTCTCCGTGGATTTGCAGGATAGGCCCCAGGGTGCCCTCTTGCCCTCCACCTAGGGGCCTCTGACCCCAGCAAGCTACCCAGGGGTCCGACTCTCTACCTGGACTTGCAGTATAGGCCCCAGGGTGCCCCCTTGCCCTCCACCTAGGGGCCTCTGACCCCAGCAAGCAACCCAGGGGTCCACCCCTCTCCCTGCACATGAAGTATAGGCCCCAGGGTGCCCCTGCCCCTCCACCTAGGGGACTCTGACCCCAGCAAGTTACCCAGGGGTCCACAAATTTCCCTGGACTTGCAGTAAAGGCCCCAGGAAGCCCCCTGGCCCTCCACCTAGGGGCCTCTGACCCCAGCAAGCTACCCATGTGTCCACCTCTCTTTCTTGACTTGCAGTAGATGCCCCAGGGTGCCCCCTGGCCCTCCACCTAGGTGCCTCTGACCCCAGCAAGCTACCCAGGGGTCCACTTCTCTCCCTGGACTTGCAGGATAGGCCCCAGTGTGCCCCCTGGCCCTCCACCTAGGGGCCTCTGACCCCAGCAAGCTACCCAGGGATCCACCTCTCTCCCTGGACTTGCAGTAAAGGCCCTAGGGTACCCCCTGGCCCTCCACCTAGGGGCTTCTGACCCCAGCAAGCTACCCAGTGGTCCACCTCTCTCCCTGGACTTGCAGGATAGGCCCCAGGGTGCCCCCTGGCCCTCCAGCTAGAGGCTTCTGACCCCAGGAAGCTACCCAGGGGTCCACCTCCCTCCCTGGACTTGCAGTAGAGGCCCCAATAAGCCCCCTGGCCCTCCACCTAGGGGCCTAAGACCCCTGCAAGCTACCCAAGGGTCCACCTCTCTCCCTGGACTTGCAGTAGAGGCCCCAGGGTGTCCCCTTGCCCTCCACCAAGGGGCCTCTGACCCCAGCACGCTACCCAGGGGTCCACATCTTTCCCTGGACTTGCAGGATAGGCCGAAGGGTGCCCCCTGGCCCTCCACCTAGTTGCCTCTGACCCCAGCAAGCTACCCAGGGATCCACCTCTCTCCCTGGTCTTGCAGTAAAGGCCCTAGGGTACCCCCATGGCCCTCCACATAGGGGCTTCTGACCCCAGCAAGCTACCCAGGGGTCAATAACTCTCCCTGGACTTGCAGTAGAGGCCCCAGGGTGCCCCCTTGCCCTCCACCTAGGGGCCTCTGACCCCAGTAAGCTACCCAGGGGTCCACCTCTCTCCCTGGACTTGCAGTATAGGCCCCAGCGTGCCCCCTGGCCCTCCACCTAGGGGCCTCTGACCCCAGGAAGCTACCCAGGGGTCCACCTCTCTCCCTGGACTTGCAGTAGAGGCCCCAGGGTGCCCCTTGCCCTCCACAAAGTGGTCTCTGACCCCAGAAAGCAAACCAGTGGTCCACCTCTCTCCCTGGACTTGCAGGATAGGCCCCAGGTTGCCCCCTGGCCCTCCACCTAGGGGCCTCTGACCCCAGCAAGCTACCCAGGGATCCACCTCTCTACCTGGACTTGCAGTAAAGGCCTTAGGGTACCCCCTGGCCCTCCACCTAGGGGCCTCTGACCCCAGCAAGCTACAGGGTGGTCCACAACTCTCCCTGGACTTGCAGGAGAGGCCCTACGGTGCCCCCTGGCCCTCCACTTAGGGGCCTCTGACCCCAGAAAGCTATCCAGGGGTCCACCTCTCTCCGTGGATTTGCAGGATAGGCCCCAGGGTGCCCTCTTGCCCTCCACCTAGGGGCCTCTGACCCCAGCAAGCTACCCAGGGGTCCGACTCTCTACCTGGACTTTGCAGTATAGGCCCCAGGGTGCCCCCTTGCCCTCCACCTAGGGGCCTCTGACCCCAGCAAGCAACCCAGGGGTCCACCCCTCTCCCTGCACATGAAGTATAGTCCCCAGGGTGCCCCTGCCCCTCCACCTAGGGGCCTCTGACCCCAGCAAGTTACCCAGGGGTCCACAAATTTCCCTGGACTTGCAGTATAGGCCCCAGTGTGCCCCCTGGCCCTCCACCTATGGGCCTTTGACCCCAGCAAGCTACTCAGGGGTCCACCTCTGTCCCTGGACTTGCAGTAAAGGCCACAGGAAGCCCCCTGGCCCTCCACCTAGGGGCCTCTGACCCCAGCAAGCTACCCATGTGTCCACCTCTCTTTCTTGACTTGCAGTAGATGCCCCAGGGTGCCCCCTGGCCCTCTACCTAGGGGCCTCTGACCCCAGCAAGCTACCCAGGGGTCCACTTCTCTCCCTGGACTTGCAGGATAGGCCCCAGGGTGCCCCCTGGCCCTCCACTTAGGGGCCTCTGACCCCAGAAAGCTATCCAGGGGTCCACCTCTCTCCGTGGATTTGCAGGATAGGCCCCAGGGTGCCCTCTTGCCCTCCACCTAGGGGCCTCTGACCCCAGCAAGCTACCCAGGGGTCCGACACTCTACCTGGACTTGCAGTAAAGGCCCCAGGGTGCCCCCTTGCCCTCCACCTAGGGGCCTCTGACCCCAGCAAGCAACCCAGGGGTCCACCCCTCTCCCTGCACATGAAGTATAGGCCCCAGGGTGCCCCTGCCCCTCCACCTAGGGGACTCTGACCCCAGCAAGTTACCCAGTGGTCCACAAATTTCCCTGGACTTGCAGTAGAGGCCCCAGTGTGCCCCCTGGCCCTCCACCTATGGGCCTTTGACCCCATCAAGCTACCCAGGGGTCCACCTCTGTCCCTGGACTTGCAGTAAAGGCCGCAGGAAGCCCCCTGGCCCTCCACCTAGGGGCCTCTGACCCCAGCAAGCTACCCATGTGTCCACCTCTCTTTCTTGACTTGCAGTAGATGCCCCAGGGTGCCCCCTGGCCCTCCACTTAGGGGCCTCTGACCCCAGCAAGCTAACCAGGGGTCCACTTCTCTCCCTGGACTTGCAGGATAGGCCCCAGGCTGCCCCCTGGCCCTCCACCTAGGGCCTCTGATCCCAGCAAGCTACCCAGGGGTCCACCTCTCTCCCTGGACTTGTAGTATAGGCCCCAGGGTGCCCCCTGGCCCTCCACCTAGGGGCCTCTGACCCCAGCAAGCTACCCAGATGTCCACCTCTCTCCCTGGACTTGCAGGATAGGCCCCAGGGTACCCGCTGGCCCACCACCTAGGGGCTTCAGACCCTAGCAAGCTACCCAGGGGTCCACCTCTCTTCCTGGACTTGCAGTAGAGGCCCAATAAGCCCCCTGGCCCTCCACCTAGGGGCCTAAGACCCCAGCAAGCTAACTAAGAGTCCACCTCTCTCCCTGGACTTGCAGTAAAGGCCCCAGGAAGCCCCCTGGCCCTCCACCTAGGGGCGTCTGACCCCAGCAAGCTACCCAGGGGTCCACCTCTCTCCCTGGACTTGTAGTATAGGCCCCAGGGTGCCCCCTTACCCTGCACCAAGGGGCCTCTGACCCCAGCAAGCTACCCAGGGGTCCACCTCTCTCCCTGCACTTGCAGGATAGGCCCCAGGGTGCCCCCTGGCCCTCCACCTAGGGGCCTCTGACCCCAGCAAGAAACCCAGCGGTCCACCTCTCTCCCTGAACTTGTAGTAAAGGCCCCAGGGTGCCCCCTGGCCCTGCACCTAGGGGCCTCAGACCCCAGCAAGCTACCTAGGGGTCTACCTTTCTCCCTGGACTTGCAGTAGAGGCCATAGTGTGCCCCCTGGCCCTCCACCTATGGGCCTCTGAGCCCAGCAAGCTACCCAAGGGTCCACCTCTCTCCCTGGACTTGCAGGATAGGCCCCAGGGTGCCCCCTGGCCCTCCAGCTAGAGGCCTCTGACCCCAGGAAGCTACCCAGGGGTCCACCTCTCTCCTTGGACTTTCAGTAGAGGCCTCAATAAGCCCCCTGGCCCTCCACCTAGGGGCCTAAGACCCCAGCAAGCTACCCAAGGGTCCACCTCTCTTCCTGGACTTGCAGTAGAGGCCCCAGGGTATCCCCTTGCCCTCCACCAAGGGGCCTCTGACCCCAGCACGCTACCCAGGGGTCCACCTCTCTCCCTGGACTTGCAGTAAAGGCCCTAGGGTACCCCCTGGCCCTCGACCTAGGGGCTTTTGACCCTAGCAAGCTACCCAGAGGTCCATAACTCTCCCTGGACTTGCAGTAGAGGCCCCAGGGTGCCCCCTGGCCCTCCACCTAGGGGCCTCTGAGCCCAGAAAACTACCCAAGGGTCCCCCTCTCTCCCTGGACTTGCAGTAGAGGCCCCAGGGAGCCCCCTTGCCCTCCACAAAGGGGCCTAGGACCCCAGAAAGCTACCCAGAGGTCCACCTCTCTCCCTGGACTTGCGGTAGAGGCCCCAGGGTGCCCCCTTGCCCTCCACCTAGGGGTGTCTGACACCAGCAAGCTACCCAGGGGTCCACAACTCTCCCTGGACTTGCAGGATAGGCCCCAGGGTGCCCCCTGGCCCTCCAAATAGGGGCCTCTGACCCCAGCAAGCTACCCAGGGATCCACCTCTCTCCCTGGATTTGCAGTAAAGGCCCTAGGGAACCCCCTGCCCCTCCACCTAGGGGCCTCTGATCCCAGCAAGCTACCCAGGGGTCCACCTCTCTCCCTGGACTTGTAGTATAGGCCCCAGGGTTCCCCCTGGCCCTCCACCTAAGGGCCTCTGACCCCAGCAAGCTACCCAGATGTCCACCTTTCTCCCTGGACTTGCAGGATAGGCCCCAGTGTACTCCCTGGCCCTCCACCTAAGGAGCTCAGACCCTAGCAAGCTACCCAGCGGTCTACCTCTCTCCCTGGACTTGCAGTAGATGCCCCAGGGTGCCCCCTGGCCCTCCACCTAGGGGCCTCTGACCCCAGCAAGCTACCCAGGGGTCCACTTCTCTCCCTTTACTTGCAGGATAGGCCCCAGGGTACCTCCTGGCCCACCACCTAGGGGCCTCAGACCCTATCAAGCTACCCAGGGGTCCAACTCTCTCCTTGGACTTGCAGTAGAGGCCCCAATAAGCCCCCTGGCCCTCCACCTAGGGGCCTAAGACCCCAGCAAGCTACCTAAGAGTCCACCTCTCTCCCTGGACTTGCAGTAGAGGCCCCAGGATGTCCCCTTGCCCTCCACCAAGGGGCCTTTGACCCCAGCAAGCTACACAGGGGTCCACCTCTCTCCCTGGACTTACAGTAGAGGCCCCAATAAGCCCCCTGGCCCTCCACCTAGGGGCCTAAGACCACAGCAAGCTACCCAAGGGTCCACCTCTCTCCCTTGACTTGCAGTAGAGGCCCCAGGGTGTCCCCTTGCCCTCCACCAAGGGGATTCTGACCCTAGAACGCTACCCAGGGGTCCACATCTCTCCCTGGACTTGCAGGATAGGCCGAAGGGTGCCCCCTGGCCCTCCACCTAGTTGCCTCTGACCCAAGCAAGCTACCCAGGGATCCACCTCTCTCCCTGGACTTGCAGTAAAGGCCCTAGGGTACCCCCTGGCCCTCCACCTAGGGGCATCTGACCCCAGCAAGCTACCCAGGGGTCCATAACTCTCCCTGGACTTGCAGTAGAGGCCCCATTGTGCCCACTGGCCCTTCACCTAGGGGCCTCTGAGCCCAGCAAACTACCCAAGGGTCCCCCTCTCTCCCTGGACTTGCAGTAGAGGCCCCAGGGAGCCCCCTTGCCCTCCACAAAGGGGCCAAGGACCCCAGAAAGCTACCCAGGGGTCCACCTCTCTCCCTGGACTTGCTGTAGAGGCCCCAGGGTGCCCCCTTGCCCTCCACCTAGGGGTCTCTGACACCAGCAAGCTACCCATGGGTCCACAACTCTCCCTGGACTTGCAGGATAGGCCCCAGGGTGCCCCCTGGCCCTCCACCTAGGGGCCTCTGACCCCAGCAAGCTACCCAGGGATCCACCTCTCTCACTGGACTTGAAGTAAAGGCCCTAGGGTATCCCCTGGCCGTCCACCTAGGGGCTTCTGACCCCAGCAAGCTACCCAGGGGTCCATAACTCTCCCTGGACTTGCAGTAGAGGCCCCAGGGTGCCCCCTGGCCCTCCACCTAGGGGCCTCTGACCCCAGCAAGCTACAAAGGGGTCTACCTCTCTCCCTGGACTTGCAGTAGAGGCCATAGTGTGCCCCCTGGCCCTCCACCTATGGGCCTCTGACCACAGTATACCCAGGGGTCCACCTCTCTCCCTGGACTTGCAGTATAGGCCCCAGGGTGCCCCTTGGCCCTCCACATAGGGGCCTCTGACCCCAGCAAGCTACCCAGGGATCCACCTCTCTCCCTGGACTTGCAGTAAAGGCTCTATTGTACCCCCTGGCCCTCCACCTAGGGGCTTCTGACCCCAGCAAGCTACCCAGGGGTCCATAACTCTCCCTGGACTTGCAGTAGAAGCCCCAGGGTGCCCCCTTGCCCTCCACAAAGTGGTTTCTGACCCCAGCAAGAAACCCAGTGGTCCACCTTTCTCCCTGGACTTGCAGGAAAGGCCCCAGGGTGCCCCCTGGCCTTCCACCTAGGGGCCTCTGACCCCAGGAAGCTACCCAGGGATCCACCTCTCTCCCTGGACTTGTAGTAAAGGCCCCAGGGTGCCCCCTTGCCCTGCACCAAGGGGCCTCAGACCCTAGCAAGCTACCCAGGGGTCTACCTCACTCCCTGGACTTGCAGTAGAGGCCATAGTGTGCCCCCTGGCCCTCCACCCATGGGCCTCTGACCCCAGCAAGCTACCCAGGTGTCCACCTCTCTCCTTGGACTTGCAGGATAGGCCCCAGGGTGCCCCCTGGCCCTCCAGCTAGAGGCTTCTGACCCCAGGAAGTCACCCAGGGGTCCACCTCTCTCCCTGGACTTGCAGTAGAGGCCCCAATAAGCCCCCTGGCCCTCCACCTTGGGGCCTAAGACCCCAGCAAGCTACCCAAGGGTCCACCTCTCTCCCTGGACTTGCAGGATAGGCCCCTTGGTGTCCCCTTGCCCTCCACCAAGGGGCCTCTGACCCCAACACGCTACCCAGGGGTCCACATCTTTCCCTGGACTTGCAGGATAGGCCGACGGGTGCCCCCTAGCCCTCCACCTAGTTGCCTCTGACCCCAGCAAGCTACCCAGGGATCCACCTATCTCCCTGGACTTGCAGTAAAGGCCCTAGGGTACCCCCTGGCCCTCCACATAGGAGCTTCTGACCCCAGCAAGCTACCCAGGGGTCAATAACTCTCCCTGGACTTGCAGTAGAGGCCCCAGGGTGCCCCCTGGCCCTCCACCTAGGGGCCTCTGAGCCCAGCAAACTACCCAAGGGTCCCCCTCTCTCCCTGGACTTGCAGTAGAGGCCCCAGGGAACCCCCTTGCCCTCCACAAATGGGCCTAGGACCCCAGAAAGCTACCCAGGGGTCCACCTCTCTCCCTGGACTTGCGGTAGAGGCCCCAGGGGGCCCCCTTGCCCTCCACCTAGGGGTCTCTGACACCAGCAAGCTACCCAGGGGTCCACAACTCTCCCTGGACTTGCAGGATAGGCCCCAGGGTGCCCCCTGGCCCTCCACCTAGGGGCCTCTGACCCCAGCAAGCTACCCAGGGGTCCACCTCTCTCCCTGGACTTGCAGGATAGGCCCCAGCGTGACCCCTGGCCCTCCACCTAGGGGCCTCTGACCCCAGGAAGCTACCCAGGGGTCCACCTCTCTCCCTGGACTTGCAGTAGAGGCCCCAGGGTGCCCCTTGCCCTCCACAAAGTGGTCTCTGACCCCAGTAAGCAACCCAGGGGTCCACCTCTCTCCCTGGACTTGCAGGATAGGCCCCAGGGTGCCCCCTGGCCCTCCACCTAGGGGCCTCTGACCCCAGCAAGCTACAAAGATGTCCACCTCTCTCCTTGGACTTGCAGGATAGGCCCCAGGGTGCCCCCTGGCCCACCACCTAGAGGCCTCAGACCCTAGCAAGCTACCCAGGGGTCCACCTCTCTTCCTGGACTTGCAGTAGAGGCCCCAATAAGCCCCCTGGCCCTCCACCTAGGGGCCTAAGACCCCAGCAAGCTACCTAAGAGTCCACCTCTCTCCCTGGACTTGCAGTAGAGGCCCCAGGGTGTCCCCTTGCCATCCACAAAGGGGCTTAGGACCCCAGAAAGCTACCCAGGAGTCCACCTCTCTCCCTGGACTTGCGGTAGAGGCCCCAGGGTGCCCCCTTGCCCTCCACCTAGGGGTCTCTGACACCAGCAAGCTACCCAGGGGTCCACAATTCTCCCTGGACTTGCAGGATAGGCCCTAGGGTGCCCCCTGGCCCTCCACCTAGGGGCCTCTCACCCCAGCAAGCTACACAGGGGTCCACCTCTCTCCCTGGACTTGCAGTAAAGGCCCTGGGGTACCCCATTGCCCTCCACCTAGGGGCTTTAGACCCCAGCAAGCTACCCAGGGGTCCATAACTCTCCCTGGACTTGCAGTAGAGGCCCCAGGGTGCCCCCTGGCCCTTCACCTAGGGGCCTCTAAGTCCAGCAAACTACCCAAGGGTCCCCCTCTCTCCCTGGACTTACAGTAGAGGCCCCAGGGAGCCCCCTTGCCCTCCACAAAGGGGCCAAGGACCCCAGAAAGCTACCCAGGGGTCCACCTCTCTCCCTGGACTTGCGGTAGAGGCCCCAGGGTGCCCCCTTGCCCTCCACCTAGGGGTCTCTGACACCAGCAAGCTACCCATGGGTCCACAACTCTCCCTGGATTTGCAGGATAGGCCCCAGGGTGCCCCCTGGCCCTCCACCTAGGGGCCTCTGACCCCAGCAAGCTACCCAGGGGTCCACCTCTCTCCCTGGACTTGCAGGATAGGCCCCAGGGTGCCCCCTGGCCCTCCACCTACGGACCTCTGACCCCAGGAAGCTACCCAGGGGTCCACCTCTCTCCCTGGACTTGCAGGATATGCCCCAGGGAGCCCCTTGGTCCTCAACCTAGGGGCCTCTGACCCCAGCAAGCTACCAAGGGATCCACTTCTCTCCCTGGACTTGCATTAAAGGCCCTAGGGTATCCCCTGGCCCTCCACCTAGGGGCTTCTGACCCCAGCAAGCTACCCAGGGGTCCATAACTCTCCCTGGACTTGCAGTAGAGGCCCCAGGGTGCCCCCTGGCCCTCCACCTAGGGGCCTCTGATCCCAGCAAGCTACCCAGGGGTCAACCTCTCTCCCTGGACTTGCAATATAGGCCCCAGGTTGCCCCTTGGCCCTCCACATAGGGGCCTCTGACCCCAGCAAGCTACCCAGGGGTCCACCTCTCTCCCTGGACTTGCAGTAGAGGCCCCAATAAGCCCTCTGGCCCTCCACCTAGGGGCCTTTTACCCCAGCAAGCTACGCAGGGGTCCACCTCTCTCCCTGGACTTGCAGGTTAGGCCCCAGGGTGCCCCCTGGCCCTCCACCTAGGGGCCACAGACCCCAGGAAGCTACCCAGGGGTCCACAACTCTCCCTGGACTTGCAGTAGAAGCCCCAGGGTGCCCCCTTGCCCTCCACAAAGTGGTCTCTGACCCCAGCAAGCAACCCAGTGGTCCACCTTTCTCCCTGGACTTGCAGGAAAGGCCCCAGGGTGCCCCCTGGCCCTCCACCTAGGGGCCTCTGACCCCAGCAAGCTACCCAGGGGTCCACCTCTCTCCCTGGACTTGTAGTATAATCCCCAGGGTGCCCCCTTACCCTGCACCAAGGGGCCCCTGACCCCAGCAAGCTACCCAGGGGTCCACCTCTCTCCCTGCACTTGCAGGATAGGCCCCAGGGTGCCCCATGGCACTCCACCTAGGGGCCTCTGACCCCAGCAAGCTACCCAGGGATCCACCTCTCTCCCTGGACTTGCAGTAAAGGCCCTAGGGTACCCCCTGGCCCTCCACCTAGGGGCTTCTGACCCCAGCAAGCTACCCAGGGGTCCATAACTCTCCCTGGACTTGCAGTAGAAGCTCCAGGGTGCCCTCTTGCCCTCCACAAAGTGGTCTCTGACCCCAGCAAGCAACCCAGTGGTCCACCTTTCTCCCTGGACTTGCAGGAAAGGCCCCAGGGTGCCCCCTGGCCCTCCAACTAGGGGCCTCTGACCCCAGGAAGCTACCCAGGGGTCCACCTCTCTCCCTGGACTTGTAGTAAAGGCCCCAGGGTGCCCCCTGGCCCTGCACCAAGGGGCCTCAGACCCTAGCAAGCTACCCAGGGGTCTACCTCTCTCCCTGGACTTGCAGTAGAGGCCATAGTGTGCCCCCTGGCCCTCCAACTATGGGCCTCTGACCCCAGGAAGCTACCCAGGGGTCCACCTCTCTCCCTGGACTTGCAGTAGAGGCCCCAATAAGCCCCCTGGCCCTCCACCTAGGGGCCTAAGACCCCAGCAAGCTACCCAAGGGTCCACCTCTCTCCCTGGACTTGCAGTAGAGGCCCCAGGGTGTCCCCTTGCCCTCCACCAAGGGGCCTCTGACCCCAGCACGCTACCCAGGGGTCCACATCTCTCCCTGGACTTGCAGGATAGGCCGAAGGGTGCCCCCTGGCCCTCCACCTAGTTGCCACGGACCCCAGGAAGCTACCCAGGGGTCCACAACTCCCCCTGGACTTGCAGTAAAAGCCCCAGGGTGCCCCCTTGGCCTTCACAAAGTGGTCTCTGACCCCAGCAAGCAACCTAGTGGTCCACCTTTCTCCCTTGACTTGCAGGAAAGGCCCCAGGGTGCCCCCTGGCCCTCCACCTAGGGGCCTCTGACCCCAGCAAGCTACCCAGGGGTCCACCTCTCTCCCTAGACTTGTAGTATAGGCCCCAGGGTGCCCCCTTACCATGCACCAAGGGGCCTCTGACCCAAGCAAGCTACCCAGGGGTCCACCTCTCTCCCTGGACTTGCAGGATAGGCCCCAGGGTGCCCCCATGGCCCTCCACCTAGGGGCCTCTGACCCCAGCAGGCTACCCAGGGGTCCATAACTCTCCCTGTACTTGCAGGATAGGCACGAGGGTGCCCCCTGGCCCTCCACCCAGGGGTCTCTGACCCCAGGAAGCTACCCAGGGGTCCACCTCTCTCCCTGGACTTGTAGTAAAGGCCCCAGGGTGCCCCCTGGCCCTGCACCAAGGGGCCTCAGACCGTAGCAAGCTACCCAGGGGTCCACCTCTCTCCCTGGACTTGCAGTAGAGGCCATAGTGTGCCCCCTGGCCCTCCACCTATGGACCTCTGACCCCAGCAAGCTACCCAGGGGTCCACAAATCTCCCTGGACTTGCAGGATAGGCCCCAGGGTGCCCTCTGGCCCTCCAGCTAGAGGCTTCTGACCCCAGGAAGCTACCCAGGGGTCCACCTCTCTCCCTGGACTTGCAGTAGAGGCCCCAATACGCCCCCTGGCCCTCCACCTAGGGGCCTGAGTCCCCAGCAAGCTACCCAAGGGTCCACATCTCTCCCTGGACTTGCAGTAGAGTCCCCAGGGTGTCCCCTTGCCCTCCACCAAGGGGCCTCTGACCCCAGCACACTACCCAGGGGTCCATATCTCTCCCTGGACTTGCAGGATAGGCCGAAGGGTGCCCCCTGGCTCTCCACCTAGTTGCCTCTGACCCCAGCAAGCTACCCAGGGTTCCACCTCTCTCCCTGGACTTGCAGTAAAGGCCCTAGGGTACCCCCTGGCCCTCCACATAGGGGCTTCTGACCCCAGCAAGCTACCCAGGGGTCAATAACTCTCCCTGGACTTGCAGTAGAGGCCCCAGGGTGCCCCCTGGCCCTCCACCTAGGGGCCTCTGAGCCCAGCAAACAACCCAAGGGTCCCCCTCTCTCCCTGGACTTGCAGTAAAGGCCCCAGGGAGCCCCCTTGCCCTACACAAAGTGGCCTAGGACCCCAGAAAGCTACCCAGGGGTCCACCTCTCACCCTGGACTAGCGGTGGAGGCCCCAGGGTGCCCCTTTGCCGTCCACCTATTGGTCTCTGACACCAGCAAGCTACTCAGGGGTCCACAGCTCTCCCTGGACTTGCAGGATAGGCCCCAGGGTGCCCCCTGGCCCTCCACCTAGGGGCCTCTGACCCCAGCAAGCTACCTAGGGGTCCACCTCTCTCCCTGGACTTGCAGGATAGGCCCCAGCGTGCCCCCTGGCCCTCCACCTAGGGGCCTCTGACCCCAGGAAGCTACCCAGGGGTCCACCTCTCTGCCTGGACTTGCAGTAGAGGCCCCAAGGTGCCCCTTGCCCTCCACAAAGTGGTCTCTGACCCCAGTAAGCAACCCAGTGGTCCACCTCTGTCCCTGGACTTGCAGTAGAGGCCATAGTGTGCCCCTGGCCCTCCACCTATGGGCCTTTGACCCCAGCAAGCTACCCAGGGGTCCACCTCTCTCCCTGGACTTGCAGTAGAGGCCCCAGAGTGCCCCCTGGCCCTCCACCTAGGGGCCTCAGACCCCAGGAAGCTACCCAGGGGTCCACCTCTCTCCCTGGACTTGCAGTAGAGGCCCCATGGTGCCCCCTTGCCCTCCACAAAGTTGTCTCTGACCCCAGCAAGCAACCCAGTGGTCCACCTTTCTCCCTGGACTTGCAGGAAAGGCCCCAGGGTGCTCCCTGGCCCTCCACATAGGAGCCTCTGACCCCAGCAAGCTACACAGGGGTCCACAACTCTCCCTGGACTTGCAATATAGGCTCCAGGGTGCCCCCTGGCCCTCCACCTCGGGGCCTCTGACCCCAGGAAGCTACCCAGGGGTCCACCTCTCTACCTGGACTTGCAGTAGAGGCCCCAGGGAGCCCCCTTGCCCTCCACAAAGGGGCCTAGGATCCCAGAAAACTACCCAGGGGTCCACCTCTCTCCCTGGACTTGCGGTAGAGGCCCCAGGGTGTCCCCTTGCCCTCCACCAAGGGGCCTCTGACCCCAGCACGCTACCCAGGGGTCCACTTCTCTCCCTGGACTTGCAGGATAGGCCGAAGGGTGCCCCCTGGCCCTCCACCTAGTTGCCACGGACCCCAGGAAGCTACCCAGGGGTTCACAACTCCCCCTGGACTTGCAGTAAAAGCCCCAGGGTGCCCCCTTGGCCTTCACAAAGTGGTCTCTGACCCCAGCAAGCAACCCAGTGGTCCACCTTTCTCCCTTGACTTGCAGGAAAGGCCCCAGGGTGCCCCCTGGCCCTCCACCTAGGGGCCTCTGACCCCAGCAAGCTACCCAGGGGTCCACCTCTCTCCCTAGACTTGTAGTATAGGCCCCAGGGTGCCCCCTTACCATGCACCAAGGGGCCTCTGACCCAAGCAAGCTACCCAGGGGTCCACCTCTCTCCCTGGACTTGCAGGATAGGCCCCAGGGTGCCCCCATGGCCCTCCACCTAGGGGCCTCTGACCCCAGCAGGCTACCCAGGGATCCACCTCTCTCCCTGGACTTGCAGTAAAGGCCCTAGGGTACCCCCTGGCCCTCCACCTAGGGGCTTCTGACCCCAGCAAGCTACCCAGGTGTCCATAACTCTCCCTGTACTTGCAGGATAGGCACGAGGGTGCCCCCTGGCCCTCCACCCAGGGGTCTCTGACCCCAGGAAGCTACCCAGGGGTCCACCTCTCTCCCTGGACTTGTAGTAAAGGCCCCAGGGTGCCCCCTGGCCCTGCACCAAGGGGCCTCAGACCGTAGCAAGCTACCCAGGGGTCCACCTCTCTCCCTGGACTTGCAGGATAGGCCCCAGGGTGCCCCCTGGCCCTCCACCTAGGGGCCTCTGACCCCAGCAAGAAACCCAGCGGTCCACCTCTCTCCCTGAACTTGTAGTAAAGGCCCCAGGGTGCCCCCTGGCCCTGCACCTAGGGGCCTAAGACCCCAGCAAGCTACCTAGGGGTCTACCTTTCTCCCTGGACTTGCAGTAGAGGCCATAGTGTGCCCCCTGGCCCTCCACCTATGGGCCTCTGAGCCCAGCAAGCTACCCAGGGGTCCACGTCTCTCCCTGGACTTGCAGGATAGGCCCCAGGGTGCCCCCTGGCCCTCCAGCTAGAGGCCTCTGACCCCAGGAAGCTACCCAGGGGTCCACCTCTCTCCTTGGACTTGCAGTAGAGGCCTCAATAAGCCCCCTGGCCCTCCACCTAGGGGCCTAAGACCCCAGCAAGCTACCCAAGGGTCCACCTCTCTCCCTGGACTTGCAGTAGAGGCCCCAGGGTGCCCCCTGGCCCTGCACCTAGGGGCCTCAGACCCCAGCAAGCTACCTAGGGGTCTACCTTTCTCCCTGGACTTGCAGTAGAGGCCATAGTGTGCCCCCTGGCCCTCCACCTATGGGCCTCTGAGCCCAGCAAGCTACCCAGGGGTCCACCTCTCTCCCTGGACTTGCAGGATAGGCCCCAGGGTGCCCCCTGGCCCTCCAGCTAGAGGCCTCTGACCCCAGGAAGCTACCCAGGGGTCCACCTCTCTCCTTGGACTTGCAGTAGAGGCCTCAATAAGCCCCCTGGCCCTCCACCTAGGGGCCTAAGACCCCAGCAAGCTACCCAAGGGTCCACCTCTCTTCCTGGACTTGCAGTAGAGGCCCCAGGGTATCCCCTTGCCCTCCACCAAGGGGCCTCTGACCCCAGCACGCTACCCAGGGGTCCACCTCTCTCCCTGGACTTGCAGTAAAGGCCCTAGGGTACCCCCTGGCCCTCGACCTAGGGGCTTTTGACCCTAGCAAGCTACCCAGAGGTCCATAACTCTCCCTGGACTTGCAGTAGAGGCCCCAGGGTGCCCCCTGGCCCTCCACCTAGGAGCCTCTGATCCCAGAAAACTACCCAAGGGTCCCCCTCTCTCCCTGGACTTGCAGTAGAGGCCCCAGGGAGCCCCCTTGCCCTCCACAAAGGGGCCAAGGACCCCAGAAAGCTACCCAGGGGTCCACCTCTCTCCCTGGACTTGCAGTAGAGGCCCCAATAAGCCCCCTGGCACTCCACCTAGGGGCTTAAGACCCCAGCAAGCTACCTAAGAGTCCACCTCTCTCCCTGGACTTGCAGTAGAGGCCCCAGGGAGCCCCCTTGCTCTCCACAAAGGGGCCAAGGACCCCAGAAAGCTACCCAGGGGTCCACCTCTCTCCCTGTACTTGTGGTAGAGGCCCCAGGGTGCCCCCTTGCCCTCCACCTAGGGGTCTCTGACACCAGCAAGCTTCCCATGGGTCCACAACTCTCCCTGGACTTGCAGGATAGGCCCCAGGGTGTCCCCTGGCCCTCCACCTATGGGCCTCTGACCACAGACTACCCAGGGGTCCACCTCTCTCCCTGGACTTGCAGTATAGGCCCCAGGGTGCCCCTTTGCCCTCCACATAGGGGCCTCTGACCCTAGCAAGCTACCCAGGGGTCCACCTCTCTCCCTGGACTTGCAGTAGAGGCCCCAATAAGCCCTCTGGCCCTCCACCTAGGGAACTTTTACCCCAGTAAGCTACGCAGGGGTCCACCTCTCTCCCTGGACTTGCAGTAAAAGCCCCAGGGTGCCCCCTTGCCTTCCACAAAGTGGTCTCATACCCCAGCAAGCAACCCAGTGGTCCACTTTTCTCCCTGGACTTGCAGGAAAGGCCCCAGGGTGCCCCCTGGCCCTCCACCTAGGGGCCTCTGACCCCAGCAAGCTACCCAGGGGTCCACCTCTCTTCCTGTTCTTGTAGTTTAGGCCCCAGTGTGCCCCCTTACCCTGCACCAAGGGGCCTCTGACCCCAGCAAGCTACCCAGGGTCCACCTCTCTCCCTGGACTTGCAGGATAGGCCCCAGGGTGCCCCCTGGCCCTCCACCTAGGGGCCTCTGACCCCAGCAAGCTACCCAGGGATCCACCTCTCTCCCTGGACTTGCAGTAAAGGCCCTAGGGTACCCCCTGGCCCTCCACCTGGGGGCTTCTGACCCCAGCAAGCTACCCAGGGGTCCATAACTCTCCCTGGACTTGCAGTAGAAGCCCTAGGGTGCCCCCTTGCCCTCCACAAAGTGGTCTCTGACCCCAGCAAGCAACCCAGTGGTCCACCTTTCTCCCTTGACTTGCAGGAAAGGCCCCAGGTTGCCCCCTGGCCCTCCACCTAGGGGCCTCTGACCCCAGGAAGCTACCCAGGGATCCACCTCTCTCCCTGGACTTGTAGTAAAGGCCCCAGGGTGCCCCCTTGCGCTGCACCAAGGGGCCTCAGACCCTAGCAAGCTACCCAGGGGTCTACCTCTCTCCCTGGACTGGCAGTAGAGGCCATAGTGTGCCCCCTGGCCCTCCACCTATGGGCCTCTGACCCCAGCAAGCTACCCAGGGGTCCACCTCTCTCCCTGGACTTGCAGGATAGGCCCCAGGGTGCCCCCTGGCCCTCCAGCTAGAGGCTTCTGACCCCAGGAAGCTACCCAGGGGTCCACCTCTCTCCCTGGACTTGCAGTAGAGGCACCAATAAGCCCACTGGCCCCCCACCTAGGGGCCTAAGACCCCAGCAAGCTACCCAAGGGTCCACCTCTCTCCCTGGACTTGCAGTAGAGGCCCCAGGGTGTCCCCTTGCCCTCCACCAAGGGGCCTCTGACCCCAGCACGCTACCCAGGGGTCCACCTCTCTCCCTGAACTTGCAGGATAGGCCGAAGGGTGCCCCCTGGCCCTCCACCTAGTTGCCTCTGACCCCAGCAAGCTACCCAGGGATCAACCTCTCTCCCTGGACTTGCAGTAAAGGCCCTAGGGTACCCCCTGGCCCTCCACATAGGGGCTTCTGACCCCAGCAAGCTACCCAGGGGTCAATAACTCTCCCTGGACTTGCAGTAGAGGCCCCAGGGTGCCCCCTGGCCCTCCACCTAGGGGCCTCTGACATCAGCAAGCTTCCCATGGGTCCACAACTCTCCCTGGACTTGCAGGATAGGCCCCAGGGTGCCCCCTGGCCCTCCACATAGGGGCCTCTGACCCCAGGAAGCTACCCAGGGTTCCACCTCTCTCCCTGGACTTGCAGTAGAGGCCCCAGGGTGCCCCCTTGCCCTCCACAAAGTGGTCTCTGACCCCAGCAAGCAACCCAGTGGTCCACCTCTCTCCCTGGACTTGCAGGATAGGCCCCAGGGTGCCCCCTGGCCCTCAACCTAGGGGCCTCTGACCCCAGCAAGCTACCCAGGGATCCACCTCTCTCCCTGGACTTGAAGTAAAGGCCCTAGGGTATTCCCTGGCCCTCCACCTAGGGGCTTCTGACCCCAGCAAGCTACCCAGGGGTCCATAACTCTCCCTGGACTTGCAGTAGAGGCCCCAGGGTGCCCCCTGGCCCTCCACCTAGGGGCCTCTGACCCCAGCAAACTACCCAGGGGTCTACCTCTCTCCCTGGACTTGCAGTATAGGCCCCAGGGTGCCCCTTGGCCCTCCACATAGGGGCCTCTGACCCTAGCAAGCTACCCAGGGGTCCACCTCTCTCCCTGGACTTGCAGTAGAGGCCCCAATAAGCCCTCTGGCCCTCCACCTAGGGAACTTTTACCCCAGCAAGCTACGCAGGGGTCCACCTCTCTCCCTGGACTTGCAGAATAGGCCCCAGGGTGCCCCCTGGCCCTCCCCCTAGGGGCCACGGACCCCAGGAAGCTACCCAGGGGTCCACAACTCTCCCTGGACTTGCAGTAGAAGCCCCAGGGTGCCCCCTTGCCCTCCACAAAGTGGTCTCTGACACCAGCAAGCAACCCAGTGGTCCACCTTTCTCCCTGGACTTGCAGGAAAGGCCCCAGGGTGCCCCCTGGCCCTCCACCTAGGGGCCTCTGACCCCAGCAAGCTACCCAGGGGTCCACCTCTCTCCCTGGACTTGTAGTATAGGCCCCAGTGTGCCCCCTTACCCTGCACCAAGTGGCCTCTGACCCCAGCAAGCTACCCAGGGTCCCCCTCTCTCCCTGCACTTGCAGGATAGGCCCCAGGGTGCCCCCTGGCCCTCCACCTAGGGGCCTCTGACCCCAGCAAGCTACCCAGGGATCCACCTCTCTCCCTGGACTTGCAGTAAAGGCCTTAGGGTACCCCCTGGCCCTCCACCTAGGGGCCTCTGACCCCAGCAAGCTACAAAGGGGTCCACAACTCTCCCTGGACTTGCAGGATAGGCCCCAGGGTGCCCCCTGGCCCTCCACTTAGGGGCCTCTGACCCCAGAAAGCTATCCAGGGGTCCACCTCTCTCCGTGGACTTGCAGGATAGGCCCCAGGGTGCCCTCTTGCCCTCCACCTAGGGGCCTCTGACCCCAGCAAGCTACCCAGGGGTCCGACTCTCTCCCTGGACTTGCAGTATAGGCCCCAGGGTGCCCCCTTGCCCTCCACCTAGGGGCCTCTGACCCCAGCGAGCAACCCAGGGGTCCACCCGTCTCCCTGCACATGAAGTATAGGCCCCAGGGTGCCCCTGCCCCTCCACCTAGGGGCCTCTGACCCCAGCAAGTTACCCAGGGGTCCAAAAATTTCCCTGGACTTGCAGTAGAGGCCTCAGTGTGCCCCCTGGCCCTCCACCTATGGGCCTTTGACCCCAGCAAGCTACCCAGGGGTCCACTTCTCTCCCTGGACTTGCAGGATAGGCCCCAGGGTATCCCCTTGCCCTCCACCAAGGGGCCTCTGACCCCAGCAACCTACCCAGGGGTCCACTTCTCTCCCTGGACTTGCAGGATAGGACCCAGGGTGCCATCTGGCCCTCCACCTAGGGGCCTCAGATCCCAGCAAGCTACCCAGGGGTCCACCTCTCTCCCTGGACTTGTAGTATAGGCCCCAGGTTGCCCCCTGGCCCTCCACCTAGGGGCCTCTGACCCCAGCAAGCTACCCAAATGTCCACCTCTCTCCCTGGACTTGCAGGATAGGCCCCAGGGTACCACCTGGCCCACCACCTAGGGGCCTCAGACCCTAGCAAGCTAGCCAGGGGTCCACCTCTCTTCCTGGACTTGCAGTAGAGGCCCCAATAAGCCCCCTAGCCCTCCACCTAGGGGCCTAAGACCCAAGCAAGCTACCTAAGAGTCCACCTCTCTCCCTGGACTTGCAGTAAAGGCCCCAGGAAGCCCCCTGGCCCTCCACCTAGGGGCCTCTGACGCCAGCAAGCTACCCATGTGTCCACCTCTCTTTCTTGACTTGCAGTAGATGCCCCAGGGTACCCCCTGGCCCTCCACCTAGGGGCCTGTGACCCCAGCAAGCTACCCAGGGGTCCACCTCTCTCCCTGGACTTGTAGTATAGGCCCCAGGGTGCCCCCTTACCCTGCACCAAGGGGCCTCTGACCCGAGCAAGCTACCCAGGGGTCCACCTCTCTCCCTGCACTTGCAGGATAGGCCCCAGGGTGCCCCCTGGACCTTCACTTAGGGGCCTCTGACCCCAGCAAGAAACCCAGTGGTCCACCTCTCTCCCTGGACTTGTAGTAAAGGCCCCAGGGTGCCCCCTGGCCCTGCACCTAGGGGCCTCAGACCCAAGCAAGCTACCTAGGGGTCTACCTTTCTCCCTGGACTTGCAGTAGAGGCCATAGTGTGCCCCCTTGCCCTCCACCTATGGGCCTCTGAGCCCAGCAAGCTACCCATGGGTCCAACTCTCTCCCTGGACTTGCAGGATAGGCCCCAGTGTGCCCCCTGGCCCTCCAGCTAGAGGCTTCTGACCCCAGGAAGCTACCCAGGGGTCCACCTCTCTCCTTGGACTTGCAGTAGAGGCCTCAATAAGCCCCTTGGCCCTCCACCTAGGGGCCTAAGACCCCAGCAAGCTACCCAGGGGTCCACATCTCTCCCTGGACTTGCAGGATAGGCTGAAGGGTGCCTCCTGGCCCTCCACCTAGTTGCCTCTGACCCCAGCAAGCTACCCAGGGATCCACCTCTCTCCCTGGACTTGCAGTATAGGCCCCAGGGTGCCCCTTGGCCCTCCACATAGGGGCCTCTGACCCCAGCAAGCTACCCAGGGTTCCACCTCTCTCCCTGGACTTGCAGTAGAGGCCCCAGTGTGTCCCCTTGCCCTCCACCAAGGGGCCTTTGACCCCAGCAAGCTACCCTGGGGTCCACCTCTCTCCCTGGACTTGCAGGATAGGCCCCAGGGTGCCCCCTGGCCCTCCACCTAGGGGCAACGGACCCCAGGAAGCTACCCAGGGGTCCACCTCTCTCCCTGGACTTGCAGTGGAGGCCCCAGGGTGCCCCCTGGCCCTCCACAAAGTGGTCTCTGACCCCAGCAAGCTACCCATGTGTCCACCTCTCTTTCTTGACTTGCAGTAGATGCCCCTGGGTACCCCCTGGCCCTCCACCTAGGGGCCTCTGACCCCAGCAAGCTACCCAGGGGTCCACCTCTCTCCTTGGACTTGCAGTAGAGGCCTCAATAAGCACCCTGGCCCTCCACCTAGGGGCCTAAGACCCCAGCAAGCTACCCAAGGGTCCATCTCTCTCCCTGGACTTGCAGTAGAGGCCCCAGGGTATCCCCTTGCCCTCCACCAAGGGGCCTCTGACCCCAGCAAGCTACCCAGGGGTCCACATCTCTCCCTGGACTTGCAGGATAGGCCGAAGGGTGCCTCCTGGCCCTCCACCTAGTTGCCTCTGACCCCAGCAAGCTACCCAGGGATCCACCTCTCTCCCTGGACTTGCAGTAAAGGCCCTGGGGTACCCCCTGGCCCTCGACCTGGGGGCTTCTGACCCTAGCAAGCTACCCAGGGGTCCATAACTCTCCCTGGACTAGCAGTAGAGGCCCCAGGGTGCCCCCTGGCCCTACACCTAGGGGCCTCTGAGCCCAGAAAACTACCCAAGGGTCCCCCTCTCTCCCTGGACTTGCAGTAGAGGCCCCAGGGAGCCCCCTTGCCCTCCACAAAGGGACCTAGGACCCCAAAAAGCTTCCCAGGGGTCCACCTATCTCCCTGGACTTGCGGTAGAGGCCCCAGGGTGCCCCCTTGCCCTCCACCTAGGGGTGTCTGACACCAGCAAGCTACCCAGGGGTCCACAACTCTCCCTGGACTTGCAGGATAGGCCCCAGGGTGCCCCCTGGCCCTCCAAATAGGGGCCTCTGACCCCAGCAAGCTACCCAGGGATCCACCTCTCTCCCTGGATTTGCAGTAAAGGCCCTAGGGTACCCCCTGCCCCTCCACCTAGGGGCTTCTGATCCCAGCAAGCTACCCAGGGGTCCACCTCTCTCCCTGGACTTGTAGTATACGCCCCAGGGTTCCCCCTGGCCCTCCACCTAGGGGCCTCTGACCCCAGCAAGCTACCCAGATGTCCACCTCTCTCCCTGGACTTGCAGGATAGGCCCCAGGGTATTCCCTGGCCCTCCACCTAGGGGCCTCAGACCCTAGCAAGCTACCCTGCGGTCTACCTCTCTCCCTGGACTTGCAGTAGAGGCCATAGTGTCCCCCCTGGCCCTCCACCTATGGGCCTCTGACCCCAGCAAGCTACCCATGTGTCCACCTCTCTCCCTGGACTTGCAGTAGAGGCCCCAGGGTGTCCCCTTGCCCTCCACTAAGGGGCCTCTGACCCCAGCACGCTACCTAGGGGTCCACATCTCTCCCTGGACTTGCAGGATAGGCCGAAGGGTGCCCCCTGGCCCTCCACCTAGTTGCCACGGATCCCAGGAAGCTACCCAGGGGTCCACAACTCCCCCTGGACTTGCAGTAGAAGCCCCAGGGTGCCCCCTTGGCCTTCACAAAGTGGTCTCTGATCCCAGCAAGCAACCCAGTTGTCCACCTTTCTCCCTGGACTTGCAGGATAGGCCCCAGGGTGCCCCCTGGCCCTCCACCTAGGGGCCTCTGACCCCAGCAAGCTACCCAGGGATCCACCTCTCTCCCTGGACTTGCAGTAAAGGCCCTAGGGTACCCCCTGGCCCTCCACCTAGGGGCTTCTGACCCCAGCAAGCTACCCAGGGGTCCATAACTCTCCATGGACTTGCAGGATAGGCCCGAGGGTGCCCCCTGGCCCTCCACCTAGGGGCCTCTGACCCCAGCAAGCTACCCAGATGTCCACCTCTCTCCCTGGACTTGCAGGATAGGCCATAGTGTGCCCCCTGGCCCTCCACCTATGGGCCTCTGACCCCAGCAAGCTACCCAGGGGTCCACCTCTCTCCCTGGACTTGCAGTATAGGCCCCAGGGTGCCCCTTGGCCCTCCACATAGGGGCCTCTGACCCCAGCAAGCTACCCAGGTGTCCACCTCTCTCCCTGGACTTGCAGTAGAGGCCCGAATAAGCCCTCTGGCCCTCCACCTAGGGGCCTTTTACCCCAGCAAGCTACGCAGGGGTCCACCTCTCTCCCTGGACTTGCAGGATAGGCCCCAGGGTGCCCCCTGGCCCTCCACCTAGGGGCCACGAACCCCAGGAAGCTACCCAGGGGTCCACAACTCTCCCTGGACTTGCAGTAGAAGCCCCAGGGTGCCCCCTTGAACTCCACAAAGTGGTCTCTGACCCCAGCAAGCAACCCAGTGGTCCACCTTTCTCCCTGGACTTGCAGGAAAGGCCCCAGGGTGCCCCCTGGCCCTCCACCTAGGGGCCTCTGACCCCAGCAAGCTACCCAGGGGTCCACCTCTCTCCCTGGACTTGTAGTATAGGCCCCAGGGTGCCCCCTTACCCTGCACCAAGGGGCCTCCGACCCCAGCAAGCTACCCAGGGGTCCACCTCTCTCCCTGCACTTGCAGGATAGGCCCCAGGGTGCCCCCTGGCCCTCCAGCTAGCGGCCTCTGACCCCAGCAAGCTACCCAGGGATCCAACTCTCTCCCTGGACTTGCAGTAAAGGCCCTAGGATACCCCCTGGCCCTCCACCTAGGGGCTTCTGACCCCAGCAAGCTACCCAGGGGTCCATAACTCTCCCTGGACTTGCAGTAGAAGCCACAGGGTGCCCCCTTGCCCTACACAAAGTGGTCTCTGACCCCAGCAAGCAACCCAGTGGTCCACCTTTCTCCCTGGACTTGCAGTAAAGGCCCTAGGATACCCCCTGGCCCTCCACCTAGGGGCTTCTGACCCCAGCAAGCTACCCAGGGGTCCATAACTCTCCCTGGACTTGCAGTAGAAGCCCCAGGGTGCCCCCTGGCCCTCCACCTAGGGGACTCTGACCCCAGGAAGCTACCCAGGGGTCCACCTGGCCTTCCACCTAGGGGCCTCTGACCCCAGGAAGCTACCCAGGGGTCCACCTCTCTCCCTGGACTTGTAGTAAAGAACCCAGGGCGCCCCCTGGCCCTGCACCAAGGGGCCTCAGACCCTAGCAAGCTACCCAGGGGTCTACCTCTCTCCCTGGACTTGCAGTAGAGGCCATAGTGTGCCCCCTGGCCCTCCACCTATGGGCCTCTGACCCCAGCAAGCTACCCAGGGGTCCACATCTCTCCCTGGACTTGCAGGATAGGCCCCAGGGTGCCCCCTGGCCCTCCACCTTGAGGCTTCTGACCCCAGGAAGCTACCCAGGGGTCCACCTCTCTCCCTGGACTTGCAGTAGAGGCCCCAATAAGCCCCCTGGCCCTCCACCTAGGGGCCTAAGACCCCAGCAAGCTACCCAAGGGTCCACCTCTCTCCCTGGACTTGCAGTAGAGGCCCCAGGGTGTCCCCTTGCCCTCCACCAAGGGGCCTCTGACCCCAGCACGCTACCTAGGGGTCCACATCTCTCCCTGGACTTGCAGGATAGGAAGAAGGGTGCCCCCTGGCCCTCCACCTAGTTGCCACGGACCCCAGGAAGCTACCCAGGGGTCCATAACTCCCCCTGGACTTGCAGTAGAAGCCCCTGGGTGCCCCCTTGGCCTTCACAAAGTGGTCTCTGACCCCAGCAAGCAACCCAGTTGTCCACCTTTCTCCCTTGACTTGCAGGAAAGGCCCCAGGGTGCCCCCTGGCCCTCCACCTAGGGGCTTCTTACCCCAGCAAGCTACCCAGGGGTCCATAACTCTCCCTGGACTTGCAGTAGAGGCCCCATTGTGCCCCCTGGCCCTCCACCTAGGGGCCTCTGAGCCCAGCAAATTACCCAAGGGTCTCCCTCTCTCCCTGGACTTGCAGTAGAGGCCCCAGGGAGCCCCCTTGCCATCCAAAAAGGGGCCTAGGACCCCAGAAAGCTACCCAGGAGTCCACCTCTCTCCCTGGACTTGCGGTAGAGGCCCCAGGGTGCCCCCTTGCCCTCCACCTAGGGGTCTCTGACACCAGCAAGCTACCCAGGGGTCCACCTCTCTCCCTGGACTTGCAGGATAGGCCCCAGGGTGCCCCCTGGCCCTCCACCTAGGGGCATCTCACCCCAGCAAGCTACCCAGGGGTCCACCTCTCTCCCTGGACTTGCAGGATAGGCCCCAGGGTGCCCCCTGGACCTCCACCTAGGGGCCTCTGACCCCAGGAAGCTACCCAAGGGTCCCCCTCTCTCCCTGGACTTGCAGGATAGGCCCCAGGGAGCCCCCTTGCCCTCCACAAAGGAGCCTAGGACCCCAGAAAGCTACCCAGGGGCACAACTCTCTCCCTGGACTTGCGGTAGAGGCCCCAGGGGGCTCCCTTGCCTTCCACCTAGGGGTCTCTGACCCCAGCAAGCTACCCAGGGGTGCAGCTCTCTCCCTGGACTTGCAGGATAGGCCCCAGCGTGCCCCCTGGCCCTCCACCTAGGGGCCTCTGACCCCAGCAAGCAACCCAGGGGTCCACCCCTCTCCCTGCACATGAAGTATAGGCCCCAGGGTGCCCCCTGGCCCTCCACCTAGGGGCATCTCACCCCAGCAAGCTACCCATTGGTCCACCTCTCTCCCTGGACTTGCAGGATAGGCCCCAGGGTGCCCCTGCCCCTCCACCTAGGGGCCTCTGACCCCAGCAAGTTACCCAGGGGTCCACAAATTTCCCTGGACTTGCAGTAGAGGCCCCAGGGTGTCCCCTTGCCCTCCACCAAGGGGCCTCTGACCCCAGCACGCTACCTAGGGGTCCACATCTCTCCCTGGACTTGCAGGATAGGAAGAAGGGTGCCCCCTGGCCCTCCACCTAGTTGCCACGGACCCCAGGAAGCTACCCAGGGGTCCATAACTCCCCCTGGACTTGCAGTAGAAGCCCCTGGGTGCCCCCTTGGCCTTCACAAAGTGGTCTCTGACCCCAGCAAGCAACCCAGTTGTCCACCTTTCTCCCTTGACTTGCAGGAAAGGCCCCAGGGTGCCCCCTGGCCCTCCACCTAGGGGCTTCTTACCCCAGCAAGCTACCCAGGGGTCCATAACTCTCCCTGGACTTGCAGTAGAGGCCCCATTGTGCCCCCTGGCCCTCCACCTAGGGGCCTCTGAGCCCAGCAAATTACCCAAGGGTCTCCCTCTCTCCCTGGACTTGCAGTAGAGGCCCCAGGGAGCCCCCTTGCCATCCAAAAAGGGGCCTAGGACCCCAGAAAGCTACCCAGGAGTCCACCTCTCTCCCTGGACTTGCGGTAGAGGCCCCAGGGTGCCCCCTTGCCCTCCACCTAGGGGTCTCTGACACCAGCAAGCTACCCAGGGGTCCACCTCTCTCCCTGGACTTGCAGGATAGGCCCCAGGGTGCCCCCTGGCCCTCCACCTAGGGGCATCTCACCCCAGCAAGCTACCCAGGGGTCCACCTCTCTCCCTGGACTTGCAGGATAGGCCCCAGGGTGCCCCCTGGACCTCCACCTAGGGGCCTCTGACCCCAGGAAGCTACCCAAGGGTCCCCCTCTCTCCCTGGACTTGCAGGATAGGCCCCAGGGAGCCCCCTTGCCCTCCACAAAGGAGCCTAGGACCCCAGAAAGCTACCCAGGGGCACAACTCTCTCCCTGGACTTGCGGTAGAGGCCCCAGGGGGCTCCCTTGCCTTCCACCTAGGGGTCTCTGACCCCAGCAAGCTACCCAGGGGTGCAGCTCTCTCCCTGGACTTGCAGGATAGGCCCCAGCGTGCCCCCTGGCCCTCCACCTAGGGGCCTCTGACCCCAGCAAGCAACCCAGGGGTCCACCCCTCTCCCTGCACATGAAGTATAGGCCCCAGGGTGCCCCCTGGCCCTCCACCTAGGGGCATCTCACCCCAGCAAGCTACCCATTGGTCCACCTCTCTCCCTGGACTTGCAGGATAGGCCCCAGGGTGCCCCTGCCCCTCCACCTAGGGGCCTCTGACCCCAGCAAGTTACCCAGGGGTCCACAAATTTCCCTGGACTTGCAGTAGAGGCCCCAGGGTGTCCCCTTGCCCTCCACCAAGGGGCCTCTGACCCCAGCACGCTACCTAGGGGTCCACATCTCTCCCTGGACTTGCAGGATAGGAAGAAGGGTGCCCCCTGGCCCTCCACCTAGTTGCCACGGACCCCAGGAAGCTACCCAGGGGTCCATAACTCCCCCTGGACTTGCAGTAGAAGCCCCTGGGTGCCCCCTTGGCCTTCACAAAGTGGTCTCTGACCCCAGCAAGCAACCCAGTTGTCCACCTTTCTCCCTTGACTTGCAGGAAAGGCCCCAGGGTGCCCCCTGGCCCACCACCTAGGGGCTTCTTACCCCAGCAAGCTACCCAGGGGTCCATAACTCTCCCTGGACTTGCAGTAGAGGCCCCATTGTGCCCCCTGGCCCTCCACCTAGGGGCCTCTGAGCCCAGCAAACTACCCAAGGGTCCCCCTCTCTCCCTGGACTTGCAGTAGAGGCCCCAGGGAGCCCCCTTGCCCTCCACAAAGGAGCCTAGGACCCCAGAAAGCTACCCAGGAGTCCACCTCTCTCCCTGGACTTGCGGTAGAGGCCCCAGGGTGCCCCCTTGCCCTCCACCTAGGGGTCTCTGACACCAGCAAGCTACCCAGGGGTCCACCTCTCTCCCTGGACTTGCAGGATAGGCCCCAGGGTGCCCCCTGGCCCTCCACCTAGGGGCATCTCACCCCAGCAAGCTACCCATTGGTCCACCTCTCTCCCTGGACTTGCAGGATAGGCCCCAGGGTGCCCCCTGGACCTCCACCTAGGGGCCTCTGACCCCAGGAAGCTACCCAAGGGTCCCCCTCTCTCCCTGGACTTGCAGGATAGGCCCCAGGGAGCCCCCTTGCCCTCCACAAAGGAGCCTAGGACCCCAGAAAGCTACCCAGGGGCACAACTCTCTCCCTGGACTTGCGGTAGAGGCCCCAGGGGGCCCCCTTGCCTTCCACCTAGGGGTCTCTGACACCAGCAAGCTACCCAGGGGTCCACTACTCTCCCTGGACTTGCAGGATAGGCCCCAGGGTGCCCCCTGGCCCTCCACCTAGGGGCCTCTGACCCCAGCAAGCTACCCAGGGGTGCAGCTCTCTCCCTGGACTTGCAGGATAGGCCCCAGCGTGCCCCCTGGCCCTCCACCTAGGGGCCTCTGACCCCAGCAAGCAACCCAGGGGTCCACCCCTCTCCCTGCACATGAAGTATAGGCCCCAGGGTGCCCCTGCCCCTCCACCTAGGGGCCTCTGACCCCAGCAAGTTACCCAGGGGTCCACAAATTTCCCTGGACTTGCAGTAGAGGCCCCAGTGTGCCCCCTGGCCCTCCACCTATGGGCCTTTGACCCCAGCAAGCTTCCCAGGGGTCCACCTCTGTCCCTGGACTTGCAGTAAAGGCCCCAGGAAGCCCCCTGGCCCTCCACCTAGGGGCCTCTGACCCCAGCAAGCTACCCATGTGTCCACCTCTCTTTCTTGACTTGCAGTAGATGCCCCAGGGTGCAACCTTACCCTGCACCAAGGGGCCTCTGACGCCAGCAAGCTACCCAGGGGTCCACCTCTTTCCCTGGACTTATAGTATAGGCCCCAGGGTGCCCCCTGGCCCTCCACCAAGGGGCCTCAGACCCCAGCAAGCTACCCAGGGGTCTTCCTTTCTCCCTGGACTTGCAGTAGATTCCCCAGGGTTTCCCCTTGCCCTCCACAAAGTGGTCTCTGACCCCAGCAAGCAACCCAGTGGTCCACCTCTCTCCCTGGACTAGGAGGATAGGCCCCAGGGTGCCCCCTGGCCCTCCACCTAGGGGCCTCTGACCCCAGCAAGCTACCCAGGGGTCCACTTCTTTCCCTGGACTTGCAGGATAGGCCCCAGGGTGCCCCCTGGCCCTCCACCTAGGGGCCTCTGATCCCAGCAAGCTACCCAGGGGTCCACCTCTCTCCCTGGACTTGTAGTATAGGCCCCAGGGTGCCCCCTGGCCCTCCACCTAGGGGCCTCTGACCCCAGCAAGCTACCCAGATGTCCACCTCTCTCCCTGGACTTGCAGGATAGGCCCCAGGGTACCCCCCTGGCCCACCACCTAGAGGCCTCAGACCCTAGCAAGCTACCCAGGGGTCCACCTCTCTTCCTGGACATGCAGTAGAGGCCCCAATAAGCCCCCTGGCCCTCCACCTAGGGGCCTAAGATCTCAGCAAGCTACCTAAGAGTCCACCTCTCTCCCTGGACTTGCAGTAGAGGCCCCAGGGTGTCCCTTTGCCATCCACAAAGCGGCTTAGGACCCCAGAAAGCTACCCAGGAGTCCACCTCTCTCCCTGGACTTGCAGTAGAGGCCCCAGGGTGCCCCCTTGCCCTCCACCTAGGGGTCTCTGACACCAGCAAGCTACCCAGGGGTCCACAATTCTCCCTGGACTTGCAGGATAGGCCGAAGGGTGCCTCCTGGCCCTCCACCTAGTTGCCTCTGACCCCAGCAAGCTACCCAGGGATCCACCTTTCACCCTGGACTTGCAGTAAAGGGCCTAGGGTACCCCCAGGCCCTCGACCTAGGGGATTCTGACCCTAGCAAGCTACCCAGGGGTCCATAACTCTCCCTGGACTTGCAGTAGAGGCCCCAGGGTGCCCCCTGGCCCTCCACCTAGGGGCCTCTGAGCCCAGAAAACTACCCAAGGGTCCCCCTCTCTCCCTGGACTTGCAGTAGAGGCCCCAGGGAGCCCCCTTGCCCTCCACAAAGGGGCCTAGGACCCCAGAAAGCTACCCAGGGGTCCACCTCTCTCCCTGGACTTGCGGTAGAGGCCCCAGGGTGCCCCCTTGCCCTCCACCTAGGGGTGTCTGACACCAGCAACCTACCCAGGGGTCCACAACTCTCCCTGGACTTGCAGGATAGGCCCCAGGGTGCCCCCTGGCCCTCCAAATAGGGGCCTCTGACCCCAGCAAGCTACCCAGGGGTCCACCTCTCTCCCTGGATTTACAGTAAAGGCCCTTGGGTACCCCCTGCCCCTCCACCTAGGGGCCTCTGATTCCAGCAAGCTACCCAGGGGTCCACCTCTCTCCCTGGACTTGTAGTATAGGCCCCAGCGTTCCCCCTGGCCCTCCACCTAGGGGCCTCTGACCCCAGCAAGCTACCCAGATGTCCACCTCTCTCCCTGGACTTGCAGGATAGGCCCCAGGGTACTCCCTGGCCCTCCACCTAGGGGCCTCAGACCCTAGCAAGCTACCCAGCGGTCTACCTCTCTCCCTGGACTTGCAGTAGAGGCCATAGTGTGCCCCCTGGCCCTCCACCTATGGGCCTCTGACCCCAGCCAGGTACCCAAGGGTCCACCTCTCTCCCTGGACTTGCAGTATAGGCCCCAGGGTGCCCCTTGGCCCTCCACATAGGGGCCTCTGACCCCAGCAAGCTACCCAGGGTTCCACCTCTCTCCCTGGACTTGCAGTAGAGGCCCCAGTGTGTCCCCTTGCCCTCCACCAAGGGGCCTTTGACCCCAGCAAGCTACCCTGGGGTCCACCTCTCTCCCTGGACTTGCAGGATAGGCCCTAGGGTGCCCCCTGGCCCTCCACCTAGGGGCAACGGACCCCAGGAAGCTACCCAGGGGTCCACCTCTCTCCCTGGACTTGCAGTAGAGGCCCCAGGGTGCCCCCTTGCCCTCCACAAAGTGGTCTCTGACCCCAGCAAGCAACCCAGTGGTCCACCTGTCTCCCTGGACTTGCAGGAAAGGCCCCAGGGTGCCCCCTGGCCTTCCACCTAGGGGCCTCTGACCCCAGCAAGCTACCCAGGGGTCCACTTCTCTCCCTGGACTTGTAGTATAAGCCCCAGGGTGCCCCCTTACCCTGCACCAAGGGGCCTCTGACGCCAGCAAGCTACCCAGGGGTCCACCTCTCTCCCTGGACTTATAGTATAGGCCCCAGGGTGCCCCCTGGCCCTCCACCAAGGGGCCTAAGACCCCAGCAAGCTACCCAGGGGTCTTCCTTTCTCCCTGGACTTGCAGTAGATTCCCCAGGGTGCCCCCTTGCCCTCCACAAAGTGGTCTCTGACCCCAGCAAGCAACCCATTGGTCCACCTCTCTCCCTGGACTAGGAGGATAGGCCCCAGGGCGCCCCCTGGCCCTCCACCTAGGGGCCTCTGACCCCAGCAAGCTACCCAGGGGTCCACCTCTCTCCCTGCACTTGCAGGATAGGCCCCAGGGTGCCCCCTGGCCCTCCACCTAGGGGCCTCTGACCCCAGCAAGCTACCCAGGGATCCACCTCTCTCCCTGGACTTGCAGTAAAGGCCCTAGGGTACCCCCTGGCCCTCCACCTAGGGGCATCTGACCCCAGGAAGCTACCCAGGGGTCCACCTCTCTCCCTGGACTTGCAGTAGAGGCCCCAGGGTGCCCCCTTGCCCTCCACAAAGTGGTCTCTGACCCCAGCAAGCAACCCAGTGGTCCACCTGTCTCCCTGGACTTGCAGGATAGGCCCCAGGGTGCCCCCTGGCCCACCACCTAAGGGCCTCAGACCCTAGCAAGCTACCCAGGGGTCCACCTGTCTCCCTGGACTTTCAGGATAGGCCCCAGGGTGCCCTCTGGCCCACCACCTAAGGGCCTCAGACCCTAGCAAGCTACCCAGGGGTCCACCTCTCTCCCTGGACTTGCAGTCGAGGCCCCAATAAGCCCCCTGGCCCTCCACCTAGGGGCCTAAGACCCCAGCAAGCTACCTAAGAGTCCACCTCTCTCCCTGGACTTGCAGTAGAGGCCCCAGGGTATCCCCTTGCCCTCCACCAAGGGGCCTTTGACCCCAGCAAGCTACCCAGGGGTCCACCTCTCTCCCTGGACTTGCAGTAGAGGCCCCAATAAGCCCCCTGGCCCTCCACCTAGGGGCCTAAAACCACAGCAAGCTACCCAAGGGTCCACCTCTCTCCCTGGACTTGCAGTAGAGGCCCCAGGGTGTCCCCTTGCCCTCCACCAAGGGGACTCTGACCCCAGAACGCTACCCAGGGGTCCACATCTCTCCCTGGACTTGCAGGATAGGCCGAAGGGTGCCCCCTGGCCCTCCACCGAGTTGCCTCTGACCCAAGCAAGCTTCCCAGGGATCCACCTCTCTCCCTGGACTTGCAGTAAAGGCCTTAGGGTACCCCCTGGCCCTCCACAAAGTGGTCTCTGACCCCAGCAAGCAACCCAGTTGTCCACATTTCTCCCTGGACTTGCAGGAAAGGCCCCATGGTGTCCCCTGGCCCTCCACCTAGGGGCCTCTGACCCCAGCAAGCTACCCAGGGGTCCACCTCTCTCCCTGGACTTGTAGTATAGGCCCCAGGGTACCCCGTGGCCCTCCACCTAGGGGCTTCTGACCCCAGCAAGCTACCCAGGGGTCTACCTCTCTCCCTGGACTTGCAGTAGAGGCCATAGTGTGCCCCCTGGCCCTCCACCTATGGGCCTCTGACCCCAGGAAGCTACCCAGGGGTCCACCTCTCTCCCTGGACTTGCAGTAGAGGCCCCAGGGTGCCCCCTTGCCCTCCACAAAGTGGTCTCTGACCCCAGCAAGCAACCCAGTGGTCCACCTGTCTCCCTGGACTTGCAGGATAGGCCCCAGGGTGCCCCCTGGCCCTCCACCTAGGGGCTTCTGACCCCAGGAAGCTACCCAGGGGTCCACCTCTCTCCCTGGACTTGCAGTAGAGGCCCCAGGGTGCCCCCTGCCCCCCACAAAGTGGTCTCTGACACCAGCAAGCAACCCAGTGGTCCACCTCTCTCCCTGGACTTGCAGGATAGGCCCCAGGGTGCCCCCTGGCCCTCCACCTTGGGGCCTCTGACCCCAGCAAGCTACCCAGGGATCCACCTCTCTCCCTGCACTTGCAGTAAAGGCCCTAGGGTACCCCCTTGCCCTCCACCTAGGGGCTTCTGACCCCAGCAAGTTACCCAGGGGTCCAAAACTCTCCCTGGACTTGCAGTAGAGGCCCCAGGGTGCCCCCTGGACCTCCACCTAGGGGCCTCTGAGCCCAGCAAACTACCCAAGGGTCCCCCTCTCTCCCTGGACTTGCAGTAGAGGCCCCAGGGAGCCCCCTTGCCCTCCACAAAGGGGCCAAGGACCCCAGAAAGCTACCCAGGGGTCCACCTCTCTCCCTGGACTTGTGGTAGAGGCCCCAGGGTGCCCCCTTGCCCTCCACCTAGGGGTCTCTGACACCAGCAAGCTTCCCATGGGTCCACAACTCTCCCTTGACTTGCAGGATAGGCCCCAGGGTGTCCCCTGGCCCTCCACCTAGGGGCCTCTGACCCAAGCAAGCTACCCAGGGGTCCACCTCTCTCCCTGGACTTGCAGTATAGGCCCCAATAAGCCCCCTGGCCCTCCACCTAGGGGCCTAAGACCACAGCAAGCTACCCAAGGGTCCACCTCTCTCCCTGGACTTGCAGTAGAGGCCCCAGGGTGTCCCCTTGCCCTCCACCAAGGGGACTCTGACCCCAGAACGCTACCCAGGGGTCCACATCTCTCCCTGGACTTGCAGGATAGGCCGAAGGGTGCCCCCTGGCCCTCCACCTAGTTGCCTCTGACCCAAGCAAGCTACCCAGGGATCCACCTCTCTCCCTGGACTTGCAGTAAAGGCCCTAGGGTACCCCCTGGCCCTCCACAAAGTGGTCTCTGACCCCAGCAAGCAACCCAGTTGTCCACATTTCTCCCTGGACTTGCAGGAAAGGCCCCAGGGTGTCCCCTGGCCCTCCATATAGGGGCCTCTGACCCCAGCAAGCTACCCAGGGGTCCACCTCTCTCCCTGGACTTGTCGTATAAGCCCCAGGGTGCTCCCTGGCCCTCCACCTAGGGGCCTCTGACCCCAGCAAGCTACCCAGGGGTCCACCTCTCTCCCTGCACTTGCAGTAAAGGCCCTAGGGTACCCCCTTGCCCTCCACCTAGGGGCTTCTGACCCCAGCAAGTTACCCAGGGGTCCATAACTCTCCCTGGACTTGCAGTAGAGGCCCCAGGGTGCCCCCTGGACCTCAACCTAGGGGCCTCTGAGCCCAGCAAACTACCCAAGGGTCCCCCTCGCTCCCTGGACTTGCAGTAGAGGCCCCAGGGAGCCCCCTTGCTCTCCACAAAGGGGCCAAGGACCCCAGAAAGCTACCCAGGGGTCCACCTCTCTCCCTGTACTTGTGGTAGAGGCCCCAGGGTGCCCCCTTGCCCTCCACCTAGGGGTCTCTGACACCAGCAAGCTTCCCATGGGTCCACAACTCTCCCTGGACTTGCAGGATAGGCCCCAGGGTGTCCCCTGGCCCTCCACCTAGGGGCTTCTGACCCAAGCAAGCTACCCAGGGGTCCACCTCTCTCCTTGGACTTGCAGGATAGGCCCCAGGGTGCCCCCTGGCCCTCCACCTATGGGCCTCTGACCCCAGGAAGCTACCCAGGGGTCCACCTCTCTCCCTGGACTTGCAGTAGAGGCCCCAGGGTGCCCCCTTGCCCTCCACAAAGTGGTCTCTGACCCCAGCAAGCAACCCAGTGGTCCACCTCTCTCCCTGGACTTGCAGGATAGGCCCCAGGGTGCCCCCTGGCCCTCAACCTAGGGGCCTCTGACCCCAGCAAGCTACCCAGGGATCCACCTCTCTCCCTGGACTTGAAGTAAAGGCCCTAGGGTATCCCCTGGCCCTCCACCTAGGGGCTTCTGACCCCAGCAAGCTACCCAGGGGTCCATAACTCTCCCTGGACTTGCAGTAGAGGCCCCAGGGTGCCCCCTGGCCCTCCACCTAGGGGCCTCTGACCCCAGCAAACTACCCAGGGGTCTACCTCTCTCCCTGGACTTGCAGTAGAGGCCATAGTGTGCCCCCTGGCCCTCCACCTATGGGCCTCTGACCACAGACTACCCAGGGGCCCACCTCTCTCCCTGGACTTGCAGTATAGGCCCCAGGGTGCCCCTTTGCCCTCCACATAGGGGCCTCTGACCCTAGCAAGCTACCCAGGGGTCCACCTCTCTCCCTGGACTTGCAGTAGAGGCCCCAATAAGCCCTCTGGCCCTCCACCTAGGGAACTTTTACCCCAGCAAGCTACGCAGGGGTCCACCTCTCTCCCTGGACTTGCAGAATAGGCCCCAGGGTGCCCCCTGGCCCTCCCCCTAGGGGCCACGGACCCCAGGAAGCTACCTAGGGGTCCACCTGTCTCCCTGGACTTGCAGTAGAAGCCCCAGGGTGCCCCCTTGCCCTCCACAAAGTGGTCTCTTACCCCAGCAAGCAACCCAGTGGTCCACTTTTCTCCCTGGACTTGCAGGAAAGGCCCCAGGGTGCCCCCTGGCCCTCCACCTAGGGGCCTCTGACCCCAGCAAGCTACCCAGGGGTCCACCTCTCTTCCTGTTCTTGTAGTTTAGGCCCCAGTGTGCCCCCTTACCCTGCACCAAGGGGCCTCTGACCCCAGCAAGCTACCCAGGGTCCACCTCTCTCCCTGGACTTGCAGGATAGGCCCCAGGGTGCCCCCTGGCCCTCCACCTAGGGGCCTCTGACCCCAGCAAGCTACCCAGGGATCCACCTCTCTCCCTGGACTTGCAGTAAAGGCCCTAGGGTACCCCCTGGCCCTCCACCTAGGGGCTTCTGACCCCAGCAAGCTACCCAGGGGTCCATAACTCTCCCTGGACTTGCAGTAGAAGCCCTAGGGTGCCCCCTTGCCCTCCACAAAGTGGTCTCTGACCCCAGCAAGCAACCCAGTGGTCCACCTTTCTCCCTTGACTTGCAGGAAAGGCACCAGGTTGCCCCCTGGCCCTCCACCTAGGGGCCTCTGACCCCAGGAAGCTACCCAGGGATCCACCTCTCTCCCTGGACTTGTAGTAAAGGCCCCAGGGTGCCCCCTTGCGCTGCACCAAGGGGCCTCAGACCCTAGCAAGCTACCCAGGGGTCTACCTCTCTCCGTGGACTGGCAGTAGAGGCCATAGTGTGCCCCCTGGCCCTCCACCTATGGGCCTCTGACCCCAGCAAGCTACCCAGGGGTCCACCTCTCTCCCTGGACTTGCAGGATAGGCCCCAGGGTGCCCCCTGGCCCTCCAGCTAGAGGCTTCTGACCCCAGGAAGCTACCCAGGGGTCCACCTCTCTCCCTGGACTTGCAGTAGAGGCACCAATAAGCCCCCTGGCCCTCCACCTAGGGGCCTAAGACCCCAGCAAGCTACCCAAGGGTCCACCTCTCTCCCTGGACTTGCAGTTGAGGCCCCAGGGTGTCCCCTTACCCTCCACCAAGGGGCCTCTGACCCCAGCACGCTACCCAGGGGTCCACATCTTTCCCTGAACTTGCAGGATAGGCCGAAGGGTGCCCACTGGCCCTCCACCTAGTTGCCTCTGACCCCAGCAAGCTACCCAGGGATCAACCTCTCTCCCTGGACTTGCAGTAAAGGCCCTAGGGTACCCCCTGGCCCTCCACATAGGGGCTTCTGACCCCAGCAAGCTACCCAGGGGTCAATAACTCTCCCTGGACTTGCAGTAGAGGCCCCAGGGTGCCCCCTGGCCCTCCACCTAGGGGCCTCTGAGCCCAGCAAACTACCCAAGGGTCCCCCTCTCTCCCTGGACTTGTGGTAGAGGCCCCAGGTTTCCCCCTTGCCCTCCACCCAGGGGTCTCTGACATCAGCAAGCTTCCCATGGGTCCACAACTCTCCCTGGACTTGCAGGATAGGCCCCAGGGTGCCCCCTGGCCCTCCACCTAGGGGCCTCTGACCCAAGCAAGCTACCCAGGGGTCCACCTCTCTCCTTGGACTTGCAGGATAGGCCCCAGGGTGCCCCCTGGCCCTCCACCTAGGGGCCTCTGACCCCAGGAAGCTACCCAGGGTTCCACCTCTCTCCCTGGACTTGCAGTAGAGGCCCCAGGGTGCCCCCTTGCCCTCCACAAAGTGGTCTCTGACCCCAGCAAGCAACCCAGTGGTCCACCTCTCTCCCTGGACTTGCAGGATAGGCCCCAGGGTGCCCCCTGGCCCTCAACCTAGGGGCCTCTGACCCCAGCAAGCTACCCAGGGATCCACCTCTCTCCCTGGACTTGAAGTAAAGGCCATAGGGTATTCCCTGGCCCTCCACCTAGGGGCTTCTGACCCCAGCAAGCTACCCAGGGGTCCATAACTCTCCCTGGACTTGCAGTAGAGGCCCCAGGGTGCCCCCTGGCCCTCCACCTAGGGGCCTCTGACCCCAGCAAACTACCCAGGGGTCTACCTCTCTCCCTGGACTTGCAGTAGAAGCCATAGTGTGCCCCCTGGCCCTCCACCTATGGGCCTCTGACCACAGACTACCCAGGGGTCCACCTCTCTCCCTGGACTTGCAGTATAGGCCCCAGGGTGCCCCTTGGCCCTCCACATAGGGGCCTCTGACCCTAGCAAGCTACCCAGGGGTCCACCTCTCTCCCTGGACTTGCAGTAGAGGCCCCAATAAGCCCTCTGGCCCTCCACCTAGGGAACTTTTACCCCAGCAAGCTACGCAGGGGTCCACCTCTCTCCCTGGACTTGCAGAATAGGCCCCAGGGTGCCCCCTGGCCCTCCCCCTAGGGGCCACGGACCCCAGGAAGCTACCCAGGGGTCCACAACTCTCCCTGGACTTGCAGTAGAAGCCCCAGGGTGCCCCCTTGCCCTCCACAAAGTGGTCTCTGACCCCAGCAAGCAACCCAGTGGTCCACCTTTCTCCCTGGACTTGCAGGAAAGGCCCCAGGGTGCCCCCTGGCCCTCCACCTAGGGGCCTCTGACCCCAGCAAGCTACCCAGGGGTCTACCTCTCTCCCTGGACTTGTAGTATAGGCCCCAGTGTGCCCCCTTACCTTGCACCAAGTGGCCTCTGACCCCAGCAAGCTACCCAGGGTCCACCTCTCTCCCTGCACTTGCAGGATAGGCCCCAGGGTGCCCCCTGGCCCTCCACCTAGGGGCCTCTGACCCCAGCAAGCTACCCAGGGATCCACCTCTCTCCCTGGACTTGCAGTAAAGGCCTTAGGGTACCCCCTGGCCCTCCACCTAGGGGCCTCTGACCCCAGCAAGCTACAAAGGGGTCCACAACTCTCCCTGGACTTGCAGGATAGGCCCCACGGTGCCCCCTGGCCCTCCACTTAGGGGCCTCTGACCCCAGAAAGCTATCCAGGGGTCCACCTCTCTCCGTGGACTTGCAGGATAGGCCCCAGGGTGCCCTCTTGCCCTCCACCTAGGGGCCTCTGACCCCCAGCAAGCTACCCAGGGGTCCGACTCTCTCCCTGGACTTGCAGTATAGGCCCCAGGGTGCCCCCTTGCCCTCCACCTAGGGGCCTCTGACCCCAGCGAGCAACCCAGGGGTCCACCCGTCTCCCTGCACATGAAGTATAGGCCCCAGGGTGCCCCTGCCCCTCCACCTAGGGGCCTCTGACCCCAGCAAGTTACCCAGGGGTCCAAAAATTTCCCTGGACTTGCAGTAGAGGCCTCAGTGTGCCCCCTGGCCCTCCACCTATGGGCCTTTGACCCCAGCAAGCTACCCAGGGGTCCACTTCTCTCCCTGGACTTGCAGGATAGGCCCCAGGGTATCCCCTTGCCCTCCACCAAGGGGCCTCTGACCCCAGCAAGCTACCCAGGGGTCCACTTCTCTCCATGGACTTGCAGGATAGGCCCCAGGGTGCCATCTGGCCCTCCACCTAGGGGCCTCAGATCCCAGCAAGCTACCCAGGGGTCCACCTCTCTCCCTGGACTTGTAGTATAGGCCCCAGGTTGCCCCCTGGCCCTCCACCTAGGGGCCTCTGACCCCAGCAAGCTACCCAGATGTCCACCTCTCTCCCTGGACTTGCAGGATAGGCCCCAGGGTACCACCTGGCCCACCACCTAGGGGCCTCAGACCCTAGCAAGCTAGCCAGGGGTCCACCTCTCTTCCTGGACTTGCAGTAGAGGCTCCAATAAGCCCCCTAGCCCTCCACCTAGGGGCCTAAGACCCCAGCAAGCTACCTAAGAGTCCACCTCTCTCCCTGGACTTGCAGTAAAGGCCCCAGGAAGCCCCCTGGCCCTCCACCTAGGGGCCTCTGACGCCAGCAAGCTACCCATGTGTCCACCTCTCTTTCTTGACTTGCAGTAGATGCCCGAGGGTACCCCCTGGCCCTCCACCTAGGGGCCTCTGACCCCAGCAAGCTACCCAGGGGTCCACCTCTCTCCCTGGACTTGTAGTATAGGCCCCAGGGTGCCCCCTTACCCTGCACCAAGGGGCCTCTGACCCGAGCAAGCTACCCAGGGGTCCACCTCTCTCCCTGCACTTGCAGGATAGGCCCCAGGGTGCCCCCTGGACCTTCACCTAGGGGCCTCTGACCCCAGCAAGAAACCCAGTGGTCCACCTCTCTCCCTGGACTTGTAGTAAAGGCCCCAGGGTGCCCCCTGGCCCTGCACCTAGGGGCCTCAGACCCCAGCAAGCTACCTAGGGGTCTACCTTTCTCCCTGGACTTGCAGGAGAGGCCATAGTGTGCCCCCTGGCCCACCACCTAGGGGCCTCAGACCCTAGCAAGCTACCCAGGGGTCCGACTCTCTCCCTGGACTTGCAGTATAGGCCCCAGGGTGCCCCCTTGCCCTCCACCTAGGGGCCTCTGACCCCAGCGAGCAACCCAGGGGTCCACCCGTCTCCCTGCACATGAAGTATAGGCCCCAGGGTGCCCCTGCCCCTCCTCCTAGGGGCCTCTGACCCCAGCAAGTTACCCAGGGGTCCAAAAATTTCCCTGGACTTGCAGTAGAGGCCTCAGTGTGCCCCCTGGCCCTCCACCTATGGGCCTTTGACCCCAGCAAGCTACCCAGGGGTCCACTTCTCTCCCTGGACTTGCAGGATAGGCCCCAGGGTATCCCCTTGCCCTCCACCAAGGGGCCTCTGACCCCAGCAAGCTACCCAGGGGTCCACTTCTCTCCATGGACTTGCAGGATAGGCGCCAGGGTGCCATCTGGCCCTCCACCTAGGGGCCTCAGATCCCAGCAAGCTACCCAGGGGTCCACCTCTCTCCCTGGACTTGTAGTATAGGCCCCAGGTTGCCCCCTGGCCCTCCACCTAGGGGCCTCTGACCCCAGCAAGCTACCCAGATGTCCACCTCTCTCCCTGGACTTGCAGGATAGGCCCCAGGGTACCACCTGGCCCACCACCTAGGGGCCTCAGACCCTAGCAAGCTAGCCAGGAGTCCACCTCTCTTCCTGGACTTGCAGTAGAGGCTCCAATAAGCCCCCTAGCCCTCCACCTAGGGGCCTAAGACCCCAGCAAGCTACCTAAGAGTCCACCTCTCTCCCTGGACTTGCAGTAAAGGCCCCAGGAAGCCCCCTGGCCCTCCACCTAGGGGCTTCTGACGCCAGCAAGCTACCCATGTGTCCACCTCTCTTTCTTGACTTGCAGTAGATGCCCCAGGGTACCCCCTGGCCCTCCACCTAGGGGCCTCTGACCCCAGCAAGCTACCCAGGGGTCCACCTCTCTCCCTGGACTTGTAGTATAGGCCCCAGGGTGCCCCCTTACCCTGCACCAAGGGGCCTCTGACCCGAGCAAGCTACCCAGGGGTCCACCTCTCTCCCTGCACTTGCAGGATAGGCCCCAGGGTGCCCCCTGGACCTTCACCTAGGGGCCTCTGACCCCAGCAAGAAACCCAGTGGTCCACCTCTCTCCCTGGACTTGTAGTAAAGGCCCCAGGGTGCCCCCTGGCCCTGCACCTAGGGGCCTCAGACCCCAGCAAGCTACCTAGGGGTCTACCTTTCTCCCTGGACTTGCAGTAGAGGCCATAGTGTGCCCCCTGGCCCTCCACCTATGGGCCTCTGAGCCCAGCAAGCTACCCAGGGGTCCAACTCTCTCCCTGGACTTGCAGGATAGGCCCCAGGGTGCCCCCTGGCCCTCCAGCTAGAGGCTTCTGACCCCAGGAAGCTACCCAGGGGTCCACCTCTCTCCTTGGACTTGCAGTAGAGGCCTCAATAAGCCCCTTGGCCCTCCACCTAGGGGCCTAAGACCCCAGCAAGCTACCCAGGGGTCCACATCTCTCCCTGGACTTGCAGGATAGGCTGAAGGGTGCCTCCTGGCCCTCCACCTAGTTGCCTCTGACCCCAGCAAGCTACCCAGGGATCCACCTCTCTCCCTGGACTTGCAGTATAGGCCCCAGGGTGCCCCTTGGCCCTCCACATAGGGGCCTCTGACCCCAGCAAGCTACCCAGGGTTCCACCTCTCTCCCTGGACTTGCAGTAGAGGCCCCAGTGTGTCCCCTTGCCCTCCACCAAGGGGCCTTTGACCCCAGCAAGCTACCCTGGGGTCCACCTCTCTCCCTGGACTTGCAGGATAGGCCCCAGGGTGCCCCCTGGCCCTCCACCTAGGGGCAACGGACCCCAGGAAGCTACCCAGGGGTCCACCTCTCTCCCTGGACTTGCAGTAGAGGCCCCAGGGTGCCCCCTGGCCCTCCACAAAGTGGTCTCTGACCCCAGCAAGCTACCCATTTGTCCACCTCTCTTTCTTGACTTGCAGTAGATGCCCCAGGGTACCCCCTGGCCCTCCACCTAGGGGCCTCTGACCCCAGCAAGCTACCCAGGGGTCCACCTCTCTCCTTGGACTTGCAGTAGAGGCCTCAATAAGCACCCTGGCCCTCCACCTAGGGGCCTAAGACCCCAGCAAGCTACCCAAGGGTCCATCTCTCTCCCTGGACTTGCAGTAGAGGCCCCAGGGTATCCCCTTGCCCTCCACCAAGGGGCCTCTGACCCCAGCAAGCTACCCAGGGGTCCACATCTCTCCCTGGACTTGCAGGATAGGCCGAAGGGTGCCTCCTGGCCCTCCACCTAGTTGCCTCTGACCCCAGCAAGCTACCCAGGGATCCACCTCTCTCCCTGGACTTGCAGTAAAGGCCCTGGGGTACCCCCTGGCCCTCAACATGGGGGCTTCTGACCCTAGCAAGCTACCCAGGGGTCCATAACTCTCCCTGGACTTGCAGTAGAGGCCCCAGGGTGCCCCCTGGCCCTACACCTAGGGGCCTCTGAGCCCAGAAAACTACCCAAGGGTCCCCCTCTCTCCCTGGACTTGCAGTAGAGGCCCCAGGGAGCCCCCTTGCCCTCCACAAAGGGACCTAGGACCCCAAAAAGCTTCCCAGGGGTCCACCTCTCTCCCTGGACTTGCGGTAGCGGCCCCAGGGTGCCCCCTTGCCCTCCACCTAGGGGTGTCTGACACCAGCAAGCTACCCAGGGGTCCACAACTCTCCCTGGACTTGCAGGATAGGCCCCAGGGTGCCCCCTGGCCCTCCAAATAGGGGCCTCTGACCCCAGCAAGCTACCCAGGGATCCACCTCTCTCCCTGGATTTGCAGTAAAGGCCCTAGGGTACCCCCTGCCCCTCCACCTAAGGGCTTCTGATCCCAGCAAGCTACCCAGGGGTCCACCTCTCTCCCTGGACTTGTAGTATAGGCCCCAGGGTTCCCCCTGGCCCTCCACCTAGGGGCCTCTGACCCCAGCAAGCTACCCAGATGTCCACCTCTCTCCCTGGACTTGCAGGATAGGCCCCAGGGTATTCCCTGGCCCTCCACCTAGGGGCCTCAGACCCTAGCAAGCTACCCAGCGGTCTACCTCTCTCCCTGGACTTGCAGTAGAGGCCATAGTGTCCCCCCTGGCCCTCCTCCTATGGGCCTCTGACCCTAGCAAGCTACCCAAGGGTCCACCTCTCTCCCTGGACTTGCAGTATAGGCCCCAGGGTGCCCCTTGGCCCTCCACATAGGGGCCTCTGACCCCAGCAAGCTACCCAGGGTTCCACCTCTCTCCCTGGACTTGCAGTAGAGGCCCCAGTGTGTCCCCTTGCATTTCACCAAGGGGCCTTTGACCCCAGCAAGCTACCCTGGGGTCCACCTCTCTCCCTGGACTTGCAGGATAGGCCCCAGGGTGCCCCCTGGCCCTCCACCTAGGGGCAACGGACCCCAGAAAGCTACCCAGGGGTCCACCTCTCTCCCTGGACTTGCAGTAGATGCCCCAGGGTGCCCCCTGGCCCTCCACAAAGTGGTCTCTGACCCCAGCAAGCTACCCATGTGTCCACCTCTCTTTCTTGACTTGCAGTAGATGCCCCAGGGTACCCCCTGGCCCTCCACCTAGGGGCCTCTGACCCCAGCAAGCTACCCAGGGGTCCACCTCTCTCCCTGGACTTGCAGTAGAGGCCCCAGGGTGTCCCCTTGCCCTCCACTAAGGGGCCTCTGACCCCAGCACGCTACCTAGGGGTCCACATCTCTCCCTGGACTTGCAGGATAGGCCGAAGGGTGCCCCCTGGCCCTCCACCTAGTTGCCACGGATCCCAGGAAGCTACCCAGGGGTCCACAACTCCCCCTGGACTTGCAGTAGAAGCCCCAGGGTGCCCCCTTGGCCTTCACAAAGTGGTCTCTGATCCCAGCAAGCAACCCAGTTGTCCACCTTTCTCCCTGGACTTGCAGGATAGGCCCCAGGGTGCCCCCTGGCCCTCCACCTAGGGGCCTCTGACCCCAGCAAGCTACCCAGGGATCCACCTCTCTCCCTGGACTTGCAGTAAAGGCCCTAGGGTACCCCCTGGCCCTCCACCTAGGGGCTTCTGACCCCAGCAAGCTACCCAGGGGTCCATAACTCTCCATGGACTTGCAGGATAGGCCCGAGGGTGCCCCCTGGCCCTCCACCTAG